>NC_137084.1:45596101-46307147 GCF_951640355.1 Cnephaeus nilssonii | reverse complement strand
AGCTCACCCAGCCACCCGCCAGCCAGTCCCTCCCTAGAACTCCCACGGCACCCAGAACCCCTCCCCCTTCACAACCAGGCCTCCCTCAGACTGTTCCCTCCACTGAGAATGCCCTTCCCAGGCCCTGCAGCCAATCCTCCCCAACCGCCAGCCCACCCAGCCCTGCGGGAGGGACCTGCTCTCTGACGGCCCCTGCCTGCCCCCGGCATGTTACCTGCCCTTCCCAGGGCTGGCTCTTACTCTGGCTTTATTCATCGCCGTTTTCCAAACCAGGGCCGAGCCTAGGGTTTGCTAAAAGACTGACAAGCTGATTCACTCGGGGACCCCATCCCTGGTCCCCTAAGTCCCTGCTGCTCCCAGGACCAGCTGGGCTAAGCCAGGCTCTGGGCTCTACTCCTCCCAGGGACCCGTGCCCGGCACAGATTCTGTGCAACGTGTGTTCTCCGTGTTGAATTCCTAGAACTTTCCCAAGCAGAGGTCCCAGCTCCTTAGGCCCACATGCTCAGCCCCGGGCCTGAGGTCAAAACTGTCCCTCTGAGAGAAACAAAAACAGCCAAGGGGACAGAAGACTGGGCACTGACCTCGAGCAAGGATGCAGCTGTGGCCAGGGACGGGGAGAAGAGGACCTCGCAGGCATCCAGGTTTTCAAATGTCCTGGCTGTCAGCAGCAAGAGGGCACAGCGTCAGGCAGGGGAGGGTGGGCACGGGGGCGAGGGGGCAGTCTAAGGGGACCGAATGCCACGCCTGCGCTCAGGGGGCCGCCCTGTCCACGAAGGACACCACACTCTGATTTAAAGCTTCTCTGGTCAATGTACGTGGGAAGAATGTTCTCATCATGAACTATGGGCACCATGAGCTTAGAAACCGTGTGTATCCAACACCTGGCTCTACGCCTGGCACCCAGGTATCGGACACGGGCAGTCATGCCTCCCCCGTCCCCCCAGCCTTCACTCTAGACTCCCAGAACAATCCGTGGCTCCTCTGAGACAGGTTCTGTGAACTTGCTTGGCTTAGTGCCTGATGCTCTCTGTCCTTCCCCACATGCTTCCTCAGGCCTCAGAGCCTTTGCATGAACTCTTCCTTCTGCCTGGTGTACTCTTTCTTCATCTCTTAGTCTTTTCTTTTCTTTTTTTTTTAAGAATTGATTTTGAGAGAGAGAGAGGGGAACATCGATTTGTTTTTCCACGTATTTATGCATTCTCTTAGTCTTTTAAGACTCACTAGACTGTGAGCTTCTTAGAGCTGGGATTCTTCATTCATTCACCAAACACTTTCCAAGAGGATCCGTTTCGACTTAAGCTCAAGCTCTTACTCAGTCGAGGGACCATGTTGGGTACCAAGGGCAAGAGCAAAATGGAACTCGGTGCCTGCCTTAGAGGACCATCTCCCAGCCTGGCACACAGTAGGTGACCAGGGAGTGTTAGATGAGTGAACATATTCTCTTTTCTAGCTTTCCCCTTTTCTGAAGATGGCTATTTAATCACTCGTACCTTAGTATGAATTAATTCAAAAATTTACTCCCTCTTTAAGACACCTGACCTTAAAGAAGAAACCAAATTTGGAAGTGGTTTTAAAGGGCTAATAGTGCCCTAGCTCTGTGGTCGGCAAACTGCGGCTCGCGAGCCACATGCGGCTCTTTGGCCCCTTGAGTGTGGCTCTTCCACAAAATACCAAGGCCTGGGCGAGTCTATTTTGAAGAAGTGGCGTTAGAAGAAGTTTAAGTTTAAAAAATTTGGCTCTCAAAAGAGATTTCAACCATTGTACTGTTGATATTTGGCCCTGTTGACTAATGAGTTTGCCGACCACTGCCCTAGCTGGTTTGGCTCAGTGGATAGAGCGTTGGCCTGCAGACTGAAGGGTCCCAGGTTCGATTCCGGTCAAGAGCACATGCCTGGGTTTCGGGCTTGATCCCCAGTAGGGGGTGTGCAGGAGGCAGCCGATCAATGATTCTCTCTCGTCATTGATGTTTCTATCTCTCTCTCCCTTCCTCTCTGAAATCAATAAATAAATAAATAAATAAAGGGCCAAGAGTCATCCCCCATTACACTTTACTCCACAGGGGAATTTCAGCACAGTTTACCACACCTGAGGCTAGGGGACCTGTTCAAATCGCCCACAGGTGAATTCTCCCGAAGAAGGTACATGCTGAGACAGAATCGAAGCCACCAGCACCCCCTGGACGGCTAGGTGTCATGCACAGGGTTGGGGGAGTGGGGTACCGTTGAGGGCCCTCACCCTCGTACTGCAGGTTGCCGAGGTGCAGGATGGAGGCCAGGAGCTTGGAGATCTCCCAGTTCTCTGTGTCCGTGAACATGAGCACCTTCATGGCGGAGCGGATGTTGGCATACTCCTGGCTGTCCTCGCGGCCCTCGCAGGTTGTGCAGTTACCCTGGTGGGCAGGAGGGGGAGAGTGTGTGACGGGGGGCACCAGGGGGGCCCTCGCTGCCCAGCCTCGCAGCCTGGCTCCGGGCACCGACCTCACCTAACGGGCACTGTGACTCCCAGGAAGCCTAGAAAGCCCCCACGTGAGTGGCTCAGGAACACATCTCCTTCGCCTGGAACCCTGGGTGCCCCTTTCCCGTGAGTAAGAGGGTCTGGGTCACTGACGCCAGGCCTGGCCCATCACCCCACCTGGCAGGCACAGCACCAAGGCCCTGCCATGCTCCCCTCCACCCATGGACGCCCACCCTCAGGGTCTTGAACCCCTCACCGGGTGCAGCCTTGGGTGGAAGGAGCATTGGCAGGGCCTGCCCCATGGTGTGTGCCTGTAAGACCCGTGTGTGTGTGTGTGTGTGTGTGTGTGTGTGTGCACATGTTATACCTACAACACACATACATGCACCTTCTTGTTCCACATCCCTCAGGTGCCATTGCTCACACTTGTGCCCACATGGCTCAGCCCATCTCCAGGCAACCAGCCCTAGGGTCTCCCCGGGACTAAGGAAGCTGGTGCCCCACCCCCCCCAGCCAGCCTACTGTGTGGTAGCAATGTCCTGGCCCACTTCTCCTTGGTGGCCTGCCAGCAGCAAGAGGCGGGCACCAGAGCCCTGTAATCAGCGAGCCCTCAGGCATGAAGCACAGTGTCCTGCATCCTGCACTCCTGGCACGTCTACACACATTAAGTGTGTCTGTGGAGAGAATTTGTCTAGATGTGTGCGCAAGAGGGTGTGTACCCAAGTGGGGAACAGGCCTAGGGCACACACAAGCCCAGGATGGGCTGGGGCTGGGGCAGGAGAGAGGATGGGAGAAAGCCCACGTGGAAATTCCCACCCGCCCGGCCTAGAGCTGGGTGGGCGACCCCGACCTCACTGGGATGGCTGTCCCCCTCCCGGATGCCCCAGCTGGGCCTCACCATAGCCAAGTAGTTGTAGTCGGTGGCCTGGCCCAGGCCCAGCTTCCTCTTCTGGTCCTCGCTCATGCCCTCCAGCATGCAGTAGAACACGTGGTAGTTCCTCTCGTCAGGTGCCTGAAAACGGGGACAGGTGTTGGGGCAGGAGCGCAGGAGGAGGCCGCCAGGAACCAGTCAGGAAGCCTGGCCACAGGGCTTGCTGTTTGAACAGGTGGCTTCCAGGGAAAAGCTCCTTGGGGGTTCCATGGCGGATTTCGGGCCTGCGAGCAGGCAGCAGCCTAGGGACAACGGAGGCTGTTCGGACGCGTAAGTCCACGCGGCACTGTGGCTAGGGTTCTGTGAGGGTCAGCCCTGGCCCCGGGCCTGGGCCCACCTGGCGACAGACGCGCGACTTCTCCAGCAGGTACTGCTCGATCTTGGCGCCCTCGATGGCACCCCGCTTGTTGAAGTGGATGTCAATGTACTTCCCGAAGCGGCTCGAGTTGTCGTTGCGAATGGTCTTGGCGTTCCCGAATGCTTCAGGGTGGGTAGAGGGTCACGGGCAAGGTCAGCCCCCACCCAGCCACCCAGCCCTCCCCGGAGGCCCCTGGCCCTACCTTCCAGGATGGGGGTGGCCTCCAGCACCTGCTGCTCGATCCACGAGTGCTGCCCACTGATGGCCGCCAGGAACTGCAGGATCAGCTTCGTGCTCTCTGTCTTCCCTGCCCCAGACTCCCCGCTGCAGAGGACACCCAGAGAGAGGCACGCCTGTCACAGTGTGTCGTCCCCCTCCTCACAGCGCTTCAGCCCAAGCTGCTTCCCCCACGAGCCCTCCCCGGTCTGTGTAACGGGCTGACAATACAGACCTTCCAGGGCGGGAAAGGCTAGAGGAGTTCACTGCTCTGCCACAACCAGAGGTTACTTTCCTTCCCCGTCATTCAGACATGCACATCCCTCCCTCCCTACTTGCCATATATATAGCATGGCACGTATTAGACGCTGGATCGTGCTTTGTCCTTTTACCCTCTGCCCAAGAAAGAACAGGATCCTGAGCTTTCAACTGACCGTAACTTAATAGGAGCCAGCAGTAAATAAGGTTGGCCCCAAAAGTGAACATGAGCTTTGGTCGCATTAATAGAGATCTAAGACCTGGGAGAGGGGAGGCGATTCTCTATACTATGAGACATTAGCAGGAGCACGTAGCTAGTGCTCCAGGGGTTAAGCCTGGACCGCCACACTGGGGCCGGGCCGCCCACCTGATGATGCAGCACTGGTCACGGCTGTTTCGTTTCATGTTGAAGTAGCAGTTGTCGGCAATGGCAAAGATGTGCGGGGGCATCTCCCCAATCTTCTTGTTGGTGTACTGGCGGATGTGCTCTGGCGAGTAGATGGAGAGCAGCTGGTAGGGGTTCACTGCCACCAGGATGGAGCCCGTGTACGTCTGCGGGGAACAAAGACCAGGGCGCTCACCGCGGCCCGTGTGGGAGCTCTGACTCCGGAGGGCCCTCAGGTTCTGTCTGCTCCATCCCTCCAGGAGGGATGGCACCGGCTTTGGAGCCACCAGGCTCTGGTGTCAGAATCCTGCCTCCCTGTGATCGGGGGGGGGGGGGGGGGGGGGGGGGGGGGGGCGGGTCTTCAGACCAGCACTGGGCCTGGCTCAGAGGAGGTGTCAGGGACATTTGATGAAAGGAGGAAAGAAGTGAGGAGAGAGGGAGAAAGGGTCTCTGAGCCTTGATTTCTTTATCTTCATCTGTAAAATGGGCACAAATCAACTGTTTATGAAAATGAGAGAAAATTCATAGCGCACTGTAGGGACTCCTCAAATGCTGGCTCCCACCTTTGCCCCCCAGTCCGCAGCCCGCACTTTTAGAGCGGAATTCTAAACTGGGGGGGGGGGGGGGGGGGCGGGTCTTCAGACCAGCACTGGGCCTGGCTCAGAGGAGGTGTCAGGGACATTTGATGAAAGGAGGAAAGAAGTGAGGAGAGAGGGAGAAAGGGTCTCTGAGCCTTGATTTCTTTATCTTCATCTGTAAAATGGGCACAAATCAACTGTTTATGAAAATGAGAGAAAATTCATAGCGCACTGTAGGGACTCCTCAAATGCTGGCTCCCACCTTTGCCCCCCAGTCCGCAGCCCGCACTTTTAGAGCGGAATTCTAAACTGGGGGGGGGGGGGGGGGGCGGGTCTTCAGACCAGCACTGGGCCTGGCTCAGAGGAGGTGTCAGGGACATTTGATGAAAGGAGGAAAGAAGTGAGGAGAGAGGGAGAAAGGGTCTCTGAGCCTTGATTTCTTTATCTTCATCTGTAAAATGGGCACAAATCAACTGTTTATGAAAATGAGAGAAAATTCATAGCGCACTGTAGGGACTCCTCAAATGCTGGCTCCCACCTTTGCCCCCCAGTCCGCAGCCCGCACTTTTAGAGCGGAATTCTAAACTGGATCTTTCTAGAACAAAGGAACCAGGCCACAGGAGCTGAAGGGGCTAGGGCAGTGGTTGGCAAACTCATTAGTCAACAGAGCCAAATATCAACAGTACAACGATTGAAATTTCTTTTGAGAGCCAAATTTTTTAAACTTAAACTTCTTCTAATGCCACTTCTTCAAAATAGACTCGCCCGGGCCGTCTATTTTGAAGAAGAGCCACACTCAAGGGGCCAAAGAGCTGCATGTGGCTCGTGAGCCACGGTTTGCCGACCACAGGGCTAGGGGGTGTGGTTGGGCTGGGTGAGCCCCAGTCCCTGCAGCACTGCCCCTGACCTTGGGGACAGGGCACCTCCAGACATCCTGGGCAGTGTAGGCTCAGGGGCCAGGGGCCCCTCAGAGGGTCTTCCAGGCCCCTCTCTGTGGGCTCCCCACTTAGGGCCCAGCATGGCCACCTGTGCAAAACGTCCTGCTGTGGGCCTGGCCCCGCCACTCAGGGGACAACAAGCCACCAGAACACAGTGAAGGACCCAGGGCTACTTCTCCCTCCTGCCCCTCCCACCCCAGCCCCGACTTTAAAGGGGGGTGGGTAACATCTACCTCCCAGGCTGTTGTAAAGACCAAAGGGCATAACCTGGTGCAGAGCGGCTGCCCATAAGCGCCACCTTCCTTTCTCCTTTACCCCCTTAAAACACGACGCTCTCCTGCCTGGCCCCCGATCGCCACGTGGCATGAGGCTGGCTCATGCAGTCATTCAAGAGCCCTTCTCTGGGGCGTGTGGGGAGGCTGACAGCCCCACCCGGGGGGCCGGGGAGGGAACGCCTGGGGCTCTGGGAGCTGGAGGACCCCCGGGAATTCCTCGCGGTACGAGGGGAGGGGGGAGCAGGTCTCTCAGTGAGAATCGGGCATGGAAGCATGAAAGGGCATGGCATTTGGGAGAAAGGCCGCCCGGCAGCTGTGGGCAGAGGCCGCAGGCAGGGACGGTATTTCAGACCTAATTTCAGTCACCGGGGAGCCAGACAGAGGTGGTCTGAGAGCCGGTCCGTGACGGGGTGGGGCAGGGGCAATGGCAGAGGCCCCGGGCTTGCCGAGAGCCCGGGAGCACCTTCCTGGGGCCCCGCCCCGCCCGCTCCTCCCACCAGGGCTCCCTGGCCTCTCCGCTGGGCCCTCCTGAGCACCAGGCCCTCAGTCCCCCACCCCCTGGGTGTCCCCTCTGACGTCCACCGGCCTGTCCAGACCAGACCTCCTTTCCCTCCCAAGCGGCTCCTCCTCAGCCTCCCCGCTCTGCCAACATGCCACCACCACCCTTCACCAGGCAGAGCAGGGCCCGGGAGCTCCCTCCACACCTCCCGCTCCTGCATACAGCCCCCCTCTCCATCCGCATGGCCACCCCCTGCTGGCCAAGCACCTCCCCACTGGGCTCCCGGGTTCCACACTGTCCACTGTGAGCAGGGTCAGCTTTTAAACAATCTGAGCATGTCGTCCCCTCCTGACAACCCTCAGGCGGCTTCCCACGGCCTCAGGACAAAGTCCATCTCCTGTCCCTCCCACAAGACCCCGAGCCCGGCCCTCACCAGCCCCATCCCTCAGCCAGAGGCGCCCTCCATGTTAGACACCTCAGGTGGAAGCCCCACACGCCATCCCCTGCCCCTTCACCCAGCTAACGGCTGCTCATCCTTCCGGTCCACGCTGAGAGGCCCCGCAGGAAGCCGGCACCGCCTGCGTCCCCAGCACAGCTCACCCCGGGACTTCACTGGGCCCACCTGACTCCTCTCTGGTTCTGGTTCGCTCTCCTCTACACCCTGCGCAGCACGCGGGACACTCAGCAAATGCTCCCGACTAACTGAAAGAGTGACTGCATTAATGGGCGCAGACAGTCCCTGCTGCCCAGGAAAAAGCAGGGAAGGGAGCTCAGGGGACAGGCCTGTCAGCAACACCGAGGAAGCCCCACCCACGCTGACGGGAAGGATGGCCCGGACATGTGGCCAGTGGAAAAGCACGGAAGAGTATGGGGGCAATGTTACCATCATAGACAAACATTTTTAATTGTATATACACATTATTTTATATCATATATATATACATATCATATCCTATATAATAAAGACGTAATATGCAAATGGTCATTATGCCGTGAAGCATAACGGCCAACCGCGTAACGACTGGATCACGGATCAGCAGGAGGGTGGGGCAGCGAGCTACAGCGGGCAGCGGAGAGCTACAGGAGGAGGCAGGACAGCAAGCTATGAGGGTGGGCGGGGGGGGGGGGGGCGGAGGGAGCTACAGCAGGGCGAGGCAGCGAGCTACGTGCTGCAGCAGAGAGCTACGAGCGGCAGTGGGTTGGCTGGCCAGCTGAGGCAAGCAGCATCGAGCTACTCCTGCACAGATTCGTGTGCAGGGCTACTAGTATATATATACTAGAGGCTTGGTGCACAAAATTCGTGCACTGTGAGGGGATCCCTCAGCCTGGCCTGCGCCCTCTCGCAGTCTGGGACCCCTCGGGGGGTGTCTGCCTAAGCCGGCAGTCAGACATCCCTCTCTGTCTGCAGTCCAGGGCTCTCACAGTCCGGGACCCCTTGCTCCTTACCGCCCACCTGCAGCGGGGGCAGGAGAGCTACCACCACCGCCGCTGTGCTCGCCAGCTGTGAGCCCGGCTTGTGGCTGAGCAGCGCTCCCCCTGTGGGAGTGCACTGACCACCAGGGGGAAGCTCCTGCATTGAGCATCTGCCCCCTGGTGGTCAGTGCATGTCACAGCAACCGGTCGTTCCACCAGTCATTCCGCTGGTCGTTTCGCTGTTCAGTCAATTCGCATATTAGGGTTTTATTATATAGGATACAAATATACAGTGAGCCCTGTATATCCGCAGATTCCCCATCTATGGATTTAACCAACCATGAGTCAAAAATATTCAGAAAAAGTTATGTTGTTGCTAACATACTATGCAGTTGGCCAGTGGTGGTTGCGTCTGAGCTGAACACGTATAGACTTTTTTCCTTGTTATTATTCCCTAAACAACAACTATTTACATTGTATTAGGTACTATTAGAGATGATTTAAAGCAGCGGTCGCCAACTATTGGTCCATGGACCACTGGTGGTCCGTGAGGTCCGAAAGGTTGGCGACCGCTGATTTAAAGTAAACAGGCGGGGGTGCCTGGGTTATATGCAAACACCACACCTTTTTATATGAGGGATTTGAGCAGCCAGGGATTTGGGTATGACTGGTGGTGCTGGCACCAGTCCCCTGTGTATCCTGGAGGATAGTGGTTCTCTGTGAGGCAGAAGGAAAACGTTCTAATCTGTAGTACGTATACCCATTTCAAAATAAATAATAAAAACAAGGCCTCTTCCTTCAGGGAGAGGACCCGCCCCCGCAGAAGGGCAAGGTCACCCCACCTGACGGGAAGGCCCCCGCTGGGCGCAGGACTTCACAGCTTCCACATCATCTCCCCTCGCCTCCGCAGAAGGCCGCTGAGAAGCGCGGTCACGTTCCCTCTCAGAAGGGAGAACTGAGCCTCCAAGAAGGAGAGGGACTTGGAGATCACACAGCAGATAAGCAGGGAGTGGGATGAGCAAGGGACCTGGGCCCAGGGCCCCAGCTCTCGCTTTCCCACCTGGACTTCCCCAAATCTCAGGATGCACCGCGGGACTGTGGAGCTGGGGGGGGGGGGGGGGGGGAGTAGGAGAAGCACGAGGCTCGCCACTGCTAGCTTGAGACCAGGCCCGCCTGCCCCTCTCTGGGCCTCAGTGCCCATCCATCCCCCAAGGCTCTCAGCATAGCTTCCCGAGCCCTCTGGCCCTCTCTCTCCAAGAGTCCACAGTCAGCAGACAGTGAATGCCCACTTGCCCAGCGCAGGCCTCTTGCTCAAAGTCTCCAGTAATAAAACCTGCCCTGTGGGGCCAGGGGCCGGGCTGGAGGACAGATAAGGACTATTCCCAAGCCCCAACACAGCACACAAGGTGCCTAGGGGCCTCCAGGTCCCCAGGGGAAGATCAGGGGGCCTCCCTGGGGCCAGAGATAACCCCCAGGAGAGGTGGCAGGAATCCATTTTACCTCAAGCTCCACCTCTTCCAGGAAGCCCTCAGGCCTGCCAGCCTGCAGCCTCTACCTTAGCAGCCCATGAATACCCAAACGCATCCTGGGGCACACACAGCTCCCCAGAGTCACAGAGGTGCCCACCCACGAGTCTCCTCTGCACCAGAGGGAAGGCTGTGACCAGAGTAGCAGAGACTCGGCAGAGGCCGCTTGCCAAGACGTGGGTCCAGGCCTCCCAGACCTCTGCTCAACATCAGGACGTCCTGGGTCCCTGTCAGCCCTGCCACCTGTTCCCTGCAGAACCCAGGGACAGCCCCCGGCCTCTGGGCCACCCAATGAGAGACTGCTAGATGTCCTCGGAGGGCCCTCTCCTATTGGGGTGCCCGGGCTGACTTGTGGCCTGGAGACCATCGTCCCTCGGGCTCCTGGGGGCAGGCCAGCTGGAGCAGGCAAGCCCAGGGCAGACAGTCAGGGACAGGGAGTCCCCCCGCTCATGGCTGTGAGCGGTGCGGTAATCTGAGGAAATCCTGGGTGTGCGGGACTGTGCCCAGGGTAACCCAAGCCATGAAGTGACCAGGGGTTGCCATGGTGAGGGACAGGTCCGGTTTCTGAGTGGGACAACGGCCCAGCTGCTTCTTCAGAGCCCTGCTCTCCTCCATCACCCACCCAGTCGCAGAGCCGTGGAGCCACCGAGTCCAGGAAACGCCCTTGAACCCTACAGTTCCTGAGCACGACTTCCCAGACACCCAGAATCTGGGGCCCGTGGACGAGAAGGCCGGGGCCTTCCAGGGGCCATGGCTTGGTCCTCTGACCAGAACTCCGAAGGAAGGCGGCTCCATCCCCTGGCCCCTCCCTGTCCCTCTCCTCACCCCGGAAAGGGGTCAGAAAGGTTACTGGTGACTCTCCCCATGAGGCACATGGTGCAGGCCCCGGGGTTTTCTGGAGAACCTGTAACCTCTGGGATTGTTTTCTTTGACCCCTGGTCAGCCTACTGAAGGACACGATGTCCAGCTGCTTTCTCCGCCAGCTGCCAGCCAATCACAAACAGGATTCACTGATCTGGGACTCTCCGACGTTTCCCACCCACCGCAGCCCTCAGGAATCCCGTTTTCGCCTTTTTCCTTGATTCAGCCTACTAGCCAACTCCCTCCCACTCCCGCGTGAGCAACCAGTTTGTCTGCAAAATCACCAAACTGTGTGTAAAATGACCACCTCCAAGCCTCAGGGTGATTCTCAGACGGGGTCTGCAGGGTCCAAGGTGGAGCCGCTCCCACCTCCCTCAGCTCCTCCCTGGGAGGGGCCCAGCCTCCTGGCCGGAGGGTGGGTCAGGAAACGGCTCTGGCAGTGACCTCGGGCGGGTGGGCACCTCCCTGCTGCACCCAGACCCAGGGCCAGCCTCCACGCAGCCTGAGCGAGTGGCCCCGGAGAGCCCCGGACCCCGCGGTGTCCACCTGCCATCCGGGGAGGGGAGCAAGGGGGGACTGCTAATGACTGGGGTGCAGACACCAGTGGGCCCTCCGGGGGAATGTCTGGCCTGGACTCGCATTCTAGCCCCACGCCCTGTCAGTGCGAAGGGCTCCCTGTGAAAGCCGCCTGCTGTGCCTGCGCACGGGGTGGACGCCAAGGGCCCAGACACAGCCTCTCCTCGGAGCCTGAAGCCCCAGAGGCACCAGTGTGGGGAGGGTGGCCGAGGGCCTCCCAGCAGCTCCGGGGCCACAGCAGCTGAGGGACGGGCCCCTCGCCCGGAGAGCTCCCTGCTGTGATTCCTCAGGGGCAGCCCCTGGCTCCCCTTCACGGTCCTGACAACCTGGGCGACTCCGTGCCGCTCGCTCACCGGGCCTGGTCCTGCATCTTCTAGGCATGCAGAGCCCTTCCCGGATGCCATCTCCACCAGCCAGCCTCACCCCCTCCGGGAGCCCCGCCACGCTCCCCGAGCTGGGGGTGACACCTCCCTCCTGCAAATCCCTTGGAACCTTCTCTGCACTTCTCCCAGGCACTGGTCACCCACAGCCCCCGGAGCGCGCCCTCCTGCCAGCCTGCCCAGGGCTGGGGACGGCCCTCGGGGGCTCCCTCCGCGCTCTCCCGGTTGCTGCACACCCACAGTTACCTTCACCTCTGAGCTGCTGGAGGGAGGGGCTGGGTCAGAGCCGTGCAGTGACCCCAGCGCACTGCTGTGGGCCTGGCCAAACCTCGTGGAGTGTCAGTTTTCCTGTCTGTAAAATGGGACTATCGGAGTGGATCTGCAGTTGTAAGTGTGGCCCAAAGACCTCTGAGGGCCCCCAGACACTTTTAGAAAGTCCACAAGGTCTTTCTTTTCCACCTACATATCAGTGAGGCCAGATTTTCTTCCTATGCTTTAACTAAAACATCAGCCTGGATGCAGAGCAGATATGAGAATCCAGTTGTCTTCTATGAAAGCCAGACATTAAGGCTATTTGAAAATATTGTAAAACAATGTCACTCATCTCATTGTCTTTTTTTGCAAATATAGTTCTTTTTCATAAAAATATGTTATCTTGTAATGGACTTTTATGGTTATTTTTTAAATGAATTAATAAAATGTTTGAAGTTTCCCAGATTTAATTTCTAATTCGGTAAATATCAATAGACATTACTCACATAAACACACTTTGAGGTCCTCAATAATTTTTTTTGTTTTGTTTTGTTAATCCTAACCCAAGGATGTTTTTCCATTGATTTTTAGGGAGATGGGAAGAAAGAGGGGAAGACAGAGAGAAACATGGATGTGAGAGAAACACATTGATTGGTTGCCTCCTGCACGAGGCCTGACCAGGGCCCGGGCTGGGGAGGAGCCTGCAACCAAGGAACGTGCCCTTGGCCAGAATTGAACCTGGGACCCTTTGGTCCACAGGCCGACGCTCTATCCACTGAGCCAAACCGGCTATGTCTCCTCAATAATTTTTAAGAGCATAAAGGGTTCCTGGGTCAAAAAGTGTGAGAACCTCTGCCCTGACCGGTGTGGCTCAGTGGATAGAGCGTCGGCCTGCAGACTGAAAGGTCCCAGGTTCGATTCTGGTCAAGGGCATGTACCTGGGTTGCAGGCACATCCCCAGTAGGAGGTGTGCAGAAGGCAGCTGATGGATGTTTCTCTCTCATCAATGTTTCTAACTCTCTATCCCTCTCCCTTCCTCTCTGTAAAAAATCAATAAAATAAAATAAAAAGTGAAAGAACCTCTAATTAAATGATCTCCGTGGGCCCTTCTTGTTCTGGTGGCACCCATCAGATGGGTACTGCCCACCCTCAGTCCTGTCTGGCTGAGACTGTCTTCATTTGTCTTGAGTTTCCAGGCGGGGTGTGGGGTGTGTGTATGACTGGGTGTAATATGGCGGTTTGGGGGAGGGGGGTCAAGGAGCACGCTCCCTCCTCCATCCCCTGCCTGAGGATATGGACTCCCAAGCTCCCTGTCTCTGGGCAAAGCACTGAGCCTGGCACCAACTCTGCCCCGGCTTCCCGGTGGCTTCCAGACGTACGGAGGCACATGAACTGTGGTGCCAGCAGCCTCCTTCCCCTACCACAGACCACGCGGCCCCAAAGAGAGGCTGAGCCAGCCCCAGGGACACAGGCAGAGGGGTCCCTGGCCCATGGCCAGCAGCAGGCCTGGCAGTCTCAGGAGGCTGGGCCCCTGGGCGGCACCGGGGCGGGGGCAGCGGGCGGGGCGGCACTCACATAGATGAGGTGGTCCCGGTAGCGGATGAGCAGGTTGCGCAGGATGCCAGCCTCATTGAGGTCCCCCAGGCGGATCATGTCCTCCACGCCGTGGACCGACGTGGGGTGCATGGGCTTGATGTGCGTGGCCTTCTGCGGGGTGATCCAGTGTTCCTGCGGGAGGCACAGGGGCTTATGTCAGGGGGCGCTCCTGCATCCCAGGCTGCGCTCAGCTGGGGGAAGAGCCCTGGACAGAAGGGAACCCCAGTCCGTGCGACCCTGCTAAGGGTTTTGTTCTCTTCCGCAGCCAAACGCCATCCGTACTAACAGGTTTGAGTCCATGAGGATGGTCCTGCTCGCCCCCAACCCCCAGGGGCCTCTCCTCCTCCTCTTAGGGGTTCTCTCGACAGACCTAAGAGGAAGGCAGGCCAGGGACTGTGGCCCCATAAGGTTGTCATAAAGGGGATGAGGGTCCCCCAGTCACGTTGCGGGATGGAATGAAAAGTGTAATACTTGGAGTAAGCCTTGGCTTCCAGTCTAGACTCCGGTAAACAAATGCACAAAAAGCACTTTCAGAGAGTTCCAGGGATAAAGCAACAGGCACAGAGCATGGAGAGCCACCGGGGGAGCGACTTTAGACAATGTGGTCAGGGGCCACCTTTCAGAGAAGGTGATAGCTAAGCTCAGACCTGAATGATAAGAAAGGGACCCTGTAAGATGTGGGAGTCCCCACAAGAGGAAATCCCAGGTCCAGGGAACGGCAAAAGCACAGGCTCTGAGGGTGGAGGAGGGCGGCAGCCGTGGAGATGGGGAGAAGTGGACCCATTGGGGGTGTATTTCACGGGCTTGATGCACGGGGAGCGAGCAGGGGCGCTTTCACTACTGAGCTGAAGCAGAAACTAGGACAGAGGCTGCCCTCTAGCTCCCCCTCCTCTTCCCTGCAATATTCCCTGCTGCCACCAGGTGGCAGACGGTGGAGCATCTGGCCAACAGCATTGACTCTCAACAAACTTGCAAAGCCCAGGTTTCCTCCCAGCGCTGGAAGCCGCCTCCCTCTTCTTCCCCCCACCCCTCCCGCCTCCCCCTAGTCTCCAGCACCTCCTTCTCACAATCCCAGCTCTCCAGGGAAGTGAGCCTGACCTGTGCTCTGGGGTGTGGCCACAGCCTGAGTTAAGCCCCCACAGATTTCTGGGGCCCCCTCCCTCCTCCCAAATGCCAGAACCCTGGGAGCCTCAGGACCTGGCAGGAACCTGACTTTGGGGAGGGGGTGAAGAGGACCCTCCGCCAACCTTCCAGCTCAAGCCTCCGACTTGCTGAGCAGGTGTGATGGACATGTCACTATTCTCCTCCAGGTCCCCTCCGGGAGAACCAGGCTAGATGCTAGCAGGAATCTGGGCACTGCCCCCCTCCCATCCTATCTCACCCCAACCCAACTGGTCACCACTCCTACCCATTCAATCCTCTAAAGCGCCCTCCTCGCCAACCTCAAGCCCCTATGCTGATCCGGACACCAGCTCTCACCTGGTCCCTGCCCCTGCTGTCCTCCACCTCCCCTCCAGCCCTCCCCTCCCACCCCCACCCCTGGCGTTTCCTCAGGCACCAGTCTGATCCCACCACTCTGGGGCTTTCGGCGCTTCTCTGACTCCCCCCCACACATGCTCCTCAGCCTGGCGTTCAAGGCCAGCGTGAGCTCCAGTGACCTCTGTACGTCCAGGCCAGGGGAGGCTGGTGTCCACGTCCCCAAACACCTCTGTGACTGGCTCATGCTGTCCCCTCTGCCTTCTTTCCATCAGCCTTTGAGGCTCAGCTCAGATGTTCCCCAGTTCCCAAAGCCTCCATGACACGGCTGCCCACCCTCACATGCTCCACCTGTGCCCCGCCCCCCGGGCCTCCTCTGGGTTCCCTCGTGGCCTGGGTCTCCCACTCCAAGGCAGTGGTCACCTGGGTTGCCACTGTCGGAGAGCAGCTCTGTCCCCGACCTCCCAAGTTGCCCCAAGGCTGGGCGCTCCTGGGGGCCAGGCTCCCTGTCGGCGGTGTCCCCTCCTCGGTACCTCCTACGGGGACCATGGCAGGGACTCCCTACTGGGCCAGGTGCCAGCTGGGGCCACAGCGGACCAGGTCTGAATGAGAAGCAGAAGTCCTGGTCACGGGGAGACCCCAGAGGTCTCCTATCCCAACCCCCTCACTTCACATGGGAGACCAGGACCAGAGCAGGGGGGTGGCCTGCACGAGGCCCTCAGGGGGCGCAGGGCCGGGCCAGCCATGGCCCACCACCCCAGTTTCCCTGGCATTTCAAGGCACCTCCTGGGCCAGGAGCAATTCAATGCGGGTCAGGCCCTCCCGCAGCTCTCCCGGGAATGAATGGGCCGGGCGGTGAGATCGAAGAGCGTGCCTGGCCTTTCCCGGCCCAAGTGGAACATTCCTCTCGCCCAGGCACCCTGTTCCTCATCAAAGCTGATCCAGGTGGAAAACTCCCTCTGCCTGGTCCCCTCTCACTGACCGGGCCAGAGAGAGAGGACTGCCGGGCAAGCTGTCTGCCTTCCCCACTGGACCCCAACTCTGGGCCCATAATTACTCCCCCAACCATTCAGCACAGAGAGAAGAGGCGACTCAGCCCCTGCGTGACCCTGTAACCCTGGGCATGTCACTGCTTCCCTGAGCCTCCACGCCCTCACCTACGAAGTGGGAATTAGAGCGATGGTCCCTTCTTCTTGGGGATGTTGGGAGGATTCATTGGTACAGTGAAGGCCGGCCTTTGTTTTACTCCTGCGAGATCTACAAAGGAGCCAGGGCATTCCTCAGCCAGCGCCGGGTATTGTAAATCCTCAGGACAGAAGGGCCGGCCGCTGGTTTACAGCGAGGAGTCACGCTCCGGAGGGACAGCGGCCTGTCCAGTCCAACGGCAGAGCCGAGTCTCTCCCCACCCCTTTCCAGCTAAGGCAGCGCCCTCAGATCAATGTCCACCCACAACACGGACCGAAGTGTAACCAGGGCAGAAACCAAGGCCTGGCCCTGAAGAGAGAGGGGGAGGGAGAGGGAGACATCATGGCCAAGTGCAGGGACCGTGGCACATTTGGAAAAGAGCTGGCCTGGCACTGAGCTCAGAGAGAGAGGGACCACAGGCTCTGAGAGGAAGGGAGGAGGCGCATCGGGCCACGGGAAGGGCTTGGGCAAAGGCAGAGTGTTAGGATCCCAATGAGGACTGGACCCACGGCCTTCCATTCATCACTTATTCATTCATTCAGCAAGCCTCTATGGACAACGTGCTCTGGGCAGACCCTTTGTTGAGCTCTGGAGAACTGGATTGAGTCACCTGGTCCCTGCCCTCAAGTTGAAGAAGTCTGTGAGATGACAGAGGAATAAAAGGGAGGGCCTGGCGGGGTGAGGCGGGCATGAGAGTGAGAAAGGCTGGTGAACGAGGAGGCCAGAGCCCAGGCACCCAATTCCACGGAAGCAAACCCATCCTCCCCATCCTGCGCCACGTCAGCCAGTCATGCAGCCCCCCCCCCCCCCACTCTCAGGGCCTTAGTGGGGGCGGGTGGGAGGGGACCTCTGAGATCTGGTGACACAGTTACGGGACACCATCTGACATGCAACATGACCCGGCTGAAACTCAAGCCTGTAGGCAGCGTCCCTGGGCCCCACCCCGAAGGCTGCAGGCAGGTTCGTGGGCCTGTCTGTGCCGCCAGCCCCCGTTCTGTGGCTTCCCGGGGAGTCTGAGACCCGGAGCCTCCGGAGTGACATTGCAGGCACTCCCAACCCCGGGGGACAAAAGGTGGTCAACGGGACCTGAGCCCCAAGTTGCCGCTGAGATGTTGGGAGGGGAATGGAGTGCACGGAGGCCAGGGGGCCTGGGTCCTCACCCCAGCACCATCACCTGCAGCTGCCTGACTAGTTCCGTGGCCCCTCTCTGTGCCGCAGTGTCCCTGGGTAACAGTGGCTGCCCACTTGGCCTGTCGCAGACGCCGTGAGGACCCACAGACAGATCGGGGTCAAAGGGCTGTGCAGACCCTGATGGGGATGTCCCGGGAGCTGCAGGGGTAACAGTGACACCCCTCTCCCTCCATGTCCACTACAAGGCCTCCAGCATCCTGAGCCCTCCCCTCTCCCCAGCAGAGCCTTCAGCTCCAAGTCGCTGTCCCCTCCTTCTCCCCCGTCAGACTAGGAGGCTAAGACAAGGACTCAGTCCCATCTCTATGTCCCCAGCGCTGGGCATAGCACTGAGTGCAACCCACATTATGGTGGGACTGAATCTCTCTGAGTCCCTCATGTCCCCGCTAAGCAGCCACCCTCTTCTCTGCACCACATCTGCATGTCCCCATGCACATACACACGTGCAATACACATGCACACGTGTTCAGGCCATGCACCTTCCTGACACCTTTCCTTCCTTCCTCAAAGCCCCAGTCTCACTACCTACCAACACACACTTCCCGTGTCCCTTCCCTTCAGGGGATAGAGGAGACACGGGAGATAAAGGGTTAACCTGTTAGGCTGATTCCCAGGGGAAGTCGGGTGGACAGTGCATTCACAGGATGCCGTCACCCAATAGAGCGAGACCAAGGGCGTTTTCAAGCTCTCACTTTACTGGGGTGTTCTCCATGTGTGATCTCATTTGTGGGTCAACACCCTGTGACACAGTTCCCATTATCCCCATTTTACAGAAGAAAACGGTGAGGCTCAGGGGGAAAAAAGACTTGGCAAAGCTTGCGCAGATAGTAAGTGGGCAGGATGGAATGTGAACCTAGCCTGCCTGACCCCGAAGCACACTGGTGTCTGAAGAGCTCCCAGCCGGGTGGCCCCCCGCTGCCTCGCCGTACATATCCACATGCCCACGCAGACACCTATCCCTAAGACTGGGAAGAATGGACTGTGCTTGTGCACATAGAACAGGTAGCCTGGGCCAGAAGAGGGGAACTCCATGGGGGGGGGGGGGCAGTGAGAGGTGACAGTGAGGGCACAGGCGCCATCTCCACCCCCTTGAGGGGGGTCACTGCTTGGCGCCTACCTCAGGTCACCCAGCAGCCTGTGCCCTCCCCCAGGCATGGGGATGGGGGGAGGGAGGGGACTACTCACATTGCCCTCATCGTCCACCACCTGGATCTGCCCGGAGTCGCAGAGCTTCACCACGGCCCCGATGGGCACATCGAACTCCTGCCCGGATCTCAGGTCCATCCAGACATAGTCCCCCTGTGGGTGAGAGACGGTCCCAGGCCAGGTGAGCAGGGACGAGGCTCGGGCACCCCTTCCAATCAACCCTGTGCCCCCTCCCTACCACCACCAGAGGCCTTTGTGCCAACCACAGGAGAGGGGAGAAAAGGGTACTTGCACTTGTAGAAAGCCATTTGGTGCCAGCCCTGGGCTGGGCATTGATGCAGTGTCATCACCCCCTCCTCTGTAGCAGCCACTACTGCCCTGATTTTACAGATGAGTAAGCGGAGGCTCGGAGAGAGGAGCCGAGATCACACAGCGGGGCAGCTTCGACCCCAGGCCCGTTCCAAGCCCGGCTCTCCGAGGCTCCACACCTCACACATGTAGGACGGACTCACTGAGGTTTGGGCAGAAACACCAAGGCACCCAAACCTCGTCTCCTCTGTCCTAAAGGAGCCCCACAGGACACCCGAACTAGGTCATTCTCATAGTTGTAGCTGAGGGTTCCTCACAGGGACAGCGCTCTGGGCCAGGCCCTGTGACATGGGCTCAGTTGCACTGTCTCCCGGCTTGTGGGTAGAGCCCTGACCCTAAGAGGGGGTGGGGTGGGGGGAGTGTCATGTTTGTGTCCTCTGAAGCATCTGCCATGGGGCCTGGCTCTCAATAGGGCACATGGAAGCCAAATGTAAAACCCAGAGTCAGAGAAATGGACTTCGAGCAACGACTTTCAGCCACGATGCATTCAACAAGCAGGTAGTGAGCACCTGCTGAGTACAAGGCACTGACTGAGCGAAATGCTGGGATCGAGCAGTGACATGGAGTCCACACTCTGGTTGGGAGGACACAGAAAACAAAGAGCCGAGCAAGTACGCTAACACGACCGCGTTGAATGGCGGTGAGGGCTGTGATGGAGATGAGCATCGTGGTGGAGAACGGCTGAGTGGCCAACCACAGATGCAGCAGCCAGGGAAGCCGCTCTGTGCAGGACATCTCTGAGCTGAGACCCGAAGGGCGAGAAGCAGCCAGACAAGGAAAGAACAAGGACAGAAATCTGGGCAGAGGAAATGGCACGTGCAAAGGCCCCGGGGCAGGAAGGAACTGCAAGGAGGCCATTGTGTCAGGACCTGAGGAGAGAGAGGTCAGTCACAGAAGTGGGCATGCTCCAGGGAAGAGGGGCTCTCATTGGCCTGCAAGTAGAAGCTTGGATTTTAATCAAAACGACAATGCGGTACCACCTCACACCTGTCAGAATGGCTATCATCAACAAATCAACAAACGACAAGTGCTGGCGAGGACGCGGAGAAAAAGGAACCCTCGTGAACTGCTGGTGGGAATGCAGACTGGTGCAGCCACTGTGGAGAACAGTATGGAGTTTCCTCAAAAAACTAAAAATGGAACTCCCATTTGACCTAGTCATCCCACTTCTGGGAATATATCCCAAGAAAACAGAAACATCAATCAGAAAGGATATATGCACTCCTGTGTTCATAGCAGCACAATTTACAATAGCTAAGATTTGGAAACAGCCTAAGTGCCCATCAGCTGATGAGTGGATTAAAAAACTGTGGTACATCTACACAATGGAATACTACACTGCTATAAAAAAGGAACTTTTACCATTTGCAGCAGCATGGATGGAACTGGAGAGCATTATGCTGAGTGAAATAAGCCAGTCGGAGAAAAATAAATATCACATGATCTCACTCATTTGTCGAATATAATGATCAACATAATTTGATGAACAAGAATAGATCCAGAGACAAATGGTGGGGGAAGGGGGAGTTAGAGAGCAACCAAAGGACTTGTATGCATGCCTATTAGCATAACCAATGGACACAGACACTGGGGCGGTGGGGGCTGACCTGGGGTGGGAATAGCTGGGGCGGGGGGTGTCGATTGGGGGAAAGGAGACATATGTAAAACTTTAGACAATAAGAAAATAAATAAATTAAATAAAAGTTTGGGTTTTATTCTGATCCTAATAAGAATATTCTTTTTGGTGATTCCCAAATTCTCCAGGAGGATCCTAATAAAAACATAACTTACTATCAAACAGCAGGTAGAAACCTAACAGCTGATAAAAACTGATTCGCAATGAAATGAGCCCATGGGAATGGCCCAGGGGAAAGAGCTCTGGGCTACGAGTCAGGAGACTGGGTTGCAGGACCTGCTTGGCCTTGGACCAGTCGCTGACCACTCGGAGCCTCTGTTTCCACACGTCCCAGTGAGAGGTGGGCTCAGTGAGTCCCAAGGTCGGCTCAGTGAGTCCCAAGGTCAACTCAGCACTGTTCCAACCCCTTCCTGTTCCCACTGGAAACAACTATTGTTCAGCCACAGCTGGCCCTGGGGAACTTTGCGTTGTGGGAGGTTAGCGCATGTTAGAGACGGGCTTAGTCCAAACCCAAGCTTTTTCCCAGAAAAAAAGTCAGCATAATTGGAGAGCCTCTGGGAGGGGAGGAGAACTTCCGTGTTTACTGAGCACCTACTGTGTGCCCGGCCTGCATGGCTGCTTCCATAAACTGCCCCGTGTAACCCTCATGTCTGCTGTAGTCCCGAGCCCAAGCTGTGCTTCCTGAGTGCTAGCCCTGGGGCCACCTGACACACACACACCCACCCCCCACCCCCGCTCAGGCTGTTCTTCTTCACCTGCCCACCACCCACCCGTCTGTCCAGTTCCAGAACAAATAGCAACTCTCCTTGGCCCCTCCGCACCTCCCTACTTTCCTCCTCCTCCTCCTCCTCCTCCTCCTCCTCTTCCTCCTCCTCCTCCTCCTCCTCCTCCTCCTCCTCCTCCTCCTCCTCCTCCCTAACGCCTGAAGAGTGCATTCATTCATTCAGCACATATTTGCGGAGAGCCAGCTGTGGGCCAGTCCCGGGCCAGGCTCTGGGGACAGAGCAGTGACGTGGCAGAGTGCCTGGGGCAGTCGTGGCAGCCCTGAGCCGCACGGGCCCTGGAAGCCACCGACAGGCGCAGGGCTTTTCGGTGTGCCAAGAAGCCGGTGGGAGGCTTGAAGCAGGAGAAAGGAGTGATTTGCTTCGCCCGCTGCTCTGTGGAGAATGAAGGCATCGCTTGGTACAGCCAGCACCAGGCTGGGTCATCACCACCCGCGTCCATTCCACACTGGGTGCGGGGCTGGGGCTGAGTCTTCATCTGTGACTCCCAGGGTCAAACACAGAAAAGCAAAACTTGTCTCTCCGAGAGATAGAGATAGAGGCAGACATGCGCATATACGTGAGAGGGCATGTGAGTATGTAAGAGAGAACATGTGAGAGAGGAGGGTGTGTAGTGTGTGTGTGTGAGAGAGAGAGAGAGAGAGAGAGAGAGAGAGAGAGAGAGAGAGAGGAGACTGATTCCTGGAGGCCGGCTGGGCACCAGGACACTGCTCTGTGCTGATAGGAATGCAGTGGGCCAGCCAGTCCACAATGATCCCCACCATGGCCCAGGCAGTGAGTCAGATGTTTCCCTGAACCTATGTCATGGAACCCATGATAACCTTTAAGCAGAAGATTCTATCTCCACTTATCTCCTCAAGGACGTCAAGAAACATGCTCAAGTTCACACGGCCGTTTTGTGGCAGAGCCAGCAATGAAGCCTAGCCTGACCAACTCCAAACCCCGTGCTCTTTCCCGACATGCCCTGGCCCAGCCCAGAACCAGCTCTGTGAGCAGAATGCAGAGCACTGATAGGGTCTCTGCCCGCAGACGGCTCATGGGCCCCAAGTCATCTAAAAGCTTGGGCGGGGGGTAGCCAGAGGGTGAGGCCAGCTGAGTCACCGGTACCCCCAACCCAGCTCGGAGTCTGGCACACAGAAAAGGCATCCCACTCTGGGGACAAAAAACCAAGATGAAAGACCTGGTGTCAGCAGGAGATGGAGGCGCAGAGAGGCTGAGCAAGGAGTTTGGGGCCACACAGCAAAGACAAGGGACTAGAGCCTCCTAACCAAGGCCTGATCCAGGAGGACAGTGACTTACGTGTCTCTGCTTAGATTTGAACTTGGGAAAAGAGGCTAACATGGCAGCTAAGAGGCTTCAGGGAGAATTCTGGGGCCTGAGAACCCCTGAGGGGGAAAGGCCCCTGGTCCCAGGGCAAGTCCTTGGAGGTCAGAATAGAAGGGACTCTGAGCTCCAGGTTAACCCCGCCAGACACTCCCATCCCCATGGCCAGACTCCAGGAGACCCCAGGACTGCATCTGGCCCCATTCCTGCCACCTCTCCAGGAGGCAGCCCACTGGGGACCGCACCTTGAACCGAAAACCCCACTTGCGGTGTGACACCCCTCAGTGTGGCTGTGTGACTCAGGACACGTTCTAGCTTCTCTGCTGTGAATAAGGGGCTGGAGCAGAGGGTCTCCCAGCCCCAGAGTGGGTACCCCAAAACCCTGGTGGAGCCCCTCAGGGAAGCAGGGGACGTCCACACTGAACACGTAGCTAAGGGAGTGGGTTCAGGTCCCAGCTCTGCCACTGGCACTATGTGACTCTGGCTAAGCCTTTCAGACTCTCTGGCCTCAGTGTTCACCAGCCTTAAAGTGGGGCGAGGGCAGAGCCTGTGAAGGTGAGAGAGCCACGCAAATGCCAGCTGTCCTGGCCGTCTCCCACCTTCCCGCCCAGGCAGGAGCCCCATTTCTCCTCAAGGGCCTCAGTCCCTCCTCTGGGGCAGGGCCTGGGGCTCAGTCCCCTTTGTGGAATGAAAAAAAGTCTGTTTCAGGATCCCCCCCCTAACCCTCCCCCCCCCCATTCTCATAATGGCTCTAGGACACTGCTTTTATTAGCCCCAGTTTTCACAGGTGGGAAAGGTGAGCCATCAGACGTGTCCAGGTGCCTGTGCCTAAGGAAGTGATAGAGACGCAGCGGGCCAGCCAGTCCACGAACGTCTACCCAGGCCCTGGGGCACCTGCTCGGTGGGGGGGGGGGGGGGGGGGCCCTCCGCCAGGCCCATGCCCCTGTGTAAATGCAAAAGCTCTCCGCCCAGGGAGGGGCCGCTCGCTGTGAGTCAGGGACCAAGCGCAGCACCCAGCACCGCAAGCCCCCCATCCCCATCTTCGCGACCCTCCGGTCCTCCCTGGCGCCTGACAGACAGGGAGGCTGAGGCCGGGGCGCGGTCCCCAGGCCACCCTCCCGCTCCCGCCGGGCCTCACCGGCATGACCGCGTAGGTCTTCAGCGCCTGGTTCAGGCTGCGCACCAGCGCCCACTTGCCAGGCTGCTTGGCGCGCGCCTCGGCAGAGGCGGAGGGGTCGGCAGGGTCCGCGGGGTCCGCGGGGTGGGCGGGGGGCTCCATAGCGCGAGGGTCTGGCGGCGGCTCCCTCCGGCAGCGGCACGGCTCAGGCTCCCTAATTCACCTAATCCGGTGCGCGCCGGCCTCGGGGAACCCTAAACCGGGCCATCTGCCGCGGGCCCATGGCAACGGCGGCTTAGGTGACGCCTGCGGGCCAGGAGCGGGGAGGGGGCGCCCGCGCCGACCCGGCCCCCTCCCCTCTTGGCGGGACCCCGAACACCCCCAAATGGTCGGGGATTCGCAGCCAGCTTCATGGGGACCGCAGCAGGTGGCCACCGAGCCGCCGGCCTCAGCGTCAATGAGGCCCCTGGAACCTCACCTTGCCTGCAGTTTTGGAGAAAATCAGTATGTTTGCTACGAAAAGCAACGTTATGGAGCAGAATACAGTAAACTTCGTGAACTTTTAAGACTAAAGGGAAGCTGCAGTGCCGTGGCTCCGTGGTTGAGCTTCGACCTATGAACCAGGAGGTCACGGTTGGATTCCCCGTCAGGGCACACGCCCAGGTTGCAGGCTCCATCCCCATTGGACGGTGTGCCGGAGGCAGCTGATCAATGATTCTCTCTCACTGTTGATGTTTCTATCTCTCTCTCCCTCTCCCTTCCTTTCTGATATCAGTAAAATATTTTTTAAAAAGGCTAAAGGGAAAATGCATCAAAGATCTTTCTAGCCCCTGGCTGCCTCTAGGAAGTGAGGGCAGATAGAAATCCGGGGCTGCTGGGAGGCAGGGGCTTTGGGGGACATTGGAGAAAGTCCCGGAAGAGTCTGTCTCTGGTCCTCACCCAGCCTCTGCGGCCACCAGCCCGTGATCTCCAGCCTGCAGAGGAGGCCCTGAGGCCTGGGGCAGGGGGTCCCCTGGTTCCTGGGTTCATCAGGCAACCCCGAGTGGCTCAGAGCTCACCCACAGTGGGTACCAAGCCGGGCTCCTGTGTCTTAGCAGCAACACAGGCCTGGGAACCTGGCTCGGTTCTATGCTGGGCTGTGAGGCAGTGGTCCTGGTGCCACCCAGAGGGTGTGGGATGCCCAGGCCCTGTGACTCTCCATCCACCCCCTCCCCCTCCCCTCCCCCTACTTATCTCTAGCTTCCTCCCTTCTTTCCTCCTCCTTTCTCTTCTCTCTTCAAAGCCTCTTGTTCCCATTTTTGGAACTTGACCTTGTTTGGAATTCTGGAAGCCCAACTGCTCCCACCACAGACAAGCAAACCATGGCGGGGGTGGGGGTGGGGTGTAGGGGGACTGGCCAGGAAGGAGACTGCGATGCCCCACACAGAGCTCAGAGCTGCCCCACTGGACCCAGGCTTCCTTCCACCCCAAATCCCTGTCTCAGCCCCGGGAACACGGCGCCTTGCCACCTAGCACGAGTCGGACTGACCGCCGTGATCCCCACCCACTTCCTGAGCCTCTCAGAGCCCCTGCTCTCAGGCAGGCTCCTTCTCACAGTCAAGCCCACACGTGCCCACCCGGGGAGTCCATGGGAACAGGGATCAGACCCTCAGACACAGGGGGCTGCTGGTGGTGGGCTTTCGGGCATCTGTCCATTTAACCAGCTAGGCTCAGACTAAAGCTTAGGGGCCACCGTCCTCAGAGCTCCCAGCCCAGGGGTGAGGGGGTAGGCAGAGCCAGACACGGGTAAGAATGGTACCACCAGATAAGGGACGAATTAGCCTGGAGAGACAGGATGGCGTGGCCACTGAGAGGTTGGACTCTAGAGACAGACGGCTTAGGTTCAATCCAGGCTGGGCGATTTGTAAGCGGTGTGACCTTGAGCAAGTTCCTCAACCTCCGTGTGCCTTTGTTTCCTCGTCTGTGGAATGGCAGGATGAAACAGGTGAATGTGCGCAACTCACTCAGATGGGTGCCCGTGAGAACAAATGTGCAGTATAAATATTGATTATTAACTGAGCAAGTCATATTAGGGGGTGGCAACTGGGAGTAGTGATTTTTTGAAGCAGACATAAGGGGTAGGGAGCTCAGAAGAGGGAAACAGCCAAGCACAGAGAAGCAGACGGAAGAAGGAAGAGAGGGTATAAACAGGTCTGGGTGTGGAGAGAGGCCCCCTAGACAAGAGAGGTGAAAGCCTGGCACCTACCAGACCAGACCCACTGCTCAGCCCCTCAGCCCTCTGCACCCAGGCCACCCTGAGCTGAAGCCTGGAATAGGCCCCTTGCCTGCAGGTGGCCTGTGTACCAGGTCTGGGAGGCAAGTCTAAAGCCACCGTGACCCACTCTGGCATCACACCAGATCCTCTGCCAGAACCAGGGCTCACTGTTGCTTCAGGCTCATCACCTGGGACAGGGCCTTCCACCTTGGCTTATGCTGAGCTTTCTGCCAGGAATGCTTCACCCCACTATCCTCTTCCTGCCCCCACCAAGCCACCAAGGCTGCACTGAGTCATGTGTCCCCTGGTCCCCACACCCCCCTCCCCAATACCTTCCTTTCTGTACTCCCTTGGTGCCTCACACAGACCTCTGGTGCTTCCCTCGCCCCCCCCCCCCCATATCTCCATCCAATCCAATTCTGGCCACCCATTTTACAGATGGGGAGACTGAGGTTCAGAGCAAGTTCAGGGACCTAGCAAGGATATATAGTAAGTTGGGGCAAAAGCTTTCAGAAAGTAACTGTGCCAACTGTCATCAACAAGTAGTGTCAGCGAAGATGGCAGAGTAGGGAACTCCAAGAACCTCTTTACAGCTACACCCCCCCCAAAATGGCAAAAACTACCAGAATCAACTTTACTGAAACTCTAGAAAATATTCAAAAGTTTGCAGTAACAAAATGAGCATTTAATGACGAGATAGGTGACTGAAACCCAGCAGGAGACCTTTGTGGTGTTTTAACCTACTCACCCCCCACCTACCTACACCTTGCTGGCAATCTTGGAGTGGGTTCTTGGGGCCAGAGGGAGCAGAACAGACCTTGTTATTGAAGGACTATCGTTATTTTAACCTGTCTAGGGGTACACTGAAGGAATAATGTATAGGGCTTGCCTTTCTTTTTCTAACTTGGAACTCCTCCAGGGCAGACAAGAAGATACAGAGGGCATTAATCAAAAATATCCAAAGGCAAATGAACTACCCACTGCTGCTTGGGGACAAAAATAATCAGTTAAAACAAGCAGGAGGCACTCTAGAAAGCCTGGAGGAAAAGCAGGGAGTGTGTTGCTTCAGGGAATAGAGGCTTTGAAAAACTCTTACATATATTGGGGAATCTAAAAGACCACATACCTGCCCAGGGTTGGACAAATGTTCAGAAAAAGATCAAGATCGTAAGCTCTCACCTCCAACTGACCTTCAAATTCTATGCAGACAGAAAGTGAAGGCTAAGGCAGAGTTGACTGAGCATTGAAGGCATGCCCCAACCCACACAGAGAGCCCATCTGAAAAGACCAGGAGGTTTGATTTGTTTTGTTTTGGCTCCAGGGGTGTTAGAAACTGTAGTGACCACGCACAACAAAGAATACATTCTTCACAAAAATAGTTTAGAAAACCCACTAAACAAAACTACAACTCACAACAGGCAGCAACAACAAACCCTTGGGAGATTCTAACTTCCAGAGTTGTCACATTACGATATTCAAAACGTCCAGTTTACAACAAAAAATTTAGAGGAATGCAGAGAAAGGATGTCCCATTCACAGGAAAAAAATAAAATAAAATAAAAGGAACTTAATAGAAACTTTTGCTGAGGACATCCAGACTTTGGACTTAATAGGCAAAAACTTGAGTCAACTGTCTTAAATATGCTCAAAGAATTGAAGGAAAGGAGAACAGCATCTCACCATAAAGAGGATGTCAATAAAGAGACAGAAATTATAAAAAGGGACCAAGTAGAAATTCTGGAATTGAAAAGTACAATAACTAGAGGGGGTCAACAGCAGATATAAAGAGGCAAAATAAAGAATCAGCAAACTTAAGATAGGTTAATTGAGATTATCTAGTCTGGGGTGCAGAAAGAAAAAAAAATGAAAAATGAGCAGAGACTAAGAAACCTGTGGGACACCATCAAATGGACCAAATCATGCATAATGGGAGCCCAAAAGGAGAGGGGGAGGGAGGCAGAAAGAATATTTGAAGAAATACTGACACAAAACTGCCCAAACTTGATGAAAGATACGAATCTATACATACAAAAAGCTCAATAAATTCCAAGTAGGATAAACTTTAAAAGATCCACACTGAAACCCATTATATTAAACTGTGAAGACAAAGAGAGGATCTTAAAAGCAGTGAGAGACAAGTGGCTTGTCTACACAAAGGATCTTCAATATGATCAATAACCAATTTCTCATCAGAAACCATAAAAGCCAGAAGGCAGTAGGGTGACGTATTTAAAGTAGTGGAAGGAAAATAAGTTGTCAAACAAGAATTCTATACCTGGCAAAATCCTTCTTCAAAAATGAAAGACAAACTAAGACATTTCCAGACAAACAAAAGCTGAGTTTGTCATTTGTTGACTTATAAGATATGCTAAAAGTAGTCAACTAAAATTAAAGAGCACTAGAAAGTAATTCAAAGCCACAAAAAATAAAGAAGCTTCGTAAAAGTAACCACATAGGTAATTATAAGCCAGATTACTGTTATTTTTTGGTTTGTAACTCCTCTTTTTCCCATTTTTTCCCTATAGGATTTAAAAGACAAATACATAAAACAACAATTACAAATCTATATTAATGGGCACACAGTGTACAGAGATGTAATTTCTGATAATAACAATACAAAGAGAAGGATGGAGCTGTATAGGAGCAAAGTTTTTATATACCATTGAAGCTAAATTGGTGTTAAGTCCCACTAGATTGTTATAAATGTAAGACATTATTTGCAAAGCCTAAGGTAACCACTAAAAAAGTGTATATATACAGAAGAAGAAATGAGAAGAGAATCAAAACAATACACTGGTGTGGGGGAGATCAATTAAACACAAAAGAAGGCAGTAATAGACGAACTGAGGGGGGAAGATATGACTTACTGAAAATAGCAAAATGGCAGAAATAGATGGAAATGAATGAAACTCTCAAAAGGTTGAGGTTAGCAGAATAGGTTTAAAAATAAGATCCATTTATATGCTGCCTACAAGAGACTCACTTTCGATCCAAAGTTACAAATGTGTTGAAAGTGAAAGGGCAGAAAAATACATTCCATGCAAATAATAACCAAAGAAGAGCTGGGATGGCTATGCTAATATCAGGACAAATGTATTTTAAGTCAAAAGTGTTACAAGAGACAAAGGACCTTATATTTTAATAAATGGGTCAATCCAACTGTTATCAACAGCCCACACATTTATCTTCAAAATCCCCTTTGCCCAGGATGCTGAGCAAAGTACATCCAGTCCCTATGCTGGCCCCACCATGGAGCCGGAAATCATATCCCACTGAGGCACGGCCCTCACTGAGGCCCCTGAAGAAGGGGGTCATGTGCACCACGGATCTCTGGGTTCTTGCAAGCACCAGCTGACCTTGCTACCTGGGACAAGTCCCTCCTCCAGACACCTCAGTCCCCTATCTGTATGTGAGGCACCATCACAAAAGCCTTAGAGCCTTCCCCGGCATCCCATTACCACCACAGGCAGGACAAAAGCCTCCCCCATCCCAGGCTCCCTCCCAGCCCACTCCACCCGCTGGGACTCCTGCTAACACAGTTCCACTCATAGGCATCCTTGCTGTGCTTCTCCCACTTTAGTCTGGTAACTCCTCGAGGGCTGCGAGCAGTTTATCTCTGCATCCTTTGTGCCCAGCCTGGTACAGAGAAGAGGCTCAATGCCACTTTGCTGGGTGGGTGAGTGAGAACTTGGCTGGAGGAGGTAGCTTTGGGCACGATAGGAATCTCCAGGCACCCCCACCCCACGCCGGAAGCTGTCAACACAACAGGTGTGCCCAGACTGCCCCAGGGCCCCTAGGAAAGAGCCCATGTTCTGCAGATGCCACCTCTCAGGGGCAGGCTGACCTCCTTCCTGTGCCTGCTCCTAGGTCACCTCCCTGTTCCCTGCATAGCTGCCCCCTCACCATCATGGCTCCCTGGCCTGTGTGGACCTGCACAGCTTACGTCTAAATTACGTGCTCTGGGCATCAGTTTCCTCACCTGTGATAAGCATGCAGATCCCTACCTCACAGCCCTGTGGCAATAAAATAGGTCATGTATAGAGAGTGCCTATGGACCAATGTGGATGCTACTTTTGCAGAATTAGAACTCTCAACAAAGGAAAAGACTCTTTCATGTTTTGGATTATGGAAGCGTTCCCTGTGCCTGGTACCCTGTGGGGTTCGGAAAGGTGTGTGGATCTCTGCAACTGAGCGTCTCCACACGGGGACACTCTACACCTGGGAGAGAAGCACCATCTCCTTTGAGGTTTCCTGAGATTTTTATCCTCAATACAGTGTGAGAGAGAACAGATGGAGAATTCTCACACAGGAACACCACCGATGTGATTTTATTGGCCGTCGTCGTCACGCAGCTAACTTTCACGAGCTGTCCCGCATTGGGTTGAGCAGTGTGTATGCACTACGCCATTTCACTCTCAGCCTCCCTTTAAAGCAGGTTCCACTGTCTGCCCTAGCCCCTCGGACCAAATGAGGGTGTAGTGACATTCATTCACTCAGCACAGAGCTCCATCTGTGAGTGGGCTGGGCCGGGCTGAGGAGACAGTGGGGAGCAGGAACCCCCCCACCCTACCCCCCATGAACAGGGGAAGAAGGTGGAGTGACAGGACTCTACCAGGAGCAGAGCAGGGAAGGCTCCCAAAGGGAGTCACGGGCCCGGGGAGGCCGGAGGGGAAGTCGGCCAGGACAAGGGGACACAGCGGCCGGTGAAAGAAGCAGGCTTTGATGGAATCCCTCAGGGCATGTTACCTTCCCAACAACCATCCCAGGGAAGGAGGGTTTTGTCCTTGTGTTGCAGATGGGGAAACTGAGGCTCAGGAAGGCTGAAGACGGAGCCCGGGTGGGTGGGCTCTGCCTGTGGCACTGTCTGTGTAGCTGGCTGGCTCCCCAGAGTTGGGACCATTTCTAGGACCAAATAAGTATCAGAAATGTACTTTCTGACTTGCTGTGGGAGGGGTGGGCAGAGCCGCTGTTCACCTGCAGACACCTGCTCCCAGCAGAGGCTGCCGGCAGGGTGAGGTGGGCCAGTGCTCGGAGGGGACAGTCAGCCAGAGGTCTGCTCAGAGGCCCCCTGAGGGCAAACACCCTTGGAGGGATGTGGGTGGCCCAAGCTCTCCCTCTGGGGGCTGCGCGTGCCCCCACCCAGCCAGCCCCAGCTCTAGCACAGGCCCTGGCACACAGCAAACACCCAGAGACAGTGGCTTCTTTTATTGGTCCTGGCTGTCCCTGATGGGCCTTTGAAGAGACTCTCGGGCTAGGGGACCAAGGGGCTTCAGAGAGGGTCTTCAGTCCCAGGACACAAGACTGTCTGTCCTGATTCTGCCCTGATGCCTGCTTCTCACACACCCAGCCCACAAGCGCACACAAAAGCACACAGCCTCAGAACAGGCTGCCCGCTGGCCTCTGATGGTCCCAGAGGACACCCCGCCACCAGCCCTAAGGCCTGGGGCCAGGCCCACTTGGCTCAGGGCCCACATTCCTGGCTCTGGAGACCAGGAGCTCATTAGAGCCTCAGGCCGATCACGGGGAAGAGCTAGGGGTCAGGGGCCACGGAAGCCCTGGGAAGGAAGCAGGGCTGAAGGACTCAGCCGGAGACAGCACCTCTGCTTCTTCCCCGTATTACCCCCGGGGGCTCCAGCTCGGGCCCTGGCATCCTCAACTCACTGCTCCCAGTCAGGGTCAAGGTCCTTCCTAGCCTGTCATCCGTAAACTTGCTAAGTTCCTCTTCCCTTCCCCCAAGGGCTTTCCCATATTGGACCTTTGCACATGCTGTTCCACTGCCTGGAATGTCTGGCAATTCAGAGATGCATGTAAATAAATAACTTCTACCCAGTGAGAAAGGGAAGTCCCAAAAGACAAATCAGAGGGAGTAATTCTAGCCTGGGCCTGACAGTCAGGGAAAGTTTCACAGCTGGGTTTTGAAGCATAGATAGGAGTTTTCTGAAAGCAAGGATTGGGAAGGGTGTGCCACAGTGAAGCATATGCACGAGAGAATATGGGGTAGGGTAAGATGAGCCACCCAACAGGGTTATTCCTGGCACAGAAGGATGAAGGCCAACGGGGTGCAGAGAGCACTCACCTGCTGAAGAATCACCATTGTCCTTTGTCAGACGCTCCTGCTGCCCACCTGGCCAGACACAGTTCTGCAGGGAGAGATCACATCAAACTTCTGAGCAGGCCAGCCGTGTCAGCCTTGCACCTGGCAGGGGTCCCCTGGGCTCCTCCCAGCGCCACAGCCCCCTCCTGCCTCCGGGGAACCCTCCCTGGCTCTCTCCCTCCGGTTGCAGCCCAGGCTGTGTGACCCGAGCCGCAGCCACCATCACAGCTCTATTGTCCCGAGCGGCTGAGCTCCTCTCCGGGTCAGTTATTCAGAGATTCCAAAAGGCTCCTAGGAAGTAACAAGTCTGCACCCCTTACCCGGACACCTGGGCAAAGGGGCCCAGAGAGGGACCAAGACCTGCCGAAGTTCACACAGCTGGGCAGGGCAAGTTAGGGTGGGGGCTTGGTCTCAGGCCTCCCAGCTGAGGGCTGCCCCAGGAGTGTGAGTGACAGGGACCGCCTGGCCCAAGGGGAGGGTCATGGGCTGATCTGCCTGAATCCCTCCAGAGCACCCACTGCCAGCAGGATGGAGGCTCCAAGACCCCCAGTCTGGCGTTCAAGGCCCAGCACCATGTAGCTCCTGCTGACGTCTGTCATCCGTTTTCTTCCTTCCCCGGCCCTGCGCTGGGACCGTCCTCAGCACTCACTCTTCCTGAAATGCACCAGCCCTTTTCTTACCTCCCGGCCTTGACATCTACTGGCCCCTCCACCTGGAATCCTGACTAGTACATTCCTGTGCTCAGTTCAGGTGTTGCCTCCTCTGGGAAGCCTTCCCTGACCACCCCCAGGCTGTGGTGAGTCCTGATATTTCCCTCTATCCATCCCTGATTACATGTGTTATGTTCTCTGGTTGAGGTCTGTCCCCACCTCTGACCCCAAAGTCAGAGAGCTGACCCAGAGCCGGGCGTGGGTTCAGCCATCTCTTCACAGAGCACAGGGAAGGCCCGGAGATGACTCGGGAAGGACTTGGGGGATTGAGTGTGGTGATTCAAGGCAGCCCAGTCCACAGGCCCCGGCCCGCGGCCCTCCAGCCCCCCACCTGCCCCCAGGATGAGCATCAATGTTTCACGAGGCCCATTCAGAGGCACTGGGGCATTTGATCCTCTGCCCATGACACTCCTGACACCCGAGCCCTGACCCCTGCCCTGGAGCTCTGGGACACAGCGGGCACACCGCCCTCCCAGAGACGGGCACTAGGCCTGGGTGTCTGGCAGGGAAGGGATTCAGCAAGGCCACCAGGCAGCCGCCACGGGCATTTAGTCTGAAGAGGAAGCCTGGCTGCGTGCTAGCACCCTGAGCCAGCATGAGCCCGAGAGCCAGGGGGCAGAAGCAGGGTTTTCATTAAGACGCGGGGCCTTGGAGGAGGGCATAGACGTTAAGGGCCACCCATAAGGAAAAACTATAAGATCAACTTTTTTTTTTCTTCTAAAAAACAGAACTAGTCCGTGTTCAAGTTAATTGTTTTTGCAAATTGAGAGCAGGGAACACAGAGCTGCTTTTCTATTTCTATGCCGTCCCTGGTTTACTTCATCCTCACGGCAACCCTGGCTGGTGGCTTCATAGTCCCATTTCACAGATGGGGACTCAGAGGAAGGAAGTGACTTATCTGAGGAGAGAGATAACGAAAGAGATAAAATGTAGGAGAAAGGCCAAAGGAGACAGAGACAGGGATAGAGGTCTCTCTCTCTCTCTCTCTCTCTCTCTCTCTCTCTCTCTCTCCCTCTCCCTCTCCCTCTCCCTCTCTCTCTCTCTCCCACCCCCAGCATGTCTGCTCCCTGCCCCAGACCCGGTCAGAGACAATTCAATAAGCACCATACCCCTGGCTCTTCCCATTTCCAGGGTCCAAGCCTCCATCTCACCAGGCTCGGGGCACTTTCATGTGATGGCTGCTGTGGCTGAGCCCCCAAAGGTGGCAGGAGGCCCAGACCAGGAGCAAATGGCTGTGGTCACAGGGGCTCCAGGGTGGCCCAAGCCCAGGACACCCTCCGAAGTCCAGCAAACCCTCCTCCCAATGCCCAGGACAGGGCAGCCCACGCTTACCAGGCTCCCAGCTGCCTGCCACCTGCACGGAGGGCTGGGGAAGCTGGGGTCAAAGGTCTGCGGCAATCTGTAGGCACGTCCCCTCTTCCTCTGTCTTGCTCCAAAACTTGCTCTGGGGGCCTCTCTGGGTCTTTCGGTTTCTCACTACGTGACCCTCTCTCCCTCGCCGTCTCTCCCTCTCTTTCCTGCCCAGGTCGGCTGTCCAGCCGCACTGCTGCCCTCTCCTCCTCTCTCCAGAGCCTTCCCCCGGGAGGCGGAGTCCGAGGGGCCTCTGAGGCCTGGGTGCCATGACATCAGCGTGGGGGGCGGGCTGGCTGCCCAGGGCCCTGTGCAGAGCGCTGGCTGCCCAGAGGGAGGCCGGGCAAGGGGTCTCTCTGGGCTGTGCTGGGGCCAGCTTGGCCCCGGGCTGTGACCACTCATCCCGGCCGCAGGTGCCTCCTATCATTAGCAGTAACACCACCTGCCCTCCCTCGGCACGGGGCAGGGTTTGCTGAGCCCTGGCCCCTGCCTCCCTCCGCCAAGCCGGTTTTGTCTTCCATTAATGGCTGTTTGAGAGGAAATAAATGCAAACCCCACGTTCTAGCCCTTTCTCCCTCATCCTGTGCACACAGTCTCGCCCCGGCCCCTCCCTGAGGGCTCCCCTCAGATGTGTCCCCCTGAAGCTCCTCACCTCACCACTGCCCCGCAGCTGCTGGGGAGGAGGGGCAGGATGTTGTCTGTGATCGTGCAGGAATCTTTCTCAGCCCAGCACGTAGCCAGGACACATGCAGAGCAAGGTGAACCGTGTGGTTTTAAAGTGGGGGGCGGAGGGGCAGATAAACAAGGAGGAGCCCCCGGATGTCATTGTTGGCACTGGACAGTGACAGGGGACTCGGCTGAGTCCTGCACTTCCTCGCCACTACCCTTTGCCTGCAGCCACCCGGCAGCGGCCCGTCAGTGCCAGTGCGGGCCTCTTCAAGGGAAGCTCTCAGCCTGGGCGGAGGGAGGCGCTCTTTGGATCCCCAGCCTCTGTAACGGGGGCAAGGCTGGCAGGCTGGGACCACTCCAAAGATGGGGTGCCCATCCACCAGGATCCAGTGGTTCAAGTGCGCCACCTGCTGGGCACAGGCATGGCTGCCAATGGCGCCCCCTTGGGGGACTCAGCCGCTGCAGAGGCCAGGACTTCCTCTGACCCAGCAGTCCTGACCCCCGAAGACCCCTGGATGCCGGAGTGTGCTTGGCCAGGTGGCCCTCACAGGAACTGCTCTGGAACATGGTCCCCACTCCTAGACTCGGTACCTCCCGCTCCTCCATCACCTCTCCACTGAGCCGGGCTGGGCAGGCAAGTGCGTCCGCCCTGCATGGATGGGAAAACTGGGCCCCCTAAGGCACATGGTGTGAGCTGTGAGGAGCGGGCGAGGAGTGGTGGGAGCTGGGGAGGGGTGATCTCCAGATGCTGTAACCGCCACGACGCAGTCAGCACGTGCTAAGGGCCAGGCTCTGCGCTGAGGTGGGCACAGGATTCATAATGTCCTGTTCTCCATGGTCCATTGGGGAAATCTAGGGATTGGCCTTCATTCATCTGTGTTCCTCACTCTTCACCCCAACCCAAGCACTGAGTTCTGTCCATGCTGCCTCCACAATCTGTCCTGTTTCTCCCCACCACCACTACCCCTGGCTCCCTGGCTCAAGCTGCTCGCTCTGGTCTGCCCACATCCGCCTGCACCCTCATACGCCCGTCTCCTCTGTCTGAAGCCCTTTATGCGGCTGCTCCCTCCCTCTCACAATTGGAGCAGGGCTAACCTTCCTGCCCCCGCAACTCCCACACCCTTACCAGGAACTCTCCGTGGGACGCTGGTCCAGATCAGGGTATCTCTGTTGGTCTTCCCACTCGCGCAGGGACTGTGGCTGGTCCCCTGCATCCCTGGTGCCTTGGGCCAGGGCCAGCTGAGGGAACAGCTGAATGGGCCCAGGGATCTCAGCTCAGAACTGCAACGGGCAGGCAGCGGGGTCCAGCCTCGGCTAGAACGCCCGGGCCTCCCTCACGTTGTCTCTGACCAGAGGACAGGCACCGGGGCCTGAGAAATATCCCCTCCATCATCCCTAACCCCCCAGAGGGACAGACTGACACAGGATGGTCTTTCTGAGATTGTGGTCATGTTTATTCTGAGAACAGAACAGGTCTCCCTGGCCCCACGGTGGGCCCTGAGGGGAGTGAGGCCCAGATGGGGTGGTGTGGACCGGAGGCCCGGCCCATCTGCACACGGAGACAGGCCCCTGTGGACTGAGGGTGCCTCAGGCGCACGGAGCAACTGTTCTCCCCACCCACCCTCCAGTCCCAGCCCAGAACTCCAACCTCACCTGCCCCGTCCCCAAGACTTCCGGGAACCAGGGGCCTCCACACATCCAGGATCCAGCCTGGCCCACCCCGAGGAGCAGAAAGCAAGGGCAGGGCTCCTGAACAAGTCCTGTTGGGGGGCAGGGCTGGAGCCCACAGGCCTGCCAGGTGGTCCTGGTTTGACCCAAGGCCCAGGTGGACGTAGCTGAGAACAGACCCACACGTCAGTCCCAGAGGCCCCACGTTGGCGTCTCCGGCCCTTGCTTCTCCACCCCGACTCAGAGGAGTGTTCATTTGAAATAGACATTGAGAAGTGATTACATGAGAGTGTACAGTGTGCACGCATACAGAGACACAGAGAAAGGGTGTGGTTTTGCCCTTATTCAGCACTTGTTCGTGAGAGTGCTGGCAAACAGGAATCACTGGCCCCGCGTTGCAGAAGGGGGCCATCGAGGCACAGGAGGTTGGATGATTTGCTCCTGGTCATCGGTAGGGTCCGGGCCCCAGGCCCAGGTTCTCGAGAGGAAGTTGCAGCTTGCCCAGGGGTCCTCCTGTCCTCCTTGTTGGGCAGTTCCTGGCCCTCACGTGGCCCAGGGCCCCGACACAGGAGCAGAGCTGGCCACAGGGTGAGGAGGCAAAGTCAAGAATGCAGCGCCTCCGGCCAGGACACTGGGCCGGGAATTCAGGTTTCCGAAGGACTTCCCGGCAAGCCCACAGGCATGCCTGTTCTTGAGCCGGCTGAACGTTTTTATTTACGTGGCCCGGTCTGGAGCCCGAGAAGGGTTAAGAGAGACCCTAAGCGGGTACAGCGCGCGCATGATTGGTGCTGACTTGCAAAACATCGAAGTACAACACCCCCTCTTCTTTATCCACCTCCAGACCCCTTCTGAGAAGGTCTGGCTTCTCCTTACCCTTCCCCAAGTGGAATCAAAATAAAATCAGCCCAGCTGGTGTGGCTCAGCGGTTGAGCATCGACCCAGGAACCAAGAGGTCACTGGTTCAATTCCTAGTCAGGACACACGCCCAGGGGGGCTTGATCCCCAGTAGGGGGCGTGCAGAAGGCAGCCGATCGATGATGTTTCTCTCTTATCGATGTTTCTATCCCTCTATCCCTCTCCCTTCCTCTCTCTAAAAAATAAAAATAAAATAAAATAAATCAATAAAAACATAAAAATAAAACCAGAGGACCACAGAACTGGAGTTTAAGAGGAGAAAAGGGGTCCACTGGCTTTCAGTTTTCCTTTTAAAACTCCTGGTTAAAACGGAGCGTTTTAAAACAGAAAGAATATAAAATGTTGAGGACTGAAAGGAACATTTTGGTCTGGGCAGCAGGAAGAGGGCTGTGGCCTCCTGGCTGCATTTTGGGGGGAATGTTGGCCGAGAGCCTCTGGTCTGGTGATGGGCTTCCCTCTCTCCTGCCAAGCCCTGACGCCAACAACCCGGAGCCCCTTCTCCCAGGAAGTTCCCGTGCTTGCAGCAAAGGGGGTCCTGAGGACATGTCCCTCCCCCTTGCATCCACATGTCCTCCCTACCCGCCTGGCCCCTGGGCACACGCCTTCTGGGACCAGGGCCGTGGAGACAGGAAGACGCCCTTCCTTTCCATCGCTGATGAAACTTCTCGGGGGGGCCTTAAACCAGAGGCCGGGGATGAGATCAACACGGGGTGAGACGGTAGCTGCAGCTCTCTGGGCATCCAACCACGTGCCAGAGGGGACTCGGAGCCGAGCTGCGGCCCAGCATTGACGCCGGGTCTCCCGGAGCCGGGGGCAGGGGCCCAGCTCCCCCTGGGGTCTCATGGGGTCGCTTACTCACTTGGCAAATCTCTGTTGAAGGAATGAATGGATGGGCAGGTGGATGGAATTCGAGAATGAACCGATGTCACCTGCATGTTTCCCAAATTCCGGCCGGAGCAGGAACCCAGGAAGGGCCAAGAGCCCTTCCCAGGTGGCTAGAAAGTCAAGTTCAGTGACAGAGAAAGCGACGTCCGGGACACGGGGGGCAGGCGCAGGAAAGGAGGGGCGAGAGGGGGGCTTGGGGCTGTGGCAGTTTGTGTGTAAACAAGTGACATCTTGGCACTCCGTGGGCTGACAGCAGGGCTGGCGGGGGGGGGGGGGACATTTTCAACGGGTCGAGTCCCTCAGCAGCGGCGACAGCTGGGAAAAGGAGGGCTGTTTAAATCTCAGGCAAGAGGACGTCTCCGTGAGAAAGGAACGCTGTGGGGTCCTCAGGACACTGAGGCCCAGAGAGGGGCAGAGACCTCCCAAGGTCACACAGCGAGTCGGGGGAACGTTGGGAAAAGGACGCAGTGTCCTAGCTCCCAGGCTAACCCCTGGCCGGGGACATGCAGGTGGCGGTGAGAACTGTGGGGGCCGGGGAGGCAGAGAGGCCTCAGACGGCCGTGAGGGAGGCGCTGCTGAGGATGCGCACGGCAATGGTGCCTGGCAGGTCGCTGGGCTGCTGGCTGTCTCGGTCCCGGAGGTGGAGGGTGTGCAGGGCCTGGAGGTCATCGGGGTCAGCCTTCAGCTGCACCTGGCCCAGGAACTCATCCTTCAGGACTCGGTGGTTCCAGATCTGGAGGAGACAGAGGAACATGGGGGCCACCTCCAAGGACAGGGCTGTGGGGGCTGCTGGCAGTTTGGGCAGGGCCTCGATCCCGTCCTTCATGGCCTCTGCCTCCCCATGAAGCCCTTTCCTTCGGCTTCCCCTCCTCTGTCCAAGCCCCCTTCCACATATACAGTTACTATTAGCTCTGTGTGACCTTGAAGTCTGGGTGACCTTGAAGAGTGATATACTCACCCCCTGCCTGCTGTCCCCATCTTTAATATGAGCGGCCCCTAGGGTCTTTCTTGCCCCAACATCTATAGGTCTGTGTTGGATCCGGGGTTCGGAAAACCTGCAGTGCCTCCCCTGCGGGGGTGCCTAAGTGTTCATTTTTACAGATGGTTTCTCACCACAGAGATGCTGGCCTGGGCCCGGGGGATAGAGGGCTTCCTGCTAATGAGCTCAGAATGGTCATCCACTGGCCACCTTGGCCTGGGAGGACAAGGAGGCCCAGGCACAGGGACCTGGCTTTCTGACCCCTGCCCTCTGACCTGCCACGTGCCGCTTCAGTGCCACGTTTCCAGGTAAGCCCCCCTGCAGGGGAGTTTAAGGAACCACTGCCACTTTGGGGCAAAGTCGGCAGAGAAGACCACTGTCCCTGGCCAGACCCAGCTGGGGCTCAGAATCACAGCAGCTGACCTAACTCCTCGCCCCGCCGAGGGAACGCTGGAGCACCAGGAGGGGCGGGCGAGAGGATTCCCAAGGCCACACTGTGCCGGGGACAGAGTGGGACCCAGGACCGAGCATTCCTGGGTCCCGTCAAAGGCTCTGCCACCCCGGGCTCAGCCTCCCTGAACGGGGAAGTGTCAGGCTAGGGGCACGGGAGGGGCCCCAGGACCCGTGGGCTCACCTGGACAGTGATGGGCTGGCCTGGCTTTTTGCGGTAGAAGATGCCTTTCACATCGTACTCGGGCGTCGAGGTACCCTTCTGCATGGCTGAGTGGACTTTGTGCCCCTCACACTTGATGATCACATAAGAGTTAGCCCCTAGAGAGGTGGAGGGGGTGATGGGGTGAGGATGGGGGCTGGGGCAGAGCCTGGAGGGAACAGATATCTGGGGGGTGAGGTCCTCTCCGCAGAGGAGAAGCCTGGGCTATGAATTCAAGAGGAGGCAGACCAGGAGGGGACACATCGGTCATCTCTGGCCTCCAGGCCTTTACCCGTGTTGTTCTGTCCAGAGCGTCCTTCCGCCCTAGTCCATTTCACCAGGCTTCGCACCTTAACGCCTCCTGGGCCTGGAGAAAGGCCGCTCCCTTCAGGAAGCGCTCCCTCCCAGCTGCCTGTCCCCGAGCCCTAGTGCCCCACCTCGCTGGAGGCCTCCCAAGAGGCGGAGGCGGAGTGTTTCTCTCTGTGCACCCAGCTGCCTCCCAGGGCGGGGCCTGAGTGGACGTCAGGAAAGGTTTGCTCATTCAGCGATCGAGGGCGGGGGAGCTCGGGAGGCCGGGCGTCTTCAGCGGGGGAGGGGAGGGGACACGGGGCACCCTCCCAGGGGAGGGGGGAGGGGGGCTTTCCCCGGGCCAGCGCACCTGTCGGGGAGTCCTTGAGACCAGCAGCCCCTAGGACGTGCACCTGGGTCACCAGCTGCGGGTAGCCGCACAGGGAGCTCCAGCAAGAGCGGGGCGGCTCGTCCAGGCACAGCTCCCTGGGACAGGGCAGAGGAAAGAGGCGGGAGGTCACGGAGGGGGGTCAGGAAGATGGAAGACAAGGGGGTTCAAGAAGAGGGGAGGGGAGACTCGTCCTGGGCCAACTCCCTGGGCTTCCCGCTGCTCTATCCCCACCCAAGGGTGCCCGCCCCATCCTTCCCCAAGGGAAAAGCGATTTACTGAGCATCTACTGTGTGCCACGCCCTCTGCTGGGGTGTCACAGGAATTATTTCTCATCCCCACAAAGCCCCGGAAGGTAGGTGACTATTATGCCCATTTTACAGATTGGGAAGCATCAGGCTCAGCAGGGAAGGGACCTGCCCACCAGCTGGGGGCGCCCAGGCTGGCAGGATCGAGGCCCCCTGGGCCCCCCACACGAGCTGGCCCCGGGCGTGGGATGTGGGCAGGCAGCACCGAATCTGGGCTGCCTACCCAGGTGGAGGGCAGTGTGGGGCCCACAGGTCTGCACCCCTGCAGGGATGGGATGGTGTTAGCAGTCTTTCTAGCCCGGTGGTCGGCAAACTCCTTAGTCAACAGAGCCAAATACCAACAGCACAACGACTGAAATTTCTTTTGAGAACCACACTTTTTAAACTTAAACTATATAGGTAGGTACATTGTTATTGACTTAATTAGGGTACTCCTAAGCTGGCCTTTGCTAAAAACTCAAGGGGCCAAAGAGCCACATGTGGCTCGCGAGGCCGCAGTTTGCCGACCACTGTGACCTAGCCCAACGCGAGATCTCGGGAAACATCCCCAACCTCAGTCCCCGGTTCTGATCCATAACACGAAGGGGTCAGGCCTCCTAGTCGGGGTTGGAGAAAAGCAGATGGGACGAGTGAGAGCTTCCATGTAAACTGTGAAGAGCTATGTATGCTCAGGTGAGGAGCTGTGCCATGAGGTGGCTGAGAGAGGCTGGAGCAGGGAGCAGGGGAAGGGAGAGGAAGGAGACAGGCGCGGGGGTGGCTGGAGGCCTGGGCTCATTGGCCGGGCAGACCCTGAGCATCTTTGAGTCAGATTCTGGGCCCGCCTGGTGTGGACCTCGGCCCCGCCCCACCCGCCCACCACCCTGGGCCCGAGCCAGGCCCTGCGCACCGGCAGTTGGAGGGCACGTCGGTGAAGACTCGGAGCAGGAACTCGCCGGTGTGGCCCGGCTCGAAGGTGGTGGGGATGATGACGTAGCGCCCCGCCCGCTGGTCCGTCCGCAGGAAGACACTGCGCGAGTTGATGTAGATGGAGCTGGCGGCTCTGTGCTGCAGGCTGTGCATGCGGTACTGGCGGTTCTCCTCCACCTGCAGGCCGTGGAGGTCACACGGAGCCCCCGGATCCCCCCACACACACACACACACACATCTCACAGCTCTCCCTCACCACCGGGCTAAAGAGTAACAGAACCACTTCCATGGGATGCCCGGAACAGGCAAAGCTACAGAGACAGAGCAGACGAGTGTCTGCCTAGGGCTGGGGAGGGCTGGGGTGCATGGGACCGGGGGATGGTGACTAAAGGGGGTGGGTGATGAAATGTTCTAAAATGGACGTGGTGACGGCTGCAGAGCTCTATGGACACACCAAAATCACTGCACCCTTTACATGGCCGAATGGTACGGGATGTGAGTTGGGGGCAATAGGAATTCCCGATAACAACGTCTGTGGGGATTGACCATCACTCTCTGCCCAGGTCACAGCCGGTGCCCAGGGAATGACATCACCAGCTGGGAGGACAAGCTAGACAATGGCTGGAGTACGTGCCACGATAAGCTTCAGTCACGTCAGGGAGGGTCGCACACGTCACGTCAAAGTCACAGCACATCCGCACACCGCGAACGGACCGACACCACACCATGAACAAGCTGTCGTGACCAGCGTGTCAAAGGCCAGGGACTCGACTCAGGCCACGCGCCCAGCATATCCGCGTGGTGTCACTGGGTTCTCGCGTCTGGCTCTACGCTGAGTGTCATCACGCACTGAGCGTCACGCTATGTGGAAGGTACCCGGTCCCGGCCCAGGAGGAGTGGCCACTGGTGAGCCTGCCTGGCTCTGCTCAGGGGGCCTCCTCCCTGTGCCCAGCAAAGCCTCCAAGTCAGCGGGACCCAGAGCCCTGAGGGAGGGGCTCCCAGAGCCTGGCCCCACCCCCAAAATCTTCCCCTTCCCCACCCACCCAGCAGCCCAGGCCTATGGGTCTCGGGCGGGAAGAAATCAGGCTGAGCGCTCCCCTGGGAGCCAATCCCAGGCAGGCTGGGCCTCGGTGGGTCCCACAACCAGGACCGATGCCACAGCACGCCCCTGGCGCCAGCCAACTTGGCCAGAGTGGCAGGGATGACGTCGGTGAGCCAGGCGTTCTTCCCCGGGTGCCAGCGGCCCAGACGCCAGCGCCCTCACCCTCCTCACCCAGAGCTGACCTCACCTTGTAGATGTCGAAGCCGATGGCCAGGTTTTCGCCCTTGCCGTCCCGACGGGTGGACTGCTTAGGCCGCTGCTGGATGGAGATCAGCACTTCATCTTCTGCCTTCTTCACATCAAAGATGTACTGCAGGCATGGCCGAGGAGGGGAGACACCGGTGAGGCCAGGCTGCTAACGGGCTCGCCGGCTCCCGGTAGCTCAGCCCACAGCCCACAGCCCACAGCTGTGTGAGTGTGGGCAAGTCCCATCCCCTCTCTGAGCCTCAGTCCCTCACCTGCAAGATGGGCCTAAAGTGCCTACAGTGCATGAGGAGCGGAAGGCTTGATGAGATCATGCATGCTCAGCTCTGAGACGCGTGCAGTTGGTGCTCAATAAAGGCACCCCTGCTGAAACGGGTTTGGCTCAGTGGATAGAGCGTCGGCCTGCGGACTGAAAGGTCCCAGGTTTGATTCCGGTCAAGGGCATGTACCTTGGTTGCGGGCACATCCCCAGTAAGAGGTGTGCAGGAGGCAGCTGATCGATGTTTCTCTCTCATCGATGTTTCTAGCTCTCTATCTCTCTCCCTTCCTCTCTGTAAAAAATCAATAAAATACATATTTTTTTAAGAAAATGAAGACACACCTTTGGTCCCAGGTTTAGGCACCAAAAAATAAAAATAAAAATAAAAAGGACACACCAAGCATGAGGACTAAGCAGTTGGAGGGGCACGACAGAGGAGGCTGCAGGGGAGAGGTGCTTGTGGAGGAGCGGCCTGGCCAGACTCCCCCAGAAGGCGAGTGCTGTGTGTGTGGAAATAAGGGGTTTGAGCCCCGGTTCAGCCTCTAAATGTCCCTGTAACTCTGGACAGGACCCTCAGTCCTCAGAGCCTTTCCCTCGGTTCTGCCAGCTGTGGGGACTACACAACCACCCAGACATGCCATCCAGCGCCCCCGGTAGGGACGGGTGTGCTGAGGCCCGCAGAGGGACAGGGACGCAGGAGGTGCCGAGGGCCCCCCGCTGCTCACCTGTGGGTTCTGGAAGAAGGTGTCCTTGTGGTTGATGCAGCCCCCGCTGCGGTTCTGCCACGGGTCCTCGTGCCGCGTCCAGGCCCCGCGCAGCCGGGCCTCCTCCCAGGTCTTGTGGATGCTCAGGTAAGACGTGTTGAGCAGGCGGCACTTGATGATGTCGGTGAAGTACTGGCACACGTCCTGGAAGGTCATCCTGGCGTGGCGAGGGGCTGAGTCAGGCAGGGCCCCCCTCCGGCCCACCACCTGCTCGCCCTGCGTGCTCTGAACCGCGACTCACACAACAGCGAGCATGGGCATGGCGTCACACAGACCCCTCACGTCTCTTTTGGCCTCAGTTTCCCGATTTGTCACTTGGGACTGGGTCGAACAACAGCTGCGACCTCACAGAGCAAGTGCAGGAATTAACCAGGGAATAGCATGTGGTACGACTCCTGGCAGACAGAGGCGATTGCAAAGGCTGGCTGTTACAATTATTAATAGTGTCAAGAACGAATATGGGCAGCGCTCTACAGCTTAGAAAGCACGTTTCCATCCATTATCTTCCACGGCTGCTGTGGGGCCTGAATAAACTGGTGGCGGGAACTCCTTGGTAAGCGTGCTGCAGAGGCCAGGACGTTGCCATGGTCACTGCGTGCTGCACACACTCCAGAGCCTGGGTGGGGGAGGGGAAGCGCCCATCCCCCTTCAAGTAGGCATGTATGAGAACATGCACATACAGGCACCATGTGTGAACATGTATGAGAAAGGCCTTAGAAAGAGCCCCTTACACTAATGAGGAGTTTCTGTTACTATGTTTTAACTCAACTGAGCCCTGAGCCAGACTGGGCACAGTGGATCTCATCCATAGGAGCTCAGACCAGGGGACCTGGGGGGCCTCCTGCAGGGGCTCCCCTGACACCAGCAGGAGGGGTCCTCACTGGGGTGCCACGGTCACTCCATCTGCCTCTGGGCCTGCCTGGGGCCCTCACAGCATCCACTACACACAGGGTGCCCAGTACCCCTCCAGGAAATGGCTGAGTCTCTGAGTCAAATGTCCTGCTGAAGAGTGACACTGAGTCTGGCACATAGTCAGGACTAAATACAGGCTGAAGGATGCAGAGGTGAGTGAGTGCAGGATGGGTGGATGCAGGATGGGTGGATGCAGGATGAGTGGATGCAGGATGAGTAGATGCAGGATGAGTGGATGCAGGATGAGGGATGCAGGATGAGTGGATGCAGGATGAGGGATGCAGGATGGGTGAATGCAGGATGAGTGGATGCAGGATGAGTGGATGCAGGATGGGTGGATGCAGGATGAGGGATGCAGGATGAGGGATGCAGGATGAGGGATGCAGGATGAGTGGATGCAGGATGGGTGGATGCAGGATGGGTGGATGCAGGATGAGTGAGTGCAGGATGAGTGGATGCAGGATGGGTGGATGCAGGATGAGTGGATGCAGGATGAGGAGTGCAGGATGAGGGATGCAGGATGAGGGATGCAGGATGGGTGGATTCAGGATGACTGAGTGCAGGATGAGTGAGTGCAGGATGAGGGATGCAGGATGAGGGATGCAGGATGGGTGGATGCAGGATGAGTGGATGCAGGATGAGTGAGTGCAGGATGGGTGGATGCAGGATGAATGAGTGCAGAAATGAATGAATGCAAGATGGGTGGATGCAGGATGAGTGAGTGCAGGATGGGTGGATGCAGGAATGAATGAATGCAGGATGAGTGGATGCAGGATGGGTGAGTTCAGGATGAGTGGATGCAGGATGGGTGGATGCAGGATGAGGGATGCAGGATGAGGGATGCAGGATGGGTGGATGCAGAATGAGTGGATGCAGGATGAGGGATGCAGGATGAGGGATGCAGGATGGGTGGATGCAGAATGAGTGGATGCAGGATGAGGGATGCAGGATGAGTGGATGCAGGATGGGTGGATGCACGATGAGTGGATGCAGGATGAGGGATGGAGGATGAGTGGATGCAGGATGAGTGGATGCAGGATGGGTGAGTGCAGGAATGAATGAATGCAGGATGAGTGGATGCAGGATGGGTGAGTGCAGGAATGAATGAATGCAGGATGGGTGGATGCAGGAATGAATGAATGCAGGATTAGTGGATGTAGGATGAATGAGTGCAGGAATCATTGGACTCTAAGCGATGCTGCAGCCATCTTCCCAGCCCACCCCCGCCCACGTGCCTCCCTAAACTCACTCTTCCAAAAATCTAAGTGTGCCCTCTGGCCTCTGGGTGGGTCTCTCTCCCTGACCAACAACGGCTCCTCTGCAGGCCGAGTCTCAGCGTAGGAGGCAGCCCCCTCCCTGTGAGGCCTCTTCTTCCCTGTCTGCGCCGGGCAAGCAGGCTGCCAGCATGGCCCCTGCCCTCTGGCCGATCCCCCACCTACTGGCCTCCTGGTCGAGGTGCCGAGGGCCTCACCCTGGTGCCCCAGCAGCCTCGGGCCCTGAGGTGGGCGGAGGGCGCTGTGGAGATGACAGGACTGCCCCACCCCTCTTACAGAGCAGGAAACAGGCCCAGAGGGACGGCGTGACGGTGTGACTTGTCCAAGGCCGCACGGCAGGTGGAGGGTGTGGCATGTGCTGGAGCCCTGGCTCCTACCTCCCCTCGGCGTCCCTGCCCAGCACACGGGCGGTCCTCCCTCAGCCCCGGCCGTCCACCTGGGGCAAGAGCACACTCACCAGAACTCGCCATCATCCTGCACAGTCACACCCATCTTCTCCCGCTCGCTCTTGCTCACCTTCCGCCACTCCTCTGAGCTGGGGTGCGAGCACAGGGGGAGGGAAGAGGAGAGAGTAAGGGGAAGGACCCCACCGGGGCCCCTGGCAAGGGCGAGGAGGACGAGGGATGTGTGCACCCGGCCTCCATCAGGTGGGTGGGGGTGGGCACCGGGGCTATGCCCAGCCCCTCGCTAAGACGCCTGTCTGCCCACTTCCACAGCTAACGTGGGCAGGGCCTGGAGGTCAGGGAGCAGAGCTGCAGGCTGGGGGAGCAGGGGACAAGACCCTCCATGGAGGGGCTGCTTTACTGGGGGCCTGGTCTCTGTTCACCAAGCACAGAGCGGTCACCCCCATCCTCACCCCCATGGCCTCCCTCCTGCTTCCTCGCCCCCTCACTGGCCAGACTGGTCTCTATGTCCCCAGCTCCAGGCCTTTGCGCTGAATCCACCCCCAGGTGCCCACTCTAAAGTCGTCTCCTCCTAATGCCACCCAACTCCCAAGTCCTCCAGACCCAGCCCTGGACCAGCCTCCTCCAGGAAGCCCACCTGTCCTCGCCAAGCCCTCATACCAAGGCCCCCCCCCCCCTACCCCCAACTGCCCCTGGTCCGCCCTGCGCCTGCACCCCCACCCCAGGCCTCACGTGTCGCTCCACGGCCCGTTCCACTCCCGCTCGCCCCAGGGGTTGCGCAGGCGGATCATGTCCAGCTTCTCGGACTTGAAAAAGGCCAGCAGGCCGTGGCCCAGGCGCACCTTGCGCACGTCGGTGATGGCATAGGCGTGGCCTTTCACCAGGCCACACGCCAGGCGGACCTCCATGTCTGCCGCGGTCACGGCCTGCGGAGGAGGGCAAGGTGGCTCAGAGAGGCGGGGCCCTGTCGGGCTGCAGGTGGAGCCAGGGGCCCAGCGCCCCCTACAGAACGGGGAGAGGATGGCAGCCCCGCACCACTGGGTCAGCCAAACCTGGATTCAAGTCCTGCCTTCCCTGAGCCCCAGCTTCCCAAGGAAGCATGAGCGGTCACTGAAAGGAGACGCAGCGCCCAGGCCTGTGCTAGCGGCTCCCTCCCCTCTCCCCGTTACCGCACAGTTTGTGAAGCCCCAAATTTTGACTGAGGGACCTCAGATGTATAGACACCATTCGTCCCAGTATGAGGGGGCCAGGAAAGAGGGTGTTGGTAGGCATTTCATAGCGTAGGGGGCGGGGGCAGGCGGCTTGTGCTGCCCGGCACCGGGGAGGGGCATGCACCCTCCAACCGCTCCCTTCCCCCGTGAGGCTGAGGGTCTGGATGTATGAACCAACCCGGGCAGGGGCTCTGCCTGGGACACCACAGCCGCCTCCCACCCCGATTGGAGTTGGTGAAGGGGCGGGGCCACCTCCGGGGTCCGGCGCGGGGTTCTGACCTTGATGGAGGCGCTGATGAGGCCGCCCCGGCTGTGCACCTTCAGCATGCGCTCGAAGAGCGCGTTCCTCTTGGCCTCGTCATTGGCAAAGTCACCCTCGGTCAGGTCGATGGGCTCAGAAACGCCGCCTGTGAAGTCCACCAGCGCATCCGCCGTGTTGCCTCCATCCAGGGCCTGGTAACAGCCCGCCAGCCTGGGGAGCAACGTGGAAAGAATTCCCAGCTCGTGCTCCCCAGCCACGCTAAGTCCTTCCCATTACAGGGGAGATTTTGAGACTCAGAGAGGTCAAGCAAACTGCTCCGGGCACACAGCAGGCCACAGCAGAGCCAACCGTTGTCCCACGGAGCCACACCACCTTATCCCTCCAATTCCCCTTAGACGTAGCAGCCCATCTTCAAAAACGAGCTGTCCAGAAATTTACCACATCCCCAACAAGGCCTCCGGGGAGGACTCAGCCACCTGGATCTCTGGGAAAGAACCACTGACCTGAATGTGAGTGCTGGCGCTGCCCGGCCCCTGGCAGGAAACCACCCTGGACCTCAGTCTTCTCGGGTGTAAGTGGGAGTAACTATTCCTCCCGATGTGGGTTGGTTGTGGGGGTCTTGACAACCAGGTATCCAGAGGGCCTTCAGCCCAGGCCTCCACCTCACCCAGCACAGGCTCAGCTGGCCATGCCCTGGTGCCTGGACTCTGAGCATGCTGTGTGACTTTGCACCAGCCCCTGCCCTCTCTGTGCCGGGAGCCCTGGCTAAAGGAACCCATGTGGAGCCCAGCAGCAGTGCCACCCTGGCCTGGCCACCTGCCCCCTGCCCCCTGCCGGCACCTACTTGGCATAGGCCTTCTCCACCAGGGCACACCAGAACTCGTTTGGGGAGTTGGAGTGGCAGTAGATGAGCTGGTTGTTGACCGTGGGCAGCCGGTCGTCGATGACCACATCCACCCACTCCCCAAAGCGCCAGAAATGGAAGTGGAAGATGCCCGCGTAGGCATCGGGCTTCTCGGGGTCCCACTCCTGCTCCTTCCAGTCTGGGATGACCTGGAGGTGGGCAACATGATGGGGGACACATTGAGGTCACATCTGGCTTCCTGAGGAAATGGGGGGGGGCATGCTTCCAGGGAATCCAATGGGAAGGAATACGGGGTTCGATGCCCACCTCTGCCACGAACAGTGTGGGACTTGGGCACATCCTCCCCTCTCTCTGCAGTGGCTGGAGGCTCCCTTAGTGTCCCTCCAGCTCTGTCATTCTAAGATCCTATGAGCTTCCCCTCCCTTCCTCCTGCCTCCATCTGCTTCCTTCCCACCCCCCCACCCCGGCCACAGGAACATCTCATATCCACCCCAGTTCCTACCTGGTGAATGGTGCCACCACTCCCCCACCCCACATCCCCACCCCCAACCTGCGACAGGAGTTGGCAACCACGCTGGCCTCCTCCCCCCGCCACCTCCCCCCCCCCCCCATCCAATCAGGCCAATCCTAGCTCCAGCACGTCCCTGGAAAAACACCTCAGGTGCTCCGCCCCCTCCACCACCTCCCAGGCTGGTTTCTCTACCCGACCCCAACCCCCACCCTGCTCCCTGCTCCAGGATCATTCTCTGTTCTTCCTCCAGCTGGCTCTCACTTGTCCTTTAGGGCCCACCCTCTGTTGTGGAGCGAACGCGAGTAAAGACCACTGGGGTCCAGACCAAATTAAAATTTAGGGAGCCTTTATTGCCGGCCGGCGACTGTTCTCTCTCCACGCAGGGAGGTCAGAGAGCAGCCCCGACCCTTTGTGCAAGACCACTTTTTAAGCACATTAACCACATCCTGTTTTTGCAGAGTAAGCAACCCAAGACAAAACAGGTTTTCCCAAATAATGTCAGGGCCATGCTATTGACGACCATGTTATTTACAGGGTTATCCTGTTCTTTAGAAAGCTGACAGTGTTCTATCTTGCAAGGCTATTTTGTGAGGTGCAAGGGGAAGGGGCCATGAGACCATATCTCAAGGCCTGGCCTGGTGTCAGCACTGACAACCCTATCTGGGGTATAGTCCACGGCCTCTCCGGAGTGCTCAAAAATTCCCACTCTCTAACACCTCCTCCTCCAGGAAGTCCTCCTTGACTCTTCAGACTAGGCCATCAGTCTCATGGCTTCTGGTACTTCTCCTCTGAGGTCCTTATTCCAGTTATCATTAAACAAGTCTGTGATGGCATGAACAGTTCTGATCCTGTCCCTGGAATGTCAGCTCTCTGAAGGCAGGGACACTTCAGTCTTTGGTCACTGCCATCCCCCAGCACCTAGCCCAGAGCCTGGCCCGGAGAGGGTGCTTGATAAACATGTGCTGACCGAATGAATAAATTCACGGGCATTACATGGGACTCTAATAACAATTATTATGATGGAGCATCTTGGAAATGTCAGGTAGCAAGCCCGTGAGTGCCGTGGGTTATGTCAGTTTCATTCCCACAATAACCCCGTGAGTAGATTACAATTACTCATCCCTACTTTACCGATGAAAAAAACCAAGCCTCAGAGAGGGCAACTAACTTGTTCAGGGTCACACAGCCAGAAAATACACGTGTTCTTCATCAGGGAGGACTGCTCTTTGCCGGGCCCCACGCTGCCACCGGGGACCCGGATGCATCAGACATGGCCCCTGCCCTCAGGAAGCTCCCAGTCTTGTGAGAGAGGCGGACACACAGGGTGCATTCGGGCCTTGGAGAGAAGGGGTGGAGGGCCCGGCCTGGGGGGGCAGCAGCAGCTTCTGAGCATGCGTCCTGAGAACTGGCCGTGAATGTCCCCTCACAGACGAGGACGAACAGTGGCAACGTGGGCATCAGGAGGTGGGCGGGAAAGGGAAGACCCTTCATCCTGCCGAGTCAGGGGACCTGCTGGCCCTGCCAAACAGGAGACCAGAGGGCCCAGCACCATCGGGACCATGTGCAGCTCCTTCTAGAAGAAAACCACTCCCAGGACCGGGGAGGACATGCAGGCATCCAGGCTGGGGAGCCAGACATGCTTCAGAAGGCTGTAACCCCCAGGGCCCGGGCGGGCCTGAGCACAGAGGCTTCAGCCAAAGCCATTCCCCAGCCCCACGCTCATTAAAGATGTTTTTGTTTATATGCCTCATGCCATCAACAGGGATGTTGGGAAAGAGAAATGCTCCCTAGAGGGACATTCAAGGCCAAGAAAATGAAAATGCTAAGCACAGTGAGAGGCATCACGGTCATGATGGAGCCCGGGAGGTGCCAGGACTGCCCGGTGCCAGGCGCAGGGCCCGCTGTTTACTCCATCACCCCGACCTTCGCTGCTATGTTCTGGGACAATCTACAGAACTGCTGGCAGAGGCCGCCCAGGGGCACAGCGAGGGAGGCAGGATTCACACTCAGGCTCTCGGAGCCTGGCGCAGCGTCAGGAACCCAGCCGGGGCCTGATACTGGCTGGGCCAATCCCTCCTGCCTCCTTCCTCCCCTTCGAGCCCCTCTGTGTCCTTTCTCACTGAACGCTCCAGACTGACCCCCAGCGCTCTCTCCTGCTTTACTCTCAGGGCAGAAAGTTGTGCACAAAACAGGGCACATGCAGGGTGGGGCGGGAAGGCTGAGGCCCACCGAGGAGCAAGGGGCTGCCCAAGGGCACGGAGCGAAGGGGAGTCCAAAGCGGAGAACACTGGCCTGGCCACTACACGCTGCTCAGCTCCTCCCGGCTCCGAAAGCCTGGACTGCGTGGGAATGGGGGAGGGGACACGGAGCGGGGAGGCGGGGAGGGGGGCTGAGGAGGGAGGAAGAAGAGCCCTCACAGGGCACTGGGAGGGCCTGCTGGGGCCGCGGGAGGATCATTAGCCAAAGCCAGGGCTTGGCTCTGAGCCCTCTGCGGCTCAAGAAGCATCTAATAAGGCTCCAGGGCCTAGAGACCTGGAGTCAGGGATCCCTTGGGCCTCCTTCCCCCTTCTGCATCACAGCCACTGGATCAGGCAGCGGGGGGGGGGGGGGGGGGGGGGGCACGCCAGCCTCCCCCGTCCCCCGCTCTGTTGTCTGCTGGGGTGCCACGCCAGGGGGATAAGACTGTCCGGGAAGGAACACTTCACAGGCACACAAACTCAACTCCCTTCCTGACAACATCAGATGGAGCCCGAAATCAAGGGAGAAAAAAACCAAAGCCCCTGGAGCCACATCAAAGGGTTCCGGACCAACTTGAAGAGGCTCCGGCCACGGGCCCATCTGAGCAGCAATAAGGATAACAACTTCGATGGGTGAAAACACGTCCAATACATTCACATCCACGCGCTCATGATGAAACACAAACAATTAGTCACTCCCGGAGGATGGCAGGGAATCAACTCATGTTTTTGAGCCTGGAAAATGAAGGGAAAGAATGAGAGGTTTGTCCTGCCTTTTGCGTACAAACTGTACCACAGGGGGAACCAAGAGCACAGGAAGGGAGGTTTATATCTGGAGATGAATGCCAGCTAAGAAAGGAGAAAGACATGAGAGTATTAGACGCCCACTGTTTTGCAACCACTGGATTTATGACATCATGGCTTCTAACCTCACAGAACAGAGCGACCACCGCCTGTGAAGCGGTTGTGCCTAACAGAATTTGAGTCTGAACCTTATCAAGCCTCTGGAGCTACGTCCTGGGCACCGAGCACGTGTTCAAGGACACCATGAACACAAAGCCAGCAAACCCGGAGAGAGGAGCTCCTCCCCGCCTTAGCCTCCTCACAGGGTACATCCCAAGACCCCCGTGGAGGTCTGAAGCCGCAGCGAGTGCCAAACCCTATCTATTCTGTGTTTTCCTGTGCACACACACCTACGATAAAGCTCAACTTATACGTTAGGCACCGTTAAGAGACAGTTGGGACAGGTGCATGCTGGGACAGTTGACATGATAACCGAGACGCCGCTAAGCGACTAACAGACGGGCCGCTTACCCCGTGAGGACACACGGGACAGAGGGATGACTCACGTCCAGGTGGGAGGGAGGGGACAGCACAGGAGCTCATCACGCTTCTCAGAACAACGTACAATTTAAAACGTGTGAACTGTTTATTTCTGGAATTTTCCACTTAATATTTTCGGGCCACGGTTGACCATGGGTAACTGAAACGGCAGAAAGCAAAACTGCGGACAAGGGGGCCCTGCTGCCCCGGGACCCGGCACGGGACAGCGGCTCTTCGGCAAACAGACTGCAAGGAAGACACTGAAAGGTGAAGTGGGAGCAGCCAGGTGCAGCGACGGGCCTTGGTCTCATCGAACAAACTATAACATACACACAGACTGAACATCAGAAGATTTCCTGGATACTTGATGATACTAAAAAAGTAGTGTAAAATTTAGTTGTGTTATATTATTACTGTGAGGGTTCTTTGTTTTATTTGAAACACATCGTTATCATTCAGAAATGCATCCAGAAATATAATGATACTAGAGGCCCGGTGCACAGATTTGTGCACGGATGGGTCCCTCGGCCTGGTTGGCGATTGGGGTTGATCGGGGCAGCTGAGGGGAGGGACCACAGGAGGTTGGCTGTGGGAGCACACTGACCACCAAGGGGCAGCTCCTGTGTTGAGCGTCTGCCCCCTGGTGGTCAGTGCACATCATAGCTATCTCTGGTCATCCAGTCCTAATGGTTTTTAGGCTTTTATATATATGGGTGTTGCCTGGGGGGAAGGGTGGAGAGGAAGAGGGATGGGCCTTGAGTTGACAATTGTTGAAGCAGAGGGATGGGTACAGGCAGCTCATTAGGCTGCCTCTCTCTTCTTGGCTATCTAAGGTTAAAATGCCCCCTCACCAGGGACACCGGCTCCCTGGCCGGGCATGCAAAGCCTTTGAGGGGTGGCTGTGCTGACTCTCTCAACCTCACCCCTGAACACTGCCCCCCTGGGGTCCCACAGAGTCCCCATCCTGTGAGGCATAGCCACCTCAGCTGTGCATGTGTGGCTCCCTGCAGGCACCTGCCCTGTTCCCTGTCCCTCGGGGACAGCTGAGCCGCACCTGGCGGGGCCTCCTGACCTCACCCTCCCCTTGGGCACCGCTGGGCAGCTCCTCCTCCTTCCCTCTCCCTGAAGGGAGCTCCGGGAGGGCAGGGCGTGCCTCACTCAGGCCAGGATCCCCAGCACCCACCCAGCGCTGGCCTGGCCCAGCTCCACCGCTGGCTGAGTCTTCCTGAGAGGACAACCCCAGGCGCCGGCCTCTGCGCGGCCCGGGCTGACCGGGGACCTGGAACACACCGGGGACAGTCACCAGCGGCGGGGCCTGGCAGGGGCTTGAGTTTGGACTAGACCACCTTTCTGGTGTCCGCACCTCCCTACCCTTCCTCCGGGTCTGTTGTGGGAACTGAGGTGGCTCATGGCCTGGGAGGTGCTGCGTAAACTGTGGAGGGCTGTGCACACGTGAAGGGTCATCCCTGTTTGTGGTGCACGGAGTGTGTGGTGCATGGAGTGTGTGGTGCACGGAGTGTGTGGTGCACGCACACCATTCACAAACCTCGGGGGTGGGAGGGAGCCAAGGTGACCCAGTCAACCTCCCCCCAAAAGGAGAAAGGCAAACCTCCCAACAGCCCCCTGTGCAGATGGGAAAAGGGAGGCCTGCGGGGTTGAGGCACTCACTTGGCCTGACCAGGCAGCGAGGTAAACACTGTGTGGGGTTTGGAGCCCCCTCACACCAGGGACCCCATTAACCAGCACTCACTGCAGAATCCCTCTGAAACCGCTGGACCCCACTAATGGGTGCACCACAGTGCCCCCTTGGGGTCCCCGGCCCTTGGATGCTCCCAGGATTTTCCCTGTGGACTCCCACAAGGGGCTGGGCTCAAATCCTGCTGGGCAGGGCTGACCTGGACTTGCGCAGGTGTGTGCCGGAGCTCTGCGGAGGGCTGTGGGGGGACAACAGGGATGTGAGACCTGGCTGGGGGGAGCATTTTGAAGCAGGGGGTTGTTTGCAAGCAAAATCCCCAAGTGTGGGCTCAGAAGCGGGGTCTGACCTTGGCCTCTGGGAAGGAACTAGCCTTGCCTGAGACTGGGCCCTGGGTGGGTGGAGGCATCGCCTCTGCTCCGTCCCGCGGGGGCGGGGGGGGGGGCCATGTCATGGAGGCAAAGGCCACAGACCCAGAGCCTGCCCCCCCCCCCCGCCCGTGCTGCGGGGCCGGCTGCTTCCTCCTTTGGGCCTCTGTCTCTGCCCCAGACGGAGTGAGCTAGAGACGGCAAGGGACAGAGCTCTGAGTTCGGGTCGGATGGGACACTGGGATGTGAAATACCGGTCTTACCTGGGCGGAAGGGACTTCACAGAAGCAGCGTGCCCCCTCCAGAGAGGCTGGGGCAGGGAGCTGCCCGAGGACAGGCAGCAAACTGGTGACGAGGTCGGGTGAAACCCGGGCACAGGCCTAACCCCCCTCCCCCCCCCCCCCCGCCCCCAGCTACTCCCCTGTCCCGTCTGCATCCATCCAGCCCGCCTGCCAGGTTGAGCACAGCTTGGTGCACCCCACCCATCCCCTCTGGGCTCCTCAAGACCAGATGGTGCCTCCTCGTGGCCTCAGCACGGCTTGCGTGCCCCATACGGAGGCTGGTCTGGGGCCGCTGGAGAAGATGCCGTCAGGAACACTGGTTCCGGGTGGGAGTCAGGAGACCTGGTTCTAAATTCCTTCCTGCTGCCTGACCATGGGTGTCACCTGGCCACTCTGGGCCTCATCCCAGGAAGCAGCAGGAGGGGAGTGGGGGGTGTGGGAGAAGCCTGGGGAGGGGTGCTCTGGGCTGTGAGGGGACGGGGCTGAGGCGGAGCTCCTGAGGGAAGGGTGGCTCACGGTGAGAGACTGCACACCACGGAGGCAGGGCTCACAGGCTTTATTGGGGCCACGCACAGGGCAGGGTGGGGGTACAGGCAGGCAGTCTGCAAAAGAGGGTCCCCAGAGCTGCAGAAGAGGGCAAGCCAAGAGGCAGGGGACAGGGCCAGCCCCAGGGGCCTGGCCTCCCCCAACAGTCAGTGGGGAAGCACAGCAGGCGATGCCAGGACTTTGAGCACATCCCACACAGCCCGAGCTGAGGGAGGGAGGGCCGTAGCCCACACCACAGCCCGTCTCCCACCTGAGGAATCCAGACTCCCACCCACACCTCCAACGTGGGGGCCCCGGCTTCCACCCACACCTCCAAAGTGGGGGCCCCGACTTCCACCCACACCTCTAAAGTGGGGGCCCCGGCTTCCACCCACACCTCCAAAGTGGGGGCCCCGACTTCCACCCACACCTCCAAAGTGGGGGCCCCGGCTTCCACCCACACCTCCAAAGTGGGCCCGCCTGCCAGCAGCCCCGGCTTCCACCCACACCTCCAAAGTGGGGGCCCCGGCTTCCACCCACACCTCCAAAGTGGGGGCCCGCCTGCCAGCAGCCCCGACTTCCACCCACACCTCCAAAGTGGGGGCCCCGGCTTCCACCCACACCTCCAAAGTGGGGGCCTGCCTGCCAGCAGCCCCGACTTCCACCCACACCTCCAAAGTGGGGGCCCCGGCTTCCACCCACACCTCCAAAGTGGGGGCCCACCTGCCAGCAGCCCCGGCCAGTGGGGCGGGCTCTGACCTCCATCTCTCAGTGCATCTGTTCCCAGGACCTGCGGCCCCCGAGGGCTCCGCTTTGTGAGGGAATGTCAAGGGCATGTCCCTGACAAAAGCCAGGGCTGGCCTGCGGCAGGGTGTTGGGGGCACTTCCTGGGGTGCCCCCGGCTGAGGCCAGGTGGGTCAGGCCCCTCCTTCACAGGGGGCTCACTGGGCCGGTGCCGGGGCGTGAGGCTTGGGGAGCGGAGCTGAGTCTGCTGGTCATGGTGTCTCGAGTTCCCTGTTTGGTGGGGGGACTGTGCCCAGTGACCCCTGAGGCCGGTGTCCTCCCACCACAGCACGCGGCCCCCTGCAGCCCGCTTCTGACCATCGGCATCACACCTGCCCTAGCAGGCCGCCCCCACCCCTCAGCTCCACTAAAGATGCCAGAGATGGCACACAGCTGGCACGCTCACCTCCTCTGGCCAGTGAGCTGGGAACACCCGAGGCCCCAGAACCTACCATCCCAGCTCCAGGGCTCTGGACCCTTCCACCCCGCTCCCCCGGGCAGAGGGGAACCCCCACACTACACTGTTCCCCCTTCACTGTATGAGCCTCAGAGCCTCCCAGCTCAGGAAGCCCCCGCCCTAAGTTCATGCTGACCAAGCCCCTGCTACGGGCCAGGCGTGAACCGGCTGGGCAACGCTATCATAGATCATCTCAGTCAGGTTTGACCACAGGGCAGGCGTAGACTCTAGGATATACCCCTATGAAGGTAGCGTGCTCTCTCAGTGTATACGTATATAGATACAGATAGGTACATCTCTACGTGACTTTTATGCTCCTTCACTTCTCCCTCCTGAAGTCATTCTCAGAAGAGCAAGGGGGCTGGCCTGCAGAGCCTCCAGCGTGCCAGCCAGTCCTCACTGCCCAAGTGTCCCGAGGGCCCCGAGGTGCTCACACCAGCCCATGCCAGGAGCAGCGCCTTCCTGGATGTGGACGGACGGACGGGCAGCAAAGGCCTATTTGCTGGATTCCCCAAGGAGCCGCTCTGCCATCTCCGTCGCCCCATCTGCAGAGGAAGCCGATGGCAGGTTCTTTGGATCCCCGTCTGTGTCTGTGTGTCTGTCTCTCTCTTGGTCTCCCTCAGTCTCTCCCGACAGGGAGGCACAGAGAAGGCAGGTGCCCACGGACGCTCCATCTTCCCGCACTAGCCCCGGCCTGGCCTCTGGGTCTACAGCACAAGCAGCGGCAGCCAGTTCAGCTTCTAGACTACGGAGCCTTCGCATCTTCCTCCCTGGGCAGGAGCGCAGCACCAGGCCAGGAGAGGAGGAAGGACACAGGCCTGGGGGTCCTGGCCAAGCTGAGCGCAGCAACTAGAAACTGGTCCCCAATACACCTCTGGGGGCAGGCGCAGGGGGCAGGGCGGGTGGGCGAGAGCGGGGCGGGGGGGGGGGGGGGGGCGGGCGCCATGAGCAGCTGCCTCAGAGCTGGTTAAAGACCACGGAGGCCTTGAAGTTGGCCGGCTCCATGCCCTCGCCGAAGGTGATGAGGAAGTACATGACCTTGCGGATCTTGGCCAGTTCCGACAGGCGCTCCCCGAACTCCTGGGCGTCGGCCTCGTTCCAATCCACGGCATCCGAGCTCTCCATGCGCCAGAAGATGGCAGCGGGTTCCAGCAGCTGGCGCGTCATGAGGTTGGTGAGGTCAGGCGTCCAGTTCTGGGAGGTGCCCGTGATGGTGACCTTGCCCGGCTTGTCCAGCAGGACGTCCCAGCGCTCAAACTGCAGCTTCTGCTGCCGGGTGAAGTCGAGGCGGTACACGAACTCCGCCGGCCGCAGCAGCTTCTCCCCGTCCTGGCGCTTCTCCCCGCGCTGCTTCAGGCTCTCCACGCGCAGCCGCATCTGCTTGGTCAGGGTCTCGTCCGGGACCAGCGGCATGCTGACCTGTGGCTGCTTCGGCCCGTCTTCCGCCATGGCCCGGTGCTGCTGCTGCTGCCTCTGCCGCGGTCCAGGAGCGGAGTGGGCTGGGGCCTCCCTGCCCAGACAAGAGGCCACCAAGGAGGGGCCCGCCTACCCTCCCCCCGCCCCCCGCTCCTCCTCTCCCCTCTCGGCCACTGGGCCTTCCCAGCTCCACCCAGTCCTCAAAATGGGGGGTGCGTGAGGGCGGGAGTCCCCAAATGCCTCCTCTCCACTCCTCGAAGCAGCAGGAATGGAGGCACTGCAGGCGGCGGGAGGGTGACAGGCTCCTCGGGGACCGGATCGCTGATGTCAATTGCTGTGGCAACCTCCCTGGCTACCACGCTGGGCTGGGAGCGGCTTGTTTGTGAAGAAGGGAGCACGGAATCAGGGCATTAAAAGGGGGGAGGGGGTGTGCAGGGGCTCACTGGAGGCATGCACCAGCGTGGAAGACCCCCAGCAGGAGGGTGGGGGCAACAGGACCAGAGGGCCCGCTGATTTGAGACCTGACGTCACCCAAGCCAAACCTAGGAGCCATCCTTGACTCAGCCTCCCCCTCAGCCTCCACACCCAATCACCAAGGCCTCGGGATTCTGCCTCCCGGATGCCCCGAGAGCCTCCCCCACCAGACCCTCTGCCAGGGCCCCGGCCCAGCCAGCGTCTCTCACCAAGACCCGTGCCCTCAAGCTTTACTGAGCATCAGGACCACTGTGGGACTCAGAGACCCCCAGAGTTTCTGATTTAACCGATCTCTGCTGGGGCCTGGGCGATGGCATGTCTCCCGGCTGCCGCCGCTGGTCGGGGCTTGTGCTCGGAGAACCACTGCCCTGGACGATTCCTGTGCTCGGGCCCTGCCTCAGGCCTGCACATGGCAGCCACATGCCCAGGTTTCCCTCCGACTAGAATCTCACTCTGGTTCCGCCTGTACCGACCCTCCGTTTCCCCAGGAAGCCTGAGGCCGGGGAAGACTGACCAACACTGATACCCCCTGTGCCTGAAGTGGAGCCAGGGGCTTAGCCTTGACATGTGGGCAAATGGAGGGACTGGAGTGTGTGAGTGTCGTTGGGGGTGGGGCGAGGCGAGCTGCTGCCCCGACATGCCACGCCGAAGAGAGGACAGAGGCCCGGGCCCACGGGGCACAATTGGAAACAACCCGAGGGTCTAGGGCCGTGGTCGGAAAACTGCAGCTCGCGAGCCACATGCGGCTCTTTGGCCCCTTGAGTGTGGCTCTTCCACAAAATACCACGGCCTGGGCGAGTCTATTTTGAAGAAGTGGCGTTAGAAGAAGTTTAAGTTTAAGAAATTGGGCTCTCAAAAGAAATTTCAATCGTTTGTACTGTTGATATTTGGCTCTGTTGACTAATGAGTTTGCCGACCACTGGTCTAGGAGACCACAGCACAGTCATGGCTAGACGGAGGCCAAGTCGGTCGGTGGGATCGCGGGCCACCTGAACAGCAGAGAACGGAGCACCTGGTCCCGTCAGCCCTGGGGTCCGTTCTGGGAGTTGCTGGCAGCAATTGCCCAAGAGCGTTTGAGAGAACCACACAGGGAGACGTGGGTCTGCCTGACCCTCTCAGCACCGTCTAGTTTGCAGCTGGAGGAGCAGAGAAGGAACGACGTGGCCGAGGAGTTACGATGCGGGAGGGGCTTCTCTTTCCTTCGTACGGGGAGCTGTTTCCCTCCTCCCCAGCACTAAGCTTGGCTTTTTAGTTGGACGTTTGCTTGGTTTTTGTCTGTCTCTCCACTAGACCATAAGCCCCGAGAGGGCAGGGGCCAGGTCTGTCTGGCCCATCACGCTAGGCCAGCACCTAGCAGGCCCGCCACATAGGAGGCCCTCAGAAAGTGCTTGCTGAATGAACGAACGAACGGACGGACGGACGGATGGTGAGGGGACAGTTGATGTGATGGACCACAGGGCCCAAAACCAAGGACAACAAAAAGGAGATGGACAGATGGGAAGAGAGTACAGGGTCAAAAACGTGGTTAGGGACAGGAGTGCTCGTTAGGGTGGAGGAGTGAGGGGGGTGCCTGGAAAGGGAGGCCAGAGAGATGGGTCCTTCCGCTGAAGACCGGCAGGGAGAACAGGTCCAGGCACAGGCTGTGGCCGCCATGGCAACGGGAGATCAAGGGCGCTGATGGTGAAGGCTGATGGACAGGTTATCAAGAACGGAGGCTGGGGTGACGAGGGTAGGGTGTCAGCACAGGGGCACAGTAATCCCGAGGGCACGGCAGGACTGTGGATGGATGGGGTGGGAAAGGCTGGGAAATTGGAGGGGATGGCGATAGGGTGGAGGGAGGGAAAATGGCATGAGCCTGTAGGGGTTTATTTACATGGGGAGGGTCTGGGCTAGAGGCAGCCCTGGGAACAGAGAATGCCCACCCTCTCTGAACCTGCAGGGCATGGGGGCAGGTGTTCGGCTTCTCCTGATGGGGATCCAGGGGCCACAGGACCCCAGGGAGAGCCCGGCCTCGGCCTGGGCAGGGGTTACAGACCTGCAGGAGGAGGCGGAAGCGGGACTTGGACCACACAGACAGACAGGGAAAGAGGGAGGGCCCGTGGAGCCAGGGAAGTCAGGGAGGGAAGGCCAGAGGCAGGAAGGGGAGGCTGGAGCGTGCCGCCCACAGACCTCTGCTCAGCCGCCAGACGCCGTGAGAGGCCCCACCCAAGGCTGGACGTAGGAATGACAAAGAGGAGGAAAGCTCCAAACTTGCGTGTGTGGTTGCAAAAGTGTGTATTTAGAAACAAAACAAATGAACACCTCTTTAACCCCAAATAGAAAAAGACTAGAAGGAAATATAGAAAACCTTAACCCTGGTTGTTTCTAGGTAAAGAAAACCTTCAGTAGCTTTGTGTTTGTTTTTTTTTTTTAAATCTTCTGTCCCTAGGGCTGGGGTATAGTTGGTGCTCAATTAACATGTGGTGGATGAACTGCTCATACAACAGGGGCAGGGGTGGGATGGAAACCATTTCAATGGAACCAGAAGACAGCCGGGTCCGGCACCCGCTCTCAGCCATCAGGGACTGATGTTACTGGGACTGCCCTTACTGCGGCTTCCTATGGCCGGGGCACAGCGCCTCCTGGGCCCGGGCACCCGATGGCTTAGAGCAGGGACTAGGCCTGCCCTCATGCCCGGGGCTTCGCCAGGCTCTGGGGGAGGGGATGGTACATGCTGCACCCCACTGTCACATCCTGACTTGTATTCCCCCCAAAGTCCATGCCCTGGCTCCAAGGAATGTACAGTCAAGGTTGGGAGGACATAATTGCCCCCACAAGGGATGCCATGTGGGGGAGGCTCGCTGCCAAGAGTTGTCCTGCCGAACAGAGAGATAGGTGAGAGCCCAGAGGAGGGACAGGGAGGGGGCTTAACGCATGCGAATTGCCCCTTATGCCATGGGCTTGACCTCCCCTCCCCCTACCCCCCCCCCCCCCCACACACACACACACAGGTCCTTTAATTATCCCACAACCCTGAGGACTGGAAAGGTCAGGTTTACACTGCGGCCAAGAGAAGGAACGCGACCTGCCCAAGGTCACATGACTAGCAAGGGACCCGGTCGGAATGAAACCCAGGCCTGGCTGGCTTCCAACCATGGTGCCTCAGGCTTCATCAAGAACTGAGGGAACGGCCTGGCGTCCTGGAGAAGCGGGCATGTGCGTCGAGGGCGGGGTCAGCCCGCATCGGAGGCTCAGCATCCCCAGAAGGAGGTGGGTGGGGGAAGCATGGGTGCAGGTCAGGCTGAGCAGCCGCCCCCACCCATTCCCTGGAGAAAACAGGGTGGGGCCGGGGAGGCCCTGCAGGGCAACAGGCCCAGGGGTGAGGGGTGACAACAAACAGGGCCCCGTCAGCAGGGACAGGAGGGCGGGAAGGCACCGTAATGAGCTCCCCGGGGCCCCATCTCTCCTCCCCGGCCCCAGGGCCGGCCCCACGGCTCCAGGAGGCAGAGAGCAATTAGTCCCCAACACCCCACCAGCCACAGCCCTGGGACCCGAGGTCTGGGACATCAGCCTCCCGGCCCTCGGAGCCTCCAGCCAGGCCAGGTGCCCCAACCTCTGCAGGAGGAACCTCTGGCCGGAGACAAACACAGGTCTGCACGGCCACACAGCATCAACGACAGGTTCTGGGCTGCTTTCCCACACTGAGAGGAGCAGCTGCACCAGAGCCCAGGGCAGGAGCAAGCCGGGGCTCCTCCCTGCAGATGACCACAGCCCACTCCCCGGGGGGGGGGGGGGGGGGAGCACAGCAGGCCGGCTCCGGCCCCACGGAAGGGCCCAGGATGCCCATGGCAGCAAGGACGGCTGTGGGGCTGCCGGCCAGTAGCTGGGCCCAGCAACGACAGGGCAGGGTGGGAAGTGCGAGGCCGGCACTATAGGAATCCCGTGGGCCACCTCCGTCCCCAGGCTAGTCCTGACCGAGCGGAGGGTGGGGCTCAGAGGCAGGGGGACCTTGTCCTGGGGTCAGAAAAGGGGGTTGGAGCCCCGAGGACAGCGCTGCCTGAGAGGACAGTGCAGGGCGCAACCCTCTCTAGGCCTTGAGGCCCATCAGTGCAACGACCCCACCTGTGGCTCTCTGGCACCCCAACAGCACCCATGTCTGTGGGCTGAGCCAGTGGCCTTTGCAAGGGCCCCACAGCCCGAAGCCACCCTACCCCCACGGGACCATCAGGGGCCAGGCTCCGGGGACGCCCGCCCTGGGGTGGCTGTGGGGAGTCACACTCCATTCAGAAGGTGACAGCAGGGCCCCACCAGTCCCAGCCTCAGCTGAAGGCACAGCGCCCTCTGATGGCTGAGGGACATCTCAGGGGATGAGAACAAACTCACTGCTCCTGGTTATATGGGTAACAGTTCCCAGGTAAGCTGAATATTAATCGTCCCAACGCTGGTAACGCAGCCACCGTTCACAGAGCACGGCACCAGGCCTCCTCTCACCCTCACAACTCCCCGAGAGGGAGCCACCCGGTAACCCGACTTTCCATAAAGCCAAATGGTGAGCCTGAGGCTCGCACCTGAGCTTGTAAGACTGAGATGCCCGGTGCTCTTCTGCCCTGCCGCTCGCCCCTCCAGGAAGAGCAGAAAGGGCAGGGATGAGAAAGAGGCAATGACTTGTATTTGCTGGCATGGGACCCTGGGATGCAATCCCTGTTGACAATTCTTTAGAGAGCCCCGCCTCTACCCCAGCTTCCAGGCCGCCCCTGGAGAGGAGGCGGATTTAAGGGCTGCACTGCCGACTGCTGCCACCAGAGGGCGAAGTGTAAGGACCAGCGCCCATGTTTTCCAACCTAAACCCTCTGACACTGGTCCAGAGCATCAGCCGCTTGGAACCGTGAATCATGGATCACTCCCCCTGAACCAGTGAGAAAACTGAGGCCCAGAGAAGGACACGGCTGGGCGTATCTCACAGCAAGTACTGGCAGGGGTCTCCTGAGCCCCAGGGAGCGGGCTCTCCACAGGGCACATGGTTCAGGCAGCTTCCACATTTCTCAAGTACATGTTTTGCCAAATGGCCCAGGGACACTGTGGGCCCCACAGTGGGGAGGAAACACATCAGAATCCCTGCGGGAGCAGATTCCCAGCAGCTGCCCAGGGATCTTAGGCTGGCAGGTGAGGGGAAGGCGGTCTAACACTCAGCCGACGCTGGAGAGCCGGGCGTCACCTCCCACCCCGCCCCAGGAACAAACCCCCATAAAGCCTCACCTGCATGTCCCGGCTGCACCTCCCACTGCAGGTCAGTGAGGACCCAGGCCGAGCTCCCTTTCCCCAGCTACGCCCACCCCCCCCCCCCCCCGGCCCCACCCTAGGCCTCACCTTCTGCCACAGCGACTCTCGGGAGGCGAGCGATGAGCAGGCTGCCACAAACCAGCAGTTGCCCACCTGGCCCTGGTGCAGGTCGTGGGAGCTGATGCCGTCCACAAAGAGGCGGGGGTCCTCGCAGATGTCCTGCGGGGAAGCCAAGAGGAGGCCTCAGTGTTAGTGTAAGATTTGCCTGCCTCCCCCTGCAGGCTGGGCCCCCGCTCCCCCCCCCCCCCCCCCCCGCATGGCCAGTGGGTTTCCCCAAACCAGCTTCCCCCAGTGCTCCCTGGAAGGCCCTTCCCCCTTCCCCTGGTTGAAGAACTCTGTTCGCTGCCAAAGGCGAATGAATGAATTCTGTGGAAGGACTTCGGGGGCTGGACCCTGGGCCACCACCTTCCTCCTGCCCTGTGTCTTCCCTGACCAGCACGTCCTCCTCCAGCACCGGCAGCCCTCACATGCCCACAGTCGTGAAGCCGGGTGAGGGCGCGGGGGGAACACACCAAGAGTACACGTGAAGAGTGCAGAGGGCGGGGGAAGCAGGAGCTGACGTGAGGCAACATGCCCCCCGGGGGCACAGCCTCGGGCTGCTTTGTCTGGCCCGCACTCTGCCTCAGAAGTGTGACATCGTCATTCCATTTTACAGATGAGGAACGAAGGCTCAGAGAGGGGCAGCGGCTTGTCAAGGGCACACAGCAAGCAAAGGCCAAACCGAGCTGAGCAGACTCCCACAGAGCTCCCAGAGCCCACCTCCAGCCCACCCTCCTCAGCCCTCAGCATCTTCACCCCCACAGGGCTCACAGGGAGTGCATGCTCCCCAAGGAGGGCTGGCTCAGTGGGTGGTGGTGGGAGGTAAACACTAAGACCTTCCCCATGCCAGGCACCTGCTGGCACTGTAACCAGTCCTCCCATGACCCTTAGAGGCGGGGATTGTGCTCCTTTTACAGGTGAGCACACTGTGGCCCAGGGAAGTGGAACGATGCCCCCCACACAGCATGGGCCTGCCTCCACTTCAGCAGGTGAACTAGGAACTAGTTCAACCACAACAGAGCCGCTGACGTCCTACCGAAGTCAGCCAGCAGGGGGATCCAGAGTCAGGAAGTCAGAACTCACTTATTTACCATTGGCTGTGCAACTCTGGGCCAGTGGCTCAACCTCTCTGAGCCCCTGTTTCCTGCCCTGTGCAAAGGAGGTAGGGGGAAATGGGGCAAAGGGCTAACCCTTCCCACTGAGGTGTTGGGGAGCCCTGTTGCCACCTCTGCCTGGGAAGCGGGGTGCTTTGCAGGGCCTGATAGAGGGCCACAACTCCTCTGAGGATATGAGCGGCTCCAGGTGGGGCATCAGAGTGACCAGTTCGGGGACCAGCTGCAAGGCGCCCTTCCCAGAGCACAGACGGCAGGAATGTTGCCCCAGGTCGTAGGAACCCAGTGAGGCAGCCATCCGGAAGTCTCGCCTCCCTTCCCGCTGCCTCCTTATCTTCCCTCCCAGGCAGCACTCTGAGCCCTGCTCCCTGGGGCCCAGAAGGACCAGCAGGACGGGGGAGCGGGGGGCTTCCTATCTGGATGACCGCAGCCACAGCCCACACCCCACACGGGAAGAGACAACTGCAGCCCGGCGTCTCCGGGGCCTGCAGCAGAGGCGACTTCCCAGGCGCTCCTCCCGTCAGACCCTCCCAGCCAGTGCCCTGGACAGAGACACGACGGCCCATTCCGCAGAGGAGGACACTGAGGCCCAGGAGGAGGCGATGATGCTCAAGTCACGAGCCAAGTAAGTGGACCAATGGGACAGAACCCAGGTCTGCTGGGCTCCCCACACAGAATTCTCCTCCCCACAGAGCAACAAACGGTCTCAGCCTGGCCCTGCCCCCCCAGAACAGGGCTCTGGCTCCAGACTTTTCTGGATATATATATATACTAGAAGCCCGGTGCACGAAATTCGTGCACGGCGGGGGGTTGTCCCTCAGCCCAGCCTGTACCCTCTCCAATCTGGGACTCCTGGAGGGATGTCCAACTGCCCGTTTAGGCCCGATCCCACCGGGATCAGGCCTAAACGGGCAGTCGGACATCCCTCTCACAATCCAGGACTGCTGGCTCCCAACTGCTTGCCTGCCTGCCTTCCTGATTGCCCCTAAGCGCTTCTGCCTGCCAGCCTGATCACCCCTAACCACTCCGCTGCCAGCCTGGTTGATGCTTAACTGCTCCCCTGCCAGCCTGTTTGCCCCCAACTTCCCTCCTCTGCCAGCCTGGTCACCCCTAACTGCCCTCTCCTGCAGGCTTGATCACCTCCAACTGCCCTCCCTTGCAAGCCTGGTCCCTCTCAACTGCCCTCCCTTGCAGGCCGGGTGCCTCCCAACTGCCCTCTCCTGCTGGCCATCTTGTAGTGGCCATCTTGTGTCCACATGGGGGCAGGATCTTTGACCACATGGGGGCAGCTATATTGTGTGTTGCAGTGATGACCAATCTGTATATTACTCTTTTATTAGATAGGATAGAGGCCTGGTGCACAGGTGGGGGCCAGCTGGTTTGCCCTGAAGGGTGTCCCGGATCAGGGTGGGGTTCCCTTGGGGCATGGAGCGGCCTGAGCGAGGGGCCTGTGGTGGTTTGCAGGCCGGCCACGCCCCCTGGCAACCCAAGGGGAGGCCCTGGTATCTGGAATTTATTTTCCTTCTACAATTGAAACTTTGTAACCTTAAGTGGGTGAGCCCGGCCAGGGTGTGCAGAAAGCTTTGCTTCCCCTGTTGCCGCCGGCAACCCTGGCCTGCTCTCTCAAGCTCCATTCTGCCGCCATTTGTTTGAATTTGTTTACCTTCTATAATTGAAACTTTGTAGCTTGAGTGGAGGCTTAGGCCTGCAACGGCTATGGAAAGCTTGGCTTGCTCTGTTACCTGGGAAACCTTGTTCACTGTGGCTGTAGCCATCTTGGATTGGGGTTAATTTGCATACTCGCCCTGATTGGCTGGTGGGCGTGGCTTGGCTGGTGGGCATGGCTTATGTAGCAGAGTGATGGTTAATTTGCATATTACCATTTTATTAGAGAGGGGAGAGAGAGAGAGAGAGAGAGAGAGAGAGAGAGAGAGAGAAAGAGAGAGAGAGAGAGAAGCACACACTCAGGAGTCAGGAGGCCTGGGTTCCAGGCCCAGCATTGCCCTGACTCTGTAGCAGAAAGGGGGTCCTGGGAGGGGCAGAGAGGAGGCGGAGGTCGGGAGTGCTCCCCCTGCTGGGAGAGGTCGGTTCGCCAGCCTCGCCCAGAGAAACCACTTGAAGGTGGCAGCACCTGGGTCCCAGAGGCCATCTGGGCACCCTGAACGGAACCATCACAGAAGGTGCTCACAATGACTGGGAACCTGCTCAAAACAACCCGGCGAGAGGGGAACTGAGCATCTCCACTTTACAGATGAGGAAACCAAGGCACAGAGAGGTTAAGTCACTTGCTCAGAGCCACACAGGAAGAGGTGAACTGAGAGTCCAACTCAGGCAGTCAGCTCCAGAGCCTGCAGGTGGGCTAGGAGTTATGAGTGACAACGCCACCTTCCGTCACTGGTCCCCTGCACATGTCCTTAGCCTAGCTTAGGGGTCTCACTATACAACAATGAGACCAAGGGGTCAGGGCAGCCCAGACCCCCACCCTCACCACCACAGGGCCAGGCTGCCCAAGGCCAGTGTTTGTCCTTCCACCTGCCCTGGGCCATCAGCGAGGCGCAGACACAGAGCTGGACAGGGAGGCCCCCAGCCCACACGCAGGGCCCTTGACGAGGAGGAACCCAACTGTCACCCTCCACGTGAGCACAGCTGTGACAGCCGAGCCCAGGGAGATCAGAGGAGGCTGCCTGGAGGTGGCAACCCCCGCAGAGCAGGCATGGAAAGCACTGGTGGGCAGGGAGGCTCCGGAGGGGACTGAGGATTCCAAATCCCCCCAAACACAATGGTGCCACAGCCTCAAGACAGCCCCCACCTTTGCCACCATCCTCCCCCAGGCTCCCGGCCACCTGTGCTCCCTCCCATCGCTGGGGCTCAGGCAGGAGCCCTGGAGGGAAGGCGGGCAGGACCTGAAGGACAGGCACCTGCTGTGAGCCCTGGGCTAGCCGGGCTCTCTCCGGGGCACCGCCTTCGGCACCTGCGGTTACCTCTCAGCCCTCCCAGCCCGTTAGACCAGTTCCACCGACACAGGTCACTGCCCACAACCACCTCCCTCAGCGGCGCAACAAGAACTTCCGGTTTGCAGGCCCGGTGCACCCGCGGGAATGCAGCAGGCAGCGGACCCAGGGCTCCTCCACCACTCCTCCCTCCCCTCCACAGCCATTCACCTCCCCCAGGCACCTCCCCCTCGCGTCTAAGAACACAGCGGGAACCAACCTGACAAGTGGGCAACCGGCTGCGGAAGGCAGTGAAACCAGGGCAGTGTTCTCAGGGTTTGTAGCTTGTCCCTCCCCGCCCGCCCCCCATCCCTGCAACAGACTTGCCTCCCCACCCCATGCTCCCACAGCAATCCCATGCCCATAGGCCACGAAGGGGATCATCCCTGGGCAGGGCCGAGGCCCAGGTGGCTGGCCTGGGGGCGAACCGCCTACTTCATGGCCTAAAGGGACTACTGTTCGGCACGGCCAGGGAGTGGGGTTCTCCAGGTGCTGGTATGATGGGCAGGAGCCCGGCATGGGGCTGGGCACCAGCAGGCCCCCTTGGGAGAATGCTGGGAGGTTCCAAAACGAGTACCTGTTTGTAGAACCCCTACCAGTGCCCTTCTTGGTCCCACCAAGGTGCCTGCAGGCTTCCCCGCAGAGAGGGGGGAGGCAGAGTGTTGGCTAGAGAGTGGGGGGCACTCTGCCTCCTCAGGGATGAGAAGGGGCCTGCACTGAAGGCTCTGGGCCTGAGGGAGAAAGCAGCACACAGCCCTTTACATGGGGATCCCCCGAGTCACAAGCTGACCTCCCTTCTCCTCTCATCTCCCCAGCCTGTCCCCCGGGGGAGGCCAGCAGATGTTCACTGAACTCAAAGGAACAAAGAAACAATGAATCTGGGAAGTGGAGGAGGAGGAGGAGGAGGAGGAGGAGGAGGAGGAGGAGGAGGAGGAAGGTGAGGAGGAGGAGGAGGAGGAGGAGGAGCGCCCAAGGCAGGTGCCCTGGGTGGGGACACCCTGGAGGGGGACGGAAAGGACCAGGCCGCACTGTCGAGCCAGTAGAGATGGGCCTTTCAGGCAGGGCCAGCCCTGGGTCCCCAGCACAGGGCTGGCGGGCGGGGGAGGGAGGGGAGCCAGTTCGTCATCTGCCCCCCAGGTGTCTGACCCCACAGTCATGTCAACCTCCAGAAATCACGATCCGTGAGAATTACTCTCCCCGTTTACACACGAGGCAACTGAGGCCCAGGGAGGGGAAGTGACTTGCTCAAGGTGACACCTCCCATAGGCCCAGTCCATCTGGCTGAAAACCAGCCACCTCACTCCGATCTGGGAGAAAGGCAGTGTGTGTGTGTGTGGTGGTGGGGGCGGGCAGGGGGCAGGCAGGAGGCCGGCTGAGGAGCCCCTCCAGGAGCACAGAGGCCGCGGCGCCCGCGACCGGCAGAGGAGGCGCTGGAGGCGCGTGAGCGTGAGGAAGGGCCTCCCCGGGCTGTTGGGAAAGTTGGCTTTTGCTCTGTTTGTCAACAGTCAGGTCACCGGACCAGGAAGTGGGATTCCACAGCAGCTGCAATGTCTCTCTGGCCAAGGGCCAAGCAGCAGGGAGTTAATGGTCACCCTGCTGGGCCGTCGCACCCCACCCGCCTGGGGCCGGCCTGGCCGGCTTCCTGCCCCACCAACCCCCCTCCTGTCAGTGGGTGAGAGCCTGCCCGGGACACAGGCACTGCGGACACACGGATGGCCCGTCACACCCTGGTCCCCATAGCCTCACCCCCTCCAGCACCACTCAGCCAGGCCTGGCCTGGAGCTGATCGCGACCGAGGCCGGGCCGCGCTCAGACACAACCCACTCCACGCCGACCTCCACGTGCCTGCACCAGCTGCACGCCCGGTGGTTCTGCTCCTTCTCTTTCCGGGTCTGGAAAGGACCAGGCACCAAGCCCAGGAAGGAAGGGGGTGAAGGAGGAGGCGGTGTGGCGGGAAGGAAAGCGGCCCAGAGAGGGCAGACTCTCTGCTGGGGTCACACAGCAGGGGGGTGCTGAGCCTGCCCGCCTGGCATTTCCTCCTCTCAGGGCACCGAGCCCAAACTTCCCCAGCCAGGCCTCACCAGCCTCCTTCACAGCCACGGACCAGCCATGGACCTAAAACGTCCGGGTGACCGGGTGACGGCAGGAGGGCGGGAAAGGGTCAGGACGGGCAGCAAAGGGTGGAGGGAGCGGAGGGCAGAGAGCTCGAGTGTCTTCCCCTCCTCCTCTTGCCCAAGGCCTCACAAAGGCCCTTTGAGGCCGCCTCCTTCCCCACCAGCAGACAAAGGAGAGAGAAAGGCCTGGGAGCGGGGCCCAAGAGGCAGGAATCTTGTGGCCGAGCCAGGAGGCTGCTGGGAGTTCTGGAGAACCAAGGCGGGGGCCAGAGATTCTAGCGTGGCTCCTGGGGCTGAGAACAAAGGCAGCACGGACCGGACCCTTTGTCTGTTGCCGGGAAGGCAGGACTCCTGGGTCCCTGCCCAGCTCTGCTCATGGCTCGTTGGACACTCCGGGCACCCACCTTCCCCTCTCAGCCTCAGTTTCCCTTCCTTACTCCATCTAAGGAAATACACAGGATTTTCTGAGTTAGCATGGACTGGAGATCACATTCTAGGAGAGGAACGTGAAAACCAAACTTCATTTCCCCAAACGTGCAGGTGCTCAGAGGGAACTTTCCAGTGCTAACCTGACCCGCACACCCCGCAGAGCGTCTCAGCACACCGCTCTGAAGGCCGGGACCCCAGCCTCCGCCTCCCTCACCGCCCTCCACAGCCGGGCCCCGAGGCACTGCCACGTCCCAGGGTTCCAAGCCCGTGTCCTCACACCGTGCCTTCGGCCTGCGCAGCCCTCCCTGACAAATGCCTTCTCTGATTATTGGGCAGCGGGCGTTTCCTCCCGACCCCACGCCCTCCGGCCCGGCTCAGTCTCCTGCACTGGTCCTTCCTGTGGGACCCACTCTCACAGGGACCTCCAGAGCCTCCCCATCACCTAGGCCCCGAGGGCACCCACCCTCACACTCAGGAATCGAGGTTAAAGCGGACGAAATCAAGCCAGGAGGCCAAACACTCCCACTAACCACGTTCCAGCCTCCGCCAGAGGCCAGGCCCCGGAGCAGCTGGCCACATGCCGCGTCACTCGCCATCCCCAAGAGTGAGGGTAAGAGCCGCCTGGACTGGGCGCCAGGCTCCGAGCCACGCTCCCAGGCACCGTCTCTTTTACTGCTCACAACAACCCTAGGAGGGGCTATTAGTTTTTACTACTGTTATTATTATTGATTAATCATCATAATAAGTACTTGCCATTTACAGCAAATGACTATTTCAAAGTCATTATGAATATAATCAGCTAAGTTTATGCCTTGCTCTTGAACGTCACTAAATGGGACTTAAATGTCACTTACGCTTGAATTTCACTAAGAAAGGTCACATCACCTCATTTTTATCCCAACAGGGACCCTGGGAGGGTGACAGGGCAGAGGAAGCTGAGGCCCAGAGGGGGGGAGTCCTGGCAGGGCAGTGGGGATTAGGGCCCATTCTTCTGGCACCCCTCCCCCCATCCACATCAAACCCCACAGCAGGAGGGCCCAGCATCAGCCCCTCCACTTTCTCAGCCACCTGAGGCCTCGGGATGACCCGACCCCCACCCCGCTGTGCCCTGCACCCTGGGTGGGCCCCAGCCTGCTGGCCTCGGCTGGCTCCAGTGCAGACCAGACACTGACCTTGGGCCGCTTCCACCTGACGCCAGGCCCCGGGGTGCCCTTGTAGTACAGCGAGTCGTCGGTGGCTGGGAAGTTGGGGTCTTCGAAGAGCACCTTCCTGCGCCGACAGGCCCGCTTCAGCGCTGAGTAGTTCTGCTCTTCGTAGGGCTTCACGCAGGAGAACATGGTGGCCGCTGCCCCAGGAGGGGAGGCCAAGACCAGGCAGCAGAGGGCTGCGTGGGCGGCCCCGGGGGCACCTGGGAGGACAGAGGTGAGAAGATCATTCGTTTATGAGGACTGGAGGCCCTGAGCCAGGTGATCCCCATCTGCCCCTCCCCGCAGCCCTGTGAAGGGGGCATCCTCACTCCCACTGGCCAGGAATGAAGGCTCCGAGAGGGAGAGAGACCTGCCCAGGGTCACACAGCAAGTACACACAGAGCAGGAATAGGAGCCGACTGGCCAGACTCCGTAGCCTGAATTCTCTCATTTCTGATGCTTAGAGGTGAGACCAGGCCAGCAGGCCAACAGGCCAAGGGCACAACCACGTGGTGCTCCGGGCTGCCAGCGGCCCCCACCCCCACTTCCTCTGTTTCACCAGCCTCTCCTAGACCTCCCTGGCTGGTGCACACGCCCAGAAAACAGCAGCATTGTCTCCAAGTCCCTCCTCTGGACCCTCGCCCCTTTGTCTAGAGTGGCACAATCTGCCCTAGGGGGGAAAACCTTGACGCAGGCCCCTCCAGCCTCAGTCACATTCATTCCCTCTGCCCCTCCCTCCAGCACTTCTGGAATAAATGTCTTCAGTTCTCACTGCTCCTTCATCCCACGGGAGATCATGTGCAGGCCCCCCACCCCATCACGTGATCTCCCAGTCCCCAAAGTCTGACTCTCCCAGGACAGCCTCTCAGACCTCAGGGTCTCCCACTCCTCAGCAGCCCCTCCTCCTGGGCTTCGGGGCCCCTCCCCCATCTCTGACCTTTCCTCCCCTACTAGGGACCCCAGCGGTCTGCCTGCTCACCCTGCCTCCCGAGCTAGCGACCCTGTGTTCAGTCTGGACGCCTTTTCTGGGCCCCGGGCTGGCCCACTCCCTATGAGAGCCAAGGGCCCCTTACCGGTACCAGTCCCAAACCCAACTCCTCATCTCCCCACACACGCCCAGACTCCCCAGCCAGGGAATAGGACCACAAGCACCAAGAGCCCGGGAGCCCCAGCAGGCGGGTGCGCTGGGTCTGGTCCCCGTGCACGCACAGCTGCCGGCGCCGAGCCTGGCACCGGAGGTGGCTGCACACGTCATGCTCCCTTCAGCCCCCTCGAGTCCAGGGGGACCCAGCCCAGCGCCCTGAACCTCGTAGCCACGTCCCAACCAAACATGAGGGGCACGGACTGGACCGACATGGCAAGGCCTCCGGGAGGGGAGGGCAGGGTGAGGAGCGACAGCCAGCAGGTGGGCCCTGACCCATCAGACACCCTGACAGATGCTCAGAGAGCCGGGCACGCAGCTGACAGCCCAGGTACGTGCCGGTGCCTCAGACTCCATCTGGGCTCCTGGCAGAGCTCCACACTCCCCTAGCCTGCTCATCCCAGACCTGCCCCCACGGAGGCACAGCTTCCAGCTTCCAGGGCAGCTGAGGGAAACTGAGGCAAGGAAGGCTGGCTTCTGGAGCAAACACAAGTTTGAGAGCAAGACTGACGTGGGTGCCAGTCCCAATTGTACTACTCACGTGCTGCGTGGCTTTAAACAAGTCACTCAACCTCTCTGAGTTCCCATTTTATTATCTGCACAATGTGGACAATGACTGCTTCAATAACTGGAAGATATAATTAACCAAAGGCCGAGGAGACTGCTCAGTGGGCCAGCGGGGAGAGGAAGGAGAAGGGAAGTGGGCAGGCCACCTCTCATTTCCGAGAGAGCCCCATTCCTCGGGCACCTCCCTCGTGCAAACGGCCTGGCCAGAGGTGTGTGTGTGGCATTTGCAAACAGTGCTGGGCAGGCCTTTTATGGTTTCCATTTTTCAGACAAGAGGACGGAAGCTCATGAGGGGAGGTGACTTGCCCACGTTCCATGGCAGAGTCTGACTCAAAGCCATTTCCTCTGACTTTGGTGCCTGGAGGTCATTTCCACTCCATCCATTGAGTCAATACCCTTGGCCTGGCGACCCCACAAGGAAGGAGGAAGGGCTGAGTCCCAGGCAGGGCAGGGCTCACCCCACACACCCGCTGGCTGTGCCAGCCTCCCAGGAAGGGAAAAGGGGATCCACAGGGAAGGGAGAAGCAGGAAGGAAAGGAGGTGAGAATGGGCAAGGAGTGTGGAGCAGGATGGACAGCACGGAGAGCCGGAGGCCTGTGGTCCCTGCTTCCCTGCTGAGGGCTGAGAACTGGTTTGCCCTCTGCACCGGACCCACAGCCATTTCACCTTCTGCCCCCACATCCTACTGGGACGGCTTGCTCCGCTGCTGTGTGACCTCAGGCTGGCCACTTAACCTCTCTGGCCATTCCTCTGCCCAGGAAGGCCAATCACTCCACCGGCTCCCACCCAGCCTCCCAGCCTCGGAGGCCTGAAGGGAAGAGAGGGGGGAGCCTGGGGTGCCGGTCCCTGGGCCTCTGGCACACAGCCACCCGGGAGAGTCATTAGCAGCGTGGCTTCCAGTTTCTGCAGGGCCTCTCAGGAAGCAATTTAAGCTGCGAGAATTAGATCAAAGACGCTGAACGCAGGAGCCCAGACATCAGCTCTAGCAGTTCCCGTGCTCAGAGCCCAAAGGGCCCAGGGAGCGGAGCGAGCTGGCCGGGGTCACACAGCCAGGCTGCCGGAGGAGGAGGGTTCTGGCGGCCCTCCAGGCTACGCAGCAGCCAGCACTGCTGGGAGGGTTTGCTCCTGGGGAGGACAGAGGGAAGTGGGGAGGTGGGGGAGGGTAGGAAAGGGGAAAGCTCAGCTGGGCCGGGGCCTGGGAGAACCTGGGCCAGCCCTGGCTGCTGAGTCTGACCTAGTGCAAGCCACCTCTCCTGCCTCACCCCTGCCAGCCAGGCTGACCCTGGCCTACTTGTGCAGCTCGTCTGGCCCGGCCTCTGCACAGGCGGCACCTCATGCTGACTACCCTCCTGCACCGCACCCTGCATTTGCCCCAGGGTCATTTCCCACTCCATCCATTGAGTCAATACCCCGGGGGTCAAGAGCCACCAGCCCCTGACCTTTGCCCTCTCCCTGCAGTTCCAGGCGGATAAGCCAGAGGCAGGAAAGCCAGGCCTAACCCTGCTGGACCTGCCGGGGCCGCGGCACTGCCTGCCTTCGGTGTGAGCCAGGCACTAGCAGGACGGCCCCAGCTTCCCCGCGGCCCTTCCTCCTGCCTGCCCTCATCCCTCCGCCTCTGCCAACCTCACCACCCTCTGCCATGCCCCACCTACGTCCAGTGGTGCAAGCTCCTTCCAGCCCCCCGTGCTGTTCACTCAGGGCCTCTGTACACACTGCTCCTGCCACACGACCATGCCTGGAGGACCCGCCACCTTGAAGGCTCAGCCACGTACCCCCACCTGCCTCCGACACTGCTCCTCCCTCCGCCATCCTGGAACCCCCGAGACAGGCTCCTTATGTGGAACCCCATCTTCGTACGGCTTGTCCATCTCTCCAGCCCAGCTTGCGCGCCTGCAGGGCAGGGGCCCTGCCCAGCTCCTGCCTGTACCCCAGGGCCCACCATCGTGGGGCACATTTAGTAACGTTGCACTGGATGAACCAACACAGGTGACAGGAGGAATTCCTTCACTGACGGGAAAGCAGGCTCACAGGGTGGAGGGACTCGGGGGGGGGGGATCAGCTTTCCATGTCAGAGCAGCACCAGCTCTCAGGTCTCCTGAAGACTGGGCCCGCCCTTCCCCTGGGCCAGGCTTCTCTCTCTCCTTCCCCCCCTTCCCGATGGCTGGGTGCTCTCAGCGGCGGCCCAGACTCTCTCCAGCTCCTGATGGAGACTGGGCTTTAGTTCCCCAGGGTCCCTATAAGCTGTGGGATCCTGCGCAGGCCACGTGGCCTCGCTGGCCTGCACGGTCCCAGTCTGGAAGGAAGAGATAATGTGCCAGGGCCTCTGGGAGGATCGAATGAGACACCGCAGCACAGAAGAGCGTTTGGTACACGTTAATGCACGGTGCCCCGGGGACATCTACAACGTTTCCAGACTCCGGGCAGGGGGGTTACAATTCAGGGTTTCGGTCGCCGACGAACTTCATAAATATAAGCAAAATGAAAAATGTGTCGTTTCAGAGGTTCCAGCAAGAGGGACACAAAGGCCTGGCCCCAGGAGTCAGATGTTCTTCAGGAGAGAACAACCCAAGAGAAGGCTCATGGCCCGGCTGGCGTGGCTCCGTGGTTGAACATCGGCTTGTGAACCAGGAGGTCACAGTTCAATTCCAGGTCGGGGCACAGGCCCAGGTTGCGGGCTCGATCCCCAGTGTGGGGCATGCAGGAGGCAGCCAATCAATGATTCTCTCTCATCATTGGTGTTTCCATCTCTTTCTCCCTCTCCCTCCCTCTCTGAAATCAATAAAAATATATGAGAGAGAGAGAGAGAGAGAGAGAGAGAGAGAGAAGGCTCACACAGGAAAGCACAAAGCCATTCAGACCCAGCGAGCACAGTGGGAACTGAGCTGGGTCAGAACGAGGGCTTGCCAGGCAGCTCAGAGAACCCAGTCTTCCAGCAGGTCAGTCAGACCTGAGTTCAAGTCCTGCCTATACCACTTAGAGCTGTGTGTCCTGGGGCAAGTCACTAAGCCCTCTGAGCGGCCATCAGCCCCACCTGATTCCAGCTTCTAACGTGGCAGGGTAAGAACGCGGCATCTGCCACGGGCCTGCCCTACAGGGGTCTCTGTCCTCGCCTTGGGAGCGTGGAGCACCCCCTCCCGGGGGGCTGTAGCCTGTCTGCTACCCCCCGGATCTGTGGAAGTGGTTCAGACGGACGGGGCAGAGAGAGGGCTCATCTTGCAGCAGGCCACGCTGAGCAGCGGCAGGAGGGAGCTGACTCCAGTGAGCCTCCCCTGGACAGAGCAGCGCCAAAGCCAGGAAGAAACAGGGGAGAGAACATCCAGAAACGTGTCCAAAATCTGCGGCTCGTTGGCGTTGCCTGTCCAGACCAGCTCCACCACGTCGAAGGTCTCCTTCAAGATCACGCTGACGTTCGACCCGAGGCTGTGTACCAAGTCCTCGGTGTTCCTGAAAGCACGCCTTTCGCAGCCGTCTGAAACGCCTGCAGGAGAAGAATTTAAAGTTTCTGCAGCCGCAACTGCAATGACGGAAAAGGAATAAATCCTGCAGACCGTGGGCAATGTTTCTCTAAAGCATGGCTCAGAGGGCACATCGTTCCTAAAGATCGTGTTGGAAGTTGTTAATATCTGCCACTTGGAAGATAGGGTTACACGGAAATCAGGCATTTAAAACTATGAAAACACCAACACTTGATGAAATAATGAAAGGTGACTGTCGGTCCCTTCTCGTTCTTCCCACATTTCAGGTGAAGACGGAACGCTTACGCACGGAAGGGATGCACCGTGTCCCCAGAAGATGCTGTCGTTCACGGCTACCTCACGGCACGGGCGGCCCGTTCCTCTGCAGGAAATGGATCATCCAACTGTGTTTCATTACTGATAAGCCTTTCTGAGAACATTTGGAAAATGTGTTGAATCTCCCTATTTGCCTGTAAGTTAAAACTGAAAAAGGACTGTGGATTGTTCACAGCAGTCTGCTTGACAGCATCTGACTGGCAGACTCAAAAACAGTTGAATTCTTAATTATATTTCATTTATGACAAGGATATAGACATATCAATGCATATTTAACTGCCTTAACCTTTTATCACACAGGTGTGTGTTTTTTAAGTTGCAAGCATCATGTGTTCATATAAAATTTAATTTAGTATCAAGGAGCCCCAAATTAAATTTTTAGATTTAGCGCTTATGTGTAAAATTTATATCCCACACCAAAGAGTTTTTTTTTTAATAAATTTATTGATTTTTTTACAGAGAGGAAGGGAGAGGGATAGAGAGTTAGAAACATCGATGAGAGAGAAACATCGACCAGCTGCCTCCTGCACACCCCCCACTGGGGATGTGCCCGCAACCAAGGCACATGCCCTTGACCGGAATCAAACCCGGGACCCTTGAGTCCGCAGGCCAACGCTCTATCCACTGAGCCAAACCGGTCAGGGCCACACCAAAGCGTTTTAACGATGACCTTGCAGAATCCGATGCTTGCGATGGTAAGAACTGGAGATAAAGTAGAAGCGCCCCTGGCTGCGTTATGCGTTCCTTTACCGGTCTCTTTTCCATGCAGCCTTTAAAACGGGAATTCTCAAGAAACATTACTTTTTTGAGAATAATATTTCTAAATCGCATTCATGAAGAGAGTATCGTGAAGATGACCGGACGTTCACACCAGCGCTCCAGGAAATGCTCATAGGAAATGCTGATGAACTGCACGCACTGAAGGCGCGGCATTAAGAAAGTGTTAAGATTAGTGAGTGAATGAGAAGCCAGTGAAGGGAAGATGGGGAAGCCCAGGTGACCAGGCTTCTAGTAGGAAGCAAAGAAACAAAAAACAACAGCAAAGGGGAGCCGCGAGCTGTAGCGAAGTGCCACAGAAAAGGCCAGGCAGACAGGCGGAGCACGGAAGCTGCGCTGGGGAACGAAGGGGGTGCTTGTGGGAAGGAGCACGAGGCAATAGGAGCAAAGCTCCCCCTCAACAAGCAGATTTCAAAATCCCCTTCCTGGGAACCTAAAAAATGATGTGCATAAGGGACGGTTTCTTTGCCCTCACAGAGGACATCAATACCTATGCAAACCTTTACAAACGTAATGAAGGCGCGCAGTGACTTGGAACCGGTGCTGGATCTGCCACCCTGTGCTAGATGGTGAGCTCTCTGGGGCAGGCCTCCTGTCCGTCCTCCTCCTCCTAGACCTGGAAGTGTCGTAGGCTTTCAATAAACACTTGCTGAATTATTTATGAATAAAGTACCTCTGAGATCAACTTTTATCTACGCATGTTTCAGTAACTTTCCTATCACAGGCCCTTCATTCATCACCAGGGGATGGGGTGGGGGTGGGGGGAGGGGGAGTATACGGAAATGCAACGAAACCATAATCTGAAGGGTAACACTGGTAGTTCAAGAAATTAACCCGGTATTGTTCACATATTTGATAAATGAACAGCGGAATTCTAAACTGTAAAAAGGGGAAAAATATATTTGCTGAGGTAGGAAGGCATACTTCTGGTGTTTGGGGAAGCTTTTATTAGTTTTTTTACTTACTTTTAAATATATTTTTATTGATTTCAGAGAGGAAGGGAGAGGGAGAGAGAGATAGAAACATCAATGATGAGAGAGAATCGATTGGCTGCCTCCTGCACGCCCCCTACTGGGGATCGAGCCCACAACCCAGGCATGTGCCCTTGACTGGAATCGAACCCGGGGCCTTTCAGTCCACAGGCCAACGCTCTATCCACTGAGCCAAACTGGCTAGGACGAAGTTTTTATTTTTATAAACAAAATTTGATGCTCAAAGACCCCTCCCCCCCTTAACAGTATTAAGCCTCGGCTAACCAGAAAACCCACTCCCTGGGTTTTTTTTGTTTCATTTAGCTCCCCCTCTTCCGTTTCTAGCACACAGCCTGCCTGCTGTGTTACAGAAACAAGGTTATGGTGTCCTGTCCCATAAAGTCATTTGTGTAATATTTTAATGAGTAAGAAATATTATTTTAATTTTTGGTTTTGAAAATTTTATTGTAGTTATGTTCTTAAAAGCATGTTCTTAAATGACTAGACGTTTTGTTATTAAAGAAATAAATAGGATCTGTAAGTTCTTTGTGCAGAATGTCTTGAGGTATTTAAATGCATGATTGGCCTAGAATATCTTATGAAAACACATTTTGTTATACCATACACCATATTTTCTACTCTTATTTTAGGATTCAAGCATTTAATCAGCACACATTAAAAAAAAAAAGAAAGAAAGAAATCTGTGGCTTGTTAGCCGGATCCCAACTTCCAGGCTCCGCATCACCCCAGGGCTTCCCGAAGCCGGGCCCTGCGTTCATACTGTTACCATTTAGGGCGCACACGGCAATAAAGGCGTCAGAAAGTGGTTCCCCAGCCATCTCTCTCTCAAGGAGAGCTCAGTGTGGTCCAGCAGGTCTTCAGCCCCGCACGGCCCCTGCCCACCTCCTCTCACAAGGGAGAAGCCGGCCTCAGGCTCAGAGCCACAGCACCTGCCTGGAAAGGGATGGATTTCTCCATTGTTTTTACTTGAATTTTTAAGACTCTTCCAGTTACCCAGTAGTACTGGAGGGTGACGCTGACTTTCCATTTACAGTAGACACCGTTTCCTTTAAGACATAAGGAAAAAGGAAGTTGATTTTAAAAAAACTATTGAGTTCCTAGTGGTGTAGGCGGGAACCTTAGCATTACAGCAAGCGTCAGAGGGCAGGGTGCTGCGGAGTAAGGGCTGTGTGGCAGGGGCAAGTCGCCTGACCTCCCTGAGCCTTGGGGATCTCCTCGAAGAGGGGCGATAATGGAGCCGCACACAGAGCGCCATGAGCCGCCAAGACCATTCGAAGAACAGCTGGAGGACGCACACTCACAGTTGACCAGACCTGCCACAAAGCTCTGTTAATCGACACAGTGTGAAACTGGCGAAGGGTAGGGAACAGAACAGAAAGCCCAGACGAGGCCACTAGGACACAGACACCTGGTGTACGACAAAGGTGACACCACAGGGCACTGGGGGAAAGGTGGTCTTTTCAAGGAAAGGTGCTGGGTCAAGTGGCTATCCACGTGGGAAAAGCTTCCCCTTGACCCCTACCTCACACCATACACCAAAGCAATTCCACAGACAGTGTGAATCCAGCTGGAAAGGAAGACGACGAAGCTTTCTGAAGAAAGAAAAAGAGCATGTTCAGATGGCCAATAAATGAAAAGAAAACGTGCCTGATTTCACAAATCCACAAGAAAATAAGTACACATGAAGAATGCGCCGAGAGACAAGGCTTACAACCAGGGCAGCAATGAGCAGCAGCAGTTCATCCCAGACAAACTCCCTGAACCTGTCCCCCAGGCCCCTTGGTTCTGACTTCTTAGTGAACCAAAGCCGAGCAGCCTGGGCTCACTTCCCCAGATCTTCCTTGTTTCATTGTCCTCAACTTTAATAAACGTCCTCTAAAAAATAATAATAATTTAAAAAATGCAATGAGATACCACTACATCCCCCACCTAGAATGGCTAAAATGAAAGACACACACACACACACACACACACACACTCTCCCCCAAATAGATCTGCATTGGTGGTGAGAGTGTACGTTGGTACAACCACTTTGCAAAAGCGTTTGACCGTATCTACCAAAGCTGAACAAACACATACTCTTATCATTCAGTGAGTCCATTCCCACGTGCATATTGAACAGAAATGCATGCACGTATTCACCAGAATGCATGTACAAGAATTTTATCACAGTAGTATTTGTGACACCTGAAAATGGGAAACAGCCCAAAAGTGCAAGAGAAGGAAGGATAAATATGCTGTTATCATGGACTGTTATCCAGTAACAAAAATGAGCGAACTATTATATGAAACTCCATGGATGGATCTCACGAGCGTAATATTAAAAAAGACAAGCTAACCTGCGATTCCATTTATACAAAACTGGAAAGCAGGTAGAACCTACCTCCGTGAAGAGAAGGCAGGGGAAGAGCCACCTCTGGGGGCAGCGACTAAAAGGGAGCCAGAGGGCTCCCGGGTTCTGGGCACACGGCTCCTTGTTCTGAGAGGTGGCTGCACGGGCGTGTCACTGAGCTGCGCACCTGTGATGTATGAATTGTTCTTTATGCGTCAACGGAACGTTTTGAAAAGTCCGTGCAGGGCCCTGGTCGGAAAGATTGGCTGAATCTGGAGACCCGACGTCACCAGTCCCGGCGGGACATCACACAGCTGGAGGGAAGGAGCCCTGGCCTGGCCGTGGCACACACAGGCCGAGGGGCCTTCTGGAGGTCGCCTCCATCTCTCGGAACACGGCAGCTTCCTTTCACCCTTGGCGCGCTCAAGTCCAAGAGAGGGTCCCACGGGTGAAGGGGGTGCCCCCTCACCCCACCCGTCACATGCCTCCTTCCAAGGTTTCCTCTGCCTCTGAGAGGGGGTGCCAGCCACCCAGGGACCGTCCCCAGGAGACACGCTCAGCCCCGAGAGGAGCTGGGCTGACAGAGTGGAGGTGGGGTGGGGCGGTGCACAGGGTCCCAGTCAGAGATCCTGGGGTGCGGGCGCAAGAATCGGGCCTGGTCCCGAGGTGGCGGAGAGCTGGGGAAGGGTGCTGAGCAGGGGAGGGTCTTGGGATCCCCCTGCTGCCACATGGAGAAGGCACTAGAAAAGCAAAGACTGGAGCGGAGAGGCCGGGAGGAAGGCTGTAGAGCTGGGACTGGGAGGCTCACGTGGGAGTGGTGAGCAGACGCGGTCCAGAGCTCTGTGGGCGGGAGACTCACCCCTGCTTGTGGCCAGCCCTTGTGGGGATGAAAGAGAGAAGGAAGCAAGGCCCCCCCTGGACCGCAATTCCCCATCCCCACAGCGGTGCCCGCTGTCCAGGATCAGCAGAGTGGGTACCATCCAGCAACAGTGGGGGAGCCAGGGATGCCCCACACCAATGCCTGACCATCCACTCCACTCCACTGCACCCCACTCCAGGGCACAGGACCCCCTCTCTTTGCCACATGAGTAGCTGTGTCTTACAATCCAGGGGGCACGTCTTCACTGACACCCCTTCTAGGCTGGCCCGAGCCGACCGGAGGGGTCAGGTCCTTAAGGCAGCCCAGGACAGGAGGAGCCCAGCCCGAGGGACGCGGACCAGGAGCTCAGCCAGAGGCCAGCGCTCCGAGGAGGAAGGCGTGTGGCAGGCAGGGTTAGAGCGGCGGGGAGAGGGGTGGTCTTGAAGATGGAACCTGAGCGGCTTGAAGGCTGCACATGGGGTCCCGGGGAGAGCAGGCAGGGGACACAATGGACGGAGGGGAGGGGGCAGAGCCCTGAGTAACAGCCGGGAAGGCGGATGCCAGGGGTGGGGACCTGGAAAGGGCAGAGCCCCAGAGTTCGGTGACTTCCTGGTTATTTGGGTGTTTGTATTCATTCTCTTTTATCCCATCCTCCTCTTGGCCCACAAGCCACCATTACAATAACAAGCTTAACGTGTACCTCTCTTCTAGGGTGGGTACATTTTGGCCTCCCAGGACCCCACTCCCTGTGTACTGAGGGAGGGATGGCAGGGCTGGGGAGGAGAATGTGGAGGGAGAGCGGGGCTGGGGCCGCCAGGTTCCGGGTTCCGGGTTCTAGGCGCTGGGCTCCGGGCTCCGCCAGCAGAGCTAGAGGCCAGGCCCAGTGAGTCAGTCCAGCCAACGCGGAGCAGGCTGGCACCAGGGCTGGGAAATCCTGTCTTTCTTCTACCTCCCCTCCCCTCCCCTCCCCTCCCCTTATCGCTTCTGTCTGCGTCCAATCCTTCTCCACCCAGATGCAGTCATCTTTCTAGCACATAAACGACAAGCAGCTCCCCTGCTGCCTGGAGGGCAGGCCAGGGGTTTGGGGTGCAGGATCCTGGAGGGCAGGCCAGGGGTTTGGGGTGCAGGGCCCCTCACTGGTCCTGGGGCACTGGCGTCCCCCTGGCAGCGCTTGGAGGGAAAACCCAGCCTCCAGCTCAGCTTGCTGTGTGGCCAGGCTGAGTCCCCAGGCTTCGGCCCCACAGCTGTTCTTCATTGGGATTTGGGTCCCACCCCAGCGTGTTGGGGAGGCGGGGTCAGCGGGGGAGTACCTGAGAGACAAACCTCCCCAAGCGCGCTCCAGTGAAGGCAGGAAAAAGCGGGGAACTGGCCGTGTTCCTGGAGGCGGGGGCTTCCCTGCGCAGGGGGCGGCTAAGGCTCAGTCCCGCGCGGGGTGGGGTGAGCAGCCCATCTGGCTGGTGTGGGCACTGAAAGTCCCGGGCCACAGAAACCCAGGGCAGCGATCGCCCAGCCCAGCACCACATCCTGCGGAGACTGTGCCCAGGGAGGGGAGGGGCAGCTGAGGGAGGGGAGGGGCAGCTGAGGGAGGGGAGGGGCAGCTGAGCGCCTCCTTGGGGGCTTTTCTCAGTCTCGAGGGCAGTGGGTGGGGAGCATGGAGCTTCAGGTGGCAGGTGTAGTCACACAATGAGACCTGATCAGGTCACAGACGCCATCTCCGCTCCATGGTGCTGTGTGGCTCCAGGCAACCTCCTACCCTCTCTGGCCTGTAGGTTCTCACCATGGAACTGTGAGGAAGGGGACACGTCCAGCTCTTTCCCCCTCTGCAGGGGTTGTCACCAGGACAGCCCCTTTTCCTGCTTCCCGCATGGGCAGTCTCTGCCTCTAAGTCTCAAGGTTGGCAATCTAGTGAAAGGGGGCCCATTTCTCAGGCTGGGAAACTGAGGCTTGATTCCTAGGCCAACCTCAAAAAGGAGCTGTGCTGTTCTCACTGCACAGATGAGATCCAGCGGCTCAGAGAGGGAAAAGGTGCGTGAAGGGCGGAGCCAGGAGCCGATCTCAGGTCAGACCTCTGCTCTGCCTGGGCCGCCGCTCACGCAGACAGGTGTGCGTTAGTCAGCCCCTGGGAGTCCTGCTCCTTCAGTCATGCCTGCTCTGGGGCAGCGAGGGGTCAGGCAGGGCTCCGCCCTGGAGGTCAGCCTGGTGGAGGAGAGAGAGCCATCTCCATACCATTCAAATGGGGCAGGGGAGGCTGCATGGAGGAGATGGCACCGAAGTGGGATCTCAGAGGGTGGACTGCAATTTCAGGAGATGGACGGAACACTCCAGGAGGAAGAAACCACTTCCGCAAGGCTGGGGGCCAGGGTGCAGGGGAGAGAGAAGGAAGCGGGGGGCTACCCCAGAAACACTGCGGCAGCCCAAGAACCAGGCTAGAGACTGGGACAGTGCAGGAGTGTGAGCTGCGCTTCTGGACGGCCCACAGGAAGGTGGGAAGGAGAGGAGGCCAGGACGCAGGCAAAGAGACCCGGCTGTAAAAATGGCCCCTGAGAGAGAGGCAGGGCTCCATCCGCATGGCCTGGGTCGTGGGGATGTGATGCAGACCCACACGCAGGACCTGCTGCACGCAAGCCAGGGGCTCTTTGCAAGTTGGGCCGGAGGTGGAGGGTCTTCCTCGGAGGCCCCAGGAGGCTCGTCACCTGCTAGGATGGCCGCCACGTCTCCGTGCAGGGGTGTGCTGGCAGAGCTGCCAGGCCCTGGCCCTGCTCGGCGTCACGTCCTCCTCCCGCCCGAGGTGGCCTTCGTGCCAATGCCGACACCTCCCCGTGCCCAGGCAGCCTCAGGGCTTCAGAATGGCCCGTCCACATCCTCACCCCCAGAGGGGGGCACAGGCCCAGGGTGAGGCAGAACAGTGACCGTGTGCCTCAGGCTTCTCATCTGTAAAATGAAGGTCTTCCCCTCGACTTGCCCAGCCTGCCCCCCGCCTTGCTCCCTCACACACCTCTGCCCAGGCACAACTTAGCTTCCATCAGCCTCCGGTCTACAAAATGGGGCTCCCGGCCGGCCGGCCAGCCAACCCGCAGAGGGTGATCTCCCCTGCCCAGCACTGGGTTTATACAATGAATGGGCTCATTAGAGGCCTAACAAACTGTCAAATGCAGGGCTGGGTCTGGTCACCGGGGCAGCCCATGGAGACGTTCCTCTCTTCCAACTACCCCTGAGCTCTGGCTACCACAGTCTCAGGCTGGGCTCTGGGGCCGGAGATGCAGCAGGCCCAGGCCCTGCCCACGGTAGCTCCCAGGGTGGGGGGAGACAGACACGGAGAATGACCACACGGGGAAGAAGCCAGCAGCTGTGGGTCCCTGGGGAAGGAGCCTGCAGTGACCCTGTGGCTGGGTCCTGTGGTGGGTACAATAAGGGCCCCCAAAGTTATTAACATGCTAATTCCGGGACAGTGAATGCTACCTTATATGGCAAAAGGGACCTTGCAGATGTCATTAAGGGTTTTGAGATGGGCAGCTAATCCTGGATCACCCAGGTGGGCCCTCAATGTAGTCACAAGTGTTCTTATAAGAAGGAGGCACAGGGAGATTTGACTCCACAAGAGGGAAGTAGAGGAGCTGGGGGATGAGGTCGGGGGGCGGCCAGCAGCCACCAGAAGCTGGGAGAGGCGAGGAACAGCTCTCCCCGGAGCCTCCAGGAGGAACAGTTGCCGACACCTTGGGTTTAGCCCCGTGAGACCCATCTCAGACGTCTGACCTCCAGGACTGTAGGAGGATGCGTGTGCGTTGTTTTAAAACCACGCAGTCTGTGTTGATTTGTCAGAGCAGCAATGGAGAACTCCAACGTCCGTGAGGGAGGGCGGGTGGGAGCGTGGCCTCCCTCCTCCCTCCTGCACAAGGAAGTGGGTGAGCGAGTGAGGGTGAAGTTATTACACCGTGAACTGCTCCAGTGTAAAACAAAGTCACCCCAAAGTTCAGTGTCTGAGTTGCTATTATTAGTAACAAACTGGTTGGGTCCCACTCACCTGACTGGCAGAAGTTACACAGCGGGCGGGGCGTGGGGGTGGCGACGGGGGCAGGGGCAGGCAGAGCCTCAAGATCCTGTGGCCACGACTGGGCACACCCTGACACCGGGCTGGGATGGTCACCAGGTACCAATGGTGGGATCTGTCTGCTCTGGCCACCAGCCCCTCTTCCCACAACTGACCATATGCCACGTCCACAGGCCACCACAGCCTCAGCCACGGGCGCCCTCACACCCCTTACCCCGGGAAAGCTAACCCTAGAAACACATCCCTGAGCAATCAGAATGGGAAGCAGGAACTCGGGTCACTGCAAGTGCTCGCATTCTACAACTTCCCCAGCCCAAGCCTGAGGCTGGCTCCTTAAAACCGCCTGGATTAGAACCCCAAAGGGACGTGGCTGTCTGCCTTTAGTGAGCAGGGAAAGGCAAGGCCTGAGGCCAAAGGGAAGTCGGCCGCTTGGCCAGAACCGAAGCAAGACGAGCCCAGGGTGTCACATCAAGCCAGAGAGGAGAAGCGGTGGTGGGGGGGGGGGGCGGGGCAGGCTGGAGGGACCACTGGCAGCCAAGGCATGTTTTGAGCAGGAAAGGTGAGGCATGGAGAAAGGAAGAGGTCTGGGGGGGCAGGGAGGGGGACTCCTAAAGGTGCTCACAACACTTGAGCAAATGGGGGCACGAAAGGCAGGGGGCCAGGTGAGAAGACCAGTTACAGACAGACAGACAGACTTCCACATCTGCCCGGGCCCCAGACGGCAGGGGAGCAGACGGGGGCCGGGAGGTTTGCAGATCTGCCCTCTGCAGCCGGGGGAGCCAAGGCCGGCTGAAAGCTTTGTGTTATGACATTTAGGGGTTAGGAGCTTTAGGGAGGCGCAGAGAGAGACCACCCACTCAAGGGGCCTGAGGGGGTCACACCCACTGACACCAAGAGGGGCTTCCACTTCAATGGGGGACCCCATTTCCTTTCACCCTTCTTCTCCCAAACACGGCCCCTCCTTCCTCTGCACCGCCCGCCTCCTGGGAGGAAGAGACTGATGCTGATTGTTACTTACTGGCACGATTAATTATAATGGCCACCAAACACCATGTACTAACTAGTAAAGCAGTTCAGGGACACTTTTTTTTAGGATATTTTTTCCATTGATTTTTCGGAGTGGAAGGTGGGGGGAGAGCGAAACGTGAGAGAGACACATCGATTGGCTGCCTCCTACACTCACCCCAACCAGGGCCAGGGATCCGACCCACAACTGAGGTATGTGCCTTTGACCAAGAATCGAACCCACGACCCTTCAGTCCATGAGCCGATGCTCTAACCACTGAGCAAAATCAGCCAGGGCTTCAGTGACACTTTTTTAAATATATGTTTTTATTGCCTTTCAGAGAGGAAGGGAGAAGGAGAGAGAGAGAGAGATAGAAGCATCAATGAGGAGATAGAATCATCAACCAGCTGCCTTCTGCACACCCTACATTGGGGATCAAGCCCCAAACCTGGGCACATGCCCTGACTGGAAATTGAACTGTTGACGCTCAACCACTGAGCCCTGCAGGCTGGGCCCTAGTGACACTTTTAAACTTACTCGTCATTCCTCGAACCCCTGCAGCTGTGCAGCATTTACTCCCATTTCGCACATGAAGAAACTGAGACTCACAGGGAAGTCCCTGCCTCAAGGTCACGCACAGAGCCAGTTTCCGCAGGAGTGACGTAGGCACCGGTGGGGGGGTCACGCAGAGGTTTCCCTGTGCCCTCTGGACCAGAGCGGCTGGGCTGTCCTGAAAGCCCGCGGGAAAAGCAGAGGCCGAAGCAGCCAGAGCAGCACTGGTCGGGGAGCAGAGTCTGGATGTCACCCCAAAAGCCCGCAGGCCTCTCACAACCAGTGTCCAACCCCTACCTTGTCAACATCTCCCAGGCCTACTCCATCTCAGACAGGGCTCCCCCACCCACCCTTCCCCAAGCTGGGGACAGGTGCAGTCCCTGAGCCACCCCCATTTACCCCACCCCTGTTCTGGGAACCCATAGCAGATGCCCCACCAGTGGGGAAGTGGGGGGTGGGGAGTTAGGAAGCTCTGGCCTCCACCTCTCTGCCCCCCGTAGCGACCCACCCACCACAGCAGCCAGAGATGACCTTTCCCACACACATCTGACCAGTTAATGCCCTGCCCAGACTCTCATTCAGTGTCACACCTCCAGGCCTGTACCCATCGGCCCCCTGGGCCTGCAGTGTCCTGCCCTCTCTTCTGCTGGGTGAGCTTTTCATCCCTGAAGACCCAGCACCCAAGTATCTAAAGTGAAATCTCCCCCAGCACCCAGGCAGGGCTGGCCTCCCACCTTGGCTCCCAGCGAGGATGTAACTCTGGGCAAGGGCTTAGCTGTGGACCCGCCGGCCTCACTCCTCAGGAGAGCTGCTCCTCAGGGCATAACCCCGCCTGAGCACCTTTGCCCTGGCACCCAGCTCTGGCCTGAAGCAGCAACCGCTGGGTCCACCCTCCTCCGCCCACTCCCTCTGCCAGGGAAAGCAGCCAGGCCTCCCACCCCCACCCCAGACTTCGGGGAGTGGAGCAAGTACCAGGCCCGAAGACCCTGGGGGTAGGGGGGTGTTCATCTTTGCAGCTGAGCACAGTGGTTCCCCCAGGAGGCCTCACACTCCAAGCTAGGCTGAACTCCACCCTCCAATCCCTCTCTTCCAGGAAGTGCATTCAGATGTCTCCATCCCCGGTATCCCAGGAGGAGTTGCCCCTGGCACTTCTCTCTCCACCACGGCAGGTGCAGGGAGAAGATTCTGGCTTGAGAGCCAGGCGACCCAGGTTCAAATGCTGGCTCAGCGCCCCCTGAGAGCAGCTCACTTCACCCCTCAGGTGCCCTCTCTCCTCATTCCTGTGGGGTGAGGTGTGTGTGTGGAGGGGGAGGGGAAATCCCATCATATGGAAGGAAGCCTGGAGAGAACTTGGCACCTGCTAACGATCTATCCTTCTTCATCTATGGACCCCAGGCAGGTGTCCTCAGACCCCCAAATTTGTAAGGGCCCAGGATGGATCAGAGAAGCCCAAGATCCACTCTCTCCCACCTCTCCCCGCCCCTCCCCCGCCCCTCACACCACACCCAAACCCAGCAGCGCGGGGAGGGGGGAGAAGGCCCCAGTTCCACAAACGAAGGAGGGTCGGGAAGAGAATCTACTCTGCCCCCTTTCCCAAGCCTCCCAGGACGGGGGACGGGAGGGGGGGAGGACACCCAGGAGGGGTTGTGCAATGGATGGGTGGAGGGCTGAAAGGGAAATTGTGAGGAACAGATGGTCAAGCCCCCGGGTTCAACCCCGGAGCGTCAGAACTAGGAAACTTGCTCCGGAACTCCGGGGTGTGGGGGGTGGGGGTGGGGCCCTCGCTGCGGGATGGAGGATTGGGTGGGGACGAACCCTAGGGGGGCCCCGTCGGGTCCTCCAAGCTGCCGTCCTCGGGGCTGAAAGCCAGCGCTCACCCCCTTTCTCCCCGGCGTGCGGAATGGGCACACCCGCACCGATCGGCGCCCGCAGGGCACGCACTGGCCAGCACTGCACCCGCACGCACACCCGAAACACACACAGGAACACGCGCGCGCTCGCACACGCCTCCCTCTGCGCAGCGCCTCCTACCTGCAGCGCCGCCGCCGGTCGAGCCGGACTCCGGGATGCGGGCACCGGAGCGGAGGCTCGACGGGCCCGGGCAGGAGCCTTCGGTTCCGGCCGGGGATCAGGTGGGGCTGGCAAGCGCAGGGGCTGGAGCTGGGACTCCCTGCCTGCGGCCCACCCCGCCCCGCCCCCCGGCCTCCGCCCATTTGGGGACAGGGGCGTGGTCTCCAAAGGGGCGGGAGGACCCTGATTGCCGCGCATGCGAACTGGCGCCGCGCTGTAGGGCGAACCCGCTGGGAGGCGGCTGCAGAGTTCCCGCTGGGAGATAGGAAGGGGTTTGGGGGAGCCCGTGCGGCTCAGCCTAACCCCTCTGGGCTCGATCGGGCCCCGTTCTCTCGTCCTCCCTTCCAGCCTCGCTCTGTCTGCTGTGGAATACCCTCGGGAGCCTCCCAGCGCCGAGCCCAGGTCGGCAGGTGGCCGAGGATCCCGGGCCAGCCCCGCAGAAGGCGTGCAGGCCGCCGAGCTACGGGCACGCTTCTGCATCTCGAACAGGGAGCCCGGCTAGGACCACGGCAGGGGGCTGGGAAAGAAAGACCTGAAGAGGCGAGCGCCCATCTCTTCCCCATCTCCCTGTCCATATCCATCCCCGAGGCTCGGGGCGGAGCAGGGGTTACCCAGACCCCTGGAGGCGCTAAGAGGGACTGCTCTGATGGGGAAACGGGGTACAGGCCCGCACTATTTTCGGTCCTGCGATGGGACGGCGGTAGGAGGGTCTTGCTTCAGGAATAAGGCTGAAAAGGTTTCTGAATGACCCATTCTGGCACACAGTAGGGGCTCGGGGCTCCCTCCTCACTGCGCCGGGACCGCAGGGCAGACACGCTCTGATCTGCTCATCCGAGGCCTGTATCAGCCCCTTTCTCAGACGGGGACACTCGGGCCCACTCATCTCCCCCTCAGTGCTCCCAGTCTGGGTTCGTGATTTCATCCCCCTCCCAGTCACTCAGAGTAAGGGGCCGCCTCCACCACCTCGCAGCCTCTGTCCAGGCTTCCGGGGCTTTTCCCCTCTGGAGCCTCCGATTCGGCCAGGGGAGCCTCCCATACGCAGCCATGGCCCACCCCCCTGGGCAGTGAGTGCTCCAAGTCTGTGCCCGGTCTGACTCTCCACCACATTCCCCGGCCTGCGCCCTGGGCTGCCGCCTCCCCAGGCCCTGCTGATGGGCCTGTCCTGTCTGAAAGGCTGTTCTTTCCCTCTCCACACACATGTCCCGGTATCAGGCCTCAGCGCTCACGCCAGGTCTCCCCCCCAGCCCACCACGCCTTCGGCATTCGCTCCTGGCCGCTGTGTCTCTTCCAGGGCCCTACCCTCCTGCTGCCTCGGGAGTTGGTGGCAGTCTCCGGAGCGCCAGGCTGAGGTTCCTTCTGGGGGAGACAGGGCTCGGAGACGCCAGGCAGCTCTGGGCTCCAGCCTCACTCTGCCAGTGGCTGGCTGTGTGATCCTCTGTCCTTTCCAAGCTTTGCTTTCTTGGCTGTAAAATGGGCTTCCAGCAGAAGTGTGTGATGATCAGGGTAGGCAGGTCGTGGGACCCAGGAAGGCCCCGTCATATGGGTGTTGAGCAGCGTTACCTCTGGGCTGGGCAACTCCCATGTGTTCAAAGTGAAGCCGGGGTCATGTCTGAGAAAACGTGTGCCTCAGCCCGCAAAATGGTAGCGTTCAGAGCAGGGGTCCTCAAACTTTTTAAACAGGGGCCAGTTCACTGTCCCTCAGACCGTTGGAGGGCCGGACTATAGTTTAAAAAAAAACAAACAAAAAACTATGAACAAATTCCTATGCACACTGCACATATCTTATTTTGAAGTAAAAAAACAAAACGGCAAAAACACCCGGCGGGCCGGATAAATGTCCTCGGCGGGCGGCAGGTGGCCCGCGGGCCGCAGTTTGAGGACGCCTGGTTCAGAGGATGCACAGGCCCCTTTCGTATTCCAGTGTTGGAGCCGCAGGAGGGGTGACCTGTGCTGGTTGCAAGCATGGACTCTGGACTCACTGCCTGGGCTCATAGTAGCTGTGCGACCTTGGGCAAGGGACCCAACCTGTCTGTGCCCCAGTCACCTCACCTGTAAAATCAGTGTTACAGCACCACACCACACCACACACACCATGGGGTTGTGGACGAAAGGGGCCACACGCTAACCTGACCAGCTCAGGGGAGGCCTGCATGGACGTCTTGCAAACTCAGAGACCTAAAGTAACCACAAAGGATGGTCTGACATTAAACTTTAACTAAAAGCAGTTATGGTGGTAGTCACCTCCTAGGCCCTATCTTCACTGACAAGGCCAACCTTGACCTTAACTGAGCCTATCTGTCTTTTTGCACCTATAATAACATACCCTTTGAAATATCTGGGTAACTTGTAACTTCCCTTTTTTCTGGACCCCTTGGGGCACAGCCTAATGTGCTGGGCGCCAGGACAGAGACCACAAATTCCTTCGTTATCATGTTAATTGTTCCTGCACCCACCTAAGCATGTGTCCATCATTTTACTTTTTATCCAATCCCAGGGGTTGCCCTCCCTTTGCGTTCTCCTGCCTCTCCAGTCTATCACCAGTGGATTTCAGGTAACCCACCTACGTCCCTTCCTTTGGTTGCAATGTATAAACACAGATGTAACCCGCCATTCTCCAGAGCATTATCTCAATCTGTTGAGGTTCTGCTTCCCTGCAATTGTCGACAGGTTGGCTCAAATAAATTCACAAAAATTCTTCACAGGTTTGAATGTGTTTATGTTAACAGGGTCCTTGTGGGGTCATGATAAGCCCTGGAGCGCTCCCTGGTTCTGACTAGGTGTTCAGCATCCCTTAGCCAATGTTACTTTGATCTAGCCCAACCCCCTCATTCTGTGAAGACACTGGGTCCCCAGCAGCAGAGACGTGCACATGTGGCTAGCTGGGTGCCCAGGCTTCCCAGCATGTTAGAACCGGGAGGTTCAACACAGAGCCCAGCCCTGGCAGATGGAGAAAGAGGCCTGGAGAGAGACAGTGACCTGTCCAGGGCACCCAGCCTGGTGGGCGGGGGCGGCATGGCTCTGCTCTAGTTTCAAGGGATGGGGAGGTTTCCAGGAAGAGCCTGGCCTCCTGACAAGTTTGGGGAAGGGAGGGGCTCCCTTGAAGCTCTGGCCCCAGGACCCTGCTGGCTGGTCTCATAAACTGAGTCATCTAATGGTGCCATCAGTGCAGGTGCTTTCCCGCCCTCTGCAGGAGCCTCATTGGCCCCAGCCTTTGTTGATGACAGCATTGGGCCTCGGGGAGATGCCCTGGGGCACACAATTAGGAAGTGGCAGAACTGGGATCCATGCTGCCCTGTCTGACTCCATCCTTGTGCCCTTCCCCTCCCTCCTCCTCTTCCTCTCCTCTCCCCCAGGGAAGACACCTCTGTGGCCTCCTTGACTGGCTGTCCAACCTGCACTCCCCTGTGACGGGGAGCTCATTCCCTCCCAGGGCAGCCCTTTCCACTCCACGGGGGAGGGGAGGCCTTCTGTCACTAGAGCTGACCCACCCCCTCTTCCTGGTTCTGCAGGAGACAGAATCTTCTCTGCTCCAGGCCGGAAACCCCTGTCTCCACCGCTCCTGTAGGTAACGCGGCTGCCCCTGTGAAACTCTTAAACTAATAATAATTTCCTTAAAGACCCAGCAGATCTCATTGTCAATCTCTTGTTTGAGAACTCTAAGAACACCTAAGGTCTGGGTGGAATATTCAAGTGACCACGCTGACCAGTCCCCTCACTCCCATCTAGACCATCTAGAGGAGGCCAGTCAGACACACAGAACTTTCAGGTTGGAGGGGTTGCTATGGTATTCTCCTGAGAGTTCCCAAGTGGGAGGGTCACATGGGACTCCAGAGCTTTCTTTTATTTGTCTACTAGAGACCCGGTGCATGAAATTTGTGCAGGGGGTGGAGGGGTGTGTCCCACAGCCCAGCCTGCACCCTCTCCAACCTGGGACCCCTCGAGGGATGTCCGACTGCCATCCCTCTCACAATCCAGGACTACTGGCTCCCAACTGATTGCCTGCCTGCCTGCCTGCCTGATCACCCCCTAACCACTCCCCTGCCAGCCTGATTGACACCTAACTGCTCCCCTGCTGGCCTGGTCACCCCTAACTGCCTTCCCCTGCCAGCCTGGTCCCCCCACTGCCCTTCCCTGCTGGCCTGGTTGCCTCTAACTGCCCTCCCCTGCAGGCCTGGTTTCCCCCCCAACTGCCCTCCCTTTCAGGCCTGGTCCCTCCCAACTGCCCTCCCCTGCTGGCCTGATCACCCACAGCTGCCCTCCCCTGCCAGCCATCTTGTGGTGGCCATCTTTGACCACATGGGGGGGTGGTGGCCATCTTGTGTGTTGGAGTGATGGTCAATTTGCATATTACCTCTTTATTTTATAGGATAAGTGTAGCTATCTCTCTCTTAAAAAAAATGGACTGATTTTAGAGACAGAAGAATGGTGAGAGAGAGACTGATTTGTTGTTCCACCTATCCATTTACTCACCGGGTGATTGATTCTTGTATGTGCCCTGACCAAGGATCAAGCCTACAACCTTGGTGTATCAGGACAACTGCTCTAACCAACGGAGGCACCCAGCCAGAAGCTATGTCCTTGTTTTAATTTGTTTTTGTTGTGATCATTAATAATTTAGAAGACCTCCTCGTGTGCTATTAAATTTCAGAGTTTCCTCTTCTGGACTTGGATGTTCCTCTTTTGCCCACTTTTCTGCTGGGTTTTGTTGTTATTATTGTTATTAATCCTCACCCGATATTTTTTCCATTAATTTTTAGAGAGAGTGGAAGGGATAAAGGAGGGAGAAAAGGTGAAGGAGAGAGAGAGAGAGAGAGAAACACTGATGGGGCCTTGAATGGAATCAAACCCAAGGGCCCTAATGCTCTAATCACTGAGTCAAAATGGCTAGGCCTCTTATGTTATTTTTATAGTTGTACATATCAAATTTAGGACTCTAACCCAGAGAGAGTGCAGCATTAAGTAAAGACCCAGTTGACTGAGGCACAGAGTGAGACACACCACCAGCTACATATCTACAGCTGTCCTCCACGTTAGGTCCCCACCTGCAGGGCTGCCTCTTTATCAGTCTGTTCCAGCACCATGCTGTTTGTATCGCCATGGCTTTGTGCTCATATGCAGTAAGGCAAATGTCATCTCTAACTCTTAATTTTTAAGTGACTTACCTATTTGTTTACATTTTAGCTTATTGAGTTCCTTAAAACAATCCAGATGGAATTTTGATGAGGGCTGCATTGAGGTTAAAGATTAATTTGGGAAGACACGACACTTTCTAATACTTTGTGGTTCCAAACAAGAACATCTTTCTATTCAGGTCATTATCTATGTTCTTTATTAGAGTTTAATTTTTTTTTCCCATGGAGGCCTTGTACTTAATTTCTATATACTTCATAATTTTTATTGCTATTGTAAGTGATATTTTATCCCAACTTTTTTTTTTTTAATGTCAAACTGAGAGGAAAGTGGAAAGAATGAACACCCTTATACCTTTAATTTGAATTCACCAGTTTTTAATATTGGTGAATTCTCTCTTTCACATACATTCACACATACACTTCTTTTTTCCCTCTGAACCACTGGAAAGTAAGTTCTAGCCATCATACAAAACATTCCACCTTTTATGAAAATGACATATGCCTGGTCTAGAGAAATGTTGTTGGCTTTTTTATGTTGATTTTGAATCTGGCAACCTTGTTGTTAAGGGCCGCTGCCATTTTTTAAAAACCACAACCACAATTAGAATCACATTTTATATCAATCCTCTATCTTTACTATGTGATTCACTCCATATTTCTATTTTGTTCTCTTTAAATTTTTCAAATGTGGGTTTCAGACTCTGAATTGATTTCATGACCCTCTTATGAGTCTCAGTTCACGGTTTGAACAGCTGCTCCAGATGAGGGTGGGGCCCCCTCTTCTGTGGCCCACAGTACGGGCTCTGATCAGACAGCAGCGTCATTCCTGGTGCAGGTGAACGCAGGCCTGACTGACTGAACTCAGGGGTCCAGGGTCAGACAAACAGTCTCCCCCAGGGCTGGATGCTGAGCTGGCTTCAGGCCTGGCCGCCTCACCCTGCCCCAGACCTGCTGTGGGATGCTGGGCTGGCCACTGTTCCTCTCTGAGCCCACTTCCCCCATCACTGGGGGTGGGGCAAGGAGGGCATCGTCTCTCAGGGCTCTCCAGGCTTGGACTTCCTGTCTCTCCACAGGCACTATCTACTCTCTTCTGGGTTTGAGGGAGAGCGTAGGTAGGGCATTGAGGTGGAAATATTGAGGTGGGGCTTTACCTTTAGCTTCACCCTTACCTCCTGCCTCAAGTGCCACTGAGATGGACGGGGCTGAAGGCATGAATAATAAATAGTGTGTGTGTGTGTGTTTGGCTACATCCAAATTGCTATCTGCCTCCTTCTCTCAGGAGCCCAGAGACCTGACCTCTGGCCTCGTTCAGCTGCATCCTTCAGACTCCAGATGTGGTGGACATCAGGCCTGGTGGGAGGGCAGGGGTCAGGGCCCAGGCATGGCGGGGAGAAGGCCTGGGCCCAAAAGACTCATGTGGCCTTCGGCAGAACACTCACTCACCTGAGCCTCCGTCTCCACATTTGGCCAATGGTTATGATCATAATCCCTGTTCCCTGGTTGGGGTGAGGATCCAAGGAAGTCAGGGGCTTACAGATACCTTATTAACACAATATCACTCTACATTAATTTATATGTTTAAAATAATATCTTAAAAATTTTTTATTATTTTCTCGCATATCTTTTAGATTCAGTCTTAGGTACCTTTTTATTTCTCTTATTAATGCTTAAAAAATGACTTTTCCTGACTGCTTGTTACTATTATATAGAAATTAAACTGGATTTTGAATATTGATTTTATACTGGAAAACTTGATACATTCTTTAAAATGAATTTAATCAACTATATGTAGGATTTGTGTGTGTGTGTGTGTGTGTGTGTGTGTGTGTATGTTTGGTGGGTTTTCTATGTAGACTAATGGTCTTCAGTGAGGTGTGCTGCCCCCTAGTGAGAGATTTGGACATTTGTAAGGGAGTATTTGTGCCCAAGAATTAACACATCAAAATTCATATTTTGTTTTTAAGTATTTTTCTTTTATTAATACTTTATATTATAATTAAAGAATTATATTCATTTTTTGAAAATATATGTGTGGGCATTTTATATTATCTAAGAATTAATTTGTTAGAGAAAGGGGAAATTTGGATCTGACAGGACTGCAAACCTGTAAGGTTTTCTTTTTTTTTCAGGTCGTATTTTTTGAATCTTGGTCTTGCCTTGCTGTGCTCTCAAGGCCTGGACAATGTGAACAGAAGTGGTGAACATTTAGTTTTGTTTCAAATCTTAAAGGAAATTCTTTCAAATGTTTTTTTATTCCTTCACCTTTTACTAAGATTTTCTTTAAAATCGTAAATGGATATTGAATTTTCTTAAAAATTTTTTTTCCACATCTGAGATACTCAAATTTCTCTTGATGTGATGTGCCACACTGACAGATTGTCATATATTCTGATTGCTTTTCTAATGCTAAACCCACCTGGAGTTTCTGGGATGAACTCATCAAGATGCTGACGCATTATTCTTTTTACATATTGCCACATTCCATCTTCCGTCTGCTAGCATTTCGTGTAAGATTTTGCGCTTGCATTTGAATGAGACAGGCCCATCATTTTTCTTGCTCATGAGGCCCTGGTCAGTTACATTGGCCGCTTGCGGGGGGAAAGGGAGGACACACAGGCTCTCTGAGCTCAGGTTTACACCGACTAGGGGACCCGCCCCTGGCCTTCGCTTGGAAACTGTGTGAGAGGCGCGCCCCCTGGCGGTCACAGGGCACAACAGCCCGATGAGCTGGACTGGGTGAGTGCAGCCAGGGCCAGGCAGGGGGAAGCCCGAGCAGCCCAGCTTCAGTGACCAGGACCAACAATGATGCAACACGCCTATAACTGCGCCGTTCGGATCCTTTTGAGCTGTGAGGTTCCTGAATCACAATCTTTTTGTCTACAGAGTTGGGGATAGTCCACCTGCCTGTCAAGTGGGAAGAAGTTGTCAAAGTGCAGAACTGACTTTCCGGATGACACTGAGGTGTCCTCTCCTGGCCTCAGCATTCTTGTTTTCTTGCCTATTGCAAGCACTTGAGAAATGGCAGCTAGGGGACAGGGAATTCGGGGCTAATGATTCTCTGTTGTCCACAATGAGAGTCCACATCACAGAGGGCTGTGTGAAGGGAGCACATTTGTTCATTCATTAATGTCTGTCCTTTATTACTAGGGGCCCAGTGCATGAAATTCATGCACGGGGGTGGGGGGTGGGAGAGTCCTTCAGCCTGGCCTGAGTCCTCTCACAATCCGGGACCCCTCAGGGGATGTTGGGCCTAAACTGGCAGTTGGACATCCCTCTCGCCATCTGGGATGCTGCATGCACCAGTGACCATACTTTTCATACAGGTGAGAGGCATCTTGCTGTTGTATGGGCAGCTACATTTTTTGCCCTGATTATAAAAAGTAGTATATAACATGATCCTTCAGAGGCAGTAGTACCATTTTCCCCAACTTATGGATGGAAAAACTGAAGCAGGGAGAAGTTAAGTAATTGGCTTTGTCACACAGTTATAAGTGTCAGAATCAGGGCTGACCACAAAATGTGCAAGCCAGAGTCCACGCATGTCATTGCTGCATCATCCTGTGTTTTTTTTTCAGAGTTAGAGTAGCCTTGTCAGGTTTTAATTTTTAAATCTAAGAGACAGTTCCCGATATATAGGGTAGGGTCCCTAGGCCTGGCCGGAGATCAGGGCCATCTGAGGGACTGGCGGGCGGAGCGATCAGGAGGCCCCTGCTGGCACCCGCCTTGGCTGGTGGCCTGGTGTAACCCGCTGGCCGACCCTGCACCCCGATTGCTGCCGCTGCCGATAGCCTCCCTCTCAGGGGGCAGACACTCAACATAGGAGCTGCCCGAATTGAGCATCTGCCCCCTGATGGTCAGTGCACATCATAGCGACTGGTGGTTCTGCCATTTGGGTGATTTGCATATTAGGGTTTTATTATATAGGATTGTTCATTCATTCAACAAATATTCATTGGACATTGTTGCAGGCAGAATAATAGCCTCCAAAAGATATCCACACCATAATCCCTGGAATTTATGACATGCTAGGTTACACGGGAAAGGGGAGTTAAGGTTATGGATGGAATGAAGGCTGCTGATCAGCTGACCTTAAGAAGGAAGATAATCCTAGATCATCTTGGCGGGCTCACTGTGATCACAAGGGTCCTTAAGAATGCGGCTCTGTTCAGCCAGTGTGTAAGCTGGGAGCTGCATCATGTCACTCCCATCACATCCTGCTGGTTTAAGCAAGTCACAGGACCAGCCCAGAAGCAACAGGTGAGGAGGAGCTCCAAAAACGTGTGGCCATTTGTAGCCTACCACATGGGCTTTGAGAAGGTATGTTGTCCCCGCAGGCAAGGAGGGGTGTAGGGAGGGGGGGGGCCTCTGGGACTAAATAGGACATGTCTGGGATACATTCCAGGTTTAATGTGGTTGGAGGGGGGAATATTGGGAGTTGAAGGTACAAAGATAGAGGTACCCTGACAAGGGCCTTGAATGCCATACCTGGTGGTATAAATGCTGGAGAGGACAAGACTGGAGGCAGGGAGGCCAGAGCGGGTGGGAGAGGGATCCACGGGAGAGAGGTGAGGCCCAGGCCTGAGCAGGACAGGGGCTGCTGAAATAGAGGAATGGCACCTTCCTGGGTATTCTGTGAGAATGTTCCCTCTCAGGCTCTTCATCCTTCTTGCTGATTCAGATGAGCCTGGGGTGGGGGACGTTTGGATGAGAGGGTGAGGAATAAGCATGAGAAGGGAAGTGAACAGTGGGAAGATGAATGACTGAGAGATGAAAGCACCAATTAAAACCAGGCAAATAGGGGCCAGGGTGCAGCCCAGGGCGGGACCTGAACATATTCCTCCCCAGACTGGGCAGCCCCCATCCCCCTCACGGCTGAGAGCCCAGGGCGTGGCAGGGCAGGTACCTGTCCAGGCCAGCAGGATGACATCGTCAAGCCCCCTAAAAACCCACCTGTTCTCCTTGGCAGAGAGGTCTTTTGAGAGTTTTAGGGGTGAACTGAGGCGGGAAGAAAGTTAACGGGGTAAGTTTCTTGGAGTAAAATGAACAGACTCTAGGACAGACAGCTATGACCTCTCTAGGAAGGTTCTGGAATGGCCAGGGAGGAACTCAGTGAGATGAACGTCGTGGGGGTGTGGCAGGGTGGCGTTAGAAAGGTGTGCACTGTTCAGAGGTGGAAATGAAGCAATCCTACCTCCTTCTCAGCCCTCCCCTGAACAGCGGGCAGGTGTTCTAATGCGGTGTGAAAGGTCTCGGCCTGGTCAGGGCTTATTCCGACACACCCTCGTCTGAAAAGCTGTGGGTGGGGTCACGCCGAGGAACCTGTCCCCACCCCAAGAGAAACAGGTTCTGTGGGCACCGGCAGCACCTGGCGACCAGGAAGGGGTGGAGAGGTGGGTGGCCCCTTGTTCCCGAAGGAACGGGTCAGAGGGGGAGGGACCGAGGAGCAGGGCTGGCTCCTCAGGTTGGCCCAGAAGCGCGGAGGTACCAGGCAGGCCCAGAGCAGGCACGCCTACTCTCCCAGGAAGGGGCCTCTTCGGAACACCCACCTAATGAGACTCACGCTGTGCCGGTGCTCACCCGAAGACAAGCCCATGTTTTGCTGAAGTAGAATTCTACATTTACAGCCAAGTGACTTGGCCACTACCCCACAGTTTTTCAGTGGAGAACCAGGACCCTAAGCCAGGTCTTTAGACACCAACAAGGACATAAAGAAGGTAGCACCCGTCAGGACTCTCGCCAATGGCCTCAGCGAGGAGCCTGCTGCCCCAGTGCAGTGTTGGGTCAGGTGACTGCCCTCCACTCCCCAGGCCACACGAAGGACCCTGCCAAGAGCCACAGCCGTGTCCAGCCCAGCGCTGGCTCCGCTGGCTTCACAGGCCCAGGTGTCCTCACGAGTGACTAGTGCTTCTCCTTGGTGGAAGGTGCCCTTGTCCCTCAACACTCCTCTACTTAACCCTTAAGTGGTTGGTTTCTAGGACTCAGTCAGAGACCCTCTTCTTCCCTGATCTCACCCACTCCCACGGCTTCCACTACCACGTTTACTTTGATTCTCACATTTGTATCTTCAGCCCAGATCTCTCAGCTGAGCTCCAGATGCAGTGTTATTATCCTTCAGCTCTCCACCAGGACACAGCATGTCCTCACTGAACAGCATCAAAGCGTTCTTAGAAACGGCAAACTTACGTGAAGCAATGTATAACGAAACCAGCGTCGCCACAGGCTAGTTCAGTGGTTGGCAAACTGCGGCTCGCGAGCCACGCGGCTCTTTGGCCCCTTGAGTTTTCAGCAAAGGTCAGTTTAGGAGTACCCAATTAAGCTAATAACAATGTACCGACCTATATAGCTTAAGTTTAAAGAGTTTGTCTCTCAAAAGAAATTTCAGTCATTGTACTGTTGATAATTGGCTCTGTTGACTAATGAGTTTGCCGACCACTGGTAGTTGATAGAAACAAGAGTTAAGTTCCTACGGCCTATTTCTGGGCACAAAAACATCACCAAACTTCTAAGTAAAAGCCCCAAACACTTGTAATATTAAAGCTGAAATAAATGTGAGCTAGTCATACATTTAAGAAGATGAACAAAAATAAGATCCTTCTTTTCCAACCAGCTTGTCCAGGTTCAGGGTCATGGTGACTGGAGCCACTCCTGGCAGCTCAGGGCGCAGGGCAGGGACCAGCCCTGGATGGGACGCCCTTCCATCACAGGGCCACCCCTCCCCCCCCCACTCAGACCCGCACAACACAGACACGCTAGTTCATCTCCCGTGCTCATCTTTGGGATGTGGGAGTGCACAGGTGTAGAAGGGAACAAAACCAACTCCACCCCAGTGTCCCGGATTTAAATTCATTTCTAAGTTTCATGCTGCGACCTTTGACCAACCTCACTGTCCTTCGCAAGCACATCAAAGCCTTCTGGTCGATGATTATCTGTGTTCTTTACAATGTAGCCATACATATTTTTGTTAGTAACTAGTGCCTGGAATGGCATGACAACCGAGATACATATCAAACTGGTGAAAGTATTGATTGTAAGCAGTTGCCTATCACAAGACCACCAGGAGGCATGACCCGAGTTATACTATAAAAAGTATTATAGCCGGGCCCGGGCACCTAACCTGACACAGCATCCAAAGTTTGTGGAATGGGTGGCACAGTGCCATATAGTTCCCACATAGTAGGGCTCAAGAAATGAATCCTTCCTCTTTTTATGCTTTCTCCACATTTTCCTTTGAAAATCAAGCTCTGTTTGGGGACGAGGCCACCCTACTGAGACAGGTCCTTCTCTCTCTCTCCCCTAGGTAGAACCAATCTACATTCCAGTCCAGGGCTGAAGCAAGAGGAAAAGGTGAAGAAAAAAAAAATCTCAGGCATGCCAGAGCCACGCCCAGAGTGAAGAACAATAAAATTCACTGCATCCAATAATGCCCGCCCGTGTGTAGGGAGTGTGTGGGAGGATGCCTTTACAAAGGCGTGTCCGGTTCATAGGTGGAATTAAAGCAATCCTAACTTCTCTGCGGTCATCCCATTTACAAAGCACAATTCCAAATGCTTTGCGAATTCACTTGTGTTCTCTGTCAGGCAAGGGTTGATCCAGGCAAGGTTGCCCCTCTCTGAAACACAGAGGAGGGACTAGTTGAAAAACCTACCATATGGTCAGCAGTGATGGAAACTACCCATTCCAGTGGGCTTGGCTAGGAGAACTCACATTTAAAAGCTGTGGTTTGGGCCCCGCCAGTGTGACTGTGTTTGAGCATTGACCTATGAACCAGGAGGTCACGGTTTGGGTTGTGGGTTGATCCCCAATGTGGGGCATGCAGGAGGCAGCCAATCAATGATTCTCATTATTGATGTTTATATCTCTCTCTATCTCTCTCTTCCTCTCCGAAATCAATAAAAATATATTTAAAAAAATAAAAGTTGTGGTTTGGGTAAAGAGGGGAGTGCTCCCCGCAAGAAAGATGGCATCTGTGGTGTGACTCAGTACAGGGGTCCTGGCAGCTGTCCCTTCAGCTCTCTCCCCAGAGCCACAAACTCCAGTCTCCTCACATGACTCTAGTCTGCTCCGCCCACACCGCCCTCCCTCCTTGGGAGCTCAAGGTGCACATGGGTGCACATGGTGAGGCTAAATCGCCACCCTTGCCCTGACAGGTTTGGCTCAGTGGATAGAGCATTGGCCTGTGGACTCAAGGGTCCCAGGTTCGATTCCAGTCAAGGACATGTACCTTGGTTGTGGGCACATCCCCAGTAGGAGGTGTGCAGGAGGCAGCTGATCAATGTTTTTCTCTCTCATCGATGTTTCTAACTCTCTATCCCTCTCCCTTCCTCTTTATAAAAAAAATCAATAAAATATATTTTAAAAAATAAATCGCCTTCCTTTTCTCAACCACAGATCAACATCTAGAGGACCTGTGGATAAACATCCAGTGGAGACAACTGTATCTGTTCAGTTTTGCTGGGCTGATCCCAGAGAAGAGAATGAAAGGACAATCAATTCTCTATAAGAAGCTGCAGTGGCACAACCATACGCAAGGCTTCAGAGGCTCCGAGGAGAGTGACTGGATGGCCATCTCCCAGGAAACTGGCCAAGTTGCCAGCAGCCACTGGCTCCATCCAAAGCAGCCAGAAGCTCAGACCAAAGGGCAGGTCTTGAAGTTGCAGCTCCAAGAACCCTGGGCAACAGCTTGAAAGATACAGCTCTGCACTGGCAAATAATTATTCTCTCGGCTCCTGCAAAGTGAAAGTTCTCTAGATTTACATTGATTTGTTCAGTGACATCTTTCCTCTTCCATCTTTAAAGACTACAGGCCTTTAAAAGCGGCACTGCAATAACCCTCTTTACCTGGGACAATTCCTCCGGATGTTAGATACTCTGAACTGGAGAGATTTTTATTCTTGTCTGATTTTGTCTCTTGACTTCTATCCCATGTTGTCTCTTTCCAATAGACTCAAGGAACCACCTGTCCTTTTATTTTAATTTGGCTTCTCCACACGAACCTGCCCAAGCTATCTCTGTTCCCTCTTGGACCTACAGATTTCTCATTGAGGGCAAACAGTGTGTTGAAGCTTCTATTGCACACACAGTGCCTTTCTCCTGGGACGATGCACCAGACAAGAACCACCAAGCAGTTTCTCACCTGGACTTCTGACTGCTGAATGCTCCAGACCTGGGAATGAACCTGCCCACACCTCCGGTGCCTGCTGCAGGAACGCTACCAGACTTCACTATGAAGCTTGTGTGCTGAAGGTCTAAAGAAGGGGGGCAAACTCCCAGCACCAGAGAGTGGACCTCTGAGGCTTTGCAGGTCATATCCACCTCTTTTGCATATTCTTCTTCTTCTTTCTGTTGTTAGCCTTGTAAATTCCCCAGGCTTGGAGTCCAAAGGTACCACAATATAGTTTAAGACTAATGACAAAAATCCTAGCATAATTACTAAGCATCCTTTCCCATGCTCAGGACCACTGCTGGCCTATGTGGCCCCCTTCCCTTGGAAATTGGAATAAGGTGTGTCCTGTGATACAACCCTACCAGGAGCTTACCTTGACCAGCTGAGCAGAGGTTAGATTTCAGCTTCCATGACCTCCCTCCCTCACCGAGTGCCTTTGTGCAGTACACAAACTGTGCAACTAACCATGGTGGCCCTGCCTTTATAGAAATGTATAGATATATTACATATAAGCCAGGGATAAAACATTACCAGAAGTTTTATTCGAAACAGTATCACTTATACTGTCACCCATAGAAGGGTAATTTAATGCCAAAATATAGCCTAGATTATAGCAGATTAGATAAATATACATAATTCCACTATCTTCTAGAAAAATTATTGTGGATTGGCAAATCAAATGGGAAAAGTGAATAAGCAGATCCGAGATCACCTGAAAATGGTTAGTTTCTTATAGAGATTCAGTAAAACCTATGTTTATTAAATAATTGCTAGCAGGCTACACCAAAATGAAAATAGGAAACCATATATTAACTTGAATAGTTTATCAGTTGGTCACACTGATAAATGACTTAGAAATATTAAAAGTATGGTAACGCTTGACAGTAAATAATGCCCAATCAGTACATTCTACAGAAATTGATGATAATATCTATTTCTTAAAATAGTCTCATGTATTAATTGGTATTAAACAGCTTAGTGCTACAAAGAGGAACCAAAAAGAAACAAGGACTAATTGTGGAAAGGACTTCGAACTTTTCCTTTTGAAAAAAAATATATACATGACTACGATATAGCTTATTAGTTCCTTTGCAATATGACACATTTTATATGGCATGAGAAAAAAAGATGATCTAAAGATCTCAACTTTCTGAAAGTCAACTCAAAAATGAATGCAACTAGTATTTTTGGACTTTACAGTATGGAACAGAACTCCCTTTATAATAAAAACAAAATCGTATTTTTTTCAAAGGTTTAGGCACTTTGCAGCAAAGTTTTTCTTCTAGAAAAACTGATATGAAGAAATAATTCTATAGTGTAAATATTTAAACACAAATCTTGTAATTACACTCAACAAAGAAGTGAGCGATGTCTTACATGTATAAAACACTCCATTCTGACAAACGCACACTGAATCCCCTTGCAGAGAAGGCAGCAAGGACTGCGGGGCTTCCGTGATGGGGCTCATTTGTTGACGGTCTCCCAGAACCAGAGCGGGGAAACTCGGAGGCTTTGCAGGTCTTTTTCATTTGCATGTTTAAACAACACCGCTACAATGTGAGTCATTCTTACTTTGCAGCCCATACAACCTGGCTTTGGCTTGTGGGCGGTAGTGTTTATTTGTTTTTAAATATATTTTTAATGATTTCAGAGAGGAAGGGAGAGGGAGAGAGAGATAGAAACATCAATGATGAGGGAGGATCATTGATCAGCTGCCTCCTTCACATCCCCTTCTGGGGATTGAGCCCACAACCCGGTCATGTGCCTTTGACTGGAATTGAACCCAGGACCTTGCAGTCCGCAGGCTGATGCTCTATCCACTGAGCCAAAACGGCTAGGGCAGGGCTGTAGTTTTGCCTACCCCTGATCTACAGCCATTTGATATCATACAACATTTTGTAAATCATTTTCTCCTAGGTGCAGATGATCTCAGAATGAGTATCTGTAGGGAACCATACTATGTGCTTAAAGATTTCTCTAATAAATGTGCCCTGCCACAACCTGCAAACTCCGTTTAAAAGTGATGACCTGCAGATCTGACATGGCCGGAAGTTTGAGAAGCTTTATGACAACTCTGTGACTATTTAAATTACCAATGACTGAATCTAGTTTCTTGTGCTCTTTAAAGCAATGAAGAGGTCTTGTTAATGAGGGCTGAAAGGAACTGTGAGCAGAGCAAACTGTGATCTGTGGGTGGTATTGGAATATTGCTAGCTGCTGAGCTAACCAGATAGGGGCGATTTTAGGTCACTCACATGCCTGTAATTGAATTTCTTGAGTCATGTTTTAGGGTTTTTCTAGTAGGAAATATTCCTGTGATAATTTTCCACACTAGTTACCAATCAAAACAGGTTGTACTTTGAAGGTCTTGTGAAAAAATACTAGATATTTACAGTGTATTAGAATGGGGGTCAGTATTGCTTCTCCAAATGGCTGTGTGTATCAACAGCAGAAATTCTATTTAAATTCTTTAGTGATCTGCCTTCTCCTTAGCTGCTCTGACTGCCTACTAGATAAAAGCTGATGTTTGATGAAATTTGTTACCCTTTATGTTATCCACTTTTCCCGCAATGATGTCAAGGTTTCATTATCCAACGTGAAAGTTTATGGTCCAAAGCAGATAAAAACCCTCAGGACAGAGGACCCAGTGCATGCTCTTTCTCTCTCCTGACCACGCCCTGGCCTTCTCCACCCCTTTTTTTCCCTCCCTTTCTCTCTGGAGCAGCAGTCACTAACCTTTCAGACCTCACAGACCACTGGTCCACGGACCACCGGTTGGCTACTGCTGCTCTGGAGCACACCCTAGCCTTTCTCCCTCTCTTTCCCCCAGGCATATTTTCTCTGCCTTTCTTTTACTTAAGCTCCAATGGCTCTTCTTTTGCTTCTATAACTTGTTTCCTGAACCATGCAGGGCAGATGGCTCACTTCTATCTCTGTGACTTTCTAAATAAACTTTTGCTTGTATTTGAGTCTTGGCTCTGAATTTTTTCTTAGCCAGAAATGAAGTACTGAGGTTGCTGAACCCAGATCTAATCAACGGCAACATTCTGGTGCTGTTTGGCCACTAACACTATAAAGAAATTGAGGTGGTGTATTAATACATTTACTAATCTACTCAGAGTGCTGATCTGTGCCAGTTTACAATTGTCTACCTCCTCGTTTTCACTGGAAATTAAGGTTACTAAGGGTTAAGAATGCTACTCAATATAAGTAAATTAAAATACTAGAAACAATAAAGAAGGGAAGCAATCTTGAAAGGTCTGAAAGGAATGAAAGACATGCTTTTGTTAAAGAAAAAAGGAGAGTGATTTTGTCCTAAAGTAGCTGCTTAGAGGCTGCTTAAAGGTTGCTCCAGATGAAAAAGGGGACATTGAAGACAAAATCTTGGATGGCTATACAAAGTGGTAAAGTGTCTGCAGAAGGTGGGGGAGGGGGAGGAAGGGGTGGAGAGAGGGGAGAAGGGGAGAACATTTTATTCATGTGGTCAGGCTGGCTAAGATCGAATGCATTTATATATTTTTTATTTATTTAAATGAGCTCAATATTGTATGGATGCAAAACTAGCAGTTGAAATTTCCTATTAAAAGAACAAAGTTGCTTTTGGTCTGTTCTTAATAAGAGACTATAATTATTGTCATTTTGGTTACATGGGTAATAAAGCATTGTTTCACAGTGACCTGTGATCTTATTTAAGAGTTCAAACCTTTTGACAACTTTCCCAAATCAAATTCTAAATGAGTAATTTTTGACTTCTGACTTTGAGATTACCCAGAGAGTCCCTGAAAAATCTCCAAAAACCTGTTATGTGTAAAAAGCTCTAAACTAATTAGGTTTATTTGATATGTTAAATTACATAGCAAGCACTGTCAAATAAGAAGTAATGCTTAACCTTCCTTAGCCTATATTGTATGGGTATATATTATTAATATAAGTCGTTCAGAAATTGTATTAAATTTCTAGAACCTTTTCAATGTCATAGCTGTCCATGATATATCCTGGCATAATGTGATCAGTCATGACTCCAGTTATCTTAAAATGCTGAATGTTACAGAAACAACCAAATTTCCTGGTCAAGCCAGGCCAGCGTGGCTCAGTGGTTGAGAAACGACCCATGAACCAGGAGGTCACAGTTCAATTCCTGATCAGGGCACATGCCTGGGTTACAGGCTTGATCCCCAGTAGGGAGCATGCAGGAGGCAGCCAATCAACGATTCTCTCTCATCATTGATGTTTCTAACTCTCTCCCTCTCCCTTCCTCTCTCTGAAATCAATAAAATAAAATAATAAAAAAAACCTTTCTTGTCAATCCTACATAATAAAAGGGTAATATGCAAATTAACCATCACTCCGCCACACCCAGATTGGCTGGCGGGAGGCGCGGGGGGCAGGACTCGGGGTGGCCGATTAGGCCGGCGGGAGGAGCTGCCACGCAGCTGAGCGGGGACCGATGGGGCCGGCAGAAGGTGCGGGCGGCGGGACTCGGGGGTGGCCGCTGAGGGGGGACCGATGGGGCCGGCGGGAGGCGCTCCGATCGGCGGGTGGCCAGAGCCAAGGCCTGGGTCCAAGGTGCCAGAGGAAAACTGGTGCCGGTGGAAAACTGGTGCTGGCAGCCAGGTGAAGGAAGGTCTATTGCACGAATCTTTGTGCAACGGGCTTCTAGTTATGTTATAATGAACTCTCATCAGGTCTTTAACCATGGTCATTTTAAACCTTTTGTCATTCACAGATATTATTTTACTCTATTTTTCTGAAAACTTGTAATCAGCTATAGGCTTCATCTTCAACAAAAAAAGACTGTCTCAGAGACTATAGCAGGTACGCTGGGGTACAGGCTTCTGATGTTATTGCTCATATAACTTTTAGATCACACCGCTAGACTGAATAATTATTTCTAGAACTAATGGAGAAGCTCATGGGTTCATAAATCTGCTAACCCCAAATTAAGAAAGACCTGGATTTATCACATGAGACTGAGTAGACTGATAAAGAATACTTATAATTTCTTCTATGACTTTTGCTTGGAGTACTGCTGGTTCTTAAATGTCCTATTTTCCAGATTTAAAAAACCCCTTTACTCTTAAGCTATCTTAACTTACAGAATTTAGATTATATCTTTGTAAACAAAAATGAAACATTTATCTTTTCTCCTTGTCTGATCCCTCCAAAATTTGGCAACTTTTATTGAATATTCTTATTTTTATGGCAATATAGTTATTTGAATATGTTCAGTAAGAATTTATTCTCCTTGTAACAGGACACAATCGGAAACACTGGTTATATTGCTAAGGCTTTGACTAGAATATCATATTTGAGAAGATGTGCAAAGAAGAGGATATAACTAGTTTTAAGGAACTACGGTTGCTTACAAAGCTCTCCTGGAAAACTGGCCTGGCACCCTTACAGGGTTCCCACCCTTACAGGTGAGTAAGGAAGGCCACTTCATGGCAGACCCAGGAAGCTCAGAATATTTTGGGGACCCTGAGAAGGTGGAATTAATCTAAGTCTACAGGTTCTGCATGTGAAATCTGATGTGAGTTCTTGGCTTGGCTTCCTAGTCTTGAGGCTTTAAAAATTCCAATCTGAGATTCCCAATAAAAATTCCAGCAAAACAAACTTTAAAAGGCTTATTTCATCAATTATTATTCTTGTTGCACTTAAATAAACTATCAGGCAAGTTTGGTGAGACTAGACTTGTTTTGCAAACAAAAATAGTCTTACCCTGATTATCTCTGATAAAAATGAGAGTGATTATAGAGAGAAATTGTGTTTCAGTGGAAAGCTAGATTCTAGCCCTGTTCATTCTCTTTGTGTTGTTTTCACCTGTTTGTGAGCTGGATCTTGCTATCTTGTGCATTTTGCCAATAATTAACATTTCCAATTTTCTTCTTGGCATTACTAACAATGAAAACTGCCTTTTTCCTGAAGCCCTGATAGCTGAAGCTGGACGACTTGCTATAACTTTAAAGGATTTATCACTACAACAGTCCACGCCACTCAGGACGTTCACCAGAACATGGTTCTGTGAGCTGCAGGAAACACCATGAGTGTGTGACCACCACTACCATGTTACCCCACCATCTAAAGACACTGCAAGACCAACATCTAGAAAACCTTTGGACTGCCCCTCTGGACTCAAAAACTGAGTTTATAATCTGCTCCAACTACTAATTTTTGTTTTTCCTTTTGTTTCTCTGTAAATCTATGTCTTTTCCTTTGCAGATCTCTAACCTCCCAACCTCTAACACAGATCGCTCCACAGCCACCAACTCAGCTTTTGGTCTGTTAAACTTCTTGGGAGGTTTTAGACGGGAAAAGAAGGGGTGCAGACTACACCACTGTGGCATAGAAATTATTTTGAGCTGAAGGCATTTGGGAATCAGCAGACATAGAAAGAAGTCCTTTTTTCCTGAAGTTCCTTTATCTGACTATAACTAGAACCTTCCAAAAGAACTCAACTGTCATAAATCCTCTCATTTCATACCACGCCTGAACAGACATTGCCACAAAGCTATCTTGTCTCCCATCTATTCTCCTAAGGGCCCATTATCTTTCCTAAAAGTCATCTGTTTTCCTATAAGTGCCGTTTCTCCCCCTCCCCTTTCCTTATTAAGTCCCAAATGCTGCCTGGAGTCACATTTTTCTCTTAACTCCCCTGTAGGTGTGTGAACAAGAGCCTGCCTTTTCTCTCTCCAGCAGGAGGAACTGAGACCAGGGGCCTGCTCACATAACCTCAGCAATCCTGTCAACTTATTCCCATCCAGCAACCACAGTTAAACATTAAAATTAAAGTCTCCCTTTTGAAGAAAGTGTAACAATTTAAAAAGCAGCATTGAATTTTTCCAGTTAGATAGTTCATGACTATTCTTTTTTTCTTCTTTTTTCGTCTCCATTTTACAGCTCCTCCAGCCCCATGGACTTAACTACTTTTAGCCAAATTTTGGTCATTATTTCCAAATGTTTACAGCACAGTGAACAAGCTGTAATTTTAGACACTAAAAACAAACAAACAAAAAAACAAAAAAAAACAAGACAAAATGATCAAACTAATTATATTATGGCACTGATATGATGTAAGACTTAAGACAGAGGTAGATCTGCAAATCGCCATATAGCTGCAAATTCCAATATAACTGGTTCTCCTTGAAACTTCAGTTTTACACAAATGTTTATCCAGTAGCACATCATAAACCATGGGTTAAAGGAGTGTCTTTAGTCATGTAAATGTGGAATTGAGAGCTATAACTGCACACTTAGCAACAAATAATTTTTTTTTCAAGAGCAAAGTAATATGGAACCCATAAAACTCACAAGAAAACCTTAAAGTAAATTATTAGACACTTTGAGGGGCACTGGCTAAATTCAGAAGGTGTTTGCATTAAAATAGAACTTCGTTTCTGCAGGCATTTAAAGACTTCCATGTACTGTATACCTGAAATTTGGGTCTTTTGATTTTCGCTGACTCACACCTCTTCTTCTTAGTATATGAAAAACCTTCTTACTGTAGGGAAAGGCCAGATTAACAGTCCTGGAAATTTTGCAGGAAGGTTTTTTATAGAATTCTGCTAAACCAAACACCACTGTTTGGGGTCTTCATTTGTAGATTATTCACACCAATGTTTCTCCTGTTAATGATCAATTTATATAATATCACAAAGATGCAAGAGATTACTTCAGGTGGTGGCAATGTTTCATGAAAGTACCAAGGTGGGGAGGAGCAGGCAGAATGACCAATCTGATGAACACAACCACCTTTCACCTAGTTTTTCCTTAAAAAAAAAAAAAAAGTCTAATTGCTTTCAATTTTCTGAAGTGAAAATGGCAGCATAAGAAAAATATTAAAATGTGCAAGCAAACTGCCTCTTTCTCATCCTCATCAAATACGGTTTTCTAAAATATAATGTGCTGTAGGGCTCACAGATGAGCACCTTTCACATCAGGTGATATGCAAACAAACCATTATTTGCTCAGTAGGAAACAGGTTTGTTTTTGTTGCTTTCTGTACACTCTAGTCAACAGGAAGTCTTCTAAGGAAATAAAGGGAAGGGGGCAGGGTAGTAAGCCAACCCTGTAATGCCCACCCAGAATCCTAGAAGGAAAAAAGCCATTGACATAAGACGATTTAGCAAATATCTTGAAGGTCAGCAGTATTTCCAAATAATATCTGTGGCACAGATACAATGTCTTCAGTATGCTAATAGTTAGGCTGCTAAAAAGAGAGCCATGTGGGGTAAAAACTAACTTGGAAAATGAAAGAGACTGGATTTAGTCCCCTCTTTGCTAAACACATGTTTAGAAATATTTCACGGCTGACTTCACAGTAGAAACAAAGGTCTTTGAAAAATTGGCCATAATGTTACAAGTCGCCCACTGGTGCGCTTCTCCAATGAGGTGCTGGACAACTTTATTCAACAATTGATGGTTGAAATGCTCATTCAACAAACTGCTCTGAAGGGCCCCTCTCAGGGGGTGCTCCCGATACCCTTAATCTGACTTTAATACTGCAGCACCTCCGTCTCCCAGTGTTTAGCAGCATTATCATTAAGGATGCGCCTCTGTTTCTATATAGATTCTTTACGCAGAAGTATATCTTGAAGGAAAAGTACAAAAGGCAATGGTGTGGAACAAATGGAAGTCATTAAAAAATGTAAGATAGCTGATAGCCTAGGTAGCTGCACATGAGATGTAGCCAGAAGTCAGAATCTTGCGGAAAAAGAAATAATAGTCTTATGGGCTGTGTGCTGGAACTGTGTAGTTTCATGTTTTCCTAAGGCACGACCAAAGCTGTGTTACATTTATGTTTTGGCAAGTGTTCTTCTAGCTAGATGGTCATAAAAGTAGGTGGAATTATCTGCCTAATGGCATGATAAGGAAGATAGCATTTGGAATAAAACTAAGGCCAGTAGGTGAAGAAAAAGGATAAAATTTGCATTGGTTTTAAATTTGTACTAAGGCTACTTACTGAATACTGGAAAAATGACAGAAGTGTTTAATATCTTTGCATAAGAAAATGTTTCCTTTTGAAGCTGTAGCTTAGGATTTCATCTGGGATAATGAAACCATGTGGTAAAAACACTCTGGATTTTATAACAATGAATAAGCAAGAAAAAGTCATAAAAAAGCTAAATGTTGTAGACTACAAATATGGTGATATATGAATAAAGGGGATCAAATAGAATTTCAAAATCCAGAGAGGTGTTATGTCTGTGAAAAGTGACACAATTTGTTATAATTCAAATCCAAATTAGAACTGGCTGCTTTACAATGAGATTTCAGCACTTTAACTTTTGGGAGTTCTGTTACAAGTTCAAGTAAGTTAGAGATGTTCTCAAATCTGAAAATGAAGGAGCAGGTATTCTAATAAGCTTTATGTAAATAGGATCCTGATCATTTGGCTCTAGTTAACCCAACACATTTCTCTGGGCATAACCATGGCCTCTCTGAAAACTGGAAAATATTGCATAATTTAAAAAGTCAGAGTATAATGACATTCACTGGTAACTTCACATAAATTATGCTAGGAGGATGGAATACGGGTAGACCAGACCACCAATCATGTTTGCCTAGCCATAAAAACAGTAACAAAGGAAACTGAACAACCACCTGTAACTGTCTGGGGATACAACATTGTATAGGTGTCCTCAGAGCCTTCATAAAGGTTGCAAGATGACTGTCCTACTCTGATTGGCTATGGCTACACACAGACAAGCGAGAGCTGGGATGTGATAACCCAATGGCAGGTCTGAGCTTGCTCATGACACACTCTGAGTAGCACAGAGGCAGCAGTGAAAAACTACCAGAACCCCACTGATAGCTCTTTTTCTTCTTTTTTTTAACCTTGGAAAACCATCCATGAGGTTACCCTGACAAAAATATAAATCAAGGCTGACACAGCTAAGGGCTGGATTATAGCTGGCCATCTGGACATGGGTTTTGCCAGTCTAGCTGTTTTCATTATTTAACCAAATATTAAGAAAAGTATAGTTCACATGCAACCCTTGTCAAAAAAGAGGAAATGGTAAATTTCCTATTATAAGCACAAACTGTTAACCTGTTATGAAAATCCCAATTTTCCTGGCATTCAAGTATATATAGATATATCGTGTATGTTTCTTTTTAAACATCTTAGGGTGGGGAGGAGGACAAATGAGATAATGACATAAGCTAAACATCCAACAAGCCCCATTCCTCATTCTCTGTGTGGCTGACAGCGTTGGTCAGAAAGCCACTCCTTTGCTGTAATAGTCCTGATATATTTGAACATGTAGATCTTTAAGGATTTCCTTATTCATTTGGCTGGGCCTATGGTAGGTGCTTTTTTGTTTTCTTGGTGGAATAATTCATCAATGCTTTCTGAGAGGCTCAAACAGGATCACTGGCCAGATTCCGAAGAGAAACTGTTTGGAAACAAGTTGGAATAAAATGAAAGAAGATAAAAGTGTTCCATATATATCATCCCTGAAAAATGAGAAAGAACCTGTGGGCTATGACTGTAGTGCTTGGTAGGTTTGCTCGTGATTGTCCTGCTAGTAGTACCTGAGCATAGCATATTTTTTCCAGGCTTGCAACAGATCTCAGAAACTATGTTTATTTAATTTATTTAAATGTAGTAAACATCTACCTTGTCAAGCATGGAGCTGGGCATTAAAGTCATCTCAGATCCTTAAAACAAGTTTGCAACGTAGCTATTAACAGTTCCATTTTATTGTTGAAGAACTAAGTCTTAAAAGGAAGAATCTTGCCCAAGGTCACAGAGCAGTAAGTGGGAGAATTAAAATTCAAGAGCATCTGGTTCCAAAGCGTGTACTCACTCCATTACCTCTCCATCCCACCCACTTCCTCCATCCCATCTTCTCACTATCCTCCCTCTCCCAACACACTCACCCTATGAAGTAGACTTACCTTCACTTTTGGCCTGTATCTCAGGTAAAGTGTTCTTGTATATATACTGAAAGAAAAGGGGAGGGAGAAAGCTCTTCAGGCTGATTTTTAATCTATGCAAACTGGCATACTGACAAATTTAACCATAGTGCCTATGTATATATAAAGAACAAGCAACAATGGTGTATCTTTTGTTCTTTTAGCAACCATTTTTTTTTTTTTTTTTTTTGGAGCACTACTCTGTGTAGAGCACTTGGCAAGAAGCTAGGGGAGACAGAGAAATGATCAGCTCTCACACTGTGACTGCAGGATGTTTGCAGTTTAATAGGGAGCATTTCATTCATGCTTTATAGGATTCATATCACAATTGCCAGTGTCACCTTTGAAGATATATGGTAGTAAGGGTTAAAGTATTCTTTTTTTGTTGTTTTGTTCATTCTTACCTGAGGATATTTTTTGCATTGATTTTTAGAGAGAGTGGAAGGGATGGAGGGAGGGGTGGGGAGAGAGAGAGAGAGAGAGAGAGAGAGAGACAGAGAGAGAGAAACATTGAGGTAAGGGACACACATTAATTGGTTGCCTCCTGCACCTACCCCGACCAGGGCTAGGGATTGAACCTGCAACCCAGGTACATGCCCTTGACTGGGAATCTAACCCGAGACCCTTTGGTGGGCAGGTCGACATGCTAACCACTGAGAAAACCGGCCAGGGCTAATGTAGAGTATTCTTATAATATTTTGAAAATGGTTATATCAGCTCTACAGGATTCCAATACAGGTATAAAATAAACAGGAAGGCAATGGAGCACTTTTCATAGTATCCTTTAAATGAGTCACCTCTGAAGATATCAGAGTCTAAAACCAGTACATACAGCAAAGGTAAAGTTAAATTTACCCCTAAAAAATTCATTAAACTTTCCATAACATACAGCATACATAGTTTTTTGTATATTACACTATTTAAATGTATTTCATTAGTAATATACAGACTATCATGTGTGCATATGCAAGCCATAATTTTATAGTGTGAAAAATTTTATCTTTTAAACAAGGAAAGAAAAGGTGAAAGAGCATGTATAGTTGAATTTATGTAATTTAATGTGGCTATAGTGTCACTGTACCCCAAGCCAGAACTGTAAAGAGGAACATCAAATATTATGAAGAATACTCTACTGTCTTAAAATAGAATCCCTCTGACAGTTTTTCGGATGTTAATCTCTAAAAGAAAGCTGCCATCTTTTCCCTTTTCTTTAGGAAAGAGTCCTGGACTGGGGCAGAGAAGCCCTAGATTCCAACCCTTGCTCTCACCCCCACCACTGCCAACTTTTTAAGTAGCTATACTAGTGGGGCAAGCACTGGACCCAGAGCTTTCTACACATTTCATTCTTAAACAACCTACTAGGTGGGCATTATTTTTTTTAAATATTTTTTTATTTTATTAATTTTTTACAGAGAGGAAGGGAGAGAGAGTTAGAAACATCGATGAGAGAGAAATATCAATTAGCTGCCTCCTGCACACCCCCTACTGGGGATGTGCCCGCAACCAAGGTACATGCCCTTGACTGGAATCGAACCCGGGACCCTTGAGTCTGAGGTCAACGCTCTATCCACTGAGGCAAACCAGTTAGGGCTAGGTGGGCATTATTATTCCTGTTTTGCATATGAGAAATGATCTCAGAAAGGTCAAATATTCCTTTCAATGTGCCACAGCTAGTAAATGCTAGAAACAGGACTTGAATTCAGGTTCTGTCTAACAGTTAGCCAATACATTATATTCTAACTGGCCAGTGAACTTGACCTTGAGCAAGTGACCTTGCTGCCTCAGTTTGCTTCACCATCAAACGAAGAAGTTATATTAGATGCTTTCCAAGGTTTCCTAGGTTGTTATGGGGAGACAGAAAAATTCTGGGCTTAAATCCAGGCAATGACACGAAGATCATGTGTGAAGTACTTGACTTTTCTGAGCTTGTCTTTCCTCAAGTATAAAATAATACGTGCCTTATAGTACTGTCAAAAGGATTAAAGGAGGTATATACAATCAAGTGCCTAGCCCAGATGAGGTTCTGAGCTTAAAATTCAAACTTTTTATTATGGAAAATTTCAAACATAAACAAAAGCACCTATTACATTAAGTTGTTAAAAAATCTTATCTTCTCATATTTGCAACATCTGTAATGATGTTTCCTTTTACACTCCTGATACTGGTTATTTATGGTTTTCCTCTTTTCTTCTTGTTAAATGTTACCAGCTATATCAGTTATTATACCTCAGCTCCAAATCCACCCTTCTCTATTCTGTTTGTGATTCAGGAGCTGAGACTATAAACCGAACTTCTGCATTGACAAATGTTCCCTCATAGGCTCTGTTAAAAGAGGGCATTCAAGAGAGACTGCAAATCCAGAGGAGAAAGAAGGGACTTCTTCCATCCTGTTTTATTTTCATGAGGGGCTGCTGACTTGTGGTTCCTGTGATCAGCATCCCAACAACACTTTCTCACTGTGGCACCAGCACTTTGTAGCAGCAGTCCCTTCTTCAGAGGCCTGGGGTCCAGCCTGGGGTCTCTCCTCTGAGCTCAGAAACCAGCACCAGCTGAGCAGTGCCTCCTCTTCAGACTTGAGTTTAGAGACCCTAAATTCTTCAATACTCCTCCCCTCAAGAGATAGGATCTATGTCCCTCCTATTTAAATCAGTGACTTTGACCAGCAGAGTAAGGTGGAAGTGACACCATATGAACTCTGAGACTAGGTTATGAAAGGCCTTGCTGCTTTTGCCTGGTTCTCTTGAGATGTTCCCTCTGGGAGAAGGCTTCTGCCAGGTATGAAGGTTGATTACACTGAGGATGAAGTCGCCCATGAAGGCAGCTCTAGTTTATAGCCACAGCTCCGAGGCAACAGCCAGTATCAAATGACACCCCACATAAGTGAGCCCTCTTGTACTTCTATTCCAGTGGGAGCCTTCAGATGTCTGCAGCCTGAGCTGACATGTGACACCAACCCTATGAGAGGCTCCATGTGAGGACTGCCTGGCTAAGCCCTTCCAAGTTCAAGACCCAAATTCAAGACAATTGTGAGCAAAATACACGGTTTATTTTAAACTGGTAAGTTTGGGGTTGTTGTGTAACATTAGTAACTGAAATATGTGGCTATTGGCGCCCCCCCCCGCCCCCACTATTTTTTTTTATACTCCAATTAAACAAATGTTAGACCCTCTCACTTTATCTTCCATTTCTCTTAACCTCAATTCCATATTTTTTGTCTCTGCTGCATTTAAGTAATTTTTTCCTGATCTATTTTCCACTTTACTAATTCTTTCTTCAATTGAGTTTAATCTGTTATTAGTTCTGTACAGTGAGTTTAGCATTTTGGTTACTATAGTTTTCATTTCTAGAGATTCTATTTGGTTCTTTAAAAAATTTGTTTGAAAAAGTTTCTTTTTTCTTGAACTTATTTAAGTTTGATTTATTTCTTCAAGCATAGAAATTGCATTATTTTTATAATCATTGATAATTCTAATATGTGATATTTTAAAAATCCTTATCCAAGGATATGTTTATTGATTTAGAAAGAGAGAGAAAGAGAGAGAGAGAGAGAGAGAGAGAGAGAGAGAGAGAGAGAGAGAGAGAGGAAGAGAATGCAACCTAGGTAGGTACCCTGGTTTGGAATTAAAACTACAACCTTTCGGTGTATGAGATAACGCCCAACCAAATGAGCCACCTTGGGATTTCTTGTGCAGTGTTAAGGTGCTCATTTTTTAATTATTGGGTTCACTTTATAGTTATTCTTGTTTTTCCTTTTCTACCATGTCAATTTCCCCAAGCATTTTCTCCCATATCCCTTCCCTTTTAAATTAGGTATTTCCCATGTGCTATGGATTAAGAATCCAAATAACCAATGCAGTAAGAAGATGCAAAAAGTAAAATAAACATACTTGGAGACAGAGTTTAAAGAGCTCTTCCATGGTCAAGCTCAGTGTTCCTATTTAGCTGCTCAGAAATCTTTTTTTTTTTTTTTTAATATGTAATTCTCAGGTAGTTAAATTTTAGGTAATTCTGGTTGCCTAAACAAGTTGATCTCCAGATAGGTGAAATGCAAATGTTATTTTGAAGAGGTATTCTAAAAATTTCACTTAAGTTAATTTTCACATTGGTCTAAAGGAAAAATTTCTTCCCTTGCCTACAAATATTTCAGCTCTCTTAATTCTTGAATAGAATTTGAAATTAAACATAGCCTGATCCCCTGGTAAAGAGATCAATATATACATAACCATTCATTAAATCAATTAACAATATATACTGGGTGCTTACTATGTGACAGGCATCATTCTATCCACTTGGGAGAGTTGCAGTGAATAAGATAAAGTCCCAGCTGCTCTCAAGGAATTAACAGTCTAGTTGGGGGAGGTAAACAATGAAATAAACGTCTAACTGGTTATAAATACTTTAAAGGTTATAAACACAACCTGATAAGGGGAGAGAGAATGATATGGAAGTATTATTTGAATAGGGTGATCAGAGAGAATTCTGATTCCATTGCTGTTAATGGCTGACCTCCAATAGACTCTTTATTAGGAGAGCAGGGAAAGCAAAGTGGCAACCAATTTATTTAAGCAGGGGACTTCAGATACTCACTTTTCCAGTCCCCTACTCAGGGGATCTGGGTGCTTTTCTTCCAAAGTTTATTTTTTAATGCTGATCAATAAGAAATTGAAATATTTATATACTACTTGTACTAAAAAAAAATTATATCCTACTTGCATTAAAATGTAGATCATGCATCAGAGGTTAATTAATACAACTGTCTTACTTTAAGTATGAGAAAACTGAGCTTTAGAAGGGAAGGAACTTGTTTAAGGTCACCAAGTGGGAGAGGCAAAGCTGGATCATAAGTTCCTGATTCCGTCTCCAACATTTTATAAACACACCATCTTATTTAAAGAATACAGAAAAAAAAAAAAACCACAACAACACTCCAAAACGAGGTTTTAAAAGTCTGTTTCCTACCTGAAAAGGATGTGAAGATAAGAACCAAGGCCAGTTAAAATATGCCACCAAGCATGAAATTGTGTGGTAACACCTACGATAGGTGGTACCTTCTTTCGAAAGTTCCTGTGAGGAGAGGGGGGAAAATCACTATGTTAATTTTTAAAAATATTTAGCAACTAATGCTGACAGTCTTAGAGCATTTTGAAGTGCCATTCTCAAAAATGGTAGTTACTTAATTTCCTCAAGTCTGCTGCAATCTGCCATACTGTTTTGCAAAGTGTATTTTCAGGAATAGTATTCCTAGCAGAAGTTCTGAAGAAATGACTCTGTGGTCAAAATAAATGTGGGAAATAGTACATAATTTATTGTTCTCTTAGAGATCTATGATGCATATTAACAGATTAAAAACTTTGAAAAGTCCTACCCTAACTTATAGAGTTCACTTCCACTTTTTTTTTTTTCAGGTCACCTACTTACCCCTGGAACCTTTTATTTAGGTATTATCTTATTAACACCTTATAGGACAAATGTTTCCCAGAAACAGGTCTACTTAGCATGCACTGAAGGAACTAGATACATGCTTTTCCTATGTCCTGCATACAACCATCACCTTAGAAGTGTACCACACAGTCTATAAAGTCCTTTGGTATTTATCATTTCACTTCATAGTAAGTCTTTGAGGTAGCTATTATTAGCTTTGCTTTACAGATTAGGAAACTAAAATTCAAAGAGATTTCCTCCCTTCTTTATTGAATTTATTGGGGTGACATTGGTTAATAAAATTACATAGGTTTCAGGTATACAATTCTATCATATATCATCTATATTGTATTATGTGTTCACACCCCAAGTCAAGTCTCCTTCCATCAGAGATATTAATTGAATTGCTCAAGTCACTCAGCTAGTGGCATAGCCAAGTCTAAAATTCTAGATTTTTTAAATATATATTTTTATTGATTTCAGAGAGGAAAGGAGAGGGAGAGAAAGAGAAAAACATCAATGATGAGAGAAAATCATTGATCGGCTGCCTCCTGCATTCCTTCCAGCCCCCCTTGCCCCCCCCCCTAAAACTGGGGCATGTGCCCTGACCGAGAATCGAACAGAATCAAACCGTGACCTCCTGGTTCATAGGTCTATGCTCAACCACTGAGCCACGCTGGTCGGGCTAAAATTCTAGATCTTTTGATTAAGTGTATACTATATTAATATTCTCATTTATTAGAGGGGAAAATAAACATGAAACATCAAATTATTTTTCTAGATATCCCATGAATTTTTGAGACAATTACCATCTAATTTTGAGACAATTACCAGCTCTAATGGGGTTTCTGATGGGTATTACAGATTCAGAACTACTCAATTAGATCTTTGTTTTCAAAGCAAGGTGTATTACTTGTTTGCTTCTGTACATTAAAGTCTACATTTACTTATTTAACTTTTTTACATATCTTACTTATTTTAACTATTTTACTTATTTTAACATTTACTTTTTATTATGGAAAAAGTAAAATGTGCAAAAATAGGCAAAATAAGAATGTACCCATTGACCTCAATAATTATAACATATGGTTACAACAATCTTGTATTATCTTATCTACTTCTCCCCACCACTCCATATTATTTAAAGTAAATCCCAGATATTGTATCATTTTATCTATAAATATTTCAGTATGTATTTCTTAAAGATTAAAACCTCTTTACAACATAACCATACCATTGCATACCTAAAATATTAACAACTAGAGGCCCGGTGCACTTGGGGGCGTCCCTCAGCCTGGCCTGCACCCTCTCACGGTCCGGGACCCCTCAGAGGATGTCCACCGGCCGGTATAGGCCTGCTCCCTACAGGAATATCAGATATCCTTAGCACTTCAAAAGAGGCAGGAGAGGCTCCCGCCACTAAGGCTACGCTCACAGCTGTCAGCCTGGCTTGTGGCTGAGCGGAGCTCCCCCTATGGGAGCGCACTGACCACCAGGGAGCAGCTCCTGCATTGAGCATCTGCCCTCTGATGGTCAGTGCGCGTCATAGCGACCAGTCTTTCCCAGTCGTTCTGCTGTTAGGGTCAATTTGCATATTACCCTTTTATTATATGGGACTAGAGGCCCGATGCATGAAATTCGTGCACAGGGGCGGGGGGTGTGTGTCCCTCAGCCCAGACTACACCCTCTCCAATCTGGGACCTCTCAAGGGATGTCCGACTGCCCGTTTAGGCCTGATCCCAATGGGCTCCTTTTGGAGGTCAATCTGCATATTACTCCAGTGGGATCGGGCCTAAACGGGCAGTCGGACATCCCTCTCATAATGCAGGACTGCTGGCTCCCAACTGCTCGCCTGCCTGCCTTCCTGATTTCCCCTAACCACTTCTGCCTGCCAGCCTGATCACCCCCTAACCACTCCAATGCCAGCCTGATTGATGTCTAACTGCTCCCCTGCCAGCCTGTTTGCCCCCAACTTCCCTCCTCTGCCGGCCTGGTCACCCCTAACTGCCTTCCCCTGCAGGGTTGATTGCCTCCAACTGTCCTCCCTTGCAGGCCTGGTGCCTCCCAACTGCCCTCCCCTGCTGGCCATCTTGTGGTGGCCATCTTGTGTCCACATGGGGGCAGGATCTTTGACCACATGGGGGTATCCATATTGTGTGTTGGAGTGATGGTCAATCTGCATATTACTCTTTTATTAGATAGGATAGAGGCCTGGTGCACAGGTGGGGGCCAGCTGGTTTGCCCTGAAGGGTGTCCCGGATCAGGGTGGGGGTTCCCTTGGGGCATGGGGTGGCCCGAGCGAGGGGCCTGTGGTGGTTTGCAGGCTAGCCACGCCCCTTGGCAACCCAAGCGGAGGCCCTGGTATCTGGAATTTATTTACCTTCTACAATTGAAACTTTGTAGCCTGGAGTGGAGCCAAGCCTCCAGCTTGCTCTGTGGCCGGCAGCCGTTTCTGTTGGGGTTTGTGTATATCTTCTATAATTGAAACTTTGTAGCCTGGAGCGGAGGCCTGGGCCGGCCAGGGTGTGTGGAAAGTGGGGGGCAACCCTAGCCTCCTGCTCTTTCCAGCTTCATGGCTGCCGCCATTTCTGTTTGGATTTGTTTACCTTCTATAATTGAAACTTTGTAGCCTTGAGTGGAGGCTTAGGCCGGGAAGGGCAGGCGGAAAGCTTGGCTTCATCCGTTGCCTGGGAAACCCAAGCCTCCCTCCTGCTCTCTGTGGCTGTAGCCATCTTGGTTGGGTTTATTTGCATACTTGCTCTGATGGGCTGGTGGGCGTGGCTTGTGCATGTAGCGGAGTGATGGTTAATTTGCATATCACTCTTTTATTAGGTAGGATAATCCATTAATATCATCAAATATTCAAATACCAATCAAAGTTCCAATCATCTCATAAACTGTTTTTTTCAAAGTGGTGTTGTTTGCATCAAAATCTAACACATATTGCATTTGGTTGATATATCTCATAAATCTCTTTTAATCTATATGTTTTTTCTCCTTTTTTTCCTCCCCTCTGCTGAGATCAGGTCATTCATCCTGTAAATTTCCCACAGTCTGAATTTTGCTGATTGCCTTTCTGTGGTGCTGTTCAACACAGTCCTCTGTGCTTTGGCAAAACTGTGAATTTTGAGTTGGAAGAATCCACTATTTTAATTTATTTAACATGTTAATTTTAATGGAAATTGAGGCCCAGAAAGATAGCGTTTTAGTAACAGACTTGGGTCCAGAGACCCAAGATTTAAACTCCAGTCAATACATAATTGCTGACAAGGTGAAAAAAAGGAACACTTGCCTTTCTTAGACAATAGCATTAAGCATGTGAAAGTACAAAATTATATACATGCATTTCATATCCTATTTTAAATCACTCTTATTTATTCAGTAAAGCAAATTAGGCAGATTTCAAAGACTTAGTCAACATTTGATTAAAAATCTCTATAGATATTACAAAATATTCTTAGGTCTAAATTTTTAAAAATTTAAAAAAGTCTTCCCAGAAGTTTACTTTATTATATTTTTCATACCTTTTTAATTTCAATAATGGCAAAAATTCACTTCAGGGCACTAATAATTCTATATGCCTATGAAATTCTGCTTAACAGATTGCTCCAAAAATATTTTTCAAAGACTAAAAATGTATCTTACCTCAGTGGATCACAAAAGATGTTATCTACGTTCCATAATAAAAATCCCAATAAAAATATACCCAAAGATGTATAACCCAGTCCTCTAAGCCATGGATAAACCCTGTGGAAAAATTAAAAAGCACAATGAAATTTTGCTGTGTCATGTCATGATCAGAGCTTGAAGTAATCACTTTCATGAGAAGGAAAGATTATTGTTAGTATTAAAAGCAAACCTATTCATTAAATTATCTAATACATTTGCCTATTACATTTAGCCTTTATTTTTTTATTTTTTATTTTTTTAATTTCTTTATTGATTAAGGTGTCACATATTTGTCCTCATCCCCCCATTCCCCTCCCATACCCCTCCCCATGGATGCCCCAACCCCCTGTTGAACTTAACCATTGGTTAGGCTCATATGCGTGCACACAAGACCTTTGGTTGATCTCTCCCCCCTCTCCCCTATCCTCCCTCTGAGGCCCGATAGTCCGATCGATGCCTCCTTGTTTCTGGTTCTGTTCTTGTTCATCAGTCTATGTTGTTCATCATTTCCCCTAGATGAGCGACATCATGTGTCACTAGAGATATACTTATAGGAATTGAATGTGCGCGGAGCAATAATAGTTATGCTGACAGGCAAATGAATCAGTCTGTAGTGAGTTTCTTTCTGGACCAACAGTTCTTTTGAGACCCAATATCAATGTCCACCAGTTCCTTATGAGTACATGTTGGTACTGACCCCTCAGCTCTGGATGGTGGACAAATGGTGGTAATGCAGGTCCGACTCCCTCTGGTTTGGTCTCGGCCGGACCCAGGGGCATGGCTTCACCGGATCCAGGGGCCCATGGCCTCACCCGGACCCGGGACCCAGCCTCACCCAGATCCAGGGGCACACGGCCTCGCCCGGACCCGGGATCTAGCTTCCCCCGGACCCAGGGGCACGTGGCCTCACCTGGACCCAGGGGCGCGTGGCCTCTCCCAGACCCAGGGTCGCGTGGCCTCACCCAGATCCAGGGGCCCATGGCCTCACCCGGACCCGGGACCCAGGCTCACCCGGATCCAGGGGCCCACGGCCTCACCCGGACCCGGGACCCAGGCTCACCCGGGTCCAGGGGCCCACGGCCTCACCCGGACCCGGGACCCAGGCTCACCCGGGTCCAGGGGCCCACGGCCTCACCCGGACCCGGGACCCAGGCTCACCCGGGTCCAGGGGCCCACGGCCTCACCCGGACCCGGGACCCAGGCTCACCCGGGTCCAGGGGCCCACGGCCTCACCCGGACCCGGGACCCAGGCTCACCCGGATCCAGGGGCCCACGGCCTCACCCGGACCCGGGACCCAGGCTCACCCGGATCCAGGGGCCCACGGCCTCACCCGGACCCGGGACCCAGGCTCACCCGGATCCAGGGGCCCACGGCCTCACCCGGACCCGGGGCCAGGCTCACCCGGATCCAGGGGCCCACGGCCTCACCCGGACCCGGGGCCAGGCTCACCCGGATCCAGGGGCCCACGGCCTCACCCGGACCCGGGACCCAGCCTCACCCGGATCCAGGGGCACACGGCCTCGCCCAGACCCAGGATTCAGCTTCACCTGGACCCAGGGGCTCATGGCCTCACCCGGACCCAGGGGCGCGTGGCCTCTCCCGGGCCTGGGACCCAGCCTCACCTGGATCCAGGGGCACACGGCCTCGCCCGGACCCGGGATCTAGCTTCCCCTGGACCCAGGGGCACGTGGCCTCACCTGGACCCAGGGGCGCGTGGCCTCTCCCAGACCCAGGGTCGCGTGGCCTCACCCGGATCCAGGGGCCCACGGCCTCACCCGGACCCGGGACCCAGGCTCACCCGGATCCAGGGGCCCACGGCCTCACCCGGACCCGGGACCCAGGCTCACCCGGATCCAGGGGCCCACGGCCTCACCCGGACCCGGGGCCAGGCTCACCAGGATCCAGGGGCCCACGGCCTCGCCCGGACCCAGGATCTAGCTTCCCTCGGACCCAGGGGCACGTGGCCTCTCCCAGACCCAGGGTCGCGTGGCCTCACCCGGTTCCAGGGGCATGTGGCCTAACCCGGACCTGGGACCCAGCCTCACCCTGACCCAGTTCCCAGCCTCACCCGGACCCAGGGGCGCGCGGCTTCACCCGGATCCGGGACCTAGCGGGGTTTCGTCTTCTTGATCCCAATTCCTGTTGGTCAATTCCCTCTCAGCAATTCCTTCGGCCATTTTCTCAGAGCTCCAGGGCAGCCACTGCAGAACTCGTTGGGCAGCGGGCTCGGCGAAGCTCCGGTGTGCCCGGTGCGCGGCGGCGGGCTGGTCCGGGGTGGCTGCGTCGGCCCTTGGGTCTGCAGCGGTGGCCGGTTGCCGAGCGTGCGCACCTGGCCGCTTCCGGGGAGTTGAGATTCTTGAAGGACTCGGAGGTCAGCAAGCGCGTAGTCTCCCACCCCATGTCTCCCAGGGGCTTGTCTGTCCGTGCTCGGCAGCGAGTGGAGCCTTCCCCTCAGCCGGAGACCGCTGGGGGAACTGCACCGAGCACGTTCCAGGCCGCCATTGTGTCGCCTGAGCCGTAGTTTTTAAAGTGTGGTCTTTGGGTCACCGGCATCAGCTTCATCCCGCGTACCCCTCTTTTATTCTAGTTGTAGAGCATCTGCTCAGTCAGCCCTCCGGTGGTTCTGGATGGTGTCTGCTCTGCTCTCCCGTCGTAGTCTCAAAATTGTTGTGGTAGGCAGCAATCAGGCTTCTGCCCTATGCCTCCATCTTGGTCCTTGTTTGTATAGTTAAGTCTTGATTGTTGTTGGTGTCACTGGGAGGAATTGTCCTCCAGGCCACTTGGCTGTGCGGACCCTCTGTGTCTATAAAGGAAGAGTTGCTGTGCGGGAGACACGTTTATGTGCCAGGTCTTGGTGCAGCAAAGCTTTGGCGCTCCCTGCGTCTGCCTCTTGAATGTGTCCCTTATGCGAGTGGTTGAAATCTGGTGTCATCTCACACCGACCACTAGATGCCCTCGTTTCTGGGTCTCCAATGGAGTGTAGGTCAGCTACTGCCGGAGGCCCCTCAGCAGGAATTACAGCATCCCTTATATTCGTGACCTGTTTCGGTGTCTTCCCCTTTTGGCTGCCTCCCTATTGCTCAGCTTCCCCAATCTCCCTAGGTGGTCGCTCTTGATACCCCCCTTTGTGGGCTGAGTGCAAAGTCTTGGTGTTGTTAAGCCTTGAATGCTGTTGGTACACTGGGAGGATGTGACCTCCAGTCCAATTGGCTGTGAGGATCAGCTGTGTCTATGCCGGGAGACAGCCCCATTCAACTAGACTTGCAAAATTGTAAAAGCCTCTGTGTTCAGCTTGGATGGGGCGGAGTTACAGGGCGGAGCCTACCGCCTTGGCTTCCCGTCAGCCCCGCCCTATGAGGTTCCTGTGTCTCAGTGTCCCTCTGTACTCCCAGCAAACACCTCTGAGAGAAAAGCGCCCTGGAGTTTCGCGTGCTGCCAAACAGTCTAGTCTCTCCCCCAATGAATCTGGATTCCCAGATTCTCGCCCGGAGCTGGGTTTCCGTGTAGTCGGAACTGGGGCTCACCGCTGTCTGGCGCTTTTGTCTCCTTCCCACCAGGGCGTCTCAGCGGCACAGTCAACAGCCCATCCTCCGCGCACAATCCCGTGCGCGCCTCCGGTGCTCTGCTCTTCGCCGCCTCTCTGCACCTCTGCCCCACAGCCCAGCTTTCCCCAGCATGAGCCTGGCTTCCCCGGGTCTCTCCCAGAACTGGGGTTCAGTGCAGTTGGAACTGGGGTTCAGCATGGTCAGGAGCTTTTGTCTCCCTCCCGCTAGGGCAATCCAGCGGCACAGGCAACAGTCCCTCCTCTGCGCACATTCCCGTGCTTTTATCTCCTTCCCGCCAGAGAACGCCAGCCAGGCCGTCAGCCGCCCCTTCCTCTCCGGCTCCGTCTTCCCCGCAGGCCTTCCCCGCAGGCCTTCCCCGCAGGCGCGCGGGCTCGTGTCTCCGCCCGTGTCTCCATACCTCAAGCTTTTATGGCTTCTCTGATTTTCCTTGTGGTTTTCTCTTTCCCTCTAGTTGTGGGCATTTCAGTCGCCAGCTTTCCTGTGGTTCTGGATGATGTCTGTTTTGACTTTTAGTTGTGTTTTTGAAATTGTTGTGCCAGGCTGTAGGTTAGGTGTTTAACCTATGCCGCCATCTTGGTTTCTCCTCCTACATTTAGCCTTTAAAAGGTACTGAGAGAGAATGTGTTTCTAAGACTTGGCTAGGTATATCAAGAAGGTAATGTAAAAGCCCCCAGTAACTTTATCAGTTCCATGGACGTGCAAGGGGAGTGGTGGAACATAATTAACATTGAATCACCTGCTCTGTGTCAGGCACTATAGTAAATTAGATACACACTACACACACACACACACACACACACACACACACACACACACACGTACACACAAATTAAATCTTCAAATAAACCCTATGAAGCAGGCATTATTCTTTTTACTTCACCAATAAGAACTGATGCTTGATGAGTTACTCAAAATAATAGCAGCTTATATCTATATTTAATAGCTGCAATGAGGTTTCATTGACTTACATTAAAATGCATATATTTAAAGTATACATTTGATGAATATATTCATATGTATCCATGAAACCAACAACACACTCAAGATAATAAATATATCCATCACCTCTAAAAGTAGAGTTTGCATTTTCATAATGTTGTATAAATAATACAGCATATCTGCTTTATTGTATGTGTTTTTTCCTCTTGGCATAACTATTTTGAAATTCATCCATGTAGTTATATATATCAATACATCAGTTCCTTTTATTCCTAAGTAGTATTCCGCTATATAGATATATCACAATTTGTTTATCAGTCCAAATATTGGTGGACATTGGTATTTTCAGTCTTCTTTGCCATACAAAGCAGCTACTACCATTCATAAATAAGTCTTTTTATAAACATATGCTTTTATTTCTCTTGGGTAAAAAGCTAGGAGAGGAATGGCAGGTGAATGCTTAACTTTCTAAGACTGCTAAACTGCTTTCCTAAGTGATTGTGTTTTCCTAAGTGATTTTACATTCCCATCAGCAGTGTGGTTTTAATTTGCATTTCTTTAATGGCTAATGCCATTGAATATCCTTTCACCTGCGTGTCTGCCAACCATCTAACTTTTTTGATAGTTTGCTGATCTTTGTCCATTTAAAAAATTGTTGTTTGCCATATTATTGCATTGTAAGAGTTCTTTATATATTCTAAATGTAAATCTTTTGTTGGATATATATTTTGCATATATTTTCTCCAACTCTGTGACTTGCCCTTCATATTCTTAACAGTGTCTTTTGAAGAACAAAAGTTTGTTATTTTGATGAAGTTCAATTTATCAATATTTTCATTATAGTTTACACTTTTTGTGTCCTATTTAATAACTCTTTGCTTAAGCAAGCCTGCAAAAACTTCTGCTCTATTTTCTTCTAAAAGTGTTTTAATTTTTACATTTAGGAATTTGATTCACTTCTAGTAAATTTTTGTAATGGTGTGAGTTTAAGTTAATTTTAAAAATAAGACTATTAAACTGTTCAGCACAATTTGAAAAGATTACCTTTTCCTCACAGAAAAACCTTAGATGCTTATTTAAAATTAGGTCAGTATGGATATGTAGGTCTATTTTAGAATAGGCCTATTTTTGGATGTTCCATTGATTTATATTTCATTCTTACCAGTAATACCACATTGTCTTAGTGTGGCACAGAGCAAAACAAGTAGAATAAGTCCTCTAACTTTACTGTTCTTTTTAAAAAATGTTTTGGCTATTCTAGATTCTTTGCCTTCCTATGTAAATTTCAGAATCAGTTTCTCATTTTTTACTCTATAATTTTTAAAAGGCTTTAATATACTTATACATTATAAACAAAAGGAGGCCATCATATATAGCTTTCCTCAAATTTCTTTTTAATAAAATATATTTTATTAATTTTTTACAGAGAGGAAGGGGGAGGGATAGAGAGTTAGAAACATCAGATGAGAGAGATACATCGATCAGCTGCCGCCTGCACACCCCCTACTGGGGATGTGCCCGCAACCAAGGTACATGCCCTTGACTGGAATCGAACCTGGGACCCTTCAGTCCGCAGGGTTGATGCTCTATCCACTGAGCCAAACCGGTTAGGGCTCCTCAAATTTCTTTTAATTTTGAAACTCTTGTTTTCACATGGTGCCTATTAGCAACTTGCTTAAAGAACTAGTATTCCTTGTAATTATACCATAATGAATGTTGGGTTATATAGTTTTCATTCAATATCCCTGTTGGAATTGGGTTTTATGTATTATTTCAATTTAGGCTATAGATTTATTGCCTGAATGTACTCTAATCATAGTGTGATTATCCAAGCTACTTACCATGTAACAATATAAATTGATCGAAGTACTAATGTGAAGACCAACATTCCATACATGACCTAAATAAGAAAGGAAAAAATGATGTTACTAAAATCATTATTCTTTGGCAAAGAAAGTATAGTTCTCCCAATTAAATGTAAACATTTATTATCTTTTATTACATTTTAAAGAACAGAATTTTTAAGAATATATAGTTATATAACTAAGAGTCATGCTAACCTTTGAGGAAAACTTAAGAGCCTGTTTGTGAATAACCAGCATCAGAAGTTCTGTGTCCATTTTAGTTCTTATGTTAGGTGAAATTTTAAATATCTGCCAAAACCTGAACAGATGCTATAATTTTGCCTCACATTCCCTAGATCTTTCCCTTCTCTTTAGTTTCACTTTCAGCAACTGATTCTACTTCCCAGGTTGCTGGCTCAATCTCCAGCAGGAGGCGCACAGGACGTTTCTCTCACATCAGTTTTTTTCTCTCTCCCCCTCCCGTCCTCTCTCTCTCTAAAATCAATAAAAAAATAGAAAAAAAATTGGTCAGATTACTTAACCTCTAACTCTACTAACTCACCTACAAAATGAAGATGATAATATCTATACAGGTTTGCTGATATTTTTATTATAATAGGTAAGTCAGTCCATATAAAGTATATGAAAGAATATATAATACTTAGTACATAAGAGATATTAAAAAATGTCAGCTTCTTTTCTAAGTGTGCTTACACAGTAGTTTATTTACATCTCTAATTTGTAATTAAGTGGCATAAATGGAATATAATAAAATTTAAATAAATCTGCTTAAGTTCCTGTCTAGAACCAATCCGTAGGAGACATCCACTTTGGCAGGAAGAATTTATATAATAGTACTCTCTGAGACATTAGATGAGATCTCACTGAGATACTCAAGTACTGATTTGTTAATTAGCTGTTTAAAGAGGGTTAACTAACTTGTTAAATGTTCTTTTAATCTATTCTCATATACACTTTTTCTTATTTCCTTATTTAAGATATATTGGTGTATAGAGTGAATGTGGTGGCTATGTGATTTGTGTATTTTACACTTTGCAAGGCTATCAAATTAAATAAAAGCATCTGGCTCTCTTTTGGAGATGTTTGGATCACCTTATATTTAATACAGTAGTAGAACTGGTATCAAGATTTTCTCTCTCTCTGGGAAGCTAATCTGATTAGCAAGACCATCATCCTGGTTGTGGCAGATATTTTTAAAATGTTTATTAGCTCCTTCTCTCTAATAGTATAGCACTATTTATCTCTCTAGGCCCAACTCAAATATCTCCTTTCAGAAGCTTTCTGTGATTATTACAGGCAAAATTTTATGCATGTCATCTTATATCTCAATATGTACTTTTAGTATCACACTATTGTTTATTGCCTTATGCTTTTAACTTATATTATTTTTATATTATCCTCGTGAAAAAATACTTCTTTTTCTGAACATTTTCAGATAAATTGAAGAATCGGCACATCAGAAATTTGTCCATGGATAATAAAGTGGCAAGAAATCAAAGTGGTAAGAAATCAAGATTCCAAACTCTCAAGCCAGAGCTCCTTTAGATTAGACAATGTTGCTTTTCCCTCCTTTTCCATTATTTTTAAGATCTTGAAAGTTATTGTAAATCTTGTCATAAACTCCAAAACAATTTTCTACGTAAAAATTCCAAAACAACCCAGCCAGTATGACTCAGTGGTTGAGGGTCAACCTATGAACCAGGAGGTCACAGTTTGATTCCCAGTCAGGGCACATGCCCTGGATGCGGGCTCCATCCCTAGAAGGGGGTGTGCAGGAGGCAGCCGATCAATGATTCTCTCTTGTCATTGATATTTCCATCTCTCTCTTCCTCTTCCTTCCCCTATGCAATCAAAAAAAAAAAAAAAATTCGGCTTATGAGCTGGGAGCAGTGGGAGAGAGACACGGAAGCCACATGAATTATTTGTAAATGTTGTTTTAATAAAAGCAGAGCTTTTTCTAAAAAAACAACAAAACAAAACACATCAACAGTTACATGAAAGAATAAAAACAATACTCCAAACTCAAATCTTAGAAAAGTTTTCTTTTATGAATGATACCCAGAAAATAAATAGGGATAGATTTTTTTTAAGCCATAAGTATAGATAGTTTTGATTATAATTACTTAACAGATCAGCACAGGATATTCTAGATTAGATATTTGAGGTAGAGGCCTCTTTAAAAAAGCTTTTCAACAGCAATAGTGGGTCATTTTTCCCTAACCTGTTTTTTAATACTGGAGTAAGTAATAATTTAGTTACATGCAGTAGATGCACTTTTGTTTGTTTGTTTGTTAATCCTCACTGAGGATATTTCTTTCCATTGATTTTCAGAGAGTGGAAGGAAGTGTGGGTAAGAGAGAAAGACACATCAACTGGAGAGGGAATCCTGCAACCCAGGTATGTGCCCTTATAAGACATATATGTTACAAAATTTTTTTACAAGTCTATTTTCCTGACCAGACAGTGAGCACTTTGAGACCAGCAGCCATATCTTATTTGCCTTGGTATAATAATATTAGTTAACTAGAGGCCCGGTGCATGAAATTTGTGCACTGGGATGGGGGTGTCCCTCAGCCCAGCCTGCACCCTCTCCAATCTGGGATCCCTCTCACAATCTGGGACTGCTGGCTCCTAACCACTCACCTGCCTGCCTGCCTGCCTGATTGCCCATAACTGCTTCTGCCTGCCAGCTTGATCACCCCCTAACCGCTCCCCTGACAGTCTTGATCACCCCCTAATCGCTCTCCAACACCTAACTGCTCCCCTGCTGGCCTGATCGCCCCCAACTGCCCTCCCCTGCCAGCCATCTTGTGACAACGTGGGGGCAGCCATCTTGTGATGACATGGGAGTGGCCCTCTTGTGACAATGTGGGGCGGCCAACTTGTGGCGGCCATCTTATGACAACATGGGGGCGGCCATCTTGTGATGACATGGGGCGGCCATCTTGTGATGATGTGAGGGTGTGAGGGTAATTTGCATATTACCTCTTTATTATATAGGATGCTTACTGAGTGCTTACTATGTGCTAAGGATTTTTTATATGCATTATCTCATTTAATCCTCAGACAACTTTATACCAATTTTAGCCAGCATAATAAACTCCTTAAGAGCAGGGACCTCTTTATTTCATTTATTAATATATCTCTTGTGCCTAGCACAGCACCTGGCACTTAAAAAGCTCAAAGAAGTTAAGTAACTTGTCCAAGGTATACAGCTAATAAGTGGAGAGATTAGATTGGAATCCAAGTCTGTCTGACTTTAGATCTTAACCTTTTGCACTCGGATGTTGAGATTAAAATTACTCTTTGAATGTATCAATAATTTGAAATATAAAAAAATCCAAATAAATAAGTTTGTATTAAAAGAAACTCCAGTTTTTTATTCTACTGCCGCACTTTGTAAAATCTGGGGTATTTAAAAAATTAAATCCCGAGTAGAATAAAGGAATCGAGAAAAAAGCAAGCGAGTGCAAAGGGTTAAAGTCTTTTTTTAAATGTATTTTTATTGATTTCAGAAAGAAAGGGAGAGGAAGCGATAGAAATATCAATGATGAGAGAGAGTCATTGATCGGCTGCCTTCTGCATGCCCCCTAGTAGGGATCGAGCCCACAACCCTTCAGTCCACAAGCCGACACTCTGTCCACTGAGCCAAACCAGTAAAGCTAGATCTTAAAGTCTTACTTTTATGCCTCTTTAATTACAACTTACAGCTCAGAATTTGGTACTGAGAAAGTACACAGTGGAAGTGGACATCTGTTGAATGAATGAATGTATTCTACTTCAGGTTATTTAGCTACTTCACACTAGCATTCCCCTACTTCTTCACTTCTCCATCCTCATTTTTATTTTATTTTATTTTTTTCAGCCTGATTTCTAATCTCTAAGCCTAGGATATAAGCCATAGCTATAATCTTTCATTCTGTCTCTCTTCCTATCAGCAAACATTACCACTCTACACAGAGAAGAAAATATTTATTACTGGAAAAACATGTGGAAATTACAGCATGAGATATTATATGAATACTAGTGCCCTGGTGCATGGATTCATGCACATTGAAAGTAAATTAATTAGAAGGTGGCCGATGGGGTGGGACTGGGCGAGACGGGCTGGACACACCCTGGAGCCAACCTCCTGTGGTCCCTCCCTGGCCAGCCGCACCTGGGGCGGCACCATGGCTCAAAGGGCATCTGTGGAGTGAGCGGGTCCCTCTGGCAGGTGGGGTCCCTAGGCCTGGCCTGCAGGGATCGAGCTGAAACTGGCTCTCCAACATCTCCTGAGGGGTCCCAGATTGTGAGAGGGCGGTTCTCAGGTTACGCACCCTGGAATCAGGCTCCCTCCTCTCTAGTTCTAGGGTGCATCACCCGAGAACTGCAGCTGCCAAGTCACCACAGCTTGGCAGCTCCTGCATTGAGCATCTGCCCCTTGGTGGTCATTGCATGTCATAGCTACCGGTTGGATGATCGGACGGTGGCTTAGCCTTTTATATATATAGATTTTTTTTACTGTTATTACATAAACATAATGTCAAATAGATCTAAAATATAAAATGGAAAATTGGTCATAAACTTACAAAAATTAACCTCAAGTTTCCAAATTTTGTTTTTTTGTGGTTGATTTTTCTTTCTTATAAAGGCAAACAAACATATTATAAAAATTGAACTATTTTTAATATAAACTTACTTCTTCATTTTCTACAGTGTCAATAAATCTTTCTAAACAATGACATCACTTCAAGCTATAATAAACAGGGAAGTGAGTTGAGGGTGTCCTCTCCTGTAACATCTACTATGTCTATTTTCAGCTGACCTGTAGAAAAGCAAGGCAGAATAATGTGGTTTTGGAATTTATTTAAAAAACAGATTTCGGCCCTGGCCTGGCAGCTCTGTTATGTTCGAGTGTCATTCCAATACTCCAGTTGCAGTTTTGATCCCCGGTCAGAGTACATATTAGAATCAACCAATGCATAAATAAATGGAACAACAAATTGATCTCTTCCATCCCTCCTTCCCTCTCTGTTTACACATAAATAAATAAATGTATATAATCCAATATCTCTGTTTAAATAAATAAATAAAAATAAAAACCAGATTTCAGTTAGATGATTACTGTCTAGCTTCAGTTTAAAAAGTTTTGGGTATATTTACTTATTATATAAGCACAAAATAATCTAAAACTACAAAACTTCTGACACTCCTGAAATGTGTGCTTATTTATTTATTTTTACTTGTTAGTTTGTTAAAAGAATGGTGACAGGAGTCAAAAAAATCTAGATTATAATCCTGGCTCTGCCTCTTAATAACTATGTAACCCGGGGACAAATTATTTAATATTTGTGAGCTCATTTTCCTACTAATGTGGATAATAAGCCCTAATTTTCAGGATTGCTGGGGAGACTAGTCTGTGTAGCAATGAGCATAGTACCAGGCACATGGTGGCACTCAATAAACAATAGCTCTCTCTAGTTAGGGTCTGCTACTTTATTTCATTCTGGTTTCATTATGGGATACACTTAAATCATTATTTCCTCCAGCAGTTTCCTGTGTTTGTTTCCCTCAATTTAAATAACCTTCTACCTCAAAAAACTTATCATAATAATAAAGAGCTAATATGCTAATGGTCGGGATGCCGTAACACGTAACAACCTATCACAGGAGGCTGCCTGCGCATGCTCTGGAGACGGGGCTGAAGCGGGGAGGCACCCAGAGGAGGCATAACCATCCCGTGCCGGGGAGGGCGGGGGTGAGAGCCCGTAGCACCCCCACATCAGTCCTTCGCCACCCACTGCTCGCACTCAGAGCGCCCTGCCACCCACTTGCCAGGGGAAGGAGCACAGCGCAGCAGGCGGGAGGCTTCCAAGCTCTCCTCTGGCGCCATGATGGGGCGGAGCTGTCGCGTTGCTCCGGAGATGGGCGGAAGCAGGGAGGCTCCCGGACAAGGCGGGACCAGCCTGAGGTGACTGGAGGGACTAAGGACGGGGCTTGAAGTGTCCAGAGAAGGCCAGAGAGGTTAGGAGCTGGGCCAGGCATGCTGGAGCTCTGTGTGGAGTTTCGGGTGCGCGATTTCGTGCACTGGACTCCTAGTAATATATATTAGGAGGAAAATATTCAAGGACTTTTCACTCTATCTTTTCTAGAAAATAATGTCATAAAAGACATTATATATGTATGTGCATAAGGCTTCCTCCTTTTTTCTCCTTATATGAGCAATGTTGCACCTGCATTACTGAATACCAACAGCCAGGTGGGCCTGGGCATTGACTGTTCCAGGTAGATTCCTGTTAGCTACAGCTGGCTCCTGTAGGCACTTGAGTTTGCAACCTCTGTATCTGCATATTATTTATCAGAAAAGGAAAACATAAAGCAGGCAAGTATTGTTAATCAATCAAATGTGTAATAATTTTAAAGAATTACCTGATGGAATACAGGCTCCTTTACCTTAAGGTAAACCTGCAAAATATTAAAACATATGTGAATGAAATGCATGATGAAGGGGAGAAGAAAACTTATTACAACAATTCTGCAAATTCCAAACCTCTCCTGCTTCCCTAGTCCTGCTACTCAGATCTGACTCCAGCCATACAAAACCAATCAGATTAAGTGGCAATGCCATAGGAGGGCTAGTCCCTACAGGTGGGTCTCTCCCAGTGCTAGCTTTACCATGGCAAACTACATGTTTCAAAATTGTTGTGGATATCTCTGGTCTCTTGGCCTCTGCATCAGCATCAAGGAGGGACAAAGATGCATGGATACTTGTGACAGCTGAAGAGGTTATGCCTAGAACCCTGTAGCAGATATGTTCTACAGTATAAAGAACACTAGCCTTAGAGGTAGAGACACAAATTTAATTTCAGACTGCCACTTACTTGCTACAGGCTTTGAGTAAGTGGCATCACAACCAAAAGACTAATTTTCCTTATCTTGATAATGGGAATAATATTGGTGACAAATAAGAAGCTAAAATACATGAAAGTGCCCTGGCCGGTGTGGCATCATCCCATGCACCAAAGGGGTTGCTGGTTCAATCCCTCGTAGGGGGCATGCAAGAGGCAGCCTATCAATATCCTGCTCTCACATTGAAGTTTCTCTCTCCCTCTCTAAGAACCAATAAAATATCTTTTAAAAAGGGCATAAAAGTGACTAGCATAGTAGGTGCTCAAAAAGTGAAAACATTAAAAAAAAAATCTCTGCCCCAGCCAGTTTTGCTCAGTGGATAGAGCATCAGCCCATGGGCTGAAGGGTCCCGGGTTTGATTCTGAACAAGGGCATATACTTTGGTTGCAGGCTTGATCCCCAGCCCTGGTCAGGACGCATGCGGGAGGCAACCAATCCATGTGTCTCTCTCACTTGGATGTTTCTCTCTGTCCCCGACTCCCTGCACCCTTTCTTGCACTCTGTAAAAATTAATGGAAAAATATCCTTGGGTGAGGATTAATAAAACAAATTTCTTGTGTTTCTGCCCAAAACTTCTAAGTCACTTGCCCAGATGTGTTCCCAGTTACACAAACTCTAGTTTTAGGCTCCATTGTCATATGGGTGGTTAAATTCAGTCCAGTACACCTGGCTCTATGCCTATGGACAGTGTAATAGTCTACTAGAAATGCTTCACCACACTCTTGCCCAAGGGCCTGGCGAACTCCTACTCATCAGTTAAAACTCAGCTTAAATGCCTTCTCTATGGAGCTTTCCTTGACCCACTCTAGAAATCTTCATTGATACTCCTTCATCTCATCCTTGTATGACTAGTTTTTACCTCTGTTATTGCAATTATTATCTTTTGAAGCAATTCTTCATTTACACGTTTGACTTCTGTATTAGAATGTACTCCTCAAGCAAAGCAACTGCTTCTCAGTCATCTTTATATTTTCTACTGCTTCATATGATAGGTTTGCAATACAAGTTTGTTGAAATGAGTATATCTTTATACAAAATTCAATTCACTTGAGGAAAAAAGACACTTAGGTAGGCTCAGAAGTGACCAGCTCTCTCAACTTATTAGGAAAAGGTTAAAAAATAGTCATATTAGGCTCAACAGAGCAGAGCGAATCTCTCTCTCTCTTTTTTTAACAAACAGGAGACAATATATCCATCCATTAGAAGAAGTTCATTTCTTCCCATTTCTACTAAATATTAACCTTTTGATTTTTCCCCCATTTTTTTAAACCAGAGTTTTAAAAAGTTGTTTCAACTTTTTGTTGAGAAATAACACCTGAATGGGAAACAAAGAAGCAGTAACTGTGAGTTTTCTCTAGAAACATTTCAATTTGAACAGCATGAACCAAACACTGGAAGCAAAATGTGCCAAACTCCATAAAAGGCTAGTTCCCATGCTCAATCTGTTAGAAACAAAATATGACTTACTGTGGTTACTATTAAACTGAATAGAACTAAGGTAAAAAGCAGATGGTAGTTTACTGAATTCTTGGTCTTGAAACATTCAAACCTTAAAAAGAGAGAGACAAAGAAAATTGCTTTAGAGTATATAACTAGGAAAATAAATAGAATGCTGTTTGACCACTTACACACACACTTCTGGGTCTAGTGATGCCCATCATTTCTTCCCATCCATACTCTCATCTCAGAGAACTTGGACTGTCTACAGCCCCCGAGAGGTTGGGGGAACAGGAGTAGGCACCTTATTTAAACTGGACCAATGAGTGGCTCACCCCTGAAAATTTGTTGTTTGGAAGCTGGAGACCGAATCAGTCAAGTGTGGAGAGTCAAAGTATAAAGCCATAGGGATTCCAAGTCTGATGCTGACAACAGGGCAGCCAAACTGAATGCTCAACAGATGAATGAGCAGAGAAGTGGTCTGCAGGGAGGGGAAAATAAAGCAGACATAAAGACTTGAAGCCATGTTGAGAGGAAGGAATGGAGAAAAGAGGGAGGGAGAGAGAGAAGCTGTCCTTCCAGTTTAATGAGGCTCTATCTCCTCATGTTGGGTCCTACATCATTTCCTCATGTCCTTACAATAAATAAATCTCTCGTAACTCACACTAGCTTGAGTAGGTTCCTATATCTTTCAACTAAGGATCCAGGAATAACATACTATTATAGAAAATATCACTATATTATAATTATCTTTTTACTTATCTGTCTCCCAACCAGACTGTGAATTCTTTGTGAATTCCATATATCTAGTCACTAGGATAGTATCTGACAGAGGAAATATTCAGTAAGTAAGGATATATAAACAAATATATGGCCATCAGTTAAGTATCCAATCTTTGAACCCATGTTTTAATAAAAACAGTAGGAGACTTCTCTCAGTTCACTAATCAATTGGCTGTGGGAATTGGACCCAACTCCTATTTCCTTCTCTGTAAGGAAAGGTGGTGGCACAGATGACTTATAAGATCTCTATTGTCTTTAAATTCTGGAACTTGATGACTTAGTAAAAAGAGCTCATCTGAAAGTATTTTTCTAGATCAGCGCAATTTTTCAGCCTAAGCCTGTTTTTTTGTAAATAAAATTTTACTGGAACATAGTCACATCTATTTGTTTACATATCTTCCATGCTGCAACAGCAAAGTTGAAGGGGTGCAACAGATTACAGGCACACAAAGCCAAAAAGAGTTACTGTCTGGCCCTTTCCAGAAAAAAATTTCAGAACTTTTAAAATAATATGTTTTTAAATTGTTCTGAATTTTACATATCTTTAGAAGATATTCTTGAGCTAGCAATGATGACCATATTGAGAAGAATCAGCCAACCATCACATAAAGGGCTCAGAGGCTCAGAGACGTGTTAAGTATTAGTTCTGGGGAACAGAACATATATTTAGAAGGTAAGGTTGAAACAGGCTATAAAGCCAGGATGGGTGGAATAGGAAACTGAGATAGTTAAACAGCAGTTTGCAGCCATTTAGGAAATCTAGATGCCAAGCAGTTTGCAGCCACCTAGTAAATCCCATATTCCCTAAATCAAGGACATTTAAGAGTAAATGGTTTGAACTTCTCCTTCCCAACCAGAGGGTAAATAGCTTAAACCAGCGGTCGCTAACCTTTTGGACCTCACGAACCACCAGTGGTCCTCGGACCACCAGTTGGTGACCACTGGCTTAAATCACCCTACTCAGGGAGACAGCAGAAATCCAATTAGTGCCATTTGCTAACCACACCCAAGGACAGATGAAATTAAGAGAATAAATCTCATTTTGGTACATCAGCATAAAGCTGATGAATATCCTATTGAGATCCCCCCTAATCACCCAGCTTTTAAAATCCCTCAAAATAAAGGTCCCAGCACATGCTCTTCCTCCCAGGAACATGCCCATGCCTCCCCCATCCCGTTCTTTCCCCACAGGCATGCATCTCCTAAGTTGTAAGGGGCCCCAAAAGGTTTGCAACTAGGGCAACACTGGGCAGTGGCAGTTCATCCTGGGCAAATCCCTTGAACCTGACACCCAGGCCCCCTTTTTCTGACTTCTTAGTGAGCCAAAGCAGACCAGGCTCGGCTCATTCCCCCAGCCCTTTCTTGTCTCACTGTCCCCAGTTTTAATAAATGTCCTCTAAAATTCACCTGGACTCGTGTTGTGAAATTTTTCCTGCACGAAGTTAAGAACCCACACACTACCGGTGAGCCCTAGGCAGACCTGCTTAGGGCCAGGTCCCCTTTCCAGTAACAAGGTTACTAAACTTGTAGTTCAGTTTCCAACTCTGACACTTACCAACTACATGACCTTAGGTAAGTCACCTAAGCATAAATTCTGCTTTATATCTGTGGACTAACAAGGGGCTCTACAGAAAGTACCTTCCCAGATGATTTGATCATAAACTCCTAAGTGGTCAGGTCATGGTGGGTAGTAATGCCCCAGTCATATAACATTTTAGTAAAGGGTTTATCTTTGCCTTAAACAAGCCCTGTCCATTGTTTCTGTGCATCTAGGTTAACACACCTTTGAAATAAGCCTAACCACCTTTATGAAAGCACATCATCTTAACTATCCTATAATCCAATCCCTGCCTTGCTTTCTCCCACCTTCCTGTAATCTTCTTTAGTTCCCTCCTTAATTCCAAATGCATAAAATAAACTGCAAAACTGTCATTCTCTATAGCATTTGAGATCTTGCTTCCCAGCAACTGTCTACAGTTTTGGTTCAAACTCTTATAATAACTTTCTACAGACTTTCAACATATACTTAGACAAGTTACTAAACCTCTCTGTGCTTCACTTCATCATCTATAATATAGGGACAATACGCATTTATCTTGTACAACATAGATAAATATTATTTTTATGGCATAATATGTAAAATCTTTACCTAAACATGTATACATTTATAACTCAAGGAAAGGCAAATTATGTAAGTTATGTCAAATTTAAGTAATAGTCTACCTAAATTGGCTATATCACAAAAGTTAATAAACAACATTATTGTAACTTCCCAGAGATTATACTCTACATTAAGATCACAAATATTATAATCTTTTACACTATTATAATCTCTCAGTAATATTAACTGAGTTAGTTATATAACTTAATTCGCTATGAGGCCAATATGAATTTTAAAATATATGAAATAACTAAATTTTAAACTTAAATACTTACATGCAGTACACAAATATACAACTGCTGTAAATCATTGGGAGTTCATCCAATAGCTATAAGAAACAAAGACAGATAATAGGATGTGAATACTGTGGAGTTGCAATTATTATGCAAATAAAGTAAAATTTCATGATTAAATGGTCACCTCATTATCTCATATCTTTTATTGATTCTTTTATATATTTATCATTATCTAATTTACCCTGAGTATGTTTATTTTAGTTTATTGTTTTTGAATAAACAAGCGTATCCATCTATCTATCTGTCCTAATGTACATAGCTAAGTAGAATGCAGGACGTACTGGGCAGCTCAGATCATTTGGTATCACAAATTATAATATCATACTTGCAGGAAAGTATGATGTTCACCATCTAGAGGTCTATGGGTACTATCAGTATTCTTTTGCATTTCTGCCCTTTTCTATAGCACTTAAGATGGATAAAATGTCCACTAATATACATAAGAAGAAGTATTAATGGTCGGGAAAGTCATTTAGTTAATCTAAGTAACCTATGCCTCTGAAAGATAATGTCATTAGCAATAATAATAATAATAATAATAGTAATAGCTATTATGTATTAAATTACAAGTGAGACACTAAGCTGAGTGTTATATAGATAGGTTATTGCTAATCCTTAAACCAATCCTGTATGGAGAGTGTTCTGAAGAGAAAAGGCATAGACGTGGGAGGACTAGCCAAGAAGTTACAGCAGTCCAGGCTGAGGAAAATTGCTACTTGGATTAAGGTAGCAGAATTGGGAATAGATGTAAGTGAACAGGCTTGAGAAATACCTAGGAAGTAAAATAAACAGGGATTTGTGATTGATTTTATACAAAGCTCACTGTGAGGGAAAATAAACTAACTGCTAAGGATGACTCCCCAGTGTTTTGCCTAAACACTTCAGATGATGGTAGTACAGTTTACTGAAATTGTGAAAACAGAAAGTTATAAGAACAATTTTCAACATGTTGAGTTTAAGGTACCTGTGAGACAGCCAGGTGAAAATACCAATCAGGCAACTATAAATACAAATATGTAGCTGAAAGAAAGGTCTAGACTCCAGGTGTTGGCTACTTGTTTATTTTATTTTTTTAAAGAACTAAATTAAACTGAGCATATGCTAAAATAGCACGGACTTTAAAATCTGGGTGATATAAATAGAAGTCTTATTTCAAAACCATAACTAGCAAAATTATTGCTAGTAAAAGAGCACTGAGTTCCAGAGTGGGGTGGGTTGTGGATCTGAAGATGAGTCTGCAGAGGTAGGCAGGGGCCAGATCACAAAGCCTGTGGTTCAAATTTATGAGCTTGAACTATAAAAAGTGACATGTTGGGAGAGCAGGGACAATATTTTATGTATCTCATGCCCAGCACTTGTACAAAGCCTAGCAAATATTGCTCAACACGTGAAAATAATTAGTTTGTTTGTAGCAAGAGTACTTCTGTTCCACTGTGACAAACAGATAGGGAAGGCAGAAACACCAAATTGGACTGGAGATAATTGATTAAGGTAGTGGTAGAGATAGCCAGAGGTAGATATATCCAAGAGTTATTATGAAAGTTGAATCAAGGGGTTTTAGTGGTTGTAGAGGTGAGAAAGTAGAAATTAAAGAAGTGTCACAGGTTTTTGGCTTGGGCTTTCGGTGTAAGATGGTTCCATTCACTGAAATAGGGAACAAAGGAAAAAAGAAAGGTAATATTTATAACTAGAATATCTGTTGTTTACATTATAAAGTCTGAATTAGCTTACATTATTACCTAATATTTAAGCTATTTTTATTTTCGTATTATAAATAAAATTTTAGGTGAGTAAACATTTTTCTTTGGTTTTATTTTCTAGGATAAGTAAATTTATTTTTACTTATGAGAAATAGATGAATACATTCATTTTTTACTAGCATTTATTTTTTCTAATATAAAAATATATGCTCAGTATAGAATACTTGGAAAAAGCAGAAAAAAATAAGACATTACCTTTAATTTTACCATCCCCAAGATTATCAATAACTGTATATTTCAGTTAATGAAAACAAAAAAGAATGAGTTGAATGAATAAATAAATGAAAAAAGTCTGGGAGAAGACTTCTAAAAACTTAAAGCCTTTATACTCCTACCGCCATAAATGTAAGACACAGTGCTAAGACAAAGGAAACAAAATAATAAAAAATAAAATTGGGTCCTAATCTTGTCTTTTTCTTTCTGTGTAACTTTAGTCAAGTCATCTCCCTGCTCTTGGACTATTTTTCATTGATAAAATTTATATATTGGACTAAAATTTAAAAATCTTTTCTAATATTAAAATTCGATTATTTAAATTTGAAGGCCATGCTCATTCCTGGTTGTCCCTACCCCTTCTCTAATGTTTTCCTTAATCCCATCCCCAAATGTATTGCTCTTGGCTGGTTGCCGCAAGAATGTGATATATCAATGCTGAAAAAGGAGTAAGTAATAGCTTAAAATGTTACCGTTCACAAGGGAACACATAACTTATTAGTACTCAAAGGAATTAATCACTAACAATCTTACCTAATAATAGACAAACATGTAAATTGACTGTACCTCCGCTACACCCACAGCCAATCAGAGTGAGTATGCAAATTAGAAGGCCAAAGATGGCAGCCGCCCAGCTGCTCCAGGCGCGGAGTGGCCAGGCGGGGCAGGATGCCTGCTATGAGAGGCAGGGCGGGGGCGAAATGAGTGGAGTGCCACAGCAAAGACAAGACTGCAGACCCCAGAGTCTGCAACAAAGACTAAGAAGGCAGACTCTGGCCGGAGCAAAGGCCTGGGTCCCAGGTGCCGGAGGAAAAATAGTGCTGGAAGCCAAGGGAAGGAAGGCCTATTGCACGAATCTCTTCGTGCAACGGGCCTCTAGTGCCGTGGTCGGCAAACTGTGGCTCATGAGCCACATGCGGCTCTTTGGCCCCTTGAGTGTGGCTCTTCCACAAAATACCATGGCCTGGGCAAATCTATTTTGAAGAAGTGGCATTAGAAGAAGTTTAAGTTTTAAAAATTTGGCTCTCTAAAGAAATTTCAATCATTGTACTGTTGATATTTGGCTCCGTTGACTAATGAGTTTGCCGACCACTGCTCTAGTGGATCAATAATGGTGGTTTTTAGATATTCTGACTGGCTGAAGAAAAAGGAAGGAAACTAGTATTTGTTAAACATATTTACCAGATCTTATATTGGCACTTTCACATATGCCAGTCAATTCATCCTCATAATACTCTTACAGGTAGTATTATACCTATTAGATAGATGAGACAACTAAGGCTCAGCAAGATTAAGTGGCATATTATGCTCAAATAGCCAGTAAAGGGGTAGAATCAGAACTGGAACCCAAGTAGCCACCTAGGAATAAATCTGAAGAAAATACTATTCAAGCTCTAAATCATTCTTAAGACAGAACTGTCAATATTTGCTTGAGCTCACTTTAGGCAGAGCTGGGCCTCCAATATCTCTATAGCTACAACAAGCTAAATTCAGGCTGGCAGAATGGTTTACTGATCACCAGAGCCAGGTAAGTGGCAACACGACATTTCTTACTTTATTTCAGTGATTGTGTATAACAAATGATGGCCTAAGGTAGCTGACTCAAATTTATTCTGAAAGGAGACAACACAGGGATCCAGCAAGAAACATTCAAGATTACTTAATGTTTAGATTAAAGAGAGGAAGAAGTCCTTCAATATTGATGATTCTTCCCTCTTCCTCAATCACTGGAAAAATGGTTTATGTGATCTCTGTCCAGTTAGACAAGCATGTAAAACCACAACTTTGTAGTCCAAAAGGGGACAAAAATAAGAAATTTGTATAACTTGTCAATGAAGTTGATAAAGTAGTATTACCAGGTATAGTAACAATATAGCATAGAATCAAAGGTCTCAGGATCAAAGGCCAGCTTGTCTATCCAAATGCTTTGTTACCCTGCTAATAACCTTGCCAATAATTAAGTTTATATGCAAATCAAAGTGTGTCTCACCTCTGCTCAAAACCCATTAATGGTTCACAGGGATAAAGTCCAAGAGGCTTAGATCTGTCCTCTGGTTAGTTTCCCAAACCACATCTCCTGCCATATATTTCAATGCCTGCCCAAGAGCAGGTACTCAATAATTTAACAAATGTTTGCTATTATTACTGGTAGCACTATCACCATCCTCACCACATACTCTTACTCTATTACAACCATAATGTACTACTTGCATTGCCCTGAGATGCCAGCCATACTTTCACATCCCTGTGGGTTCTAGTTGGCCTGGTAAATTCCTATTCATCTTTGACAATGCAATTCAAACATGTGTCTGAGTCATCTTTGTGGAACCCAATCTCTAATCTTTCTACCTTAAATAATTCATTTCTCTTTCTATTTCCATAGGGCCCTGTATGTCCTTTTATCACTTCATTCAGTAGCATATTATCTTTACTCCTAGACCCTAGACTCCTTGAGGAAAAAACAGTATCTTTACCTATGCATACCTGTTTCCCAGGTACCAAATACAGAATTTTGAACTAATTAAAGTGTTTGTCTGGCCTATGTTAGGGCCCCTCTGAGGACAGAGGACTCAAGATCTCCAAGGCAGTTTTTGCCATCTACTGGCTCAGACAATTCTTCCCTATGCTGAGCAAAATGTCTCTTTATCTTTAATATCCCTAGGACCACACAGAATAAGCCTAATACTCTTCAACATGTCAACCCTTAAACACTGATTCATAAAACATTTATTTAGTGCTATGTGGCAGCCCCATGATATAAACAGTGATGCACCAATGTCAACCAGAGAGAGTCCTTGCTCTTAGGTAACTCACATTCTGATAGAGAAATCAGATGCATAAATATATTTATAAAACACTAGAGGCCCGGTGCACGAAATTTGTGCACGAAGGGAGGTTGTCCCTCAGCCCAGCCTGTACCCTCTCCAATCTGGGACCCCTCAAGGGATGTCCAACTGCCTGTTTAGGCCCGATCCCACCGTGGGATCGGGCCTAAACAGGCAGTCGGACATCCCTCTCACAATCCAGGACTGCTGGCTCCCAACTGCTTGCCTGCCTGCCTTCCTGATTGCCCCTAACCGCTTCTGCCTGCCAGCCTGATCACCCCCTAACCACTCTGCTGCCAGCCTGTTTGCCCCCAACTTCCCTCCTCTGCTGGCCTGGTTACCCCTAACTGCCCTCTCCTGCAGGGTTGATCACCTCCAACTGCCCTCCCTTGCAGGCCTGGTCCTTCTCAACTGCCCTCCCTTGCAGGCCGGGTGCCTCCCAACTGCCCTCTCCTGCTGGCCATCTTGTGGTGGCCATCTTGTGTCCACATGGGGGCAGGATCTTTGACCACATGGGGCAGCTATATTGTGTGTTGCAGTGATGATCAATCTGCATAGTACTCTTTTATTAGATAGGATAGAGGCCTGGTACAGGGGTGGGGGCCAGCTGGTTTGCCCTGAAGGGCGTCCCGGATCAGGTGGGGGTTCCCTTGGGGTGTGGGGCGGCCTGAGCGAGGGGCCTGTGGTGGTTTGCAGGCGGGCCACGCCCCCTGGCAACGCAAGTGGAGGCCCTGGTATCTGGAATTTATTTACCTTCTACAATTGAAACTTTGTAGCCTGGGGCGGAGCCAAGCCTGGGGCTCCCTCCGAGGCTGCCGGCAGCCATTTGTGTTGGGGTTATAATTGAAACTTTGTTGCCTTAAGCGGGTGGGCCTGGCCAGGGTGTGCAGAAAGCTTTGCTTCCCCTGTTGCCGGCGGCAACCCTGGCCTGCTCTCTCAAGCTCCATTCTGCCGCCATTTGTTTGAATTTGTTTACCTTGTATAATTGAAACTTTGTAGCTTGAGTGGAGGCTTAGGCCTGGCCAGGGCAGGTGGGAAGCTTGGCTTCCTCTGTTACCTAGGAAACCTTGCTCTCTGTGGCTGTAGCCATCTTGGTTTGGGTTAATTTGCATACTCGCTCTGATGGGATGGTGGGCGTGGCTTGTGGGCGTGGCTTGTGGCTGTGTCGGAGGTATGGTCAATTTGCATATTTGTCTATTATTAGCTAGGATTGGTAACAGCAGTAATGGAGAATTGCAGAGTGTAATGGAAGAACATATGAAGGGTGCCTATCCTGCTCTGGGGCCATGGATGGCTTCCTGGAGGAGTTGCCACCTTGCCTAGACTTTAAAGAACAAACAGGAATTGTCCATGGGAGAGAGGGAAATATAACAGGCCCAGACATGAACAAATGCATAGAATAGAGAGTCTGGTGTTTAGAGCTATGTGTGGGTCACTGAGCATGTCTTCTCTTCTTCCAACTAAATATAGTCATGCAACATACAATGACATTTCATTCAATAATGGAACTAATATACGACAGTGGTCCCATAAGATTATAATAAAAGATTAAAAATTCCTATCACCTAGTGATATTATAGCCAAAGTAATGTCTTAGTGCATACATTACTCACATGTTTGTGATGATGTTTATGTAAACAAACCTATTGCACTGCCAGTTGTATAAAAGTTTAGCACATACAATTTCAGTAGTAGGCAATACCATCTAGGTTTGTATACTAGTAAGTACACTCTATGATGCTTGCACACCAATGAAATTGCCTAAAGACACATTTCTCAGACCGTATTCTGATGTTAAGCAGCACATGATTGTATTCCCAGTTCCTTCCCCTCGGGTTTTTAGTTCTTTCACCGTTCTGGTGCCTTTCATTTGAACACATGCTAGGTTAGTCCTCAGAATTGAATGCAATATTCTTGTCATAATCTGAGCAACACAAGTAGGGAAGCCTATCCTTCCCCTCACTCAGATGCCTAGTCTTGCCTGACATCTTATCTCAGTACATTCATCCAGTTGTTTCTCTCTCTCTCTCTCTCTCTCTCTCTCTCTCTCTCTATATATATATATATATATATATATATATATATATATATATATATATGAATGTACTCTCTCTATATATGTGTGTATATATATATATATATATATATATATATAGAGAGAGAGAGAGAGAGAGAGAGAGAGAGAAATAAATAGGTAAAATGGGCTTCAGCAAAACTGAAAACTTTTTTGCTTCAAAGAATACTATTAAGAAAATGAAAAAAACAACAACAACCAACAGAATGGAAGAAAATATTCGCAAATCATATATTTGATAAGGATCTAATATCAAGAACAGATAAAAAACTCTTACAATTCAATGAAAACAAGCAAATAACCCTACTAAAAAAATGAGCAAAGGATCTGAATAGATATTCTCTTAAGAAGATATATGGATAATCAATAAGCCCATGAAAAGATGCTCAACATCATTAGTCATTAGGGAAATGCAAACCAAAACCACAGTGAGATACCACTTCACACCCATGAATGGATTTAATCAAAAGGATGGGCAATAGCAAAGATATGAAGAAATGGCTGGTGGGAATGTAAAAAGGTGCGGCCACTTTGAAAAACAATCTGGCAGCTCTTCAAAAGGTTAAGCATAGGGTTACCAGTGACCCAACAATTCTACTGCTAAGTATGTACGCAGGAGAATTAAAAACATATATCCACAAAAACCTGTACATGAATGTTCATAGCAACATTATGCATGAAAGCCCAAAAATGGAAATAACACAAATACCATTAATTGATAAATAGATAAGCAAAATGTGGTATATCCAGACAACAGAATATTATTTGGCCTATCTAAAAGAAGAGAGACACAAAAGGTTACCTATTGTATAATTCATTGCGATGAAATATTCAGAATAGGCAAATCCATGGTTGTCAGGGGCTATGTGGAGGGAGTAGTATGGAATGACTGCTAATGGGTTTTTCTTTGGGGTGATGAAAATGTCCTCAAATTAGATTCTGTTTGAATGTCTTTAACTTTTATAGATCCTTTCCAAGTTACCATCTTACCATAAATAGTTCATATTTTATTAAAAATAGTTTTAATATTATATCATGTTTTCCCAGCAAGACAGTGTTAAGAAATGTTTTCTATGCTTGATAGGTCAGACCAGTGTCTCATAATCTGTATATTCTCCAAGTCAAGCATGGCATATACAGCACACATGACACTTTCTTATAAATATGTGTTATACATTTAATGCAGCTATAATTAATAATTAATAGACTGTGGTATGTACAGATCCTTCTAGAATTAACACTCTCCAATACAGTAGCCATAGCTTTATTTTATGTGGAGACTGAGCACTTTAAAAGAAACCTAAACTAAGTGAAGATCTACTGCAAGCATGAAATATATATCTGATTTCAGGATGTGAAGCATTTCATTATGACATTTTAATATTAATTACAGGTTGAAGTAATACTTTGGAGATATTGGGTTAAATAAAATATATTTAAATTAATTTCACTTATTTTTAATCTAGTGGTCCAGTGCATGAAATTCATGCATGGGGGTGGGGGGTGTCCCTCAGCCCGGCCTGCACCCTCTCCAATCTGGGACCCCTCGGGGGATGTCCGACTGCTGGGGGATGTCCCTGTGGGATCGGGCCTAAACCAGCAGTCGGACATCCCTCTCGCAATCTGGGACCGCTGACTCCTAACTGCTCACCTGCCTGCCTGCCCGATCGCCCCTAACCACTCTGCCTACCAGCCTGCTCGCCCCCAACTGCCCCCCACTGGCCTGCTCGCCCCCAAATGCCCTCCCCTGCCGGCCTCATGGCCCACAACTGCCCTCCCTGGCTGGCCTCATGGTCCCCAACTGCTCTCCCTGGCCAGAGGCCCTTCGCAGCCAGGCGCGGAATGCTTGCCTCATCGCCAGGGCGACAACGCAAGCGTTCCCTCCCCGTAGGCCATTCCATGCCCGCTGCCCAGAGGCCCTACGCGGCCGGGGTGGAACGCTTGCCTCGTCACCGTGGTGACGAAGCAAGCATTCCACCAGGCCGCTCATGCTGCCCACTCTCAGCAGCTGCCCCCCTGGGACTGGGGGACTCCAGCGGGGCTGAGAGGACTGGGCGCCGCCATCTTGTGGCTATAGGCACCGCCATCTTTGTGATGGAGTGATGGTTAATTTGCATATTACCCTTTTATTAGATAGGATGTGGTTTTTATTGATGTGCCCCCTCAAATTTTTAAAATTACATATGTAGCTCACATTATATTTCTACTGGACAGTGCTGTTCTAGAACTTTCTGGGTTAGTGATGGAGAAAAGGGAGGTCAAAAGATTGAGGACTAGATATATGGCCTCCTTAGAGCAAGGGCAGTAAATAAAAATCCTTGCATAGCTCTAAAACCTTGCTAGTAAGAGGGACCAGACCATTCAAATGAACTCTGTAAGAGAGAGATATGAGGAAATGCAGGCAACTAAGAATAAAACTATATTATTTTGATGAACTGATTATGTCTTTTTAAGATGTCTCAGTGGGACTCTACTCTAAAATTGTACATACCTACACAGAGGTGGTTAAAAAGTTATAATCTTCACTTGTCATGGACAACTTATTTGCTTGCCTCTTTACTTCACTTAGTGCATCTGGATACTTTGGCCTTAAGCAAAAACTCCAGAGATTACTAATCTCAATTCCCACCCTCTCCCAAGTCTCTTGTTTCAACTATCTTCCAGTAATATGCTCTCTTCTCAAATTGTGTTTCTGGATTAGAAGAAACAAGCATTTAGTCAATTTTGTCATTACCGACCTGCATTTCATATTTGAGAGTCATGTGGAAGCACCAGGATCCCATTCCTACCACTGAAATTAAAACAAACAAAACAATTAGCATTACATTCTTTGGAAGTGGCCAGAATGACTTAAGAAGGTAATAAGACATTTCAAAGCACTGAGTGTGTGTTTTTAAAAATATATTTTTATTGATTTCAGAGGTATCTAAAGAACAAAAGAAGTGAACAAACAAAATTGTAATGAACTCAGAGACACAGAGAGTGGACTGGTAGATGCCAGAGGGCAGAGGGTTTGGGGCACTGGGTGAAAGAGGTGAAGGAATTAAGAAATACAAATTGGTAGTTACAAAATAGTCACAGAGATGTGAGGTACAGTGTTGCCATCACTATGTGATGGGTGCTGGAGGTATAGGGGGGAACAATTTGTGAGGTATGTGATTGGCCACTATGCTGTACACCTGAAATCAATCTACACTAATAAAAGAGTAAGATGCAAATTGACCATACCTTCGTGACGCTCACCAGCCAATCAGGAGCAAGTATGCAAATTAACCCATTAAAGATGGTGGGTTAATTTGCATATGCATGCATCAAGCAGCCGGGGGTGGGGCAAGATGCTTGCGTTATCACCATTCTGACGACGCAGGCATTCCACACCACCCCAGCCACTCCGGGCCTCTGGGCAGTATGGGAAGAAGGAAAGGCGGCTCCAGCTGGAGCAAAGGCAGTGCTGGCAGCCAGGGGAAGAAAGGCCCATTCTTGCACGAATCTTTGTGCATTGGGCCTCTAGTACAAAATAATGTTAAAGGTAAACTGTAATTGGGGGGGGGGAAGTATACAGGAGGATGTGCATAGGTTACATGCAAATATTAATGCCATTTTATATTAGAGACTTAAGCATCCTCAGATTTTGGTATCTGAGGGGGTCCTGGAACCAAACCCCCATGAAGGATACATAATGAATTTTGCATTTTAAATTATATCACTCTAGTTATAAGGCAGAAAATCCAGATTAGGACTAACCTGCCAAGAAATATAGATTTCCAAATACGTTACTTCATTTAAAAAATGGTTGAATTGAAAGAGGCATGCCTGGCTGGAGAAAATTGGTAAAAACCAATTTTCACTACTGACAGGCTACAATTTATCAACAGGTACATATTTTCTGAAATGTTATCCAAATTGGCACAAATTAAAAAAATTCAGAAACGAGGAAGTTGAGTTATTTAAGCCAAAGGAACAAATGTGAAATATGTGAAAACAAAACAACATTCATTGATCCTTAAATTATACAAATTAGAAATTCTGGAGATACTTAAAAAAGGAATCTAAGTATTTTTCTCTTCTTCCTCCTGCATGCAAACTGATGGATTCAGTCACATGGAGAACAAAACACTTCATTAGTATAAGGGTGACTGTTAGCCAACTTTTCACCATGATGTTTCCCTTAAAAATATGGAGGCCTCAAAGTTAAAATAAAATTCACATTTGTAGGAATTATCCAGCACATTCCAAAAAACAAGTAACAGGAGCATGTGGCCATGGCTGAAGTGAAAACTGAGGCAGTCAAAATAATAACAGAATTGGAACAAAGAGGTCAATGTCCCATCTGCATCTTCTAATTAAATATTCATATTCATAGCACTTGATTGCAGTTTTAAGAGTCTCTCAAGCATATAATAGAATTTCACTGAGTTGGAACCTATTGATTCAAATATTTTGGCATGCTATCAGTCAAAGTTTTCAAGGTTACAATAAAATAAAGATATGTTCTGATACACATTAATTTTGACCCACTTGACTAACCACACTGTGGAGAGTGTACAAAGGTTTTAGAATGAGACCTTAAATAGAATCCCAGGCCTATGACTTATTAGTTATCAACTTGAGCAAGTTGCTTAAATCTCTCTGAGACTCAGTTACCTCAGCTGTAAAATAAGAATAACAATGTTTATCATGAAAGGTTGCTTGAGGATTACCTTGCATGTACCTGGTATACAATAGGTATCAACAAATTTTATTTTCTAGTCCCTAACTCAATCTATGAAAAAATTCATGTACATAGAGAATAGAATCATTAGATTTTGAAAGTAGGTTAGCTTATTTGAAGTATACTCATTTTCCCCTTGACAAGAGGCATAATGTTCTTAATATCATTTCAGATGACTTTTAGTCTGGCAGTGACAGACTATAGGTATGATCACACTAAACTTAAGGCATATCCAAGCAAATGACTTTGGGGAAATGACTTTCTGTCTCTGACATTTCTACTTCAGTAACTTTCTATTTTAGCGTTGGACTTAGAAAGAGATAATAAAGATCTTTAAAAAAAAAATTTAATGGATTTTAAAGAGAAAGGAAGAGGGAGAGATAGAAAACATCGATGAGAGAAACATCAACATTGATTGGCTGCCTCCTGCATGCCCTTCACTGGGGATTGAGCCCACAACTTGGATGTGTGCCCTGACTGGGAATCGAACTGGTGACCTCATGGTGCATGGATTGATGCTCAACCACTGAGCCACACCAGCCGAACAATAAAAGTCTTTAATTGACTTTTTCTTGCTCTACGTGTGTTTTTTTTGTTTGTTTGTTTTACTATTTTAGAACTCATTTTATTTTTCTTGTTGCCAATATCTATCATTTAATTGCACAACACATACATTTATACAACTACAAATAGGTTTTGTTTATTTGAATTTCATTTGTCCTCAATGTAACATAAGCTCTTTGGGGACAAGGACTTTGTCATTTTTGTTTTCACACACTATGTTTCTTCACTTGTAAAGAATAAGTGAACATATTTCTATTTTAAAGGAATAAGATAAATCACACTTTGTGATTTTGAAAGTAAAGAGAAAAATTAAATCTCCTGGGAAAGGTTTCTTTTGGCTTGGTTCTATTTTATATAATGTGGTTTTAAATTACTGGCTTAAATCACAATGATTTCAGTCATGTGCCACCTAACAATGGGGATATGTTCTGAGAAATGTGTTGTTAGGCAATTTTGTCTTTGTACAAATATCATAGAATGCCTTTACACAAACCTAGGTGGTATAGCCTACTATACTCCTAGGCTAGATGGTATAGCTTATTGCTCCTAGGCTACAAACTTATACAGCAGGTTACTGTACTGAATACTGTAGGCAATTTTAACACAATGGTATTTGTGTAACTAAACATAGAAAAGATACAATAAAATACAGTATATCTTTCTTCTTCAATATAAATTAACCTGGGCTTCCTATACCTTTTTTACTTTATAAAGTTTTTAATATTTTTAAAATTTCAACTCTTTTGTAGTAACATTTAGCTTAAAGCACAGCTGTACACAACATTTTCTTTCTTTACATCTTTATTCTATAAGCTTTTTCTATTTTAAACTTTTTATTTTTACTTTTTAAACTTTTTGTTCAAGACTAAGACACAAATATACAAATTAGCCTAGACCTACACAGTATCAGTGTCATCAATACCACTGTCTTCCACCTCCACCTCCACATCTTGTCCTACTGGAAGGTCTTCAGGGGCAATAAAGTGCATGGAGCTGTCATATCCTATGATAAGAATACCTTCTGGAATACCTACTAAAGGACCTGCCTGAGGTCCTTCTTGAGGAAATAGGTCCATGGTGGTTTCTTGGTTTGTTTCTTTTTTTCATCATAGATTTGCTTGTAAGCAGATAATGCACCATGATACCTTTCCTAAACTGCCACCATAGGTTTCACATACTTTCAAGTCCTTTACCGTTAGCCAGTACTGTGATCTATGGTATTTTGGTAAATACAAAATTGCTTTCAGAAATTTTGTATTTACTAGTATTGTGAAGCTTTCTCTTTCTATTGGTGTTTTTGTCAGATTTAGGCCCCCAACTTCTTTCCCTCTTTTCCACATAGTTTTTCAAACCTCCTCAAGTCTAAAACATCAGATGTAGTTCTGTTGGAATGTGGTGTTTATTTTGCATTAAAAAACAAGGTGAAGTTCACAGTATTCTTTTTCTTCTAAGGCTGGAAGTGTGGGTTAAGTATGGCTTTATTTACATTATTTTTAAAAAATTACACTATTTATTAACCTGTTTGGTTTTCTGGGGAAATGAGTGGGCAAATTCTACATTAGAGGCCACCATTATTCTAAAGCAACCTGGAAATCCCTCGGATCTTTTTATTCCTATTGTTATTTCTGATTATAATTATTGGTATTTTATAAATATTCTTAACACACCCCAGGAAATAATGCAAAGTGCTAAGTTTGTGGACAAGTCTTCCTTTTGAAGAAAAATCAAGTAACTTCCGTAAAATATCATGCATAGACAGATTCAGAAATCAAAGTCTCTCACATCCAATTACTAATCTAGTTATGGTAGAATCTGACATGATACACTATAGCTTACAGTTTTGTGGTATTTAGAAGTGTTTATGCTCATATATAAATAATATTTATCTTGTGCTAAAACAAAAAAAATGTTCTTAGCTTAGAAAGTTATATAAAAGAAACAAACTAAAATAGAATCCACGTTCTTTGCTATTTTTGTCTTTATGATGATAATGTAATAACATGACAGTGATTTTCTCATCTTGAGTTCTAGTAAAGTTCATTCATGCATTTATGCAACATTTATTGAGGACCACTAAATTGCCAAATAATAGGGATACAACTAAGACACAGACCCTGCCTCACAGAAAGCAGAGGAATATGAGTGTTGCAGATGGCTAGATACATACAATACAGTGTCCTTTAAAAAAGTCTAAAAATATGCAAACCATCTATATATATAAACCCTAATATGCAAATAGACAGAACAGCAGAACAACTGAACAACCAGTTATTATGACATGTGCTGACCACCAGGGGGTGCACACGGAACATGGTGGGCGTTGGCCATAGCAGGATGGTGGAGAGGTGAGCAGGGATTACCAGACCAAGGTGGGGTGTCGCTGTGATCAAGGCGAGCCTCTAGTGGTTACTGAAAATTCTTTGCTCCCTTGCACTGCAGTCCCACCCGGTGCTCACACTTGTTGCCAGTGCCGGCCCCGCTTGTCCCTGAGGGCTTCTCCACCTCCCCCTGCTCCTGAGGGGCAATTGGGGCAGCAGCCGCCACTCACACCTATTGACAGCACCAGCCCCACTTGCACCCACTGCTGGCACCAGCCCCAATCACTCCACACCATCAGCGGGTGCAAGTGGGGCCGGTGTCATCAGCGTGTGAGAGCAGCGGCAGTGGGAGCGGGGCTGCAGGCAGACAGGAAACCAGGGGCCACGGTGGGAGGGGCCAGGTGGGGGCGCAGAGGATGGGCTAAGACCCGCCCCTGTGCCCACTGCAGCCTCGCAGCCCACAGTTCCTTTCAAGGTGCACGATTTCGTGCACTGGGCCCCTAGTACTATACTAGTATATACTTTTAACAATACACATAAATGTAGTATAAATACAAAAGCAGGGAAAAATGATAATCAAATTCAGTATAGTGGTTAACTCTGGAAGGTGAGCTGGGAGAATGAGGGGAATAAAATCAGGTAGGAAAACAAAGGAAGCTTCAATTTTATCTATAGTTTGTAGTTTATTTCTTTTAAAAAGAAAAAGTAAGATCTGAAACAAATATTGCAAAGTGCTGAAATCTAACAAAGCTCCATAATAAAAGACATGGATATATTTGTTATATTTTCTCTATTCTTTTCTGTATGCTTGAAATATTTTGTGATTTTAAAAAATGCATTCAATTCACTGGCAAGATTTATGGAGTTTATATTCATAACAACAATTTAATAAACAACACAAAATTGAGAACCAATATTAGGAATGAATGAGAAAAAGAGCCGAACACTGTTTATTATTTTTAGATGAAGTGTGATACATACCTGTGAGTGCTAAATAAGCAGCAATGTACCGCTTTTCCAGTCCATCTCTAACACTCTGAATTGCACCAAAAATTGGAGGTATAATCATAATCAGGTTACTCACTGTATTCCCTATAGAAGAAAAGCACGAGAAGATAAGTTAACCAATACTACTTTAAATAAAGATATATTCACTTGGCCATTAACAAACATTAAAGAGATAACTTCTCAGAAAGATGGTGGAATGATATTTACAAGGTGCTAAAAGAAAATTTTCTACTCAACAAAAATTTCTTATAAGAACCCAAGTAGGCCCTGGCCAGTTTGGCTCAGTGGATTGAGCGTCGACCTATGGACCAAAGGGTCCCAGGTTCGATTTCAGTCAAGGGCACATAGTCTCCTTCCTGGCCTGGGCCCTGGTGGGGACGTGTGCAGGAGGCAACCAATCGATGTGGTTCTCTCACATCAACATTTATCTCTGTCTTTCCCTCTCTTTCCCACTCTCTCTAAAAGATCAAGAAAAAAAAATATCCAAAGGTGAGGATTAACAAAATAAAAACAAACAAACAAAAAGAACCCAAGTAAAATAAAGATACCTTCAGACAAATGAAACTAAGAATTGTGAACCTGAACATCTACTAAAGAAAATCGTCAATTCTAAAGGTAAAACGAAAAAGTGTCTCAGAAAAAACCTCAAAGATACAGCAGAAAATGGGTTGGAGAAGGCAGCCTACAGCATGCCATGGAAAGGATGGTCCATGGATACAGTATGACAAGATGACATACAGGATTGAGTTAATTTTGTCTGCTGAATCAAATACTAACAAATGAGGATTTGCACTTTGCACTTCTTTTTAAAATTTCATTTTTGTAGTAATGTTTTTAGTTTCTAGTAAAACATGAAAGGCAATAAATCTTAATCTGATCTTTGTTTTTGTTTTCTTTTTTTTAAATATTTTTTTAAAATTGATTTTAGAGAGAAAAAGGAAGGGAGAGGGAGAGAGAGGAGAGAAACATCGATGAACAGCTGCTTCCCGTGTGTACCCTGAGCAGGGAATAAACCTGAAACCTGGGCATATGCCATGACCAGGAATTGAACCCATGACGATGCTCAACCAATTGAGCCACACCAGCCAGGGCATGTGCCCTGACTGAGAATCGAACCATGACCTCCCAGTTCATAGGTCAATGCTTAATCACTGAGCTACACTGGCCAGGGCTGTTCTTATCTTTATAAAAACAAAAATTAACAATAGCAAAGAAACAACAAAAAAACCCAACAGCAGAAATAAATAGTAAAATGGGGAAATAAATAGCTAAACTATTTTATAAATTTATTCTGGGTAGAATAAAATGGCACAATACATTCAAAATTTCAAATAAATGAATTTCAACACTGGAGCTGATATTATGTAAGACATATACCAGTTAATGGACATATACAGAACACTCTACCATACAACAATAGCATATAAATTCTTCTCAAGTGCACATGGAACATTTCCCAGGGTAGATCATGTATTAGGCCATAAATTAAGTCTCAAAGAGGCTTAAAAAGATAGATATTATATAAAGTATCTCCTCCAACCACAATAAAATGAAGTTAGAAATAAATAACAAAAGAAAAACTGGAAATTTTCACAAACTTATGGAAATTAAACAATAACCAACAGATCAAAGAAGAAATCTCAAGGGAAATTAGAAAATACTTAGAGATTAATTAAAATGAACACACAACATAACATTAATGAAATGCAACAAAAGCAGTGCTAAAGGGAAAATTTATAGCTATAAACACTTAGATAAAAAATAAGGATCTTCAAGCTGATTTGAAAGAATATTACTTACTAACATGAAAATATACAACACACTGGTAAAGATAAATATATAGCCAAATTCAGAACTGCAATATGATGGTGTATACTAGTAGTCACTCTAGCAATAAAGGTAAAAGGAAAAAAATATTAAAAATAACTAAAGCTACAATAATTTGTGAATGAATACACAATAAAAAACAGGTAAACTGTATTATCAAAAACCTAAAACGGGAGGATAAAAGGTAGAGTTTTAGTATGAGAAACTATCAGCGTGAAAGAGACTGTTATATATGTAAGCCTCATGGCAACCACAAAGCAAAAACCTATAGGAGATACCCAAAAAATTAAGAGAAGGGAAGCAAAGCCTACCACTACAGAGAATCATCAATTCACAAAGGAACACAGCAGGAGAGAAAGAAAGGAACAAGAGATCTACAAAACAGCCAGAAAGGCATTAGTAATCCACAGTAGGCTATTAATAATTACTCTAGCCCTAGCTGGTTTGCCTCAGTGGATAGAGCGTCAGTCTGTGGACTGAAAGGTCCCAGGTTTGATTCTGGTCAAGGGCACAGGCCTAGGTTGTGGGCTTGATCCCCAGTAGGGGACGTGCAGGAGGCAGCCAATCAATGATTCTCTTTCATCATTGATGTTTCTATCTCTCTTTCCCTCTCCCTTCTTCTCTGAAATCAATAAAGATATGTTAAAAAAATAATAATTACTCTAAATGTAAATGGTTAAAGTCTCCAAGAGATTCACTTAAGCTTCAAGGACACAAATAGGCTCAAAGTGAAGTGATGAAAAAAGATATTCTATGCAAGTGAAAAAAAATCAGAAGAGAGCAAGGATAGCTACTCTTTTTATCAGACTTTAAGCCAAGAGGCAAAGATCATTATGTAATAATGAAGGGTCAATTCATCAAGAGAATATAGCGATTGTAAATACACATGCACCCAACATCAAATGTTGGCAAGGGTGTAGAGAAAGCGGAATCATTGTGCATTGTTGATGGGAATGTAAAGAGGCACAGTCACTATGGAAAATAGTTTGGAGGTTCCTAAAAAAATTAAAAATGGAACTACAATCTGATCAAGCAATTCCACCTCTTGGTATATATCCAAAGGAAGTGAAAATATGATCTCCTTAGTTAAGTTTATTCCTAGGTATCTTAATTTTTTTTGGTGCAATGGTAAATGGGATTGCTTTTTTAGTCTCTCTTTCTGTAAGTTCACTATTGGTGTATAGAAATGCCATAGATTTCTTGGCGTTAATTTTGTATCCTGCTACATTGCCGAATTCATTTATTAAGTCTAATAATTTTTTGATGGAGTCTTTAGGGTTTTCTATGTACAGTATCATGTCATCTGCAAATAAGGACAGTTTTACTTATTCTTTTCCAATTTGGATGCCTTTTATTTCTTCTTCTTGTCTGATCGCAATGGCTAGTACTTCCAGTACTATGTTGAACAGGAGTGGTAAGAGTGGGCATCCCTGTCTTGTTCCTGTTCTTAGGGGAAATGGTTTTAGTTTCTGTCCACTGAGTATGATGTTGGCTGTGCATTTGTCATATATGGCTTTTATTATGTTGAGGTATGATCCTTCTATTCCCACCTTGCTGAGAGTTTTTATCAAGAAAGGGTGTTGGATTTTGTCAAATGCTTTTTCTGCATCAATTGATATGACTATGTGATTTTTTTTATCTCTCAATTTGTTTATGTGATGTATCACATTTATTGATTTGCGAATATTGTACCATCCTTGCATCCCTGGGATAAATCCTACTTGGTCATGGTGTGTGATCTTTCTGATATAATGCTGGACCCGATTTGCTAGAATTTTGTTGAGGATGTTGGCATCTATGTTCATGAGGGATATTGGCCTGTAATTCTCTTTCATTGTGTTGTCTTTATCTGGTTTTGGTATTAGGGTAATGCTGGCTTCACAGGATGAGCTTAGAAGTGTTCCTTTTTCTTGAATTTTCTGGAATAGTCTGAGGAGGATATGTTTTACTTCTTCCTTGAATGTTTGGTAAAACTCCCCTGTGAAGCCATCTGGCCACAGGCTTTTGTTTGCTGGAAGCTTTTTGATGACTGCTTCAATTTCTTCCATAGTTATCGGCCTATTGAGATTTTTAGATTCTTCCTGATTGAGTTTTGGAAGGTTGTATTTTTCTAGGAATATGTCCATTTCCTCCAGGTTGTCTAGTTTGTTGGAATAGAGTTGTTCATAGTACATTTTAACAATCCTTTATATTTCTGTGGGGTCTGTTGTTATTTCGCCTATTTCATTTCTGATTTTGTTTATTTGGGTCCTCTCTCTTTGCTTCTTGGTGAGCCTGGCTAGAGGTTCATCAATCTTGTTTATCCTTTCAAAGAACCAGCTCTTGGTTTCATTGATCTTTTGTATTGTTTTTTTTTGGTCTCCCATTTACCATCGCACCAAAAAAATTAAGATACCTAGGAATAAACCTAACTAAGGAGGTAAAAGACCTGTTTGCGGAAAACTACAGGACACTGAAAAAAGAGATAGAGAAAGACATAAACAGATGGAAGAACATACCATGTTCATGGATTGGTAGAATCAACATCATTAAAATGTCCATACTACCCAAAGCAATCTATAGATTCAATGCACTCCCCATTAAAATACCAACAACATATTTCACAGACCTAGAACGACCTCTCCAAAACTTCATCTGGAATAAAAAAAAAGGCCCTGAATAGCTGCAGCAATCCTGAGAAAGAAAAACAAAGTAGGAGGAATTTCAATACCAGATATCAAGCTGTATTACAAAGCCACTGTTCTCAAAACAGCCTGGTACTGGCACAAGAACAGACATATAGACCAATGGAATAGAATAGAGAACCCAGAAATCGACCCAAACCACTATGCTCAATTAATATTTGACAAAGGAGGCAAGAACATATAATGGAGTAAAGACAGTCTATTCAATAAATGGTGTTGGGAAAACTGAACAGATACATGCAAAAAAATGACACTAGACCACCAACTTACACCATACACAAAAATAAACTCAAAATGGATAAAGGACTTAAACATAAGATGGGAAACCATAAAAATACTAGAGGAATCCACAGGCAGCAAAATCTCAGGCATATGCCGAAACAATTTCTTCACCAATACCGCTCCTAGGGCAATGGAAACTAAAGAGAAAATAAACAAATGGGACTACATCAAAATAAAAAGCTTTTGCACAGCAAAGGAAACCATCAACAAAACAACAAGAAAGCCCACTACATGGGAGAACATATTTGCCAATGTTATCGCCAATAAGGGTTTAATCTCCAACATTTACAGGGAACTCATACAACTTAACAAAAGGAAGGTAAACAACCCAATCAAAAAATGGGCAACGGACCTAAATAGATACTTTTCGAAAGAAGACAGAAGGAAGGCCAAGAGACACATGAAAACATGCTCAAAGTCACTAATTATCCAAGAGATGCAAATCAAAACAACAATGCGGTACCATCTCACACCTGTCAGAATGGCTATCATCAACAAATCAACAAACAAGTGCTGGTGAGGATGAGGAGAAAAAGGAACCATCGTGCACTGCTGGTGGGAATGCAGACTGGTGCAGCCACTGTGGAGAACAGTATGGAGTTTCCTCAAAAAACTGAAAATGGAACTCCCATTTGACCCAGTAATCCCACTCCTGGGAATATATCCAAAGAAACTAGAAACACCAATCAGAAAGGATATATGCACTCCTATGTTCATAGCAGCACAATTTACAATAGCTAAGATTTGGAAACAGCCTAGGTGCCTGTCAGCAGATGACTGGATCAGAAAACTGTGGTACATCTACACAATGGAATACTATGCTGCCATAAAAAAGAAGGAATTCTCATCATTTGCAGCAACCTGGATGGAATTGGAGAACATTATGCTAAGTGAAATAAGCCAGTCAATGAAAGAAAAATACCACATGATCTCACTCATTTATGGATAATAAAGAACATTATAAACTGATGAACAAAAAGATAGATACAGAGACAGTAAAGCATCAAACAGACTGTCAAATTACAGGGGGAAACTTAGGGAGAGGTGGGGGAGATAAGAGATCAACCGAAGGACTTGTATGCATGCATATAAGCATAACCAATGGACGCAAAACTCGGGGGGGTGAGGGCATGTATGGGAATGGGGTGGGGGGGACAATGGTAAGATATGTACACATATAATACCTTAATAAAAAAATTTTTTAAAAATCAGTTTATCTTTTTTCTTAGAGAAGGACTTTTCTGTCCTAGCACACTTATCCTATCTAATAGAGGGAATATGCTAATTGACCCTCATGCCATTGCAAAGATGGCAGCGCCTACAGCCAATAAGGAGGGAATATGCTAATTGACTGCCTCGCCCTCAAAGATGGCAGCATCCACAGCCAATAAGGAGGGAATATGCTAATTGACTGCCTCGCCCTCAAAGATGGCGGTGCCCACAGCCACAAGATGGCGGCCTAGTCCCCTCAGCTCTGCCGGGGCGGCAGGCACACCTGCCTCCGGAGTCCCGCAGTCCCCTCAGCTCCCCAGCCGCCCAGGGCTGGCCCGAGGCACAGGCAAGCCTCTGATGGCAGCTGCCCAGCTGCCCAGGGCTGCTCGAGGCTCTGATAACCAGGGCCGGCCAAGGCTTGCACTGCTGGCAGTGGCAGCAGCAGAGGTGTGATGGGGCGTCGCCTTCCCCTGATCGCTGGGTCGCCTCCCACCCCTGAGGGCTCCCGGACTGTGAGAAGGGGCAGGCCGGGCTGAGGGACACCCCTCCCCCCAGTGCATGAATTTTCGTGCACCGTGCCTTTAGTATTTTTATAAATGTGGAAGCAAAAGCTTTGTTCTTCCGCCTTTCCTCAGATTATTTATCAATCTGGATGCAGCACATTGTTACTTTTCTAACATATTAATTTTTAGCTTCTGGATATCCAAGTTTTCTGAGTCCCCTACACTCACCCCTTCCCTCACACTGTATCAAGACCCGAGGACAGCTTGCTCAAGACAGCATCATGGTCTAGTCACTGTAAATCAACACACTCAAGGAGTGATAATTCAGATGCCATTTTACAGTAACACTGTTAGTAACACAGCACCACTCCTGCAATTTTCTAGAAGCATTTCTCTATATATGCTGGGTTTTGCTGTAATTTTTGTACTCACTTCTTGAGTGGGCAGTGGTATTTAGTGCTTAAGAACATGTGAGCTGAGCCTGTAGGCCCAGGTTCAAATCTTGACTCTCAAATTTATTTTCTGTTTGAACTAGCGATATATACAAACCCCTGAGCCTATTGTTTTTATCTGAAAAGTTGTGATAATTTACCTCAAGAATATTTCAATGTATTACTGGTGTTAGAGGGCTTAGAACATTGTATGGCATATAGTAAGGACTGAAAGGTTACCTTTGTTTAATAAGATTTTAAACTTTCTCTTATGTTTAATATGTGATTGACCTTTGCCTGCATTATATTTTGTCTGTATTCATTTTGTAATTTGTCCTATATCAATGTTGGCTCAGACCTCAGTTAATAAATGTTCAAAGCACATACTCTGTAGTCCATGTACTTTGTGACTGAAGAATTGCATAATTAAAGGTTGCTCCATAGTTAGGAAATTGTGCTCTTTATGGCTATTACTTAACTGCAGGCATGAAATCATAATTCGAATTTTTGATTGCCTTCCCCAATTCTTAGTCTTTACTATAGTATGTGTTTATCTGAATTGGATATTTCAAAGGTCAATGATTTTTAACGTATTTTCTAATTCTCATATTATGTACTTCTTCTGGAATAAAGGTTCTTTCATTTGTTCTGAAGGAAGAAGTCTTTAAAATTACATGGGTTATAACTGTTTATAATTGTTTCCTTATTTACCCTCTGGATTTTTTATGGGTTTGTAACATGTTTGATTTATTTTTATTGTGATTTACTAATAATGGTTTTTTAATATCTATTATATGTTATGGCTCTCATGCATCAATGGTTAATGTTGCAAAATGCCTATTCTACATGAGGTTAGTTTTATTATAGGAATTCAGAATAATATTTTGTTATTTTTACAATGGTGTTTTGTCAAATTCTTTCTTATTTTCTCAGTACAGTTTTTATTTTGTAATTGTGTACTGATATTTATTTACCATGTATATATATAAAAGCCTAAGCAACCATCGCAACCGAACAGACAACTGAACAAGCTGAGTGGGGTGACTAGGCCGGCAGGGGGGTTAATGAGGGGTGGCCAAACGACTGAGCAGCAGGCTGCGTGGGGCGACCAAGCCAGCAGGGGGGTTAGTGAGGGGTGGCCAAATGACTGAGCAGCAGGCTGTGTGGGATGATCAGGTCAGCAGGGGGGTTAGTGATGGACAGCCAAACGACCGAGCAGCAGGCTGCGTGGGGCGACCAGGTCTGCAGTGGGGGAAGTTGAGGGCGACCAGGCCGGTGGGGGGGGGGGGGCAGTGAGGGACGACTAGGCCGGCAGAGGGGGGGCAGTAAGGGGTGACCAGGCCGGCAAGGGGGGGCAGTTAAGGGTGACCAGGCCAGTGGGGGGGCAGTTGGGGGCGACCAGGCCAGCAGGGGGGGGGCAGTTGGGGTGACCAGGTTAGCAGGGGGGACAGTTAGAGTAATCAGGCAGGCAGGCAGGCAAGTAGTTAGGAGTCAGTGGTCCCAGATTGTGAGAGGGATGTCTGACTGCCGGTTTAGGCCCGATCCCCAGGATAAACCGGCAGTCAGACATCCCCCGAGGGGTCCAGGATTGGAGAGGGTACAGGCTGGGCTGAGGGGACCCCCCCTCCATGCACAAATTTCATGCACTGAGCCTCTAGTCCTTATATAATAATAGCCTAATATGCAAATTGTCTCCTCAACTGAGAGTTTGACCACTCGCTATGACATGCGCTGACCACCAGGGGCTGGTGCGGAACATGGCAGGCGTTGGTGATGTGGCGCTGGCAGCAGGTAGCAGTGGAGGTGCTGCCAGCCCAATGGGCCCCGATGAGAGCGGGACCATGGCAGGATGGTGGAGGGGTGGCTTCAGGCCAAGACGGGTGTGAGCAGGGGCCCAATCACCCCGCAGACAGTGACCAGTGGTGGTGGCAGGGGGTGGGGCCACTGCCTGGCTCCCAGGCGCTGAGGGAGCTGGGTAGGGGGGCTTGGCCCCGACCAATCCCCCCGCAGATGGTGACCAGTGGCCAGCAGGCCCTGATGGCCTGATCGGGGCCGGGCCCCAGCTTGGGACAGGGAACTGGGGGTGGGTGGTGGCAACCAACCTCCCGCGGCACCTGGGGCAGGGGGGCTGCGACATCTCACCGGCTACCTGGGGCGAGGATGACGCGAATGGAGGTGCGGTGAGAATGCGGGGTGTCCGCTGAGCTTGCTCTCACTCGCCCTGCTACCCTGCCCTGGGATGCCAGGGCTTGTGCACCGGGGAAGCCCCCATGCTTAGGTACTGGGCACCAGCGAGGAGCCTGCCCTGCACCTGCATGGCTTCTTCCAGTGAGCCAGGCCCCAGCGGCAGGGAGCCACCGGGACCACAGGGGCTAGTCAGGCTCCCTGTTGGTTTGCGCAGGAGCCGGTCTGAGAGGCTGGCCGGGAGAGAGCACACTGCCCGCCCAGCTTCCGTGCGGCGTTGCCGGGCAGCTCAGAGGCCCACACTGCACCCCGGCCCACAGCGTCCAACTGCACTCACCGCATCTCTGTGTGGGGACTTGGGCGCCATGACTCAGGCAGAGGGAGGTGCATGGGGGCCTGGGTGCTTCCCAGGGCCCAGAGGTCAGCTGGGACCTGCCCTTCCACACCAGACGCTTGCGTTTCTATCACCAGCCAGGCCTAGGGACCACACCCGTGCATGAATTTCGTGCACTGGGCCTCTAGTATTAGATAAATTTGTAGAGATTATTTTCCACATAATATTTAGCACTGTGCTTTAATCTTTATGTGGGTATAATAATTATACAGTAAATATGCATTAATAAAATATTGCTTTTCCTTTTTAAAAAAGTATAGGAAAGAAAGGGGGAAATGACAATGTGTAAAAGAGTAGATTTCAAACAACTCTGAATGAAGATACAGTGGCAAGATGTTTGCCTCAGCCTGACAGTAGGTGGAGCCAGTGTGTTCAAGAGTCTTAGTTCTCTCAACCTTGGCAGAATATACAGAGCCCAGGGGCAACTGGGTAGACAATTTAGAGCTCAGTTGTATTTACAATTGTATAACCATCTCCCAGAGCTAAGGATTAATAAATAGAAGCATTAAAACCTGGTGAAGCTAAAAAAAAAAAAAAGTGATCTATATATTGTTTCATGAGGAGCCCTCCTGCACACAGCGAGCCAATGAGCCAAATGAAAATAGTAACTGGTTTGAGTCTTAAAGAAACTCAGCACTTCCCCACAGCATTTTTCAAATATTTTACTACCTAGGCAAATGTTCAAGTACTGTTAAAGACCCCAGAACTTCAGAAGAAGACGGGGAAATCATCTAACTTAAGCTCCTCAATTTATAGTAGGCAATATTTTGTTCATACCTACTATCACTTCCTAACTGTATAAACTTGGCAACTTTATGCTTAAGCCTTAGTTTCCTGACCTGTAAAATGGAGAAAGAAACCCAATAATATTTAAAATATTTAAATAATTAAATATGATGAAAACAATAAATAAACATGACCAAATAATACACATAAAGATCATTCTGATATGAGAAAGATCAATTGAACATTATACAGGAACTTCCATAATCTAGCAATGTTAAGAATTAAGTGCTACCTGGAAAGAGCTGCCTGGGAAAAGTTCTTGTACCTGGACAAACTCAAGAACAGTTGTCAGAAGGGAGAAAGTTTGCCTTCCACTCCAGACAATAACAAAGTTTTTGGGTACTTTGGTTCATCCAAAGTTTTTTTAAAATCACATAAATGTGTGTTATAGTACTAGGTACTCTACTCCTTAGTAGCTTTTAAGTAGGGCTGATATCAAAATAAAAACAGGAAACAAATACAGGTACAGTAAGTTGGTTCTCAACACCATTGATGGGTTCATGGAAAGTGCGACTTTAAGTAATACAACATATAAATGAACCAATTTTAGCACAGGCTAGTTTCTATAAGCAAGAGTTAAGTACCCATGGCATATTTCTGGTCACAAAAACACCACCAAACTTCTAGGTAAAGACCCAAAACACTTCTAACATTAAAATTGAAATAAATGTGAGCTATACATACATTTAAGAAAGATAAGGAAAACCAAGTAAGATAATTCTTTCCCAACCCAATTATACCAGTTCAGAGTTATGGGTGACCAGAGCCTCTTCTGGCAGGTTAGAGTGCAAGGTAGTAACCAACCCTTCCATCACAGGGACACACACACACACACACACACACACACACACTCACTCAGACCGGGACAATGTAGACACACACTAGTTAACCTAACATGCACATCTTTGGGATGTGGGAAGAGACCAGAATACCCTGAGAAACACACAAACATGAGGAGAATATGCAAACTCCACACAAACAGTGGCCCTGGCTTGGAATCGATTTTTTTTTCTTCATCAACATTATAATGAAACAATGTTGAATGAAGCAACATTATTCCAGGAGCTACTGTCTTACTTTAAAAAGTGATAAACACAAATTTAGTTCAATTTGACAAACATTAGTATTTTCTATGGGCAAAGCACTGAGGTGGGAAATGGGAAGAAAGGTTAGTAAGTAAATAACACTGATTTCTCTCCTAAGAAAGAATATATACAATTTCGTAGGAAAGATAGATAGATAAACAACTAGCAAGGGAGAATGGCAGGACCAAACAGTATAAACAACATAGTTGGGGGTGGGGGTGGGGGTGGGGGACCCAAGAGGGTGTTTAGTAAGGAGGTAGCACTTGAACTATGCCTTAAGATAAGAAGAATTTTTTATCACTACTAATCTAGGAGTCATTCTATTTTTTTGGCATACATATATTGGCTTCAAAAAATATTTAATTTATGAAAACTTTTTTTACATTATTTTAAAAAACATACAAGTTTCACTTTATTGCATGTAAGTTGTAACAAAAATATTTTAAAACTACACATTGTAAAAATGGGAGTGTTCATATTAAATTCAAGATGATGTATAATTTTAGGTTTGGGATGAAAGGTCAAGTACATAGTGGTAAAGAGATAAAAGGTCCTGGGAGCTCCATTATCAGTTATGGTCCCGGTAAACTCTAGCCTAACAAGATGGAAATTATAGAGAAGGGGAAAGACTCACAGAAAAAAGGGCATTATGTGAATACTAGTAGCCCGTTTGCATGAAGATTCGTGCAATAGACCTTCATTCACCTGGCTTCCTGCACCAGTTTTCTGCCGGCACCAGGGACCCAGGCCTTGGCTGTGGCCACCGCCTTCTGCCTTTTTCAGGGTCGGGGCTTGGCCCCGGGCGGTGGCCTTGGGCTAGGCGGCACCCAACATCCTTGCTAAGGATCGCAGGAGCCGACCCCCAGTGGTTTCCTGCGATCCGTGCAGGCTGCCCACTGGTGCCCAAGGCCGGGAAAGCCTCCGCCCCAGGCTTTCCTGGCCTTGGGCTCGCCTCACCCAGCGTCCCTGCTACCGATCACAGGAGCCGACCCCCAGTGGTTTCCTGCGATCGGTGCAGGCTCCCCGCTAGTGCCCAAGGCCCGGAAAGCCTCGGCCCCTGGGACCCCCGGGAGCGGGGGAAGGGGCCGGGCCACGCCCCCCCAGGTGGCCGATCAACCCCCGGACCCCCGGAAGGGGCGGGAGGGGCCCAGACACGCCCCCCCGGGGTGCCGGTCGCCCCAGGCACCCCCGGGAGCAGCGGCATGGGCCCGGCCACGCCCCCCGGGGTGCCGATCGCCCCAGGCACCCCCGGGAGCGGCGGCATGGGCCCGGCCACTGGGCACCGCCATCTTGATCTTCTCAATGGCGGATATGCCACCCGGAGTCCCGCCCCCAGCCTCCTGCCGGCCCAATCGTGGGCATAGTGGAGGTGAGGTCAATTTGCATGTTTCTCTATTATAAGGTAAGATAATGCTGCTTTGAAAAAGGTTGAACAATGAAAGCTGAACAGTGAGATTATCAGTTAATGATAAGCGCGATGGAGAAGACTCAGAAGAGCAAGGGAAGTAAGATGGTCTTGAACTCCCTGGAGAAGTATTATGAAGACTTTAGATTTATCCAGAGGTCAAAAGGGGGAAGTTTCCAAACTATGCACAGGATGAAGAGGCATTATGGAAATAACAAAATCTGAAAATGATTACTTTGATAATCCCTACTTCCTTTCCCTTTTTATTGAAACTTTCAGGGCCCAACTCAATTAGGTAAATTTTGCCTAATCACCCTATTAAAAATGATCACTCCTTCTTTAAAAAATAATATTTTTATTTATTTTAGACAGAGGAAAGGAGAAAGATAGAGAGATAGAAACATCGATGAGAGAAACATTGATAGGCTGCCTCCTGCATGTCCCACACTGGGGATTGAGCCTGCAACCAGGGCATGTGACCTCCTGGTTCATGGATCGATGCTCAACCACTGAGCAACCGCCGGGCTCCTTCTCCTGACAGCACTTAATGTTCTAACCTCTCATCTGGCACTTAGCACAGATTGCCTTGAACAGATAGTACTTTTTTCACTAAATCAGAATATAGATAAATGCCTTATCTATTAAGCTAAACAATATAAAAGAGGCAACCACAGAAACAGATATATCACACCAACAGCATGTGTACTAGGAACAAATTAGCTAAATAACAAAGGTCTCACAATAAATTCATTTTAATTCATTTGAAATAGTGTCTAGTGAGTTATAATCTACAGAAGACTTTCAAGTACAGAAGTAAAAATCAAATAGCAAGACAAAAGTTGCTAGACAGGGATCATTGGTATTTCTCATAAAAACTGGTTTCTGGGCCCACTGGTATTTCTTGTAAGGACTGGTTTCTGGCCCAATCTATCATAAAGAATGTTTGTTTCCTGAATATGTACTTCAGAATATATTATCATTTAGGGGGGTCTTTAAAATTGCTGTAGAAGCTTTAAATAACTAGGATATTAAACTGGGTGTGTAGTATGTTATTGATCCACTCTTTCTGTAGGAATGGGTGAAGAAAACGGGAAGAACTGAAATTCATTAAATATCTATTTTGGAAAGCAGCAGCCCTGTAGGTTGCTTGGTGTAAAAATTTATTTATTTATTTATTTATTTATTTATTTATTTATTTATTTATTTATTTATTTTGTACCAGAGGCTATACAACATGACTGTTGTTTGAACAATGTAACCAACATCCACTCCTCAGAATTGATCACTGTTTACATTTTATGCCCGTGTCAAGCCTTTTATTTTAATTTAAAAAAATGTTATTACTGATAAAGTAAAGTCACCCATCTCTCCAGTCCAATTCCCCTTCACACATTTTCAGAGGTAATGGTTAGTGTTAATTTGTATGCATCGTTGTAATTCATTAAAAAATTATTTTACACATATGTGTCCATAAACAAAGTTTTGCTTTGCTGTATTTTTGGTTGTGTTTTTTTAAAAAAATCTAAATAGTATAACTCTGTAAATATCACTTTTCAAATAGTTTGGATTTTTTTAATCCTCACTTGAGGATATGTTTATTGATTTTAGGGAGTGGGAAAGGGAAAGAGAAAGAGAAACATTGATGTGAGAGAGAAATATGAATTGGTTGCCCTTCGTATATACCCTGACCAGGGATGGAACCCACAGTCTAGGTATGTGCCCTGACCAGGAATTGAACCCGCAACCTTTTAGGTGTACAGGACAATAATCCAACCAACTGAGCCACCTGGCTGGGGCATCTTCAAATAGTTTTTATCAATAAAAATTATAACTGAGAGATCCATCAGATAGATAGATAGTCTAGTTCATTCCTTTCAACTGCTCTCATAGGAATATACCAAATTATATTTATTTATTCCCATACCAATGGACAAAGTTTTTTCCTATATTTTTCTATTAAACAATATTTCAGTGTACTTCCTTCTTTATGTACATTTATACAAGTGTATTGCTTTATGCCTTATATGCATATAGTTGACTCTTCCTAGTTGGGGAGAAGAAAAGGAGGAGGATAGTGATGGAAAGGGGTCCTGAGCTATCCCAGGAGGTAGAAGGTCAATGGACAAGGGATGGGAATGCTCACTGGAGCAGAGTTCCCTTACATTCATCCTCACTATCACTGCCATGTTGCAGACTATCTTACTTTGACTTGTACGATAAAAAGTAAAATGAGAAGTAAAAGAATAATGCATGCTAAATGTATCATTTTACACGAGGGATATCAACAAATATTGTTTTACTCCTGATAAATGTAGGATAAATGTTTTATATCTATCTATATCTCTCTATCTATCTATCTATATTTAAAGATAAGCTCTTACATAGATTTTTTTAAAGCTTATCATCTAAATCACCTTCTAAAGACATGGAAATGTTCACTATATTCATTAAGTAAGAAAATCAGGTCACAAAATACCGCATAATGAATAATGATATTTTATTTTAAAAATATATATGTATAGCCTGGCTGGTGTGGCTCAGTGGTTGAGCATCGACCTATGAACCAGGAGGTCACGGTTCAATTCCCAGTCAAGGCACATGCCTGGGTTGTGGGCTTGATCCCCAGTATGGAGGCAGCCAATCAATGATTTTCTCTCATCATTGATGTTTCCATCTCTCTTCCTCTCCCTTCCTCTCTGAAAACAATAAAAATATATTATATATATATATATAAATATAGAAAGAGAACAGTCAAAACAGTCAGAGGATATATTGTAAATAATTAACTGATCATAAGAAATTTTCCACGATGGAGAAACCAAGATGGTGGCATAGGTAAACACCTGAACTTGCTGCCTCGCACAACTTCAAACTACAACTAAAATCCTCAAAAAACTAAAAATGGAACTCCCATTTGACCCAGTAATACCATTTCTAGGAATATATCCCAAGAAGCTAGAAACATAAAACAGAAAGGATATATGCACCCCTATGTCCATAGCAGCACAATTTACCATAGCTAAGATTTGGAAACAGCCTAAGTGCCCATCAGCAGATGAGTGGATTAAAAAACTGTGGTACATCTACACAATGGAATACTACGCTGCGCTAAAAAAGAAGGAATTCCTACCATTTGCAACAACATGGATGGAACTGGAGAGCATTATGCTAAGTGAAATAAGCCAGTCAGAGAAAGATAAATATCACATGATCTCACTCATTTATGGAATATAATGAACATAAACTGATGAACAAAAACAGATCCAGAGACACAGAAACATCGATCAGACCATCAAACCTCAGAGGGAAGGTAGGGGAGGGTGGGGGTAAGGGGGAGAGATCAAACAAAGGACTTGTATGCATGCATATAAGCCTAACCAATGGACACAGACAACAGGGGGGTGAGGGCATGAGTGGGAGGAGTGGGGGGCAATGGGGGAATAAGGACACATATGTAATACCTTAATCAATAAAGAAATAAAATAAAAAAAAACTACAACTAAAAGACAAAACGGACATCATCCAGAACCACAGGAAGGCTGGCTAAGTGGAAATTCTACAACTAGAAGGGAAGAGAAAAGCACACTGAGACTCAGAGGAGCTGCGGAAGTAAAGTGTAGAGGTACTAAGGCGCGCATGCGGAGAGGGCTGGCAACTGAGTACGCAGCTGGCTTTTTCAATCCGGAGGGAGACACAAGCTCCCGACTGCTCTGAACTCCAGTTCTGGGCAAGACTCTGGGGACCCAGACTCATACTGGGAGAAACTGGACTGTCTGGCAGTGGGCAGAACTCGAGGGCGGCTTTCTCTCAGAGGTGCTTGCAGCGGTTACCAAGGGACACTGAGACCCGGGGGCCTCTTAGGGCAGGGCTGACAGGAAGCCATTGCTGTTTGCTCCGCCCTGAGACTCCGCCCCATCCAAGCTGTGCACAGAGGCTTTTGCATATGAATGGCCTGGTCCTTTGAAATATAAACTTACCTAACAAACTGCAGCTGAGTCAGAGAGACCCAGAACATCCAAAAGAAGGCCCAAGGCCCCACAGCAGCTTGCATTGCTTCACAGCTGGGCCTCATCTGCGCACCTCCAAAACCCAAACAAAGAAGAGGAATCTGCAGATCTCTCCATAGCTCCTGCTGGGTGGCCTCAGGCACAGGCTAAATTAGCACCTCCTTGGAGATCCAAGAGCCAGTGTACCCAGGGGTCAGAGTAGGACCATCCAGATTACAACTCCTCAGATCCATAAGGGACACACTCAGGGGGCAGACTCAGTGAGCACCAAGGCCCCATGAAGCAAGTCTTGCCTCATAAGGGTGTCTCCAGCACAGAAGTTCTCCCATGGTAGACACAGCTGATCCTCACAGCCAATTGGCCTGGAGGTCAATTCCTCCCAGTGATACCAACAACAATCAAGGCTTAACTACAACAAGACTGTGCACACAGCCCACAAAGGGGTGCACCAAGAGTGTCCACCTCAGGTAACTGGGGAGGGTGAGCCACTGGGCCCTATAGGACACCTAGCACACAAAGCCACTCCATCAACTCAGGGAAGCAGCCAAAATGCGGAGACAAAGAAACAGGTCACAAATGAAAGAAATGGAGGAAAGCAAACTACTGGATATAGAGTTCAAAAACATGGTTATAAGGTTTTTCAAGAATTTTCTAGAAAAGGCTGATAAATTTAGTGAGACCCTCGAGGATATGAAAAACGACCAACTAGAAATTAAGCATACACTGACTGAAATAAAAAATAATATACAGAGATCCAACAGCAGGACAGAGGATCTCAAGAATCAAGTCAAAGATTTGAAATACAAAGAAGCAAAAAACACCCAACCGGAAAAGCAAAAAGAAAAAAGAATCCAAAAATATGAAAAATAGTGTAAGGAGCCTCTGGGAAAACTTCAAGTGTACCAACATCTGAATTATGGGGGTGCCAGAAGAAGAGAGAGAGCAAGGTACTGAAAACCTATCTGAAGAAATAATGACAGAAAACTTCCCCACCTGGTGAGAGAAATAGACTTACAAGTCCAGGAAGCACACAGAACCCCAAACAAAAGGAATCCAAAGAGGACCACACCAAGACACATCATAATTAAAATGCCAAGAGCAACAGATAGAGAATATTAAAAGCAGCAAGAGAAAAACAGTTAGTTACCTACAAGGGAGCACCCATACGATTGTCAGCTGATTTCTCAGCAGAAACTATGCAGGCCAGACGAGAGTGGCAAGAAATATTCAAACTGATGAATAGCAAGAACCTACAACCAAGATTACTCTACCCAGCAAAACTATCATTCAGAATTGAAGGTCAGATAAAGAGCTTCACAGATAAGAAAAAGCTAAAGGAGTTCATCACAGCCAAACCACTATTATATGAAATGCTGAAAGGTATTCTTTAAGAAGAGGAGGAAGAAGAAAAAGGTAAAGATAAAAATTATGAACAACAAATACATATCTATCAACAAGTGAATCTAAAAATCAAGTGAATAAAAAATCTGATGAACAGAATAAACTGGTGAATATAATAGAATCAGGGGCATAGAAAGGAAATGAACTGATAATTCTCAGGGAGAAAGGGGTGTGGGGGTGCAGGAAGAGACTGGACAAAAATCGTACACCTATGGATGAGGACAGTGGGGGCGGGTAAGAGCAGAGGGTGGGGTGGGAACCAGGTGGAGGGGAGCTATGGGGGGAAAAAGAGGAACAATTGTAATAATCTGAACAATAAAGATTTATTAAATAAATAAATAAATAAATAAATAAGAAATTTTCCATGAGGCTGCAGGTATGGGTTGAGGATGAAGTGGTGATAGAATAAGAGCTGGTACCATGGGCCCTAACCGGTTTGGCTCATTGGATAGAGTGTCGGCCTGTGGACTGAAGGGTCCCAGGTTCGATTCCAGTCAAGGGCATGTACCTTGGTTGCGGGCACATCCCCAGTGGGGAGTGTGCAGGAGGCAGCTCATTAATGTTTCTCTCTCATTGATGTTTCTAACTCTCTATCCCTCTCCCTTCCTCTCTGTAAAAAAATCAATAAAATATATTTTTTAAAAAGAAAAGAAGAGCTGGTACCATGGAATCTAAGCCACCTACTTGTGCCATTTAATTGTGCTTCATGGACCTGTTTGGGCTGGGTCTCATTTTTACCAATTTCATTTTATAATATAATGCTGGAGAGAGTGATTACTGGTACTTTTCATTTCTGCTTCTTTGTTGTTGTTGTTTTTTAAATATATATATTTTATTGATTTTTTACAGAGAGGAAGAGAGAGCTAGAAACATCGATGAGAGAGAAACATCAATCAGCTGCCTCCTGCACACCCCCTACTGGGGATGTGCCCGCAACCAAGGTACATGCCCTTGACAGGAATCGAACCTGGGACCCTTCAGTCCGCAGGCTGACACTCTATCCACTGAGTCAAACTGGTTACGGTGTCATTTCTGCTTCTTTGTATTTTCTATATTTTTCCTTCACAAAATTTTGAAGAGTTGAATTATTTGTTTAAGTACTTCCCCAAGTCTAAGCTATGAGCTCCACGAAGATTTACCACTCTTTATCCCAGGCTTAGTATTATGCCTGGCATACTGAAAGTTATGTCAATATTTGCTGAATGATTCAAAATGTTCTACAATATGAAAGTAATTACTTTCTAATAAGAAAAATGAGAAAATTTGTGTTTATAAGGGAAACCTATATAAACATAACATTAATTTTTTAAAAACACACAACTTACCATAAATAGAGAATGACAGAAAAGGGTATCAACTAATTAACATTTGGCTTAGTATAATTGATGAAAATTTCACAGAAGAGAAAATATTTGAGTGTGCCTTAAGTGTGACTAGGCTTAGTGCAGAGAACAGTATTCAGGGCACAAATAATACAGACATGTGCAAAAGCAAGAAAGAACATAGTGTGTCTAGGAAAGCATGAGAAGTAACTTATATTATGTCTAAGGAGCAAGTTGTCTCAGGAGATAAAGCTACTAAGATAAAATGAAACTAAGATAAACATAAATAATACGTCTGTGATCTCCCTACCAAACTGTAAAAAGTTTTAATTCCATCCCAGGAAGCAAATGGAGAGCAAATGAGGCAGAGGAATGATAAAAAGACAAGTAACTTTGCCCTGGCCAGTGTGGCTTACTTGATTGGAGCATCTTCCACGCACCATAGGGTCTCCAGTTCGATTCCTGGTCAGGGCACATGCCCAGATTTCTGGTTTGATCCCCATTTTGTGTGCATACTGGAGGCAGCCAATCGATGTTTCTCCCTCCCTCCCTTCCTTCCTCCCTCCCTCCCTCCCTCCCTCCCTTCTTCTCTCTCTGAAATCAATGGAAGCCTATCCTTGGGTGAGGATTAATTTTTAAAAAATGACAAGTAACTTTACAATAAGCCTGATGATTGGATATGTTAGAAGGGGGAAGATAATTTGACTAATTTAAGAGACTTTTCTATGATGAATTCCCAATTGGTTATGCAAAAGGCAACCAAAAGTATGCAAATATGTAATTACTAGAGGCCCAGTGCACAAAATTCATGCCCCAGGGGGGGTGGCGGGGGTCCCTTTAGCCCGGACTGCACCCTCTCGCAGTCCGGGAGCCCTCAGGGGATGTCTGACTGATGGCTTAGCGCTGCCGCGGAGGCAGGAGAGGCTCCCACCACCGCTGGTGCGCTAGCCAGCCATGAGCCTGGCTTCTGGCTGAGCAGCGCTCCCCCTGTGGGAGCACACTGACCACCAGGGGACAGCTCCTGCATTGAGCATCTGCCCCCTGGTGGTCAGTGCGTGTCATAGCGACCAGTTGTTCTGCTGTTCGGTCCATTTGCATATTAGCCTTTTATTATATAGGATTATTCATCTGAAAACTAATAAAATGTCAGAGTGTTAAAAAAGTTACCTGTTTTCTCTCCATAGGAGAAGGGAATAACTTGAAATATGCAGTGCCATCACCATAAATATTCCCTACACAGATTTTTCATTATAATTAAATAGGTTCTTAGCATGGTGGCTGGCACATAGTAAGTACAGTACCAATAAATATTAGCTGTTATATTAATACTGTTGTTTTAAATGTTATCTAAAAGGCCACAAAATGAACTAATTTCCCCCTGGAAATCTGTATATTCTTTGACAAACAGTTAGTGGTTCTTTCTTGAAATCTTGGCATGAGCTCTCAGAATTTAAATCTTCCTGGCTGCATAGAGCATAAGGAATTTCATCAGATCTAACTGTTGAAAGAGTTGTTAAATAGAAGAGAAAGTACATAAAACTTTTTAGCAGTGATAGGGAGGTCACCAATGAAGATTTTAGTAGGGCCCATTTTCTGAACTAACTAATAAATTATATTTTCTTATTTCCTGCTAAAATATACTCCATTAAAACTTCTGTAAAAAGTGGCAGACTCCAAACAGCTGTATGTTAAATACTGTGTGCGATGAACAAATCTTTTTTAGTAGTTTAGAGCAACCGTTCTCCAGCTGTGGTCTGTGGACCCTTTCCGGGTCCTTGAGTTCAACATTATTTTTGTAATATTGAGAGTTATTTACCTTATTCACGGCATTGACATTTGCATTGATGGCATAAAAGCCGATGGTGGGTACAATTGCTGGCACCTTTGCAAGAATCAGGGCAATAACAACCAAACTACACTATAGTCATTGTATTCTTTCCCACCACCATACAGAGTTTTGTGTGTTTTTTAAAGCCAACTAACAATGCCTTTGATGAAGTATTTTATTTTGATGTTTTTTAACAATGCCTTTTATTTTGATGAAAATAAAAATGACTAATTGTATTAAATCTCAACTCTTGAGTGCATATCTTTTAATATTCTTTGTAATAAAATGGGAATTTTCACAAAGAACTTCTATATACTGAAGTATGACAGTTTTCTCAAGGAAAAGCATTTGTGTGACTGTTTTGAGTTGTGATCTCAACTAGCTGTTTTTTCCATGAAATGTCATTTTTACTTAAAAGAACTGATTATTAATTTTGGGCATTTGGAAGACGTTTCCAGAGTAAAGTGAGACTGCCACTTTAAGAAAAATAACTGACAGTATTTTTACCAATAATAAAATCCAAGCTTCTGAGCAAAATTTAGAATTTTTAAGAACCTGCATCTACCTGTGAGTTTGACAGCTTCTCAATACTTAAAGACTTTTCTGATGAAATCAGAGGTGCTGTATTAATAAATGTAATCTTTTGATATTACACAAATATGTCAACATCTAGAAGACTGCTTCAACAGTGAACCAATATTTTCCATATGATTGATGCATGATACTATAAAATCATGCATGGATAAAAATCTATTGAAAGTGCAAGACAGACGAGTAAATTTTAATATAACATAGTACAAAAAGCTCACTGATAATGGTCTCAGGTTCCACATTTCAATCAATTCTAAGACTGCCACTTGTAAATTTTTTTTAACTTAGATGTTTTTTAAAAATATATATTTTATTGATTTCTTTACAGAAAGGAAGGGAGAGGGATAGAGAGTTAGAAACATCGATGAGAGAGAAACATCGATCAGCTGCCTCCTGCACACCTCCTACTGCGGATGTGCCCGCAATCAAGGTACATGCCCTTGACCGGAATCAAACCTGCGACCTTTCAGTCCGCAGACTGACGCTCTATCCACTGAGCAAAACTGGTTAGCATGTACATTTTTGATATACTATCAAAAAAGAACATAAACAATTTTCTGAAAAGGCGATTATTAAAATAATTCTCCCTTTTCCAACTACCTGACTAAAAGCCTGATTTCTTCCCTTCCCTTCCCTTCCCTTCCCTTCCCTTCCCTTCCCTTCCCTTCCCTTCCCTTCCCCCTCCCTCTTTCTTTTTAGAGAAAGTGAAAGGGAGGGGGAGAGACAGAGAGAGAAACATCAATGATGAGAGAGAATCATTGATCGACTGCTTCCTGAACGCTTTCTGCTGGGCTTGTGCCCTGATCAGGAATCAATCCATGACCTTCTGGTTCATTGGTCAGCACTCAACCACTGACTCACAATGGCCCGGGCAAAACAACCATTTTTTTTTTTTAATATATTTTATTGATTTTTTACAGAGAGGCAGGGAGAGGGATAGAGAGTTAGAAACATCGATGAGAGAGAAACATCGATCAGCTGCCTCCTGCACACCTCCCACTGGGGATGTGCCTGCAACCAAGGTACGTGCCCTTGACCGGAATCGAACCTGGGACCCTTCAGTCCACAGGCTGACGCTCTATCCACTGAGCCAAACCGGTTTCGGCACAACCATTTTTAAAAAATGGGCAAAAGAATTGAAAAAACACATCACCAAAAAAAAAAAAAAAAAAGACATTCAAATGGCCAAGAAGCACATGAAAATGTGCTCAACATCTTTAGTTATCAAGCAAATGGTAATTAAAACTACAATGAGTCCAGAATGAATAAAATTAAAAAGAATGACAATACCAAATGTTGCTGAGGATGTGGAATGCCCAAAGCTTCCATGATGGAAATGAAAAATGGTACATCACTTTGGGAAAGTCTTGAAGTTCCTTATAAAACTAAATATAAACTAATCCTATGACTTGGCAATTCCACTCCTAGGAATTTACCCAAGAAAGATGAAAACATATGTTTACAAAAAGACTTGCATAAGGATGTTCATAGCAGCTTTATTCATAACTAGTGCCCCGGTGCACAGATTCCTGCACATTGAAAATAAATTAATTAGAAGGTGGCCGGTGGGGAGGGATTGGGCTAGATGGGCCAGACATGCCCTGGAGCCAACCTCCCCAGTCCTTCCCTGACCGGCCGCATCTGGGGCAGCGCTGAGGCTCCAAGGGCATTTGCAGAGTGAGTAGGGTCCCTCCGGAAGGTGGAGTTCCTTGGGCTACCTGTAGGGATCGGGCCAAAACCAGCTCTCCAATATCCCCCGAGGGGTCTGGGATTGCAAGAGGGCAGTTCTCGGGTAACACACCCCAGAACTGGGCTCCCTCCTCTCTGGTTCCGGGGTGCATCACTCGAGAACTGCTGCCGCCAAGTCACAACAGCTTGGCAACTCCTGTGTTGAGCGTCTGCCCCCTGGTGGTCAGTGTGTGTCATACCTACTGGCTGGTCGGACAGTCAGACGATCACTTAGCCATTTATATATATGGCTAAACTAATTTATAACTATATAAATTAGTTATATATATATATATATATATATATATATATATATATATATATATATAAACTAGAGGCCCAGTGCACAAATTCATGCACCAGTGGGGTCCCTTGGCCTGGATGGGGCCTAAACCAGCTTTCTGACATCCCCCGAGGGGTCCTGGATTGCAAGAGGGCACAGGCCAGGTTGAGGGACCCCACCGGTGCACAATCAGGGCCGGGGAGGGATGCCGGAGGTTGGCCAGCCAGGGAGGGACCGCGGGATGGCTCCAGGGCATGTCCAGCCCATCTTGCTCAGTCCTGATCGGCCAGACCCCAGCAGTAAGCTCACTGCCAGTCAGAGCGCCTTCCCCCTGGTGGTCAGTGCACGTCATAGCGACTGGTCAACTGGTTGACTGTCTGCCCCCTGGTGTTCAGAACACATCATAGTGACTAGTTGATGGGTCAACTGTCTGCCCCCTGGTGGTCAGTGCACATCATAGCAAGTGGTTGAGCAGTCTTAGCATATCATTAGCATACTAGAGGCCCAGCGCACGATTAAATCTTGCGGGTAGGGTCCCTAGGCCTAGCCTCCTGCGATCAGGGCCATCTTCTGCCTGTTCGCCAGTCCCCAGGCCCAATGCTGCCTCCGCTGATGCCACTGAGCTGCCAGGCTGTTGGGATCACCAGCTCATCCCCAGCCGCTACCGCTGCTGCTGGAGCTTGAAGCGCTGACGAAGGGGAGCACGGCAGGGGATCCAGGTGCACACACGTGCACCAGGCCAAAAGCCTCCGGCAGAGGCTTTTGGCCTGGAGCCAGCGCGGACAACCGGCTCCCCGCCTCTGATGGCAGGGGAGCCGGGTGTCCGGGGTGTCCGAGGCAGCCCCCCTCAGCGGCCGCCAATCCAGCCGTTGAGAGGCGCGGGGGGCGGGGAGCGGGAGTCCCGCCCCCCGCGCCTCTCAATGGCTGGATATGCCACCCCGAGTCCCGCCCCCCAGCCTCTCGCCGCCCAATCGTGGGCGTAGCGGAGTGATGGTTATTTGCATATTACCTTTTTATTAGGTAGGATTACACTTTGTTTGAACGGCCAACCAGACGACTGGACACTTAGCACATTAGACTTTTATTATATTCATAGTAGTCAAAACTGAAAACAGCCCAGATGTCCATCAAGAGGAAAATGGATAAACAATCTATATTAATAAAAGCCTATGTGGTCGTCACACCCTCACGCCGCAACGAGCAATCACCAGGAAGCTGCGTGTGCGAGGCGCACGCGAGTGGGCGGGGACTTGACCAGGACATGCAACGGGGGAGCGGATGGCGGCTGCCACTGCCCAGGGCCGGCCCGAGGCTCAGGCAACGAGGGCCAGGCTGAGGCTCAGGCAAGCTGCAGTGACTGTGAGGGCCGAGGCTCAGGCAGCCTTACGGCCGGCAGTGGCAACAGCAGAGGCATGATGGGGGCGTCGCCTTCCCCTGATTGCCAGGTCGCCTCCTGCAGAGGGAGGCCAGAGGCAGCAGCAGTGAAGGGGTAATGGGGTCGATACCTTCCCCTGATCAGCTGGTTGCCTCCCACAGAGGGAGGCCAGACTGAGGCTTAGGACATCCCCTGAGGGCTCCCGGGCTGTGAGAGGGGGCAGGCCAGGCTGAGTGACCCCCCAATGCATGAATTTTTGTGCACCGGGCCTCTAGTCTATGATAATATTCATACAATGAAATACTACACAACAATTAAAAGGAACAAACTACTGACACAATAGTATAAATAAAACTCATTTCTTACAAACATGAATCTTAAATGGATAAGTAAAAGTTTTTAAATATTTTCAATTTTAATTTCTAATACAGTAAATACCAACATATTTAATCACAGAGTTCTTCAGGATCCTCAATACTTTTTAAATGTGTAAAACGGTCATGAGTCCAAAAAGCTACCTCTGATCTAGTAAAAAAAAGTTGAATATGGGCATGCCCTACAATCTAACAATCACACTTCTAAGTATGTACTGAAATTCTTAAACATATGTGTGTACCACAAGATGTACAAGAATGTTCATAGCACTATCTGTAATAGCAAAAACGTGGAAACAAAATATCCAATGATTGAGGAATGGCTAAATCAATATATTCATACAAATGGAATTCTAAACAACATAAAAATAAATATCCATACCCAACAACACAAACCATTCTCAGGAACATGCATGATACGAAGGACCACAATTTGAGTGAAAAAGCAAGTTGCAGAAAACTATATATAAGAAACAATTTTACTTAAAATATAAAACAAGCAAATCTAAACAGTATATATTTTTCTTTTTTTCATTATTAAGGTATAACATATGTGTCCTTATTGCCCCATTGCCCCCCATTCCTCCCACTCCTGCCCTCACCCCCCTCGTTGTCTGTGTCCATTGCTTAGGCTTATATGCATGCATACAAGTCCTTTGGTTGATCTCTTCCCCTTACCCCCACCCTCCCCTACCTTCCCTCTGAGGTTTGATGGTCTGATCCATGCTTCTCTGACTCTGGATCTGTTTTTGCTCATCAGTTTATGTTGTTCATTATATTCCATAAATGAGTGAGATCATGTGATATTTATCTTTCTCTGACTGGCTCATTTAGCTTAGTATAATGCTCTCCAGTTCCATCCATGCTGTTGCAAATGGTAAGAATCCCTTCTTTTTTACCACAGCATAGTATTAAACAGTATATTTTTAAGAATGCATAAGTGGTTGCCCTGGCCAGGTAGCTCAGTTGATTAGTGTCGTCCCCAGTAAGCCAAGGTTGTGAATTCAATCCCTGGTCAGGGCACATACAAGAATCAACCAATGAATGCATAAATAAGAACAACAAATAGAGGTTACTCTCTCTAAAAATCAATAAATATATTTTTAAAAAGAATGCAAAAGTGGTAAAAATCTAGGAAATGATAAACACTAAATTAAGGATAGTAGTTATCTCTGGAGAAAAAGGAAAAAGATGGGATCAGGGAAGGGTACACAGGGGATAAATGTTTATTTAATGACTGCTCTTAACCAAAGAATAGTCTTTCTTTATCAAGGTCATAATTCTCTTCAATTGCCAGGCTTTAGGTCTGACATTCCTAGAGTAGTGAAAGAACAAAGAACATAGATCTGATTAGCAAGACTAATTGAATCAACGCCAGTGATCAAAGGGATCAGACAACAAAGTAGACATGCCCTCTTGTCTGCTTTAAAAAAGAGAGAGAGAGAACAGTGAGGGCAGAGGTATAACTGCTACTTGGCAGGTAATATTTCATTTTGGGAACACTATCTTATCTAGAATCTCTCTTTATCATTTGTGTGAATGAATAAATAAGTGAATATCAGCCATAAAAACATAAGGGCAGTACCTAGATTTTGACATGCATAATTTTGGCGTTCTGTTTTGTTTTCAGGCTCTATCCAGTCTATCCACTAGCTGTTAAAAGCACCTTGCTCTGAAAAGTTAAAGATCTTTAAGAGCAAGAGTACACACCTATAATGAATCAAAGATTTTTCTAGCTCTGCAACTAAAATATTTCAACCTTGAAGTACTTACTTTCATTGAGTCTCAGGAGGACAGTATAGGAATAATAAAATTATGCTCATAAAATTCTTCGAAATATTCACATAGGAGAAACATAACCTTATTATCTTCTAAGAATAATAAGGTATGGTGTAATTTGGTATATTCTTGAGATTAAACCACAGGAAATCAAAATTGCTCAAAACTCAACTTCAGAGTTCAGTTATCTATTGCTGAATAACACCACCTCAAAACTGCATGGCTTTAAAAAATAATTTAGTACTAGTAGTATACAATTAATACTATACTCATTAATACTTATATGAGTATAAGTATTTACATAAATAACCTGTATTGGCAGGAATCCAGTATAAGTAGTGAAATTAGGGAGTACAAGGAAAAGAAGGAAGGAAGACTGAAGACTTTAGAATAAATTGGATACATAATGAGCTACAACTACACATCCACCAGAAAAGCGAAAATTAAAAAGACTGACATCAAATGTTGGCCAGAATGTGGCTCAAACGCTGTGAATGTAAAATAGTACAACCACTTTGGGAAAAGATCTGGCAGTTTTCTATTCTGTGACCCACTTATTCCAACCCTAGGTACTTACCCTATGAGAAATGAAAACAAATGTTCCTAACAGCTTTATTTATAACTAGAGGTCCAGTGCATGAAAATTCGTGCACTAAGAGGGGTCCCTCAGCCCGGCCTGCACCCTCTCACAATCCGGGATCCCTCGGGTAGGGTCCCTAGGCCTGGCCTGAGATCAGGGCCTATCGGGGCTTTCCTTCCCCGGGCTGCAGGAGCTGGCCCGACCCCCGCTGCTGCCACTGCTTGCCATATGTGCAGCGCTGCCCCCCCTCCCCTGCCACTGGTGGCCTCCCTCTGCAGGCAACAGGCTGGGGTGCAATGGCTTGGCTGGCCTGGGCCTCCCTCTTTCTTTGCTGGGGGGCGGGGCCAGCTCTTCGAGGTGCCATCTGCCTACATGATCACCTCTAACCGCTGGTCTGCCTACCTGATCACCCCTAACCACTCTGCCTGCCTGCCTGATTGCCCCTAACCACTTGTTTGGGGGCGGGACCAGCCCGGCGAGGGGCCCTCTGCCTACCTGATCTCCCTTAACCACTTGCCTGCCTACCTGATCACCCCTAACCGCTGGTCTGCCTACCTGATCTCCCCTAACCCCTCTGCCTGCCTGATTGCCCCTAACTGCTTGCTTGGGGGCTGTCTGCCTACCTGATCTCCCCTAACCGCTTGCCTGCCTACCTGATCACCCCTAACCGCTGGTCTGCCTACCTGATCTCCCCTAACCACTTGCCTGTCTGCCTGATTGCCCCTAACCACTTGCTTGGGGGTGGGGCCAGCCCTGCGAGGGGCCGTCTGCCTACCTGATCTCCCCTAACCACTTGTCTGCCTATTTGATCACCCCTAACCCCTGGCCTGCCTACCTGATCTCCCCTAACCACTTGCCTGCCTACTTGATCACCCCTTAACCCCTGGCCTGCCTACCTGATCTCCCCTAACCACTTGCCTGTCTGCCTGATTGCCCCTAACCACTTTCTTGGGGGTGGGGCCGTCTGCCTACCTGATCTCCCCTAACCGCTGGTCTGCCTACCTGATCACCCTAACCACTGGTGTGCCTACCTGGTCACCCCTAACCCCTCTGCCTGCTTGCCTGATTGCCCCTTACCCCTTGCTTGGTGCGGGGCCAGCATTGACTTCGCCTGGTCAGCTTCCGGTCGTTACTGGTCGTTACGACTCAGAATTTTTATATATTAGGATTGCCAAAACCTGAACACAGCCAGGTATCATCAACAGCAAAATAAACTGTGGTATATTCATACAATGGAATACTATTCAACAATAGAAAGGAATCACTAATACATGCAATGACATAGATGAATCTCAAAAACATTATGCTGAGGAAAAAAGGCTTACACTGAATAGTTAATACTATATGACTCCACTTACATGCAGCTCTAGAATAGGCAAATCTAACCTATGGTGGTGGGAAAAAATCCGAACACTTTTGCCCCTGGTGACAAGGTGGAAAGTGGAGGTGGAGATTAACAGGGAGGGGGCATGAGGAATTTTCCTTTTTGATGGTGAAGTTCCATATCTTGATAGGGATTTTGGTTACAGATGTATGCATTTCTCAGAATTCAGCAAATATACACTTAAAATTTGTCTATTATACTAAATATAAATTTTACATCAAAAGGGAAAAACAAATAATTGAACTTTAGTGATATGCTGCAGTTCTTAGGGGAAAGTATACAAATGTCTGAAATTTACTTTGAAATGTATAAAAATAAATAAAGTGAAGTGCTAGATGGAGAGAGGAATAGATAAATGGATAGAAAAAGTGATAAAATAGATATAGTAAAATGTTAATGGTAGAATCCAGGTAGTAAGTAAACAGTTATTGATTGCAAAATTCTTCCAACTTTGGTGTATGTGTGAAAATGTTCATTTTTTTAAAGGGATTTTCATGCTACGTTTAGAACTTGGCCTTTATCCCTCAGTCAATAGAAAGTCTTCAAAGGAAAACAGAAGAAGAACCTAATTCTGTAATGAGTTACCAATCAAGATTTAAAGAGGTATCCACTGATGAGAGAATGTAGGTAGCTACAAATGACAAAGGGAACAGTGCAAAAGCAATTAGGTGAAGGTTGTGTGGCACACTAGACACTCCAAATGACCTTCCCACTGAAAACACCTAAAAATGCTGGTATATTCACAATATATTCAAACATATGAAAGAGAAGGAAGAAAGGAGAAGGAAAGGAAGATCTACTAAGGTGAGGAGTCAAGTAAGAGACCTCCCCAAATAAAGGTTTAATCTCCCCACCCTACCAGCTCTGAGACTCAGTGTTTGCTCTTAAGGCCTTCCAACTGACTGAATGAAGTCCAACCACATTTTTGAGAGTAATCTTTAGTTAAAATCAACTGACTATAGATCTTAACCATTTACAAAATACCTTCACAGAACTCCTAGATTAGTATTTGATTAAATGACTGGATACTACAGCCTAGCCAACTTCACACATTAAGCAGATAAGGAGACCACAACTATAACAGAGCATGATTTATTTTTTTAAAACTTATTTTGATTCCAATTCAACTAATATTTATTGAGCACCTAGTATTTGCCAGGCACTGCACCTGATTGTGCTTTCACATATATCATGCCATTTAGTTCTCATGACCCTACTAAATATCATTATTCTAATTTTAAAGAAAATAAACTGATACAAAGAATGATTAAGTGATTTGCCCAAAGTCACAAGATTCAATGGAACAAAGTTCAGATAGAATCCTTGATTCTGATTCCAAGTCAGTATACCATGTACTTTCCCCACAGTAGAACATGTAGGACTTCCTTGTCACCATAAACTACTTTTGCTGTCTCTTTTGGGGACCATTTTTCAGGGTCCTAATATGTTTCTTCAATACCTTTACTTCTTTTAAAATGCTTGTTTGCACTACCTAAGTCTCCAGGTGAGATTTTTTTCCACTGACTGGGAAACAGTTGATAAAGGGACAAGGGTAGAACCCAAAATCGAAGGAACAACTTATAACTTTAACCTCAAATAATAATGCACTGGGTAAGACTTCCATAAATGTTTATTATTCTATGTATTCCAGCTCAATAAAGTTCCCCAAATTACCATGAGGTATTTGTTTCCTTATTTACCCACCTGTTAATTACTGTTCTATTTTTTAAAAGTCAATAGTTTCTTCCAATATGTGCTACCAAATGACAATTCTTCCTAGTTAATATCTTGGATGACTTGGGTAAATGCTAAGTCACGATTAGACTTCAAAATGTACTTAGCCTTCAAGTATTAATAAACTCTAACTATTAAACTATAGACTTCAGTCTAAAGGTAAGTGAAAACTTTCTGAAATGAAAAAGTAGTTACATCCTGGCAGCATAGCTCAGTTGGTTATAATGTTTTCCCAATACACCAAGGTCGTGGGTTCTATCCCTGAGTACATACTAGTGCAAGAATCAACCAATGAACGCATAAATAAGTAGAACAACAAATTGATTTCTCCCTCCCTCTCTCTCTCTCTCCCCTTTCCTCTCTCTCTAAAACCAATTAATAATTTTTTAAAAGTAGTTCAATTTTAAGTTCTAATTTTGCTCATTACCCAGGATAATCATTTTCAAGCCTTCCTTCACATACAGTGTTTTCAGCCTGTTGCTGTGTGAGGTAGGGAATGAACACCTAACTTGGTTTTCAAAGTTAGAAGCCTAGGTTCCAGTACCATCCCTGTGAGTCTGAACAAGTCATTATCCTTTTGAATTTGGTTTTCTTACATGCAAACAGGGATAATATCTATACCTTACAAGAATAAAAGAGTTAAAAGTGCTTTTTGAACTGTAAAGCCTTGCTTCTCCAAGTATAGTCTCCAGACCAGCAGCTCTGGAATCACCTGATAGCTTTTAAGAAATACAGAATCTAAAGCCACATTCCAGACCTACTGAATCAGAATGCACCTTTTAACAAGATCTCTAGATAAATCACAAGCACATTAAAGTCTGAGAACCACTGCTGCAAAGCATTCTATATATGTTAGAGATCTTCACCATAAAAAAATAGTTCATTAGGAGCTCTTTGGTTCTGAGCAAGTCCTGTGATCTGGTAATTCATTAACAATATAATTTCACCACTAATTTGCAACATAATCTTGAGTAAATCATTTCAATTCTCAAGGTCTTTCTCCTTATAAGTAAAATGAGATTAAACCACTATTCCCAACCTGAGGCCCCTGCACCCACTAGGGTCTGAAAAAGTGGTAATGGAGGGAAAGAAGATAGTATGGAAGTCAAGAGCATAGCTTTGGAATCAAATGGCCTGGGTCACTTACGCTCTGCCACTTAACAGTGTGTAACCTGGGGGAAGTTCCTTTACCTTCCTAAATTTCAATGTCTTCAACAGCAAAATTAGAATTAGTACCTACCTCAGAGATCAAGCAGTACGCCATACGATCACAAATGAGTGCTCTGCTAGGTAAGTAACTTTTTCAGGGTGAGAGAAACAGTCTACAGCTTTACTAGGATGATTGCACAGATGTGTACACCTATCAAAACTTTTCCAACTATACACTTAAAAAGGATGCATTTTATTATAAGTAAATTATACCTAACAAAGCTAATTTGAAAAGTAAAACAGAGAGACAAAAAAGAATGCACTCCAGAGTCAGATTGTGTAAACTCAAATCCTCACTTTGCCTCTTGCTAAGTGGAAAACTGCACAAATTATTTAACCCCTCTGTGCCCTAAATTTCCACATCTACAAAATAGGACTACTAACAGAATCTAACTTAAAAGGGTTGTTTTAAGGATTATAAAGGTTCTTAAAAGATAATACACACATAGAGCTTTACATATTAAGTACCCTCCAATGTTGGCTATAATTATTTCTATTGGCTATTTTCAATATTTCCAAAATCATGTTTCTCCATAAATAAATGCAATGAAGATATTATGTGGTTCTGCTTTGGATTTATATAAATTATACCAATACATTAAAGTAATCAGTGACTACATCTCATATAGATCAGTATAGGGTGATAACAGTAACTAGATCTCCTTTGACAGTTACACATGCCTTTGAATAATTTAAGTGAATATATTTAATTAATTAAAATATATTAATAATTATAATGTATATAAAAATAATAAATTACAATTTATGTAAGAATAATAAATTCATGTGTTCTAAGAAAGAAAGTAGTAAAAGGCTTCTTTCTAATGAAAAGGTTAAATAGCTGCTATGTTACCATATGATCCAGTAATTTCAATTTGGGGTCTCAAAGAGATATCTGTACACCCCTATTCACAATAGCCAAGAGATAGAAGCAACCCACGTATCCACCAACAGAGGGATGGATAAGCAACATGTGGTATGTGTATATATATACACATACATATATACATAGAATGGAAAATTGTATGTATAAATTTTGAAAAGAAGGAAATCCTAACATATGCTACAACATGGATGAACCACAAGAACATTATGTATGCTAAGTGAAATAAGCCAGTCACAAAAAAGACAAATACTGTATAATTCCATTATCTGAGGTACCCTAGATAGTCAGAGACAGAAAGTAGAAGAGTGGTTGCCAGAATCTGAGGGTGATAAGGGAATGGGGAGTTGTTTAATGGCTGTAGAGCTTCAGTTCTGCAAGATGAAAAGAGTTCTAGAGACTGGCTGCACAGTAACGTGAATATACTTAACCATTTTTAAGACTTAAAAATGGCTAAGATGGTAAATTCTGTGTATATTTTTCCACAATAAATCAATAAACAGCTGGTGTGGTCATTCTTCCATCACTGACACTGTAAAGCCTTTATGCTTTAAGTTTTTAATAAGCACCCTTTCTTTGCATTCTAAAGAACCACATACAGACGTCCATCACTGCACTTGAAACAACTGACAGTCTTTGACTTAAAAACATTAAATTTAAACCCTTTTGTGCACTGAATTTGGCCCTTCATGTGCCCTTCATTCTTCAGTTGACTTATGATGCTTTTGAGCTCTAAGTCAGAGGCAGTGTTGCTTGCCTGTCAACAACCTCGGGAAAAAGATGGTCTTTCTTATATTGACAGGATGTCTCCTCTGCTAGCCCATGGGACACCAGGACCAAAAGAAGCCTGAACTATGCTCACTTACTTGAGGCTACAGAGAAGATAGTGGAAAGGTGCCTGAAAAGAAGGAAAGAAAAAGAAAGGCAGCAATGAACTCCAAGAAGCTAGATGCCTTGAATGGCATAAGTGTATGGCAGAGGCAACTGGCTAAAGCATCTCTGGTCTTGCACTACAGTGGTAAGGAAAGAAAGACCCCTTTACCCTAAATCTAAATAAATCCCATAACTAAGGTCTAAAGAGTAAGGGTTGCCCTACTTTTCTTCTGCCAAATTCCTGTGAATAGGATGGGAAGAGGGGCAGCAAATCTGTGCGAAGGGACAGCACCTACCTAGCTTTTGTAACCCCTATAAACCCATAATTAGAAATTAAAAAAATAAATTTTAGCCCTAGCCAGTTTGGCTCAGTGGATAGAGCATTGGCCCGCAGGCTGATCGATGTGTCTCTGTCACATAGATGTCTCTTTCCCTCCTTTCTACTCTCTCTAAAAATCAATGGAAAAATAACCTCGGATGAGTATTAACAAAACGAAAAAAATTTAATTTTAGCTTTATGATAAATAAACCCTCCTTCATGATATGCCAATTCTTGGACATTCTTCTTTCAAATATATTTTTAGTAATGCATTTCCCTTGAGAATAGGAAATGCCTAGTTGAACTTATCTGTTCATACACCTACTGGCTTGTTAGCTACCTTTAATAGAGAGACAGTCTTCACATAGTTTTGTATTCTGAGTCAGTGACCAAAAAGGTGTTCAACAAGTACTTGCTGAATAAACAAAACATTCAGAAAAATTTTTCACTAGGTAATTCTCCTCGAAGACCATAATTATAGCATAGAATCCACTTCCATTTCCCTTTAGGTAATATTTCTTCCATGAAACCAATAGCACCTGAAATTCCACTTCCTGTAGACTGTATGTCTTGGTAGAAAGAGCTGTCAGACCTATATTTGAATACAATTTCTGCCATTTATAGCTGTATGATGCTGAGCAGGTTACTTAACTTCTCTAAGACTTGGTGTCCTCATCTAAAAAATGGGAATAACACCACCTTCTTATTACCTACTAGGAATGTTCTAAGGATTAGAAATGCACACGCAGTCTTCACTTTACAAGGTTCTAAAATGCACATATTTCAGTTACCACAGTATATTAACAACGAGTAATTAAATACACTACAAATGTTGCGACCAGCTCTTCAGTCCACAAATCACTATGTAAATAATAGAAGCACATCACCATCAGTGATTAACCAAGTCACTTCTTTTGAATTCTGTTGGTGAACTTGACAAAATAAACTATAAAAAAACAACAATTAGGCTATTGGAGGACTTCTCATCAGCAACAATAAAAGCCAGCACACATTGGAATAATATTTTCAAAGTTCTGAGAGAAAATACTATGACAATTCACCAAGGCAAAGAAAAACATACTCATTCCATATCAGGAGTTATAAGACAAGAGGGCAGGCACTGTTCAAATTCCTCTTGATAAGTTCTTTAACAACAAAAAAAAATAAAATAAAACATTTTAATTCTCATTATTTTAAACTATAGTATACTAAATAAATATTAATTTACTTTTTCATTTCTCTATATATTTATAATCAATAAAAAAAGGTTTACAGCCCTAGCCGGTTTGGCTCAGTGGATATACAATTTTGACATCTTTATTTATTTATTTTATTGAGAGTATTACAGATGTCCCCCATTTTCACCCTTTTGCTCCCCTCCACCTGGCTCCCAACCCACCCCCGTCCTTCCCCTGTCTATTGTCTGTGTCCATGGACTATGCATATATGCATATAAGTTCTTTGATTAATCTCTTCTCACCCTCTCTTCCTGCCTCCCTCTGAGATCTGTTACGACAATATGTTCCATGCTTCCATGTCTACAGTCCTATTTTGTTTGTCAGTTTATTTTGTTGTTTAACAAGAGTTTTAAAGGTCACAGAACAATCATAAATTTTCCCATTAGTTTTGCCAGTTTTAACTTGCATGGTCATTTATGTTGCCCCGCACTACATTGCAAAGTGAGGACTGCCTGTACCTATAACTTTTGGCACAGCAAGGTGCTTATTATTTCACAACTAAAGAGAAACCCTCTGCCTTTCCCCTGGTCCTTACAATCTGCTCAAACAGAAAACAAATTTGAATTGAACTTGGCTGATGTTAAGAAGATAGCTTTCGGGAACCGTTGCTATATCTGAACATGCAATTCCCCCAACTCATCTTTATGTTATCCAAAATACACACACCCCAATCCTGAAAGATAGGCTTCTTAAACAGTTATTCAGTCTGTCCTTTGTGATAGTATACTATTTTATGCTTGTCCTCATCCTTTGCATGTGGGGACAAAACAATGAATGTGACAGAATTAATATGGCATAGTAGCTCTAGAGTCAGACCTCAACTTGAATACTACCTTTATACCACTTTTGCAACCTTAGATAAGTTACTTCTTAGAGCTTCAATTTCTTAATCTGTGAAAGGAGGATAATAATACCTTCTTTTTGGAATTGTGGCAAAGTTCAAAGGAGATAACATATATGAAGTGCTTAGGAAAGTGTGGTATATAGGAGGCACTTAGATATAGCTATTATCACCATTATTATCCTATCCTAACTAATAAAAGAATAATATGCAAATTGACCATCACTCCAACACACAAGATGGCTTCCCCCATGTGGTCAAAGATGGCTGCCCCCATGTGGACACAAGATGGCACCACAAGATGGCCAGCAGGGGAGGGCAGTTGGGAGGGACCAGGCCTGCAAGGGAGGGCAGTTGGGGGCGATCAAGCCTGCAGGGGAGGGCAGTTAGGGGTGACCAGGCCTGCAGGGGAGGGTAGTTAGGGGTAAACAGGCTGGCAGGGGAGTGGTTAGGGGGTGATCAGGTTGGCAGGCAGAAGCAGTTAGGGGCAATCAGGAAGGCAGGCAGGCGAGCAGTTGGGAGCCAGCAGTCCTGGATTGTGAAAGGGGTCCCAGATTGGAGAGGGTGCAGGCTGGGCTGCGGGACACCACCCCCCCCCCCCGTGCACAAATTTCATGCACCGGGCCTCTAGTCCTTAATATTTCTATCATTAATGTAAATATTAGAATAATGATAAAGTTGTATTTCTTTTAAAAATATCATTACTAATCAGTATATTTTTCAAATATCAAATTCTCTTATTCCAACACATGATACATACCCACCACTTGACCTCAACTTCCTCAAGATTTTTTTCTCCCAAGGCACATGTGCTAAGGGTGGCCAACATTCACTCATTCTCTTCTTGCAACCCTTGATTCCTATGTCAAAACCCTCTCTGCAGTCTGCTCAGAGTTTCCTCTTCTGAGGAAACTAAGAACTAAGGCCATTTCCCATTTCCCAGAGCTATCTGCCAGAACTGTAGTATCTTGCTCTCTCATAGCTCACATGACTTAACTGTCAGTTTTCTCTTTTGATTCCAACCCTTGGTTCTAAACTGAGAGTCATTATTACCTATATTTTCCCATAAAGATGCAAAGAACCTAAAGGCCAACTAAAGCCAACCCCTTTTCTCTACTAAACAATTCCGCCTAAAATATTCACATGAGTTAGTGGAGCAATGTCTGTTTTAAACACTTTCAGTGACAGAAAGCCTTCTACCTTACAGGGCAACCCATTCCAAGATCCTATCTTTAGATAAACAGTTGCCTTAGGTTAAAGCAAAATCTCTCCCCCTTACAGGAGTTTCCACTCACAGGTGCTAATTCCACATTACAAGGAAATACAGAAAGTTTAATGCGCTATATGACAGCTCATCCAACATTTGAAGACCCCTGAGTTTCTCTTCCATTTCCAGTTCAGGAAGCACGGTTTTACGTCCCTTCCCTCGTGGGCCTCCTCTGGACCAGGTATGGGCTTGCCAACATGATCTAACAACAAATCGGGAAAGCCCTTCCCTTGCCAGCATTTAGACTGCTAAGCACTTACACTGCAAATGATCCCTTTGCCCATATTCTTTCGCTATTAAGTAAAAAACATTAATTTAAACCAGCAGTTCAGGAAAATTCTCAGCCTAAATCGTGGTATAAAGGGAATGGTACTAAGTCCTGGAAACTGCAGCAAGAGTTCTCTTTTCTTTTCCTCTCTTTCTTCTTTTTGCTCTTTCTTTCTTTCTTTCTTTCTTTCTTTCTTTCTTTCTTTCTTTCTTTCTTTCTTTCTCTTTTTTTTTAACTTAGCCAATGACTGGGAACAGAATTAAGTAGAATGAGCTGGCATGAAACCCTTGCCTCTCTTCTACAAGCCAAATACACATGCCTGGGAGAAGCACCCAACAATGGGGAAGGTTAGCTAAAAAAAAGACTTTGCTTCATGTCCTGAGAAAGGGAATCAAATGAAAAGAAGGAAGTAATAGCCAAAATATATTCTCTGTACCTAGCCAGAAGCAGGAGACTGAAGAAGTATCAAACATTGTGCTCTCAAAACATGACCGAAGTAAACAACAGAAAAATGAGTGGCAGAATTTTTCCGGGGCTCTCCTAGCCTGGCAGGAATAAACTATCTGGGTACACACACACACACACACACACACACACACACACACAGAAAAAAGCCCGAGGGGCCAGGGGTGCCTGTCAGGGGCGGCAGGTGAAGGAATACGCTGCCCCCGAGTCCTCGGAAAGTGCAATCCGTGGAAACAGTGTCCCCAGGTGACCTCTAACCCTTAGGCTGTGGGACAGGAGGCGGAGTGGAAGCGCCGTGGTCCCTGGTGCTCTCGGGAGCCTGGCACCAGCAGGAAGGCACAGGCTAACTGGGTGCTCTGCCTTCTACTTCTGGTGCGAGGAGGGAGTTGGACAGTTGTCCCCAGAGGGCAGGGGCGCTCTGGTGCTTGAAGACATCCTAGGTGGCAGGGGACGGGGGTGGGGGTGGAGACCTGACCCTGGGAAACCGTTCGCCGGAGGGGATCGAAGAGGTCTAATATTCACAGAGAAAGGGGAAAGCAAAGGCTTGAGGGTTCTCACCTATGGGGGAGGGGAGGGTAAACGAAGATCTGTTCCCCTCTCCCTGGCCCGACGGCGGCGGCCGCCACCGTGGGAGCAGGTGTCGCCCCCACCCCCTAACCCGCCCAGACCCCAGCACTCCTCGGCGACACACCGGCTCCCTCTCCTCTCTCTTCATCCGCAGCTTTTTCGTTCCTGCCCCGGCCCGGGCTCCCACTCCACCCCCCGGGGTCGGGCCTGCTGCCTCCCTGGCGGCCAGGTCCGCCCTCACCCTTCCTCAAACGGCGTCTCCCCCTCAGCCCCGCGCCCTCTCCCCCGCCCGCCCGCCCGCCTCAGGCGCGGGCCGGGGAGGTGCCGCACTCACAGAACTCGGCGATGTACCAGGTCACCGCGTAGTTCTCCTCGCACCAGTCCAGCGTGGAGGTCGTAGGGCCCCAGTAGCCCTGACGGTCCGCGACCGGAGCCATCTCGCGCGCCGCCGCCGCCGCCGCCGCCGCCCTGGCGCTCCGCTCGCAGCTCTCGACTCCCCGGACTCCCAGGCCTGCTCCCGCCCCGCTCGCGCGCTCCCCGAGCCCCGCCCTCCTCCCCGAGGGGCGGGGCCCGGCGCCGTCACTCACACAGTCCCGCAGGGAGGCCCCGCCCCCTGGCGCCGCGAAGCCGCCCCGCCCCGCCCCGCCCCGCCCGCCAGCGCCAGCACCCCTACCCGAGGGCGCCAGGGTTATCCTGCCCGCTCCTCCCCCAGGAAAGGGTGTGATCGCAAAAGGCAGGGGGCGGTGACAGGGACAGACTGCCCCGCCTCGACACGCCCTTGGCTGTAGGTTCGGGGTTCCTCATATCCTGGAGACGGTTTTTTGTCAGGATGTGTCTGAACCTCCGCCTCTGTGTGTGGTTTGATTTAATTGGGACGGAGGTGGGAAGAAGCCTTCAACCAAGCCCTGGCTTGATAAAACCTGTGCAGAAATGCACCTCGGTATCTTCCTGTGGCCGCAGGCCTGAAAGGAGCCCAGAAACAGAACACGCCTAGCCCCCGAGGTTCCGCGGAAATACACCGATTTTCCGCTGAAGGTATATAAGCAAGTGTCTCTTGGAAAACTAAGGGGAAGGGCAACAACAACCCTGGGCTGGGGGGGGGGGGGGGATAATTAAAATGGGCTTTGAGATCCAAAAAGAGAATGCGGCCCAAAGCACGAAGAATTTACCTGCTTCGGTTTGGAGATTCCAAGCCAGAGGTTTCTATCCTCTAATCATAAGTGTGCCATACTCTCCAGGCAACCAACAGCCTCCCCTACCTCCAGCCGCAAGACTCAATACTTGACTGAGCTGCTGGAGGGATCTCTTAAAAACAAATGCAACTGCCCCTGCCCCTTGGGTTCAGCTACACCAAACTTGTCCCTCGCTTGGAAGGTGCAAGGTCAACTCCCATCCTCTTGCCTTTGTTCCTGCGGTTCAGCTGGGACCGCCTTCCTCTCTCCTCCATTTGGCTAAATTCCACTGGCCCTTCAAAATCCAGCTTCTTGAAGCCCACCCTGACTCTCACCCCCAAGCGCTCCCTTGCCCTTTGTTCACTTCCTCCCATGGTTCACCCAGATTAGAGAGCTTGTTTTCTGTTCTTTATGGTCCTCGCACCCAGGACTCTGCCTGGCCAGGCAGTTTGAAATAAAGAGCATAGTTAAGGATTATATAAGTGCTATTTTCCAAGGAAATAAGTCAGATAGGTATAATCGAAGGTAAAAGAGAAAACAAGGAGAGATGAGGAGCCCACAGCCTCTTCATAAAGTGACCTCAGCAGATGATAGATGCAGAACCTTTATAACTGGGAGCAAAACCTAGGAGTAGAAGTGGTGTGGTTTAATAAAAATAGTAGGATATCTGAAACTTTTCTTTTGAGCAGCAGGCATTGACCTTCTGCTAGGTACCCAGCTCTTGAATGGTGTTGGGAACACTAGGTAAATAGGAAGGATGCAAGAGGCCAGTCTCCAGACGGATAAAAGCCACTGAGATGTGGGAAAATGTTTTCTAATCACTTTTATATCATCCTCTAAAATTTCTGTTCAGCCATAGCTGGTTTCAGTCAGTGGAGAGAGTGTCCGCCTACAGACTGAAGGGTTCGATTCCAGTCAAGGGCACATGCCCGAGTTGTGGGCTTGATCCCCAGTGGGGCATGCAAGAGGCAGCCGATCAATGATTCTCTCTCATCATTGATGTTTCTATCTCTGCCTTCCTCTCTGAAATAAAAAAATATATATATTTTTAAAAATAAAATAAAATTTCTGTTTAGTTTATGTTTTTAATATATATAATAAGTGTATATGTTTTACAAGTGAATAAATACCCATATTTATATACTCAAAATGAATATGCAGGAATACATACTCAAAAGTGATTTGCTGATGAGATTGAAATGAAAATATTGTAGAGACCATAACAATAGAGTGTGGTAATACTAGTACTTTGCTAGGAACAAACCCAAAATTAGGGTGCTATGGGATCCCATTTGTGGAAGAACCTCTAACCCAGCCAAGTGATTCAAATCAGAAAATGAGACCTTGACTAAATCAATACCCTGCATATTGTTGAATAGTGAAAAAAAAAAATCTGCTATGACCAGAACGAAATTTAGTAGAGAAAAAATTCCTCTGCCCAAAAGAAAAGATGTGCTGCATAGTACCACTCAGAAAGCACAAAGTGAACTTCACAGTTTCTTCAGCAAAATCTATCTTCCTTTTTCTCTTTTCTAAAAAAAAAACCACAAAAAACAAAATACTTTTCCCTTCTGAGTATAAAAGCAAAGCTTGGAAACATAGGGACCCAAAAATAGCCAAAGCTATATTGAAGAAGAAGAACAAAGTTGAAGAACTCACACTTCCGGATTTTTACACTTACTACAAACACTACACTAATCAAGACAGCGTAGTACTGGCATGAGAATAAACATGTAGGCCAATGGAGTAGAATTGAGACTCCAGAAATATTTACAGTCAATTGATTTTCAACAACAGTGCCAAGACCATTCAAGAGGGAAAGAATTGTCTTTTCAACAAATGGTGCTGCTCTGACAACTGGATATCTACATGCAAAAGAATGAAATTAGACTCCTTCCTGCCACAATAAACAAAATTTAACCCAAAATGAATCATAGATGTAAGAGCTAAAGCCAAAAAACTCTTAGAAGTTTACATAAAAGTAAATCTTTGCTTATATGGAATGCCAAAAGCACCTCTAATAACAACAAATATAGATAAATTGAACTTCATCAAAATTAAAAAATTGTAAAGTATAGTTGAATCATCAAGAAAGTGAAAGGACAACCCCAAAATGGGAGAAAACACTTGCAAATCATATCTCTGATAAGAAGACTAATATTCAGAATATATAAAGAACTCTTACAATTCAATAAAAACACAACACAATTAAAAAGTGGGCAAAACATCTGAATAGACATTTCTCCAAAAATCACATGAAAGGAGATTCATGTTTGTCATTAGAGAAATGCAAATCAAAACCACAAGGAGATTCTACTTCTTACACACTAGGATGGCTATAATCAAAGAGAAATAACAAGTGTTGACAAAGATGTGGAGAAATTGGAACCCTCATGCATTGCTGGACTGTAAAATGCTGCAGCCACTTTGGGAAATAGTTTGGCAGTTCCTCAGAATGCTAAGCAAAGTTACCATATGACTTAACAATTCTGTTCCTAGGTATTTACCAAGAGAATTGAAAACATAGGCCCACAAAAAATTGTACAAGGATGCTCACAGCAGCATTATTCATAATTGCCAAAGAGTGGAAACAAACCAAATTCCACCAACTGATGAATTAATTCATAAAATGTGGAATAGTCGTAATGGAGTATTATTTGACAATTAAAAAAATGAAATACTGATACATGATACAACATGGATGAACCTTGAAGCGTTATCCTGCACCAAAGGAGCCAATGACTCCATTTACATAAAACATCCAGAATAGGCAAATTTATAGAGATAGAAAGTAAATTAGTGATTGGTTGAGAGAGGGAGTAGGAATGCCTGCTAATAGTGACATGGTTTCTTTTGGGATGGTGAAAGTGTCCTGAAATTAGACTGTGGTTAATGGTTGCACAACTCTGTGAATATACAAAAAACAAACACACACACACACACACACACACACACACACACACACACACACAAAACCCATTGAATTTTGTACTTTAAATTGAACACAAAATGTTCTCACTGGTATGTAAATTATATCTTAATAAAGCTGTTATTTTTAAAAAGCAATAATACATTTTTTATGTTGGAAAATTTAGACAACACCCCAAAAAGGTAAAAAAAAAAAAAAAAAAAAAGGAAATCACTCATAATCCCATGAACCAGCAATGACCATTGTCAACATTTAAGTATATTTTCTTCCAGCATTTTAGCTATATATTTTTACATGATAATGCTCATATTGCCTTTATACTTCATGTTCTTTCATAAGCATTTCACATGCCATTAAAAAAATCCTTGTAAATATATAAATAGTAATGTCATATTCAATTTTATAGATATGCCAAAATTTAATTCTTATATATTCATGTTACTATTCCTTTACTACTGGTTATATAGGTTATTTCCAATGCCTATATTTATTTTTGAACTAACAAATGAGAACCCAAATTTTGAAAGCTTTCAACCAGATTCCTATTGAAAACCCTTTTTACTAGTTCCCACAATAAAATAAAGCCAAGCTTTAATCCACTTCTCCCACATGTAATATGTTGTAGTATTTCATATCTGCAAAGAAAAATTTGAAACCATAAAAACCAAGTATGTAGGCTCACCGCCGATTAAGTGATTTTATCATCTACCAGTTACCTTCTGGCCTCTTTTACAATCAGCACATTCTTGGCAGCCTATCAACACTTCCTAAGCCCTATCCGTGGGGGATATTAGAGTGCTCCCGAAGTGCAACAGGCCATAACCTGGGTGACCCCACACCAAGCCTCTCTGGGAAGAGCCCCCGGACTCCTAGGCTGTGTTTGGGCCCCTCCATGCTCCTGTAGCCCCTGATTTCCCTCCACCATAACTCCTCTCACATTTCGTAACAGTCTGTTTAGGAGTTGGTCTTCCAGACCCTGTCTCATTCTATCTGTATCGCATGTCCCTCACTTGGACTTGACAATGAATTTGTGCTCAGGGAATTCTTATAGAGCAATAATAATAATAATAATAATAATAGGTAACATTTATTGAACATTTACCATGGCCAGGCCCTGTTCTGGGTTCTTTATATATGTTAACTCAGTTGAATTTTACAACATTCCTATAAGGTAGATACTATTCTTTCCCCCATTTCATGGCAAGGGGCATTAAAGTACAAAGAGGGAAAGTTACTCACCTGAATGTGTATAAGTAGTTAATAATAGAGCCACGATTTGAATTTAGGCAATCTAGCTTCAGAGCACAGCTGCTCAACAGCTACATCAAGAAAAATTGCTAATGAATTTATAAGATACTGGCAATGAAGCCTAACTGAAAATTTTACAGGAATAGAGGGAGCAACCATGAGGGCAAGCTCCATGAGTACAGGAACCATGTGACACTACTGTACCCCCAACAGACAGCATGGCTGGTAGAGATAAAGCCCTCAATGAATACATGAACGAATGATATAAAAAGGCAGGGTGAGAAAAGGTACAAGAGGAGAAAATTTTTAAATGTTATTACATTTGTTATTTACTTTCTCAGTTTAATATAAGAAGCAATACATATTCAAATGGAAAATTAAAAATATAGACGATAAAAGTTTTATTATGAAATATGTAATATATAAAAATATTATATATCTAAAGTATCATGAATAATAATAAAATGAATCCTGATATAGCCACCACCCAGATTAATAGAACTTGACCGATTCCTTAAGCATCTGTGTGTCTTCCATTCTCATTTTGTCTTTATCATTTCTTTACCTTCCTATATACTTTTATCACATGAATGTATTCCTGAACATAGATTTTGCATGCTCTTTGCATTTTATATAAGTGGACTAATATAGTAAGTATTTTTCTGAGTCTTGATTTTTTTTTAGCTCAACATTATTTTTTTTTAAAAAAGGAGACATATGTACTACTATTTGTAATACTTTAAACAATAAAAAAGAAAAAACAATAAGTGCTCAAAAAATTATACTTTTAAGATTCAATTCATGTTACTGCATAAAGCTATAGTTTTTTCATTTTTACTCTTTTATAATGTCTCCTATTGTATGACAATACCACAATGCATTTTTAAATATATTTTATTGATTTTTTTTACAGAGAGAAAGGGAGAGGATAGAGAGTTAGAAACATCAATGAGAGAGAAACATCGATCAGCTGCCTTCTGCACACCCCCTACTGGGGATGTGCCCGCAACCAAGGTACATGCCCTTGACCGGACTTGAACCTGGGATCCTTCAGTCTGCAGGTCGACGCTCTATCCACTGAGCCAAACCTGTTAGGGCAATACCACAATGTATTAATCCATTTTCCTGAAATGGATATAGTTTTGAATTGTTGCTATTATAACCAATGCTATCCTGAATATTCATTTTTTACCAATCTGTTAAGCATGTGCAAGGGTTTCTTTAGCATATTACCTATGAATGGAAGAATCTGCATATTTTTCAAATGTATGAGATAATGCCAAATAGTTTTCTAAAGTGTTTTTACCAATTTACATTTGCACAATAAAATTATGCTTCACAATATAAAATGTATTTACACAATAAAAATATAATCCACAATAAAACATACAGAAAGAATCGCCTGAAATATTATCTCTCAAGGTAGCCACTAATAATATTTTGATGTATAACTGGCCAAAAACTTTTCTCTGTGTGTTTTATTAAAATAGAGTTAAACAGAGTTAAAAATGCTGATTACTTTGTATTTCCCTGTTTTTACTTACTATACATGATAAGCATTAAAGAATAAATGTTTTATGCACCTGATGATGCTTACAGAAACATTATAGAGTAATCATCACTCCCAATCCCAGACTTTGAGATTCAGCTGCCACCTCTGTAGCTGGACCCAAGCACACTCATTTATTTATTTATTTATTTATTTATTTTATTGATTTTTTACAGAGAGGAAGAGAGAGGGATAGAGAGTCAGAAACATCGATGAGAGAGAGACATCGATCAGCTGCCTCCTGCACGCCCCCCACTGGGGACGTGCCCGCAACCAACGTACGTGCCCTTGACCGGAATCGAACCCGGGACCTTCCAGTCCGCAGGCCGACGCTCTATCCACTGAGCCAAACCGGCCTCGGCCCAAGCACACTCTTTAGGTAGTTAGTGCTTCCGTCTCTTTGCTCCCTATCACCTTATGCATTTCCCACATTCTGCCTCACTGTCTATTGACCAGAGTATACCCACAACGCAACTATGACTTCCTGAAGAAAAAGAATCACCCATATTCATCTCTACATTCCCAGTGCCCAGCACTGGGCCTTGCATATAGGGCCCAGTGCCTCTGTTTAATTAACAAATCCACTTTTATGAAGCAATCTATCTTAGCAGTTAATAGGATCAGCTCTGATAGTTATTGGGCAAGAAAGAAAACCTCTTAATAAGCTATGATTTGGGTGTTAATAACCTCTCTCAGCCTCAATTTGCCCATCTCTAAAATGGGGAAGCAATAGTACCCACTTCTGTATGGATTAAATGAAAAAATTAATTGCAAAATACAGTACCTGGGAAATGGAATAAGATCACTACTTCCTATGGTATCATGGTATTATTGTCACTTAGAATGGAGGAAAAAGACTCCTTGATAAAGCACAGGAAATCATGGTGTCCACCATGCTCAGGGGAGATGGTGGGGAATATTTGAGCCTGATTTTCCCATCAGCTATGTTTTCTAAACTAAAATGAAACTTGGATTACAGAAAACAAAAGGTCAATTTCACACTTCCTGGGATAGATAGCTTCCTTGGTCCCTAGTCTCCCAGCATTTCCCTCAAGCCCTCCCCTGCTCCCCATACCCTAGCCACAAGCATCTGCTGCCTTGTCTTCTGCACTAATCTAGACAAAAGAAGAGGACAAAACAGACAAATTTCAAGGATCAAAATGAAATGTAACAGTCACTTATAACAGCTAACACACACTATTTACGCTATTCCTGACACTGTTCTGAGTACTCTTCAGTATTACCTTTTACAATCTAACAGCCCTGTGCATGAGGGCTACCAAAGTTGAAACTGACATGGTGAGGTTAAATATTTCGCCCGAGGGCACCTTGCTAATAAGCAGTTGAGCAGAGGCTGGAATCCAGGAAATCTGGTACCAGAGGCCACATTCTTAAATACTGTCCTAAGCTGTCCCTGAATGAGCTCAGAAAAAGGGGCTGTGCAGGAAAAAGAGGACTATGGGTCAACACTGGGTTTGATTTCTCTCTATACCTGAAGTATCTATATATATAAAAGGCTAATATGCAAAGTGTCCCCTCAGGAGTTTGACCCGGAGACCGGGAGTTCGATCGCTCACTATGACGTGTGCTGACCACCGGGGCAGCACGGAATGAAGAAAGGCCCAGGCCAGCAGCCAGAAGGCCCCAATTGGCCCTGATTGCTGACCAGGCCTAGGGACCCTACCAGTGCATGAATTTCATGCACCAGGCCTCTAGTAGGAAATAGACTTAAGAGATCTGCAAGGACAATACCATTAAGGACCTCAGAGATGTTAAGGAGGAGATCAACATGGGTACATTTGCAGAAGGGAAGACAGCTTGATTGAATTAAGAAGGACTGAAGACCCGAGGCTACTAAAGAAACTTGCAGTGATATTGTTAGTAAAAGTAGTAATGGAAAGGAGGAGACAAATTTACAGATGTTTATAGGGTAGAATCAATAGGATTTGGAAAGAGATTGGGGAAGGAACTAAGGGTAAAGCGGAGGTGGACCATTCCTGGGTTTCCAGCCATTCCCAGCTGCTGGAAGACCAGAAAATTAATCTGGCTGTAGTGGGTGGACGGGAGTAGGCAGTCAGAGCAGGAGGCAGAGAAAGCATTATTGAGCAAGAAAACAGCTTGGAAGAGCTTGAAAGGGAAGAGAAATGTGGGCAGAATGAGGCATTCTGAGCGGCTGACTATGTGTGGAGAGAAGGGGGAGAGGCAAGGACAATTATCAGGGACCTAGGGTGGAAAGATCAGGGCCTAATATGTTGTGACAGGTGTTTGGGCTTTATCCTAGAGAAAATAAAAGTGTTCACGAAAGGAATGACATGTTTCCATGTATTAAGGAAAATAGATTTTGGGTTTTGGCTTTTCTTCTTCTTCTTCTTTTTTTTTTTTTTAGTGAGTAGGATGGAGAGGAGTGAGGAATCAGGAAAATTGCCAGACTCTTGGCAAAAGATAGGACAGTTACAGGGATATAAATTATAGCACAGGGAATATAGTCAATAATATTGTAATAACTATATATAATGTCAGATGGGTACTAAACTTACCTGGGTGATCACTTTGTAAGTTATATAAATGTCTAATCACTATGTTGTATACCTGCAACAAATATAATATTGTATATCACTTATAATTAAAAATAAAAGAAAAATCAGATATAGAAAGTAATTTAGAGTGTTATGGTCTCTCCCTAAAGCTTTCCTGGGGGTCTGCTGCTCAGGTCCTGTGGCTTGGCCTGCCCCATGTGGCAGCGACACGGAGGAATTTGACGCCAAAGACTTCTCCACCTCCAAGGGAGGACTACGTGCCTTCGGGAAGAGAAAACAAGGTGGCCTCTCCTTAGAAGGAGAGGAAGAGGAGGATGTCAGCGGGGAATCAAATCAGTGAGGAGGAAGACAGGGCTACAGAGGAGGAAGAAGGCACTGGGTCAGAGGATGCGAGGATGCGAGGAAGAGGAAGGAGGAAGAACTGTGGATGAACTTCCTCAATGATGTGGGACCAAAATCAAAAGTGCCCCCAGGTCCACACATTAGGAAAAGAGAGGAGACTAAAGAGACGAGTTCAGATAAATTGTTGGTCAAAGCAGAAGAGCTAGAGAAACCTAAAGAAACAGAAAGAGTTAAAATCACCAAGGATTTTGATTTTGCTGGTGAAGAAGTTAGGGTGACGAAGGCAGTGGGTGCTTCATCTAAAGAGGCCAAATCCTTCTTCAAGCAAAAGGAGAAAGAAAAACCACAGGCTAATGTCCCTTCAACTTTGCCATCATCCCTTGCCCTGTCAGGGTGGCAGAAGTTATGTAGTAGCTACAGAGAAACCTAAGAAGGGAAAGGATTGAGTGCCGCCACCACAGTGGAAATGATAGAAACACCGACAAACGCAGCTGTGGAAGGACCAGAGTACTGTGAACAGAGCTCTCCAGGCCTGGCCCCGAACTTTTTAAGCTGTGGTTTGCAATCATCCTTTAATAGAATAAAAATTATTATAGTGCACACACAAAATAATTTAAAGGAAAAATTTAAAAAGAATATAATATAAAAAAATAGGACAGACAGGTCCAATTGCAACTCGGGTCCTGCGAGGTCCTTGCACTGGCCTTCTTGGGAGGGACTCCAGGGGCACTTGCCTCATGGGAAACAGGAGAGCTGAGGTTCACCAAGTCAGCTCCTGAGCCCCAAACACGCCCACCCCTGGGAGGTTAAGTCACCACACATATGACCAGAGTCATCAGCCCTTGGTTAAGCACCGGGAAAGTTGTAACAAAATAAATTCCATGAGGTTGACTATTAATTGAATAGCCCTAAATTGGTTGTTTTGTACTGGATGTTGCTATGGAAACATCAACAATAACAAAGTAACCTAAAGACACTTGCCCTGTGAACAGGAATTCCTCTTTTCAGCATTGCCTACAAACCAAGCCCTCCCTGTCCTTTAGCTCACAAGAACTGTTTACATGTGCACGTGTTTGGGTGCCTGGTCTGCTTGTATCCACTCAAATGCTTTCAGGTGCCATCTAGATGCTGACCCAGATCTCTATCTCTAACCCAGATCTGTCTCCAGAGCTTTAGCCCTTGAATCAATTAGGATCATGTTCTGCTGCAGGTGACAGAAAACCAATCCCAGTGGCTTAACTAAATTAGGATTTATTTTTCTCAGATGGTAGCCAGCCCTGGGCCACACAACAGCTCCACCACGCCAGAATCCTGTCTTTCTGCTCTGCACCCTGTAGCATAGGGCCTATATCCTCATGGTCACAAAATGGCTGCATCTTATCTAAGCATCACAACACTGTTTATGCAGGAAAAAGATAAAAGGATAAGGGTTAAAAGTCAAACGCCAGCTGGGCCTGTCCATTGCTATCAGGAAAATAACAACTTCTCTGGAAACTCCACCCAGTGATGTCCACTTATTGCTTATTGGTGAGAACCAGGTCACATGACCAACCATAGAGAGTCAGGGAAGACTGGCAAGAGAGCTCAGGAGGGTGGATATTTTAACTGGGCACATCACTGTTCCAAAGTTGGCTTCTGTTAGGAAGGAAGGAAGGAAGAGAGGATATTGAGTGAGCAACTAGCAGACTATTCCATGGACCTGCATTTCCAACTATCTTCTGGACAGTGGTATATCATAAAAATCTCAAATTCAGTATATCCTAAAATGATCTCATCATTTTCCCTCCACACTGGTTTCTCTTTCAGTTATTATTTTTTTTTAATTTTAACTACAGTGAAATTCACAACCATTGACCCAATTTGCTAAGGAAAGAAGCCTTGACTCTTTCCTATCCCCATCCAGCCCTATCCAATCAGTATCAGTCTGCAGATTCTTCTCTGTGCATTTCCTTCCTTCTCTCACTGCCATTGTCTCAGTCTAGGTCATCATTGCCTGTGTACAACCTCATACCTCTAAGGAAATTTTGCCCTGTCCCAATCCCACAACCTATTCTTTACACATGGCTGCCAGAGGGCTTTTTCTTTTTATCTGTTTGTTTGTTTTTGCATTTTTGTTGTTGTTAATCCTCACTTGACGATATTTTTCTATTGATTTTTAGAGAGAATGGAAAGGGTGTATGTGCGGGGGGGGGGGGGGGGGGAGACAGAGAGAGAAAGAAACATTGATGTGAGAGAGACACATTGATTGATTGTCTCCCACACCGGTCCTGACCAGGGATGGAGCCTGCAACCAAGGTATGTGCCCTTGACTGGAATCAAACCCGGAACCCTTCAATCCGTGGGCTTATCCTCTATCCACTGAGCCAAACCAGCTAGGGCAGTGGTCGCCAAACTCATTAGTCAACAGAGCCAAATATCAATAGTACAACGATTGAAATTTCTTTTGAGAGACAAATTTTTTAAACTTAAACTTCTTCTAATGCCACTTCTTCAAAATAGACTCGCCCAGGCCATGGTATTTTGTGGAAGAGCCACACTCAAGGGGCCAAAGAGCAGCATGTGGCTCGCGAGCCACAGTTTGCTGGCCATGGAGCTAGGGCACAGGGCTCTTTCTAAAATTCAAACTATCTAATGCTCTCCTCTAAGTATAAACAAATTTCAGTGATTTTTCCACTATCTGTAGGATAAAGTTCAAACTCCCTGACATGACCCACAAGTTCAAACTCCCTGACATGACCAACAAGGCTCTTTGTGACCTGGCCCCTGCCCACCTCTTAGGTCTCTTTGCTGAATTCCACACTCTCATCACTATACTCTTCCCTGAAAGAGCCGCTTCTCTCACTGCTGGGCTTTTGTGAATATTTTCCCTTCAACTGGAATCTCCTCTTCCCTTCCTGCTTCCTTGGCTGACTTTTTCTTATCTTTCAGGTCTCACGTCAGTCCAGGCTTTCTCTAGAAACTCTTCCCGGACCTGCCATTGTAACTCATCATTCTGCATTGTAGCCATCTGTTTATTTGGCTTCCTCACCAACAAGATCAGTAGCTCTCAAACTTATGAGAATGTTGGAAACACTACTTCTGATGTTCCGCCAGAAACCTACAGGATCGGACTTGCTGGGGGTCCAGGACCCTGCTTGCCGAACAAGCAGCCTGGATCATTGTGAGGTAGATGGTCCAGGGGCCAGATCTTGAGAAACACTGAACCAGACAGGCATAGTGGGGCCAGATATGGGACTAACATTTATTGAGCCCTGATTGCATGTAAGGCAGTTTATAAACACGTTTCCCCCTCAATTGAAGCCTCATACTTTTGTGCGGTAAGTGTTACTGCCCCTGCCGAAACCGGTTTGGCTCAGTGGATAGAGCGTCGGCCTGCGGACTCAAGGGTCCCAGGTTTGATTCCGGTCAAGGGCATGTACCTTGGTTGCGGGCACATCCCCAGTAGGGGGTGTGCAGGAGGCAGCTGATCGATGTTTCTCTCTCATTGATGTTTCTAACTCTCTATCCCTCTCTCTTCCTCTCTGTAAAAAATCAATAAAATATATATATAAAAAAAAGTGTTACTGCCCCATTTGCAGATGAAACCCTCAGCGTTAATCAAATGATCAACTTGATTAAGGTCACACAGTTACTAAGTGATGGAGCTCAAATTCAGATGACTCAAAGGCTGACTTACCCCAAACTGGCATTCTTTCCCATTATGCCATGCTGCCTTGTCAATTCCCATTGCCTGGATGGAGGCTGCTAGGGGGAGACGGCTTGATGTAGTAGAAAGGCAAGAGCTCTTGAGTTAGAAAAGTTGGATTCCCTTTTGGAGACTTCCTGTGTGAACCAGGGCCAATCACTTGATATCTCTGGACCTTGGAAAATGGGGATCGTGACACCCATAGCACTGTGGATGGACAGATCACATGGGCCCCGCAGTCTGCTTAAACTTGGAAGAGCGACGTGAATGCTAGTGCATGTTAGGAGCTACAATTTTAAGAAGTCTCTGAAGAAGCCCGCCCAGATGCAGAGTAGGCCCTCTGCTTGGGCCTGGAGAGATGACATGGGGGGAGCAGCTTAGCTTGCCCAGAGCAGGAGGACTTTGCACAGTATTTGGTACTTTAAAGCAGATCAGTAAACATTAACTGAAATTAATCCAAGCACAGCATGGGACATGATTTGGGGGGAAATCAATCTTTTCACTAATTATTTGTTCCTCACTCAGCGCAAGTTGGGCCCGGAGTTGGGCCCCGGGGAGATAAAGGAGAGTAAAATAGGTCCTTTACAACGTGAGATAGAAGGTGCTCAATACCATCAGAGAAGTTCTGAAACTGCTGTGGACATAGACACGACTGGCCCCGACCTTTACTCAAAGAGCTCCCATCTGGGAGAGTGATGTGCTGCAGCCTGGGCAGAGTAACCAGGGTCATCAGCGGAGGGCAGAGCTGTGGGTGCTCAGGGTGGGGAGGGAAGGTGCCTGCCTGAGTGCAAGAGACTGAGAGACAGGGAAAGTGGGAAGCCACGTGGGTGGGAGATGAGGGTCCTTGGCTCTTGGTTTTAACTCAGCGGATGGTTAGCCTCAACTTGAAGCATGGACAATGGTGGGTTTTAGGGATAGAGTGGAAGTGGATAGAGACAAATGATGTTAGGAGAGGGAAACTGGTGGGATGCTGTGAAGAACAGGATAGTAGGGGGGAGGGGAGGCTGGATAGGGGTAGCAAGAGGCCCAAGATGGGTCAGAGGGTGAGATTCCCTTCTGAGAGACCATCTCACAACAGTCTGGTGTTGGGTAAGATCAGGGCCATTAGAAGGAAGGAAGGCGTGGGAAAGCCTGGAGGAGGGGAGGTTTATTGGTGCCCTGGGCTGAGTCCTGAACTGCTGAGCAGTTCTGCCAACTGAATAGCTCTCGGATATGCCCACTTCTCTCCACCCCGATAGCCACCCATCAAGTCCAAGCTCCTGACATCTAGCCCCAGACCACTACTCTGAAGGCCTGTTAATGGCTCTCCTGGCATCCCCTCTGACCCCCATCAGTGCTCCACACAGGAGCCAGAGCAGAAATTCTCAGACGTAAGCCTGATCTCTCTTCCCTGCTTGACACCATTTAATGACCTCCCATGGCTCCTAGGATAATAATCAGTTATTAACCTTGTAGGTTATTGGAGTGAAACCATATACTAGTAAAACACCTAGGACAGTGCCTGGCACAGTGTGAGTGCCACACAGATGTTCGCGGTCACTGTCGTGCTAAGGCTGTGCCCCACCCTCTACCTCCACCTGGCAAGGCCTCTTCAGGTTCCCCCTGGGGTCTTTTCCCTGATGTCCAGGTGCTCCCCACCTGTCTTATTTTCATTCCTGGAATGCGTCGTGCTCCTTCACCCTTCAGGGACGTGCTCTTGGGAACTTAGCCGCGTGGTGACGTACTCGTTGAGGGAAGTGTCTTGGAGCACGTGGCCTGCTTTCCCAGACAAGGCGCCTTTCCAGGGCAGGAGCAGTCCAATTTCTCTCTCTCCTCAGTGCCAAGCATCCTTGTTAAAGAGAAGAACGGACACATCTGAGGGTCTGAGAGTTGTTGCTAAGACCAGAATTTACTTATTTGCTGCCATCCTGAAGGTAACAAAGACACATTTCGCACTGTACTGGGCTATCGGCAGCCTGTATAACCTGTTCACTGACCCAGTGTTTTTGGGGTTAAAGGGAATTTTCTGAGGCCATTGCCACTGACCATCACTCACTAGAAGCCTAAGCAAGAGCCCCAGGACAGTCAAAGCTGAAGCATCGTTTTGCTTTTGATAAGCAGAATCTGGACTCTAAAATAAGATGCAAGAGACGTCACAGTTGTCCTGCCCTATTCCCCGCTTGACTTCCAACCCTCCGCTCTCCAGCACCCAGTGCAGCTCGTCTAATGGTCACCCGCATATGCTGGTACTGTGAGTGCTCAGTGACCAGAGGCGTTCAGTGACGAGAGCCAGGAGCAGCCCAGACCTCAGGGCTCCAGGGAAGTGAGGCAGGTGGGAGCGTAGTTCACACGTCAGAACAGGGTTAGGGCTGCAATCACAAGAATCTGGCCAGTACTGCAGCTGCCTACAGGGCGTGTCTAGTGCACAGTGGGTGCCCTGTATTTGTGGGGTGGATGGTTAGTCAGAGGGTGGGTATGCATGCGCTCAACCATCCCCTCCAGAGAGGAAGCTTTCGTCAGAACTGGGTGTTAGTTATGGGCAGCTGTTCATCAGGTGATGGGGGATGGGGAGTGGAGGTGAAGTGTCATTTGAAGAAGAAGGAAGAGTATATGCCAAAACGCAGAGGCCTGAAACAACACAGAGTTGTCATGGTAATACAAGTAGCTCTGGAGGAGTGCAAGGGAGTATGTGTGGGGCAGGGGGACATGGGGGAGCCAACGATGAGGCTGAAGAGGAACGCAGCTGAGGCGTTATCCCGTGGTGATGGGGAGCTATCGGAAGATTTTCAGTAGAGGAAAGGTTTTCAGTAGTGACCTTTTGTTGTAGAAAGGTCACTCTGGTAGTCTGTGTGGGGCTCAGAAGGAAAAAAGAGAGACTGCTAGGAGGCTGCTGTAACAGTTTAAGTGAGAGGATGAGGTCTGACGTGGAGGAGCTGAGGAACAAGAGACTGATTCAAGACCCCTTTGCACACTAGAGTGGACAAGGCTAGATGACTCAGCTAGTAAATATGTGTTATGCTCCTGCTCTGTTCAAGAAAAAAATGTACCCATGTGAGAAGAGAGGTACAGAGATGAATACGACACAGCCCTACCCGGACAGTGGGACGCCAACACGCATGTGTTCATCACGTCGACTGAGTGCCCACTCGGCTTATGTACACAGATACAATACAGTTCCCCAGTGGCAAGTGTGCAAGGAGCAGTGCCCTGAAGCACGGTGGGGACTTAGGTGCAGGAGGGACACTCCTACCTTGCGGAAGTGGCTGAGGCCAGGTGGAGAGGTGGCGTTAGAGTGGGACCTTGGGGTATGGGTGTATGATGCTTTGGGAGGCTACTCCAGACACTGGTAACAGTGTGAGCAAGAGTACAGCAATGTTAAGGTCCAAGGAACTGTGATTCAGTCCGGTGTTCGGGTGTGTGTGTGTGTGTGTGTGTGTGGTGTGTTAGAGGGGGAAAGTGAGGACATACAAGGGCAGCCAGGGGTGGACTGTGGTGAGTCTCAAACACCAGCCTAAGGAGCAGGGGTGGGGTGGGTCACGGAGGCTTCTGGGCAAGGTGAAGGGCATGGTCTGAGCGGTGCTTTAGAAAGACAAATCTGGTGCCATGTTCAGCTGGAGGGACAAGCCCTTCCCTGAGAGATCAGTAGGTGGTCACTGGCATAGCCACCATGAGAGAAGATGATGCTGGACAAGATTTTTGGCTGGAAAAAAACCTGAAGCGGAGGGCACGTGTGTGAAATTTTGCGATGGCAGCCTATTGAAGGTCCACATGCGTTCATTGTCTGTTCACTGTTTATTGTCTGTTCACAGGGCCAGATTCCATGCTGGACCTAGAGGGTGTGGGCAGATTCAGGAACAGTTAACAGGATCTCATGCTTGGCGAGCTCACAGGCGAGCTGGGAGAAGAGAGGAAGGAAACATTTGTTGCCTTTGGATTAAGTGCCAGGTACTGTGCCAGAAACTTGATATACATGATCTCACTTAAGCTCAAAATTACAGTCAAATGGGGCAGGTTATCTTCATTTTTCAGATATGCAAACAGACTCCGAAGGGTGAAGTGAACTTGCCCAAGGTTGTAGTACCAGCAAATTAAGGGAATCCTCCAAAGACAGTGCTTTGTCTCCTAAACCAAGCGTCCCCATTGAAGCCATCCAGACCATTCTAGCATTCATTTTCCTCATTGCACATGTAGATATCAGTAATGATATCAATAACCAGTAGTGGAGAGGTACCAGGAATTGGTCCAGGCACTTTATGTATATGAACTAATTTAATACTTGCAACAACCCGTGAGTTAGATACTATTATTACCCCCATTATATAGACAAGAAAACTGAGACAAAAAGGGGCTAATAGTTTATCCAAAGTCAAACCACTGGTAAGTGGAAGAGATAGGATTTGAACCTGGGCAGTCTGCCTCAAAGTCCATGCTCTTACCCAATGTGTTATTCATAAATAGTAACCAGATAGACTCTCATACGTAGACGTAAATTAAATAATCTAACCTGCTTATTTGCAGATGTTTATTTATTCATTCAAGAGTTATTGGAGCTCCTTTTGCGTGCCAAATCCTGTGTGCGGTAAAGGGAAGATCCAAGAATATCCAAGACAAAGGCCTGCCCTCAAGTCTGGGGTTTGGGGCAGGGGTGGGGAGGAGACAAAACAATGAACAGGTTCAGTGAAGTACAGGGAAGCCATCAGAGGGTTTGAGCAGAGGTGCAACATGATCTGAACTAAGTTTTACCATGTTCACTCTGCCTGCTGTGTACACTAAAAACCTTAGGAAGGGAAAGGTGGGAGTCAGAAGACAGGGAAGACTGGTGCCGCTGATCAGGAGAGAGAACCAGTGGTGGCCTGGGTGGTTGCATTACAGCCTGGTGTCACTGTTTGGCTAAGAACTCTGTTTTAACACCCCAGGGAGTAGGGACACTAGTGTTCCATTAACTGTTGGCTTCACCACTAACTGACCTTGTTTGGTCTCTGGACAGGCCATTTCAGCTGGACCGATAGGAGGTGCGTGGGTCAGAGTGTCTCTAAGGCTCCTGTCATCTCTTAGATTGAATGTCATTACTGAGTCTACCTTCCGCCAATGATTTTATCTAGCTATCTAAGCTCCTTACCATGGCCTCAAAACCCCATCTCCCACATCATTTTCCACCATGTTTCCTATCTTTAATTATCCCAGCCACACTGGCTTCCCTTCTGTTCCTCGGATAGTCAAGCTTGTCCTTACCGCATTGCCTTCGCACCTCCTGTTCCCTCAACTTAGGAAGCACTTTCCCTAGATCATCACATGGCTAGGTCCTTCTCCACCTGACCTTAGCTCAAATTTCATTTCCTTAGAAAGGCAATTTCTGACTACCTTAACTTAGATGGATCCCCCCTCCAACCCACTCAAATCTGCCTTATCAATTTTCCTAGTTTACATTACTCCTAGAACATATAATATGAAATCATTTTATTTAGCTGTTTACATCTTTTTTTTAATATATTTTATTGATTTTTCACAGAGAGGAAGAGAGAGGGATAGAGAGTTAGAAACATCGATGATAGAGAAACATCGATCAGCTGCCTCTTGCACAACCCCCACTGGGGACGTGCCCGCAACCAAGGTACATGCCCTTGACCGGAATCGAACCTGGGACCTTTCAGTCCGCAGGCTGATGCTCTATCCACTGAGCCAAACCGGCTTCGGCAGCTGTTTACATCTTTATCAGCTGTCTTCCCAGTATAATGCCAGTTCCATGCGACAGACCTTGTGATTGATTATCCAGTGCTTAGAATAGTGTGTGCATGGTCAGTACATAGTAGACACTCAATAAGCATTTGTTGAATGAATGAACAAATAAGTGAGCCATCTTTCAGCTTTTTGTAACACACAGTCTAGAACAAGACATTTTCCATTTCCTGAATCACACACACACAAAAATTACTTTACACGATTAAAAGAACAGATCCAAGGGAAAGAATAAACATGCATTCTCCTGAATTAATCTTTTGTTTTTCTTTAAATCATGGAGTCATAGACTGTCCAAGTTGGGTAAGAACCATGTGAGTCTTCTTAGAGTCAGACAGACCTGGATTCAAAAGCCCGCTCTGTAGCTTGCTAGATCCACATGCATGTATAGGTCACTTAACCTCTTGAGCCTCAGTTTTCACAGCTGTAAAATGGGGGCAATAATGCCTACCTTGGAGAAGGCATTAAATTAGATATTAGGTATGATTTGACAGATATACTGTGGGTACTCAGGAAATGTTCATTTCTCCTCCTTCCACTGAGGGACCATGGGGTGTGAGCCTGTTTTAGTCTCCAGGCTGTGACTTCCTGAGGATAGCCTTGTCCTGAAGACCTCTGTATGATGAACAAATGGTGGAACCCACTCCAAGGCCGTCACTAGGCTGATGAGGAAACTGCAGCCCAGAGAGGCAAAGTGACTGTCCAGATCATTCAGCATGTGAATGGCAGAGTGTGGATTAGCATATGGCTTAATTTAGAGCCCAGCACGCTCTGGTTTTATTCATTACTCAGCATTCTGGGTCCTGTCCTAGATTTTGTATGCATCCACAGGGCTCCTCAAGCCTCAGGGGGATTTTTTAGGCTGCGAGGAAGCCTGTGCCAGAGCTAATAAACAAAGCTGAAAAACGTCGTAACCTTTACAAAAAGTGTTTACACCCAGGATTACCACTGGCTTACAATGGTAAACTCTCTGAAATAAGTTTTCCCTGAATGGAAGTATAGGCAGAGACACACAACTATGTTCACCAGCCCCTCGCTGAGCTTCTGTATCATTCACTTCAGTTCATAATGCTTTCTGAGTCCACTCCAGCGTTTGGCCTTGTGCTGGGCCCTGGACCCCGGAAGCCCAGTGAGACCAGTATGGGGGGTGGGAGCAGACATGGACATAGGCAAGGACCACATGATATAATCTGAGCAGAGACAGAAAGAAATTCAGGAAGCTGGGGGAGCCCAGAGGAAGGGTCCTTAGCTCAACTTGATAGAGGCTATAGGTAAGGCTTCCTGAAGGAGGTGACATCTGAATTTCTTTTCTTTTTTTTTTTTTTTCTGTCTGAGGAATATTCTCTTGTTCTGATAACATGGTTTTTACCAAATCTGGAAAACATGTGGTTGAGGTGAAATGAATTACTCCCAAACACTTTAATTTTTGCTTCTTGGATGTTTGGGTAATCCTGATTTGCCATGGGATCCTGATGTAGGCATTTTTGCCATCCTATCTAATAAAAGAGTAATATGCAAATTGACCATCACTCCAACACACAAGATGGCTGCCCCCATGTGGTTAAAGATTGCTGCCCCCATGTGGACACAAGATGGCCACCACAAGATGGCCAGCAGGGGAGGGCAGTTGGGAGGGACCAGGCCTGCAAGGGAGGGCAGTTGTGGGCGAACAGGCCAACAGGGTAGGACAGTTGGGAGGGATCTGGCCTGCAAGGAAGGGCATTTGGGGGCAATCAAGCCTGCAGGGGAGGGCAGTTAGGGGTGACCAGGCTGGCAGAGGAGGGAAGTTGGGGGTGACCGTGCCTGCAGGGAAGGGCAGTTGGGGGGGACCCAGGCCTGCAGGGGAGAGCAGTTGAGGGAGACCAGGCCTGCAGGGGAGGGCAGTTAGGGGTGACCAGGCCTGCAGGGGAGGGCAGTTAGGGGCAAACAGGCTGGCAGGGGAACAGTTAGGGGGTGATCAGGCTGGCAGGCAGAAGTGGTTAGGGGCAATCAGGAAGGCAGGCAGGTGAGCAGTTGGGAGTCAGCAGTCCTGGATTGTGAGAGGGATGTCTGACTGCCCATTTAGGCCCGATCTTACCAGGATCAGGCCTAAATGGGCAGTCGGACATCCCTCGAGGGGTCCCAGATTGGAGAGGGTGCAGGCTGGGCTGAGGGACACACACACTCGTGCACGAATTTTGTGCACCGGGCCTCTAGTAATGCTATATGTATGAACCTCAAAATAAAACAAAGTTGAAAAAACCCTTCTACAAAATCTCACAGTGTAAAAATTAACTAAAAATAAGTTTTGGGCGGATCACTTAAAACCAATGGGTCTTTGAAAGCAGAACTCGAACAAAAACAGCACCAGGGCTAATGGCCATCAGCTTTAGTGCCCAGCCTCATGGTCACTTCCCCTAGCAACCTTAAGCCTGAGGTTTTGTACTTCCTTCCAGAAGCATGACCTTTATAGCAATCGCGTCTACCAGAGACTGGATTTATCGAAGTGAAAAATCTGATCTAAGGTTTAGACTTCTTCAAAAACTAAAATTTTTTTTCATAAGTACTAGAGGAAGTATCTCCACAACTTCTTCATCTGCAGGCCCTGCTTCCCCAGAGAGCCTAACGTAGCGGAAAGGCTAGTGGTTCTCGAAGCCACTAAATCAGTGACAACTTGCACCAGAGAAAGTCGCTTCTGCAGGATTTTCAGCATTCCTGTGAGGTCTTCGTAAATGGCTACAGCTTCCTCTTTAGTTGTGAGAAAGCGTGTTCCTAATTGCTTCAAAACACAAGCATGCTGGAATATATTGTATATGAATCAACACGACTTCCTTTTCATATGGATAGTGCACCTCTTCACCGCTCGTGTGCGAGCTATTCCTATAAAAGCAATGCATTTCAGAGCACGGAGAGGTTTGTGTCTTCCTCGGGGAGGTACACTTACAATGGCTTTTCTTCAGGAACTTTTCCCACACTCCAGGCCTCTCCTTTCTTCCTGCTAATGGCCAGAGACGACTCACCCTTCACTGTGCATGCACCCCTTTACGAGGGACATGCTTGCCCACTCTTTCCTTCAACCACCACCCGCAGTTTCGTGGATTGAGATGTGTAGGTGATAGACATCACCCCACCCAGAGGCTCCCTCTCAGAGGAGGAGGGGAGGGAATTAACCACTGCTGAGTGCTCTCAGGCCACAAGCCTTGTGCCAGACACCTGCCATTTGCCACCTAATTCATCCTCACAACAGAGAGGTGAGGCTGAGGAGGGTTTATTTCCCATACAGTTTGATGTTATCTCCACTTTTCAGGAAAGGAGCGGGGAACTCAGAGATGTTCAAGGTCGCCTACCTGAGAAGTGACAAGGTACCTGGCCCTGCGTGAAGATATCACCTGTGGTCCCCACCCTCCACCCCCACCCCGCCTGCCTCAGGGAGCCAGACTAGCACTGGCATCAGAATGGAGGGGTCATCCCACTGCAGAACAGCCTTGAAATCCAAAATGCCTTCCAGGCCCAGAGCAGAAGCTCACAGCTGAGCAGGACCATGTAAATAATGATCCCCATTTAGTGAGCATTTATTATGAGCCAGGCACTGTGCCTAAGGCCCTGCAATATTCTCTCTCTGCAGTTCTCCCAAGCCCTATGAAATAAGGATTTAAAAAATTTTTTTTAAAATTAAATTTATTGGGGTGACATTGGTCAACATGAACATATAGATTTCAGGTGTGGGCTTCTATGTTACAAGATCTGTATATTGCACCATATGCTCACTAGCCAAAGTCAAATCTTCTGTTACCATATATTAGGACCCCCAGCCCCTTCCCTCTGGAAAGGATTTTAAAAAAATATATATTTTATTGATTTTTTACAGAGAGGAAGGGAGAGAGAGTTAGAAACATCGATGAGAGAGAAACATTGATCAGCTGCCTCCTGCACACCTCCTACTGGGGATGATTTTTAAACCAAGTTTGCAAGTGAAGAACCTGAGGCCAAGTGAAATTCAGCAACTAGCCCCAGGGGCTTGTTAATTAAAGGGCGGGGATCCAAATCCACATCCTATTGACTCCTGGGACTCTAAGCTGTGCTGGAACCAATGGAGCATGAAGGGGCTGAGGCCACTTCCTGTTTGTCTCAGTGTCCAGAAGGAACCAAAGACCAAGGGCAGACCCCTACAGGGAATTTACTGAGTCTAAGACTCTCCCTGTGAGGATGCACAGGAGGCTGAGACTTTGCCAGATAAAGAAGGGGGTGAGGAGGGCTTCACTGGAGAGCAGACAGTATTGTCCATCTCTGTCCCTGCCTGGGCCCCATCCCAACCCCCATGTGGGAAGGGTAAAGGAGAGCTTCTTTCTTACGTAACCCAATTGAGGGGGTCTTCCAGGAAACCATCCAGACGCGTGGCCTCGGACCCACACCTGTGTCTATAGGCGAGATGCTTGCCTAGAGCGCCCACTGGTGGCTAAGTCATGAGATGGAGTGCTTTGGAAACAGCCCCGATTCTGGCAGGACAAGGATGCCTGGGGTTGCTCATGGGCCAGATGTGTACCCCAAGGAGAGGACCTAGATTAAGAGGACCACCTAGAAGGGCAGGTGACCCCTCAGGAGGGACGAACAGGAGCTGAGCTGAGAGAACAGATATAGCTTTCAGCCAAAGAAGGCAAAGCCAAGTCGAGGGACACCCCTATGGATGAAAAAGGGCTTTAAGGGACCCACAGAATCCCTCCCCACACAAGACAAATGCCAACAATTTCACCCAGCTCTCTTGAAGAAGGCTCCAATGCCAAGTTTTATCTGTACCAGTTGTTAGACCTGGTCTGTCCTTTATCTCTCCTCCTGTCCACTTGCACCTAACAGGGGGATTAGCGTAGGGGAGGGGAGAACAACAGCAGCCAGAGAATGGGGGTAGAGGTGCCCAGCCCCCCAAGGGGACCCACTTAGAGACCACAGAGCGAGATGCCACACACCTTTGGACACGGAACTAAGTCACTCTCTTCTCAGGCCAAGAAATAAGTTCTCCAATTATTTTTGAAAATAATTCAAAATCGGTTTCGTTTTGTTTGGTTCTGCAGTGATGAAACACTTCACACCTGGAATGTTACATTAGAAAGGTTCAGTCCAATATACCTTTAAATCCTGCCATTCCTTTGCTCTGGAATAGGAGTGGGAGGGGCCTGTTAACATCTGGTGAGACCGTGGCCACTCAGTTCCTCCCTTACCTCCTCTGAGCACAGATGCTCCTGAAGGAAAAGCCTGGCTCTGGGCAGGAATGGGCACACACCACAGACGGGAGGAGGCCGTGGCGCCGTGGCGCCATGGTACCCACCACCGGGCGTCAACTGTGTGCAGCGAGCAGGAACTTTCTCATGCTCCTGGGAGAAGGTGGAGGACGCTGTGGGTGAGAGACCTGGGGGAAATGAGTGTCCCCTCAGGCAGGGCTCACCGATCACCGTGTCTCTGCGAGGTTCCCAGGGGAGCTGTGCCAAACTAAGCAAGCCCCGGGGAGACGGCCAAGCAAACCTCATTTACTGTGGGGCGGGGGGGAGGGGGGGGGGAGGCATATTGCTCTTATTAAAAGGTAGCTATCATTTCCCCCTTTTCATATATGCATTCATTTATTAACAGACATTTACTGGCGTTGGCATCTACTAGAAGCCTGGCACTGTGCTCCGTTCTGTGTATGATATGCTAATTTAATAAGAGCTTTTCAGGAAAACAAGAAACATCACCTCACTAAATGCACATGCCAATGTCCAGATATATCCGGATTTCAAAAAAAATAAAGTGAGGAGAATAATGCATGTCTTAGAAGTGAGGAGCTGCCCTGGCTGATGCTGCCCACTGAAGGGTCTCGGGTTCGATTCCCGATCAAGGGCATGTACCTGGGTTGTAGGTTAAATCCCCAGACCTGGTCGGGACACTTGTGGGAGGCAACAAATTGATATGTCTCTCTCACATTGATGTTTCTCTCTCTCTCTCTGTCTTTTCTCTCCTCCCCCCCCCCCCCCCCCCCCCCGCCGCTTCCCTCTTTCCCTCCCTTCCACTCTCTTAAAAAAAAAGAAATCAATGGAAAAAAAAATCCTCAAAACATCCTTGGGTGAGGATTGCCAAAAACAAAAGGAAGTGAGGAGCGATGGCAGCTCCCTTGGATAGGACTGTGGTGCCAGCCTGGCTCCCACCAGGCCTCTCTCCAGAGCTGGACTCTGCACCTGGTTTCCACCTTGGCCGGGACCCAGCTCCAAAGCTGCCTGGAGCCCTGGGAATCAAACGCTCAGGACCCTGCCAAGGCCCTGCTGGGCCATCTGGGCGAGCCCTGGATGGCAGAGCAGGGTGGAGCCCGTGTCCCAGATGGCTCCTGTGAGCAGCACAGCTCCTGGAAGCAGTCTGGAAGTGCTCTCCCGCCGACACGCCAGGCTGTGCTGGGACGGAGAATTCAAGATGAAGGATAATGACATACGGTGAATTCCTTTACAACTTTTTTCCTTTTCATTACATAGCTCAAATGTTCTTTAGTGAGAAGTTGAAAAAAAAATAGAGAAAGCTAAGGAAAATAGTTATTAACCTCACTACCCAGAGATCAGCACTTTAAAAACTTTTTAATAGCTGAAACCGGTTTGGCTCAGTGGATAGAGCATCGGCCTGCGGACTCAAGGGTCCCAGGTTCGATTCCGGTCAAGGGCATGTACCTTGGTTGCGGGCACATCCCCAGTAGGGGGTGTGCAAGAGGCAGCTGATCGATGTTTCTCTCTCATCGATGTTTCTAACTCTCTATCCCTCTCTCTTCCTCTCTGTAAAAAATCAATAAAATATATTAAAAAAAAACTTTTTAATATGTTTTTATTGATTTCAGAGAGAGGAAGGGAGAGGGAGAGAGAGATAGAAACATTAATGATGAGAGAGAATCATCAATCGGCTGACTCCTGCACACCTCCTATGGGGGATCGAGCCTGAAATCTGGGCATGTGCTCTGACCAGGAATCAGACCATGACCTCCTGGTTCATAGGCCAATGCTCAACCACTGGGCCACACCAGCCGGGCTGAGATAAGCACTTTTATCACTTTGTGTAGTGTGAAAACTGATCCACCTTCCCCCTGCCTGCCTGCTGCCCTAACAACATACACACCCCACATGCACACATATCACACATACATGCACACACCCACACACAACAGACACAATATACACATGCACACACAACACACACACAACATATACATACACACACCCACACCATACACAGCACACCCATGCATATACATCACATGCGCATACTATGCACACACATGCATCATAAGGAAAATTAAAGAACTTAATAAAAGCCTTACTAGAATGGTAAGTCTGAGTCCTTCCTTTATTTGAAGGAGAGAACCAAGGAGTAGAAGTTTCTAAGCCTCAACGGGTCTAAAAACACAAATTCAAAAGCTCAGACATCTGGCAAAGGTTTCTCTTCCTGTGCTGGGAAATGTCAAGGGAATGAGAGCTTTAACCGTCTCTTCAGATAGTGTAGCGCTTTTGGGATTGTCCCAATCCTTCTGTGCAGAAATGTTTACCCCCTGCCTGGTTGGGTGTGTAATTTTAGGGACCAAAGGGACAAAGCAGTGAGGGGAAAGGCGCCGTATTCCTTCCCATCTCCCCCAGGGCTTCGGTGCAGAAGGGTGGTGGGGAGGTGGGCAACAGCGCAGACCCCTAGGCAGAGACTGTAGCCCAGTGGACGGTGGCCCCACACAGCCAGGAGTGCTTCCGGGCGGTCGTCTCAAGAGAGGAGCTCCTCTGACCCCTGCCTGTTAGAAAGAACTTCGCTCTTGAAAGGAGAGTGAAAGACATGACTCCATGGGTACTAGGGCACCTGCGGCCCACTTGGTGCCTTGGTGCAAATGAGGAAAAGGTACCCTTCCATCGGTCACACAGTCATGATAGTGTGAGGAAACAAGCACTTGACTGTCTTCCACCAGGAAGCTGTCATAACAAACACACAGCTCCTAGCGGTGAAGGGCACATGCTTCGAAGGAGTGCTGTGACATACTGCATGACTGCGAGTGACAGCCTTGCTTCCAGGGGTCTGTCGACTTCACAGATGAGGAAGCTGAGCTGAGAGAGGGTGAAAAACTTGATGAGGGTCACACAGCCTGTGAGAGGGGGATTCAAACTCAGCCAGCCTGACCCCAGAGTTCAAGCTCCGCACCATTAGGCCACTGTTTTTACTGAAAACGTCTGTGACTCCCTCGTCTGCCTGACACACCCTTGACTATTATCCTTACCATGTCCTGCTTTCAATTTCAAATGCCACCTCCACTTATGATGCCTTCTTTGACCTCACCAAGTCCAGGTGGCCATTCCGACTCCTAGTCCATGCTCCCCACTCCTGGACTATATCTATTGAAGTCTTATCTTTCTGAATAAATTTGGTAAAATTACAGTTTGTCCCTATCCTCAGACTGTGAGCAAATTCTTCCAGGGCTGCTGGGGAAATTGAGGAGTGCCAGCTTTGTGCCCCCAGGACCTGGCATTGAGCCTGGCACAAAGGAGCCGCTCGGTAATGATGGATGAAAAGAACTGAAATGAATTCGCACATGAGAGGATTGAACCCAATGTTCTCCCAGACCCCTCCAGCTCTGACCTTCATAAGTGCGTGTCTCAGGGTTTGATTCTAAACCTCTGGCAGTGCTAAGGGGCAGAAACTACAGGGGTGCAGAACAGAGAGAGACAGGACAAAGAGTAATTGCCAGCAAGCGGCAACCACGTCTCCTCAGAAGATGGGAATTGATTTAGATATCATGGTGTTTTTGGAAGGCTCACGTGAGCCTGTGAAACACCACTGAATGCCGGAGGGCTCCCCAGACAGATCGGCTGGAGGAGCAGTCGAGGTCATGGCCAACCTTGAAATCCCCCAGATGCTCCTACATTAATAGATTTTCAGGAAAGGAAGGAAAAACAACGAGCTGCCATTCTGGGATCAGAGAACATAATTAATGCTCTCACTCAGAAAAGGACAGGGACTTTCTGTCCACTTCAGTCAAGTGTACAAGGACATCCTGTGGGTGCAGAACTTCTGCAGAAAACATCAAAGAGCTCAGAGGGGTGACAGGACACAGCTATCGAGGCCCCTGCTCCCACCCACCTCTCTTCGCATAGTGGATTACAATTGAGCTGCCACTATGAACTGGGCCCCGCCCAGGGAAGAGCAAAACTCAGCTGGCTCTCCCGGGGCCAGCGGTGCCTCTGGCTCACTGGATCTCACGAGGACTGAGCTCTGCTTTCTGGGGCAGCTGACACACAGTGAGTCGCATTGGCGTTGGAATTAATTTCGTTATAATTCTGTTCAATTCACTTGTCATTTGAAAAAAAAATAATTCCCCAGGTACCGAAAAGATTCATAAAGTTGATCTTGCCCCCTTCCTTAATTCATTCAGTACATTTTTATTGCACGTCTATCATGCGCCCCCTGGACCAGCTCAGCAGCACCTTACCTTTGTCTTTCTCCCCTTCCACACTCTTGGCCTTGGCCGGTCAGCCTCAGCCCACCTGGAGTGAACTTCCAAGGCCCTCCTAGGCCAGAGATATTGATGCAATTCATGGTGGCCTCTGTCCCACCTGGACCAGGACCCAAGAACCAGGAGGGATCGTCAGCTGCCATCTGGGCTCCAAGGACTGAACACCTAGCGTGGGGGCACACACATTGGGGCAGAAGTATCTTCTGACCCTCTGGTATGGCTCTACCAGTCCAGACTTCATACTTCCTCATAGCAGAGGGCATAGATAAGTAACATTTGTTTTTCCTTATGAAAGGATGGGGAAAATACACAAAGAAGATAGTAAAAATTCATCATTGGGAGATAACCACTTTTAGCATGTTGATGTTTATTATTTCAGTTTTTAAAAATTCAGATACAGACACATACATCTATTTTCTTTACAAAAATAGGATTATTCTGCAATCCTTTATTATGGCTCTCTTTCAAAGCATAAATTATTGTGACTATTTCCCCACTAATATTTCATAATATTGTCTAATATAATGTAACACGTTATTTAACTTACCTTTCTATTGACATCTAAGTTACTTAGAATGTTTTCCTTACTATACAAAAGGTGAATTTTCAAAAGAGATGATGGCCATTTCCCGCTAACTCACTCTGCAGCCCTCTCCCCTGCTTTTCCCTTGTGCCTTTCCACCACCAACTTGCCATCAGAACTCGGAAGTCAACCCTGACCCCTCCCTGTCTCTCATTTCCACATCTAATCAGTCACCAGTCACCAAGTGGTCTCTTCCCCTCTGACCCTCTGCCCTAGCTCAGACCTCCTTGTTCTTTCTAGACCATCATAGAAGCTGGGCCTACTAGAGACTCCCCTCAATTCCTCCTCTCCATGCCAAATTATCTTAACACCAGGGTAATACTCAGTTTACTCAGCTGCTGTTCATGAGGGCAGAGAAAGAGGCCAAAAGCTCCTAGTCTTGGCAGAGGAGGAAAACTGTGTTTAAGGGGGATCACTGTACCTGTGTTTTAGGGGAGAAATAGGTGACAGGGCACCAGAACGAGAAAGGACTTCCGAATTGCCTGGGCACCTGTTGGGAGTCCTGGGGGTCAGGACAGGCTGGGCTGGCTCTGCCGGGGGGAGCTCAGCGGCCTGCCCTCACCCTCTTTCACAGGCCCTCACTCTGGTGGGAGGAGTGAGGCCCAAGCCCTCCCAGGTGAAGCTCACAAAAGGATGCTAACAGCTTGATCCTGGGAAGATGAGGTTCTCAGGGCCGGAAAGGCCCTGCATGACTGAGGCGCCTGCAGTGGCACACAGACCCCACCTGTGAGCTCTGTCGTCCTGTCACTTCTGCCCAAGACCCTTCTTTAGTCCTGAGATTCGACACTGCCTCTTGGGCGCAGAGGGAAAATGCCCTTATGTTTTCCTTCTAATCGGGGTTAACTCGGACTTTAGAAACACCTGAAAGGCCTTTTATTCCAGCCTCTCTGTTCTCTGCTTCGTGTTCTCTCCCCGGAGCATTCCAAACAAAGCCAGCTTTTTCCCAGGCCCTGACTTCACAGGAATTCCTTTTCAGTCTTTGCACGAACCTTTAGAAAGCGCCTCTTGGACCACGAGGGGGAGGCCCTTGCTCACATCCACGCCGTGGCTTTGTAAATAGGCGATGCCCTTTCCCATCTTGCCCACCAGGGCAAAGTCTCATTCCTTCTTCAAACCCCAGCCTAAAGTTGACTTCCCCCATCCTTGTTTCACGAAGACTGAGTAGATTCCATTTCTCTGGATTCTCTCACGATGCCCTGAGCTTCCCTTGATCATTTGCGATTGAATTTGTTGTAGCCATGCCGTGGAATACTACATAGCAATTAAAAGGAACAAATTATTGATACGTGCAACTATTTGGGTGGATTTCAAGGGAATTAGGTTGAGGTATAAGGGCAACCCCAAAAGGCCACATGCTGTATTATTCTATTTACAAATATTCTTGAAATAACAAAATTGTAGAGATGGTGAACAGGTTAGTGGTTGCCAAGGGGAGGGGTAAGGGGAGAGTCGTGGGTGTGGTTATAAAGGGGTAGCAGGAGGGAGCTTGTGGTAATGGAATCATTATGTATTTCTATTGTGGTAGTGGTTACATGAATCTACTAGTATATACACCAACAATAATATTGCATAGAACTACACACACACACACACACACACACACACACACACACACACACACACGAGTACAGGTAAAACTAGCAAAATCTAGAATATATAAAGAACTCTTGCCCTAACTGGTTTGGCTCAGTGGATAGAGCCTGGGCCTGTGGACTGAAGGGTCCTGGGTTCGATTCTGGTCAAGGGCACGTGCCTGGGTTGTGGGCGCGATCGCCAGTAGGGGGCGTGCAGGAGGCAGACGATCAATGATTCTCTCTCATCATGGATGTTTCCATCTCTCCATTCCTCTCTGAAATCAATAAAAAAAAAAAAAAAAAGAAAGAAAAAAAAGAACTCTCAAATCTCAACAGTAAAAAGAACAAACATCCCAAATGGGCAAGAACAACCACTACCGCGAGCAGACGTTTCACTGAAGAAGATAGACTTGAATAGGGTTGTAGGACCTGGGAGACAACAGTCCTGTCCCTGTCCTAGTTCCCAGGGATAGAACCCCAGGCTTCTAATTGGCTAGTTCCAGATCCCGAAACCCAGAGGAACTGAGTGGCGTCTCTAAGGTCCGCAGTAGTTTCAATAGGTGGTTCCTGAGTGTCTGCGATGGCACAGCACTCTGTTGGCTCTGCTGGCGTGGCTGGAGCTACCCGGACATTGGGGACCACCGGGGTCCCCTTTCAGGAGGAGGGAGTGGAAAGTAGACATGACAGGATCTCAGTGCCAGACCTGCTCTGGGCTCTTCTGGGAGCCATAGCACCCCGCTGAAGAGAGAATGTCAGCCAGGAAGGAAAAAATTCCTGGTCTCACAAAGGGTTCTGAGGTGACCTTGAGCAAGTCACTTCTCCCCTGAGGACCTCAGCTTCCTCGTTTGCCTACCAGGGTGCAGGTCCCTACCCTAAACTATGTCAGGGCTAATGGGAAGACCCAGTATGATCAGAGATTTTAAAAAGGGCGTAGAGAAATCAGAGACCTTGGATAACAGGTGGTACAGGAGCTCTTGATGTTTAAAGTGATCTGAGACCCCTTCTCTCTCTCTCTCTCTCTCTCTCTCTCTCTCTCTCTCTCTCTTTCTCTTTCTCTTTCTCTTTCTCTTTCTCTTTCTCTTTCTCTTTCTCTTTCTCTTTCTCTTTCTCTTTCTCTTTCTCTTTTTCTCCCCTCTCTCTCCCTCCCTTCCACACTCTCGGTTTGTTTAATCATTCACCTGTTGAAGAACATTTAAGTTTTTTCCATCTTATGACTATTACAAATTACTACTATGAATATTTGTGTACAGGTTTTGTGAACATAGTTTTAATTTCTCTAGGATAAATGCCCAGGAGTGAGATTGCTGGGTCATATGGTAAGTGTATTGTTTGGTTTTATGACAAACTGTCAAGCTGTTTCCAGAGTAGCTGCTCCCTTTTGCGATTCAGTTTCTCCATATCCTCGCCAGTATTTGGTGTTGTCACTGTTGTGTGTTTTATTTGTATTGTTTTGTTTTATAATCCAATATTACTTTATTTTGTTACTAAAATTGTTCCAGCTTTAACCATTGGGAACTCTTTCAGTTGGCTCATGTGCCTTTTAAAAATATATATCTTTATTATTGAAGTCCCCTTTTTTCCCCAGTTGACCCCCTCCACCCTGCTCCCTCCCCCTTTCCAGGCTTCGCATTATTGTTTGTCCATGGGGTATGCATATATGCGTGTAAATTCTTTTGTTAATCTCTTCTCAGATCCCCTTCCCTCCCCCTTCCATTCCTGCCAGACCAGGGGACCAGGATCAGAGCTGACTCTGCCTCTGTCACTGGATGCCTGGCCCTGAGCAAACCATATACCTCCTCTCTGACCCTCGGTTTCCTCTTCTGTAAAGAGCTAACAGTGCCATCCTAGCTCCTCACAAGATTTTGTGAAGATCATGGATAAGCAATTGCTTTGAAACATCACATGCTGTTTAGATGACAGAAAGGCATTACTCAATTTATTGTCATTTTTAGTTCCTTTTCTTCTGTAATTTCTGGCTCCAGTTTATATTCGTGAACTTTGTTTCACCAGTGCCCACGGCTAATTGTCAATGAAATAATGCCCCAATCCTCTCTTGGTCCAGATTAGGGGGCACCAGGCTCTAAGTCAGTGATGGCGAACCTATGACACGCGTGTCAGCACTGACACACGTAGCCATTTCTGATGACACATGGCTGCATGCCCAGGATGAAACATTTACTGCTCCTGAGGATGAAACATTTGCGACTAGAGTCTTGGAGTTAGTTTTTTTCCTCAAAGTGACACACTACCCGAGTTATGCTCAGTTTTTTGGTGAAGTTTGACACACCAAGCTCAAAAGGTTGCCCATCACTGCTCTAAGTACTAGCATGGCACCAGTACTGCTCAGTCAAAACTGACCCAGGGCCTTGTCCTGGGATTTTTGCCCCAAATCCCAGCCGTGGGGAGTGGAGGAAGGAGCTTACACTATTTGCTACCTGAGCGCCTGTGTGTGCCAGGTCATGTGATGCGGCTCCGAGTGTGATGTAAATGTCCCCATTGTCCATTGAAGGAAATGAAATCTCAGGGGGTAAATGCCTTGTCTGGGGTGATGCAGCTAGAAAGTGGCTGGAGCAGTTAGGATGCAAGGTGCCCCAACTTTCCTTGCCACCCTAATTTGAGAGGCAAAATATTTTTCCTGCTGACCTACTTTTGTGCCTGATTATCTCCATATAACCAAATATTTTTAGTTAAACCACTAAGGTCCCTGTTTTTTTAAAAAAAGCCACAGACTTGCTCTGGCCAGTGGCTCTCAGTGGTTAGAGTGTCGGGCCCCCAACGCCACCCCGCATCCATGGGTCATGGGTTCAATTCCCAGTCAAGGGCACATAGGTACCTGGGTTGCAGGTTCGATCTCTAGCCCTGGTTGAGGTGCATTCGGGAGGCAACCAATCGATGTGTCTCTCTCACATCAATGTTTCTCTCTCTCTCTCTCCCTCCACCCTCCCTACCTACCTTCTACTCTCTCTAAAGAATCAATGGAAAAAATATCCTTGATGAGGACTAACAAAACAAAAGAAAAGAAAAATCACAGACTATGCTATCTCTCATCTGCCCTGAGCAGTGACTCAGGAGACATTCTTGGGTTTACCTTGTGCTGAGCAGGGCCCCATGAGGGGCAGGGAGGAGACCTGGACAAGAAGGATCCAAGTTCAAATCCAGACCCACTCAACAGGGTGACCTTGATCAGGTTACCCGAGAAGGGGGAATGAAGACTTGGGCCTATGGAGCCTTTCTCTGAGGAACTTCTCAACCCTGAGTAACCTTGGCCAGGAGAGCAACCGAGCAGTGGTGACTAGAAGCTTCTCCTGACGGACCTGCTCAGAGGCTGGTGGACTGGGTTGGAGCCCCCATCAAAGCAGTTGGACCACTGGTCTGCAGGACATCAAGTCCCTTCCAAGGTCCCCACCAAACCCCCGCCTTGGCTTCTCTGAGGCAAGAGCCAAGGAGGCTAACATCTAGAATTCTCTGTTCCTGATTCTGTAAGGTTAGCATTCCACTTTCCATTCTATGAACTTAACAGTTTGTTTATGGGCTCTGGAATCAGACAGACTTGCTTTTAAAACCTGTACTCTCGCCCTATCTGGTTTGGCTCAGTGGATAGAGCATCAGCCTGCGGACTGAAGGGTCCCAGGTTCGATCCCCAGTCAGGGCACATGCCTGGGTTGTGGGCGTGCAGGAGGCAGCCAATCAATGATTCTCTCTCATCATTGATGTTTCTCTCTCTCTCTCTCTCTGAAATCAATAAAAATAAATAAATAAATAAATAAATAAATAAATAAATAAATAAATAAATCCTGTACTCTCTCCATTACCTGCTGTGAAACCTCGGGCAAATTATTTACTGTCACTTTTCTCATCTGTCAATCATATTTTTGTATAGTGAGAAGGAAATAAGTCAATAAATAAGCATTGACTATTTGTTGAATTTTTTAAAACCACCTGAATAAATGTTAGTTTTAACATTCTGTAAAATACAAAGATTGGGAGTTAGTTTATCAGAGGGAAATATGTACAGGCAATGAAGTCCTTGGTGACTGCTCAAAACCACTGCTCATTTACACGTTTACTTCTCTGAGTTTGCCCTCTGCTCTCAACTGTGGGGACCACTCTTCCCCCCCCACTCCATGCCCCACCGCACAAGCCCCAGATTTGGGCTAGAGAGCATCAACTCCAGGAATGGAGGGAAGAAAAGCAGCCATGGGCTGGGAAGGAAAGGGGAGCGTCACAGGCAGCGCCCTCTTGTGGGCACAGCGCTGTGACAGGTCAGAGACCTGACTCCAAGCTCGCAGGTAACTCAGTTCTCCCACGTTTTCTCAGTTTGGAACTCAGGTACCAGCCCAGCCACAGTAGCCACTTGCCACCTTGTATTTTAGTCCACAGGGAGGTGCTGGGGCGCGGACAGTGTTGGGCCCTCCTCTGGGTGCCCTTGGCCAGGACTGTGGTGTCTTTCTGACAAACACAAGGCTTAGAAGTGAGCCATGAGGGCGAAGGGCTCACCCCCTGGGCTGCCCTAATCCTTCGAGTCACCCTCTCAGGATCCTGTTGCCTTTGTCCCAGATTCTATCATTCTTGCCATCTCTCTCACCCCCATCGCCTAGAGCAGTGTTCGGCAAACTCAATATCAACAGTACAAAGATTGAAATTTCTTTTGAGAGCCAAATTTTTTAAACTTAAACTTCTTCTAATGCCACTTCTTCAAAATAGACTCGCCCAGGCCGTGGTATTTTGTGGAAGAGCCACACTCAAGAGGCCAAAGAGCTGCATGTGGCTCGCGAGCCGCAGTTTGCCGACCACGGGCCTAGAGCATGGGCTCCAAATGATTTAGCTTCCTGCCAGGGCTAACCAAGCTCTTTGGGCAGATCTAACAGCCAAGTAATTATATTCGTACCCCTCCCCCGCTCCCGCTTTCCTCCTGAGAGTTGTGAAGAACAAATTAGGTGTGGATATGAAATGTAAGATCTGTGTGAGCTTTAAAGTCTTGCCCACACTTGATTATGTAGTAGAATCCTGTGGCTTTGTTTGGTTTTAAAACCTGAAAACTACCACCACCACCATCCATGGGCATGTGTTCACACACATGAAAGTTAAAAACTCATGTATCCTTGAACTAAAATTCTGGTGCATTGTTTACTTAATTGTTTGCTTGTTCATTATTTTATTTCAGAGAGGGAGAAGAAGAGATAGAAGCATCAATGACGAGAGAGAATCATTGATTGGCTGCCTCCTGCATGCCCCCTATTGGGGATAGAGCCTGTAACCCGGTCATGTGCCCTGACCAGGAATTGAACCATGACCTACTGGTTCTTAGGTCTATGCTCAACCACTGAGCCACACTGGCCGGGCATTTGAAAAAGAAATGATGCTTGGTGAAGGTTTGTGCTTTGTGCCACACTGCAAGCAACACAGAGCTGGCACGCTAGTCTTCTTCAGTCTTTTTCATAGGCGTTCACAGACACTCAGAAAAAGCCTCGCCATCTCCCAGGCTGACTCGTCTTATAAGCTGGGGCAGCGGGCTCCGAGAGGTAGGACCACCCCTCACAACCAGTGAGGCTGCTATTGGGCTGCTATTGAGACAGGGCACAGACTTCACTGGGAGGAAGTCAGAGCAGAGGTAGGTCTCTATCAAGGAGCTGGAGAGGAAGAGGTGGAATTTCACGGGGTGGGGGTGGGGTAAGGGGGGACTCCTGCCCTATCCCAGCTTCAGACTTGTCAATGCACACACCTGCCGTCTGAGGGAGAAAGGAGGAGCAGGAAAGGGAGGTTCTTGTCACAGAGGAACTGGAAGACCTGGTTTCTGGCATGAGCTTGCTGTGCAGCCTTAGGAAAGTCACTTAACCTCTCTGGGCCTTCATTTAACCATTGGTAACATGGATGTAACAGACCCCATTTATCCATTTACCATTGTGTGTATTGACAACCAAGTGTGTTCCTAGCACTAGCCTGAATACTGGGGACCCTCTGGGGAGCAAGGGAGGCACAGTTTTTGCCCTCAGTGTAAAGCGGAGGCTGGAAAAATAAACAGAAAATAAATGTGATGAGTGTGCCCGTGGGAAGACGAAGGTACTGGGTTAGCCCATCCAACCTTGCCTGGGGTAGGATGGGGGAGGTGGTCGGGACGCCTTCCAGAGGAGGTGGCCCAGAGGCTGAGACAGGAAGGGTAAGTAGGAGGTGGTCAGGCTGGAGGGTGTGGGAACCGGGAAGCAGTCACTGCCCCCACCCTTGCTCCTTTGAGGGTCACCTTCCTTTAGAACGGCTAGCAAGGGGAGCTTCAGTGGAGTCGCCCCTGAGAGGTCTGCTAGGGATGGGAGACGCACTCCCTCCCAGCACCCATCCTGGCCCCCACCCCCTCTCACGTGTCTGCACACGCTGTCAGATTTCCCTGGAAGGTGGAGCAATTCAAGGGAATTACAGTGTTTGTGTCTGTGTAGGGAGAGTATTTTTAAAGCTTGATGAGCTAAGTACGACTTTGTCCACAGTCTGCGGGAAGCATCCAAAACCCAAGCCTTTCCCAGGATCGGCTGGGAGTGCCCTGTGCTCCAGACCAGCTGCCCGCTGGTCTCCTCTCCTCTGAGCAGTCCTCACCAGCCCCATCCAGGGACTGGCCTCCCCCCGGGCCTCAGCTCCCCTCATGCAAGTCCCTGTGGGAAGAAGGCACCTTAGCAGGACAGAGGGTTTAGGTCTTTGTTCCTCCAGTTCCCAGCTGCAGCAGGGAGGTGGGTCTGTCCAGGGACCTGCAAGTCATTTGCCTGGGCTGGGGGAGGGGCCCGGGGGGAGAGGAGACAGGCCAAGCCCGCTGGGTGGCTGTGAGACAAAAATAAAAGAGCCGAACTCATGGGCAGGTAGCACCTCATAAACTTGAAAACACTGAGGACATGTGTTTCCTTTCGACTGGGCCTCTCTGCCCGGTCCCTTGGGACGGGCTGTCTTCAAGGACACTCTGGCTGGCTGGCTTTGCCATTTGGCATCTTCCTTAAATTTTGAATTTTCAGCTGCTCACGTCCCAACGTAAAGTTAGCAGTTCTCTTACCAGGGGGCCAGAGAGGGGGGGACAAGGGCAACAGGGCGGGGAGGACATGGGGCTGGAGACCCGGCTGCTTTGGTTGTCTGTTAGCACGTAAGAGGCCACTCCAAAGCAGAATGGCTTAGCACATCGACAGTTTCAGTTGCTCATGATGCTGCAGTCGGGGCTGGGGTCAGCTGGCTGTACCTTCTGCTGGTTTTGTCCTGGTCACTCCTGTGCGTGAAGCTGGTGGGTCGGCCCAGGGTCTGAGATCTGTTGGGTGCCAGCTGGTTGAGCTTTTCTGTCTCCCGAGAGCCTGAGGTGAGCGGCTCTCACTAGCCCTAGTCATGACTGGCCTCACCCCAGGTTCTCCACGTGGTCTCGCCAGATTCCTACATGGCAGCTTCCGATGGCGAAAGTGAAAGTGGCCAGGCCTTCTTAAGACTTAGGTGTGGAGCTGGCTCAGAGCCACGTCTATTATGCTGGATTGATTAAAGCGAATCACAGGCCCAGCCCCGACTCAGGAGGAAGGCTCTGGGCAGGGTGACAATGCTAGGAGGTGAGGGTCACTGAGAGCCACCAGGCTAACAGGATATCGCACGGGGTGGTGGGGAAGGCAGCTTATGTAAGAGATCGTACCTGTCAGCCACCTTCTCTGTGGGTATCACAGTCTCCCTGCTGCCACCATATTCTTAACAAGTGTCCTAGCAACATAGCACCTTAAAATCTTTTTTAGGGGCTTCACATTTGGAGAAAGTGGCCAGGCTCCTCATTAGTCATTGAATGGATGCCCCACGGCCACACAGACACTTGTCTCTGTCCCCCAGTCACCCTCTTGATGTCCTGGGCCCCTGCCTATCTAGCAAGGACATCAGGCAACAACCACAGGTTGAGCCAGAGAGGAGAGGTGGAACTTCAAACAGAGCGAGGCTGTCGAGGAGAGTGGCAGGGAGAGGGGAAGGTTTTCCCTGCACCTCAGACCACAGCAGGCCGGCCATTCCGTCTGGGGCTGCCAGGCCTGCGGAAGAGGGCCCTGAGGGTATTTCCTAAGCACTGTGTCCTTACAAGTGTCAGGTCGGAAGGAAGCTGTAACGGTGAGGCATGTACGGGATGGAGGGTAGAAACTCTCCTCAGACACATTTCGAAGCATAACAACTTGGATGGAGTCACCTGCTGAGAGCTGGTGGCCGCTGAAGAGACCCTGCCTGAGAATGCTTGTCAGTTTGACAAAAGAATTTTCCAAAAAAATTTTTTTGTATTATTTATTCTGTGGCACTTATATGCCAGGCACTCTTCTAAGTGTTTTATGTGCATTGACTTATATTCCCCACAACGACTCTGAGAGGTAGCTGCTATCTCCATTTTACAGATGTGGAAGCTGAGGCTCAGAGAGGCTGCGTGGCTTACCCCAGGCCACGTAGCCATAAGCAGCAGACGGGGCTTTGAGCTCAGGCAGCCTCCCTTGGGAGCCTACGTCTTAACCACTAGTTATGCTGCCTTAAGGAGCCCATGTGTTGTGTGTGCCTTAACCTAATTAGGGAGCCTGGCTTTTTTCAGCACAAAGTAGGGCTCTTTGTCAATTCTTTGCCTGAGCAAATGGGCGGATGCCACGAGCCATCACTCCGCTTTGGAGACACTGCTGCTTCTAAGAATCATCTATTTAGAAAATTGTTTCAGGGTTGACACTTCTGACCTCAGACAAGTTTATTTTTCTCTGCTTCCCTGAATTGTGTATATAATCATTATATATACATGCTATATATACCCAGGAGTCTATATCAAGAAACAGAAATGTATGTTGGCATCGCTAACTCAGAATATTTTGACTAACGGGTGTGTAAAAGATAATATAAATAGCTTGTGCAATTAAACAGTAAACACAGGGAGAATTTCCTGCCTAACTCAAGAAACACAATAATCCCCATAAATACAACTACTGGCACTTAATTAAAGAAAAGAGAAGAGTAAACACAAGGCGTAGGACTTAACTGGGTAGCTATTTGCTGTTGCTGTATGTTGAGCTACAGACTGACGTTAGGTATCGATGCACAGAGCGATGATCATTGCAATAAGCCACCCGTGAACACTGGGCATTGGTCTGTATTGAGCAGTAGTGGACATTGCCACCACTGGACACTTTCCCTTTGTGGACATCTGCCATTGACGAGAGCTGTCATTGATGGACAGGAGGTATTCTTTTTAAAATTCTTTATTGTTGACACATTGCATATGTCTCTTTTTCCCTCCATTGACCTCTCCCTGCCTGCTCCCCGCCCCCATGGACATGAGGTATTGATAAACATTTGTTATCAATGGACATTTGCTCCCTAGTAGACGTTAGCCAACACAGAACATTAAGCTTTGATGGGCATAGTCCTATCAGCCTATGATGGACTCTACTCTCTGGTGGACATTAAGTATGAGCAGAGGGTAGACTTCTGGCAGTCTTGTTCAGAGAAACATTCTATGAGCTGGCTTAGAGACAAGTGGTGGGTGTTAGTTCTTATATCTCCACTAGAGGCCCGGTGCACAAAATTTGTGCATGGGAGGGGGGTAGCCCTCAGCCCGGCCTGCACCCTCTCCAATTCGGGACCCCTTGGGGGATGTCCCACTGCCGGTTTAGGCCTCATGCTGCAGGATCGGGCCTAAAACAGCAATTGGACATTCCTCTCTCGCAATCCAGGACTGCTGGCTCCTAACCACTCACTTGCCTGCCTGCCTGATCACCCCTAACCTCTCTGCCTGTCTGCCTAATGGCCCCTAACTGCTCTCCCCTGCTGGCCTGATTCCCCTAACTGCTCTCCCCTGCCAGTCTGATCGCCCTAACTGCTCTTCCCTGCCAGCCTGATTGCCCCCTAACTGCCTCTGCCTCGGCCCCACCACCGTGGCTTTGTCAGGAAGGAGGTCTGGAAGGTTGCCCGGAAGATGTCCAGTCTAATTAGCATATTGCCCCTTTATTAGTATAGATCTGCCCTCTCTCTGAAAGCCTGTTGACCATGGCAATTTGGGGAAAATCAGGAGGTGGCGTGGTAACACCCATGGAGGAAAACTCCTGGGTTTTAGAGTCTAATCGGCTCCCTGAGCTACAGAGGGATTGGGCTACACACAGACCCGCAAGCTCTCATCTGCTGTTCTGCCCAGCACTGTCGGGGTGATTGTCCCTTCTGTCTCTGTGAATGGCGTGGTTTAAGCACACCAGGGCCGGCTTCATGGGCAGTGGGACCTTAGAGGGGTCCTGCACTTGATTTAATGCTCAGCTCTTGCCATTTTGAAATTCTTAATAATTTTTGAACAAGAGGCCCCACATATTCATTTTATACTGGGTCCCACAAATTATGCAGCCAGTTCTGAAACTGAGAGTCCCGGCCACCTGCCATGTGCACGCAGGCTGCGCCTCTCTGGGCCTCACTCTCCCCATCTGTGAAATGGGGCTAGGAGGGCAAGGACTTTTTGATCTTTGGCTTTTTATGCTCTAGGATCTAGAAATAATGATCTGATTAGAGATATTCAAAGCTACACAACTTCCCCAATTTGTTTTCAACAGCAACATAAATGGAATCCCAGTGTTTTCTGGTTTCACAGAGAATCTCTGTCCTCTCTGATAGGTGGGCTGTGCACTACTGGCCGGGCCACGGAGGTAGGACAGGCAAGCGCGAGGGATGCACCATCTGACAGATGAAGCCAGGCCCAGGCTGGGTTCCTCGTCTGTATGTTGACAATAATCCTGATGGCAGTCACCAGGAGGAGGAAATGGTAGTATGTACACAAAGTTGGAGAAACGTGCGCCCAGTAAATGGCAGCTGTATTACTAATGACATGCAAGGAAAATGCTTGTCGCCCAGCCTATACCATGATGGCAAACTGTATCGTAGTTGTTTTGCCATCTCTAAAACTCAAGTGACACGTGCAGTAAAGGACCATTCCATGTTAGGCACACAGAGCAAAGATCCTGTGGTTTGGAGTATTGTTCTGCAATTCTAAGTTTTAAACTTTTATGAAATTGTCCAGTTCTGAGTCGGTTATCAAAATGTGAGTCTAAGACTACACAGTTCTGTAATCTAATTCATGACCCTACGATTGAATGAGGGAGTTCCAGAACAAGCATTTAGGGAGTTATCTGTTTTGTGCCAGGCATCGAGCTCAGTTCTTTACAAATGTCACCTGATTTACTCTTCATACAATCCTGTGGAGGGAGACATTTTCTTCCCCGTTTTCCAGGCCCATACAGGTAAAGTGACTTGGTCAAAGCCACACAACTGGTTTGTGATGGACTCGGGATGTTACCCTTTTCTGTGAACTCCGATGGAATCTTTGCACATATCTCTATAATTCTGTAAGATTTTAATGACCCCATTCTTTTCTTTGTAGCTGTATTTATTTTTAAAATCTTTATTATTGAAATTATTACATATGTCCCCTTACTTCCCCCATTGACCCCTTCTAGCCCGCCCCCACGCCCCACCCGAGGCCTTCACCACCCTATTATCTGTGTCCACGGGTTACGCATATATGCATATTCTTTGGTTGATCACTTCCCCTCCCCTCTGAGAGTCCATGCTTCCATGTCTCTGGATCCACTTCATTCATCAGTTTGTTTTGTTCATTAGATTCCACATACGAGATAATGTGATACTTGTCTTTCTCTGACTGGTTTATTTCATTTAGCACAATACTCCCCAGGTCCCTCCATGCTGAACGACCCCATTCTTAACCCCAGGATTCCCGAGGGCAGATACGGCAGGATGAAAGCAGTCTAGCTAGGGGACGGCGAGGCAGGCTGCACAAACTGCACAGGCCCACTTTGGCCTTGCTCCCACGACCGCCACGGACCTGGGGTGTCTGGCCACGCACAACCACAAGGTGGCGTTGTGGGCCGGGAGCCTCTGGAGGGGCCCCCCCACCCCGACCCCAGGGACGCCTGTGGGGCTTCTGCCCCTCCCTAAGACAGGCCAGAGGCCAGGGCTGGGGGTACAGGATAATGACCCCACAGGACGGAGGACCCTGCACAATGTGGTGGCATCTGCATCCTCCCATGACAGCTGTCTCAGGGCGGAGATGACCTGCCTCAGTGCTCCTCTTCTCCTGCGGGAGCCCCAGCACCCCTCCTTCTTTCTGCCTTCAGCACCCCTTTGTCCCCATCTCTAAGACCCCTATGTTCCATGTCCCTCTCTCAAGGGCTCCTTCCTCAAGCAGGGCTTTGGGAGGGCCCAGACCCATTGGGTGAAAGTCCCAGAGATCTTTTCCCAACTCTGCATCTGACATTTCTCTAATCCAGGGAACGCAGAAGGGGTGGGGAACCAATCGGAGGACTCCAAGGGCCGGGGTCTTACTCTCACAACACCCCCCTCTCATGCCTCAGCGCTTTCTCATGTTGACCATGGTGCCAGCCTTGGGCTCCTGTATGTGGGGGGGAGGGAGGAGGAGAGGGGAGGGTTGAGTGACAAGATGGGCAAGCTCCCCACCCATATGTGACCTGCATGTTATGGGTTCTGTGCCATTGCTCACCTATAACCCCTCCCAAGTGCCAGCCCCTTCTCTTGGGCCTACTTGTCCTGCTCAGCTGTGTGGATGGATGAGCCTCCTCCAGGATGCCTTCCTGACCCGTCCACAGGGCTCACAGCTCCCTGTGCCGTTCAGTTAGGTGTCCTCTGTGTCCTTTCACCCCCTCCCATCCCAGGGAACCAGAGAATGTGAGACTCCTTAGGGCAGAGATGGGGTGACCTGTGGTTGTTGGGGATGATGGTGATGGATATCCCTGCAGACCTTGGCCAATTAGAAGGGAGAATTTGCTGACAGTAGAGTCTCTCAGATGAGCTGGACATGAGCTCCCCTGTCACTAGAAGTGTACAGAGGAGTTAGGCTACCACCGCAGTGGAATGACAGGAAGGAACCAAGGACTGAAGGAACTCGGAGGAGGGAGGTGGAGGGACCTCAGGGGGAACTTCTGAAGGAGGTGAGATAGGAACTGGGTCTATGAGCGTGAGAAGGAGTTGAGAGGTAGAGATGAGGGCAAAGGCAAGGTCCCAGAGTAACAGTCTGAGCAAAGGCAGAGGCGTGTGAGTTCATGGGAGAGGGGAGATAAGGAAGGTGACAGGGTGCAAGCGGCTGTAGGTGCAACCCACCCCCGCGTAATGCCCCCAGGTCACCTCTCTCCCCTATTGGGCTTTTCAGGAAGAACACACTGCCAGGGCAAGGCTGGTGCTGATCCATCCTTGTAGCCCTAGGGCCCAGCCCAGGGAATATGAGTGGACACTGGTCGAGTGATGGAAAGAGGGACTCTTTCTAACGTTTATTAAACCAAGGACTAGCTAGGTGCTGGGTGGGGCTGGTGGGGGTCAGAGCTCTCACTGTCCTGAGGTGTCTCTGTGGGACCAGCCCCCTGTTGCCCACATGGCCACGGATGCCTGGCTTCCACCCAACACCTCCTTCCCCAACATACCCCAGGACACACTATTACGAAAGTGAACAAATGCAACTTCTTTTCTTTTACAAATGACACTTTGCACCCCCTGCCAGCAGGGGTGGGGGTCGGGAACTGGTTAAAAGTGACAGTCCATAAGAAAGGCAACAACGTCTATAAAATGAGCACTAAGGAAAGAGCCAGGGCTGGGAGGCCGAGATGCCACCCTGGTGGGGGGACATGAAACTGGGTGGGAACTGCCTGCCTCCTGCTGCTGCACCCTCAGTAGGGGAGGTGGGCTGTGGGGGCTGAATCTGGGAGGCCCGTCCTGGCTTGTGGCAGGTGGGGCTCCAGGACGGCATCAACATCTTGGGGGAGCATCTAGAAGCAGTGCCTCAAGGATCAATGGGTACCTTTCCAGTCTTGATGCCAGGGGACCCCACCAGAGTGGGAAGCTGGCAGGGCTGGGACTGGCATGCCTGATGCGTCCAGCAGCTCTGAGAGGTGAAGGACAGCCCGTGCATCACAGCTGGTCAGTGGGCCCAGAGTCCTACCTCCCCGGGATGACAGGAAGTGGGTGTCAATGGTAGGATGTGGGTCTTGGCAGCAAAGGGGAGAGGGAGGCCATGATTGAGAGAAGACAGCAAAGTGCAAAGGGGCCTGGCTGGGAGGCAGTCATGCCTCTGCCGCTGCAGTACCTCAGATTACCGATGCTCTTCCTCTGGGCCTCCGTTCTCCCATCTGCCACGTGAGGAGGTGGGCTTGATCCTCCCCCACCCCCCAGTCCTTTCTGTAACTAAACTTCTACCCAGGGCTCTAAGGGAACAGAAAAGGATAAAGTGGGCCCCATGGGCCCAGAGCAAAAGAAACCCATGCCCCTGAGTGGCTGGACCATGGGCCCAAGGGGACACGACACTCAGCCATGGACCTGACCTCTGACCTTCCTTCAGTCACAGTCAGGTTGGCCCAGGCCTGAGGGAAGGCACTTTGGGGTCGAGTGGGGAAGGACAGCAGGGGGCAGCTGTGTAGTTTGGCATCAAAGACCCTCTGCTTTTGGTTTGGGGGGGCAATACAGACAAAGGGCAAGACTTTCCTCCTGGGTGTTGTCCCAGGTCCAAAGCCTCCTCTCAGGCCACAGCTGTCTTTCGATGCTGCTGCCATATCGGCCTGCAGAGTCCCCACTGGCGTTGGCACATTAAAATATAAATTACCCAGGACCCGAGTCAGCCCGGGCAGCAGTCTGTCGTGTGGCCTGGGGCCACACCATTTGTCACAAGGTGCCCAGGCCCCTGGAAGCCCTGGAGGCCGGTTCCCCAGTGTCTACGCAGTGCAGAGCCACCTTGGGGCTGGAGCCAGGCTGCCGGGGGTAGGCACCCTCCCGTACCGGGCGCCGGCACTGCATGCTCTGGCCCACACTGACGCTCTGCAGCGCTGGGAGGTGGAGGAGCAGCGTCTCAGGCAGGGGCACCAGGCTTGTGCCCGACAGGTCCAGCTCCTGCAGGGAGGCCAGGCCTGAGAACACCTCAGCTCCTGCCCACTTGAGCTTGGGGTTGCCTGACAGGTCTAGGACCTGCAGGCTGTGCAGCTCATGGAAACCATAGGGTGCCAGTTGCGGGAGACCCTGCAGGCTGCCCAGCGACAGGTGTGTCAGGCCAGCCAGTCCGGTGAAGGCACCTGGGCCGATGGCAGCCAGCGGGTTCCCATCCAGGCTCAGGTAGCGCAGGGGCAAGTCCCGGAGGTCGGGCACAGTGCGGAGCCGGTTCCAGGCCAGGTTCAGGCTCTGGATGGTAGGCGTGGGCAGGCTGGCCCCCGCGGGGTGGGGCACGAGGCGGTGGATGCGGTTGTGGGAGAGGTCGACGTGCAGCGCCCTGCCCTGGCCGTGGGTGGTGAAGGCGGACACTGGGACCTCACGGAGCCGGTTGTAGCTGAGGTTCACGTCACTCAGGGGCGAGCTGGTGAAGCTGTCTGCGGGCAGGGCTGCCAGGCCATTGTGGCTGAGGTCAAGTGACTCCAGATAGCGAAGGCGGGAGAAGGCGGTGGGCGAGATGCTGGTGAGCAGGTTGTGGCTGAGATCCAGGCCGGCCAGCGTGGTATAGCCTGGCCCTGCCAACACCGACTCGTTCACAGTCTCCAGCCGGTTGGAGGACAGGTCCAGGTGGGCTGTGTCCAGAGGGATGGGCACAGGCACGATGTGGGGGCCAAGGCCACTGCAATCCACTCGTGTCAGGCTGAAGCTGTCAAACAGGCCGAAGGTCTCCACCTCACACTGGCACCCGGGGAAGCATGGCCGGGTCGTCTGGACCCAGCTCGTGGCCAGCAACAGCAGCAGGGGCAGCAGCAGGGGCCACAGCATGGTCGGGGCTAGAGAGAGAGCCATAGGTGAGGGTTGACAGCAGGCACCCCATACCAAATGGTACTAACCCGGCCCCATAAGACACCAGCCAATGTGTCTAGGCACAGCTGAAAGTTACCACCAGCACTCTGCCCTCCCAGGATTTTTTCCCTGAATACTCCTCATATAATTCCTAGTCCCTGTTCCTCTCAGGCCTCGCTCTCCCCATCTGTATGGTAAAGGGGGTTAGGCCAGATTCGTGGATTTAAAATATATATATATATATTTATTGATTTCAGAGAAGGGAGAGGGAGAGATAGAAACATCAACGATGAGAGAGAATCATTGATTGGCTGCCTCCTGCACACCCCCTACTGCGGATGGAGCCCGCAACCTGGGCATGTGCCCTGACCAGGAATGGAACCGTGACCTCCTGGTTCTTAGGTCGACGCTCAACCACTGAGCCACGCTGGCTGGACCAGATTGGTGGATTTTAAACTGCAAGCAGCAGAACTCTTTCTTAAATATTATCAGATGAAAGTGGGCCTGTTCTGGCTGAAGTGAGGGTTGGGGCGTAGAGCCCTCCATGCCTGCTCACCATCTCTGCCGTAGGAGGTTAAGGAGCCCAGCTGGGAACCCCCTGGACTAGATGGATCTTTGGCTCCAGAGCTCGGAGGTTCCCGGGCCCTGGGCTGGTCTCAATCCAGGCCCTTATAGGGAGGGGCTCACAGCTCAGGGGTTGGGGTCAGAGTGTTCCATTCACCTGTGCTGAGCATGTGCCCGGTGCTGTGCTAGCTGCCACACAGACTGGCTTGACCCTCACAACCACACAAATGGTCATCGCTTCATGAAGAGGGAACTGAGACCCAGAGAGGTTCAGAAAGCCACGCATGGCCACACCTAACTGGGAGGGGAGCTAGATGGAGCAGAATAAGCATGGCTCATGTCACGGTTTGGCAGGGGCTGAGCCATGCCCAAGACCCACACACCAGCCTCCCAGATGGAAGCCTCTCCCTGCAGGGACCGGCCCCACCTCACCTCTTTTGTGGGTGATGATGGATGAGTCTACAGTCCTAAGCCCCCTCACCTGGCCTATCCTCCAGAAGCAGGAGCCTTCATTCTATTATATAGATAGTTAGGCAGACAAGAGCAGAGCAAGGACACCGGGCCAGGTACAGAAGCTCACCAGGGCAGAAAGCCCCGGATGCCTAGCAAGGGGCAAAACTAGGAAAACAAGAACCTCGTCCCCAGGGTAACCTTCCTCCCACAGCATATCGCTGGTCCTGTGGTTTAGAGACCCCCTGGCCTTTTCCTCCCTAAGGTAACATCTAGGCCTCCGTTGTATTTCAGCTCCAGGCCCAGAAAGCAGCAAAACTAGACAAGTGACACCGTGGCTGCCTCAGGACCAGCTACATGGACTAGTGACCCCCTGCCTTGGCACCCACCAATCAGTGGAGACCATGACCCTGAAAGAGCACACCGGGAAAGCTAAGGTTTATTCCTCCCCTAAGATTTCCACCTGCAGGAGAGGAATAAACACGTTCGGAATGAAGATCCCAGGGTATGCAACTCCCCCGCAGGGGAGCATGCCTATGTCATTTCCTTCCCCCTTCTTTCCACTAAGGGACCCCATGAGAGTTGCAATCAGGGGAGCAGTGGGCGGCAGCAGCTCGTCCTGGACTAACTCCCTGAACCTGTCTCCAAGCCCCTTTTTTTCTCGACGTCTCCGTGAGCCAAAGCAACCCAGCCTAGATTCTCCTGTTGCTAATTCTATGCCCTTCCTTGTTTCACTGTCCTAAACATATTTTTGCTGCGGCCAGTAAATTCTCACTCACTTTGCTACACTTTGTCTATTGATTGAAATCTTTCCTTCAAGAAGACAAGAACGGAGGTCTCATCGTTAGATAATTTCTGCCCCGGTGAGTTTCTGTCCGTGGCCCATCGTCCGTGCTCTGCTCATGTCTACCTAACTATCTATGTAACAAATTCAATTGTAAAGACTTCCAGACGGGCTCTGGGAATACCCGTCCCAAGCCCCTACCCTCAGCTGATACAGCTATTACCCTTCTTTGGCTCTTCCTTTAACTCAGGCAGCTGGGCTGGCTCCCCCATTATACAGATGAAGGAATAGAGGCTCAGACAGGAAAAGGGTTTACCCCAAACTAGTAAAAAGCAGGGCAGGATTAGAACCCAGGTCTGCTCAGTTCCAATGCCTCTATTTTCATCTGCTGCCTCTGGCAGGACTGGCAGGGACAGACAAGATCCAAGAGGGGCTTTTCCCAGACATATGTTATGATACAAGCCACATGTTATGATACAAGCAAGCCATGTCCCTCTCCTGGCTTGTTTCCGTCCCTGTACAATTAGAGCGCAGCTGCCACTGGTGCCAGGCACTACATGCACACTCTTACATTTAGTCCTCACACCCACGCACATCTGTCTGCCAAAGCCTCCGTGCGTGCCCACTGCTGCTCAGTGGTGGTGCTCATGGGAGAATGAGGAAGAGGGCTGAGCCGTGAAAGCGTCTAACTGGACAGTCTGTGGTTAGCCCATCCCACCACACAGCAACCCCTCAGCCTGGGAGACGGAAGGCACGAAGCCTCACTCCAGCAGGTCTCTTCATCTGGGGTAGCCCTACTCTGTGGGCCCCCTGCTCTGTCTTACCACCACCATCTCTCCCACTGGCCTTCAGGGAGGGATGGACCAGGGACCTGCCCACCTTCGAGACTGGGGTGGGTGGGGAGGGAGCAGCACGATAGTATTACCAGCCCTCCATGAAACTTTAAAGGGGTAGCTAGCTACTTGATCCCCACTGGCTCTGCATGGGGGCAGGAAGCAGTGGGGCTCTCCTCCGTTGCTCCCCTGTGGGGGCCCCTCCTTCCCCACCCCTTTCTATTATAGAGTCCAAGTTGAGGATTAAACCCAGCCCAGGTGCATCCTGGGCTTGGTCCCAACTGAGGGAGGATAGAGTGCTCCAATGTCTGGAACCAAAAGGAAAAGAATTAATTTGCTTCAGGCACCTTTTGTTCTCCTGTGTGAGCTTAACCACAGGGGTTCATTACCCCTCAGGGCCCCACCTTCCCTGCTAAGCTGATCTGCTCATATCCACTCTTCCTGGGGTTTAAACAAACAACACAGGCACAAGAAAATACCCTGAGATTACCCTTTGGTTCCCAAAGGTGATTATACAAGGTGCCTATTAAATGCCAAATGGCCTCTCGTGAGCGCCTGCTTATGTAACCGGGAGCCCAAACACAGCCCAAACCCTGCCCCTCCACAGAGGGGGCCTCTCACCACCCTCTCCGGGCCTCAGCCTGGTCCTGGGAACCACAAAGCGGTAATTCTTCTCCTGCCCTCCTCACATAAGTTGACTGGCTCTCACTGAAGTGCAATCCAAACTGTGAAGAGCTACGCATGCATGCAAAGTGGTCATCGCTGGGTCACTATAGAAATGGGACTGAGGCAACGGGAGGGGCAGCGGATGTAAAAGGAGCAGGGCTGTAAATGAGACCTCACAGATAACGGCTGGGGACACGCTCAGGGCGTCCTGGACAGTCCTTGCTTAGCCCTGCACAGTGGACACCTCTCCCTGGGCCCGTTCCGTGCCAGGCCTGGACGTTCACTTGGAAAGCGCTGACACTGGCAGTCAGAGCCAGACGTCACTATGTGCTAGCGCTGGACACGTGTTCTCCCGAACAACCCTCAGTCCCTCGAGGAGGTCAGCAGTCTTATGTCCATTTTAGAGCGGAAGAAGCGAGGATGAGAAAAGGGAGGTGGTGGAGCGGGGAACGGAAGTTGGGCCTCCGTAACCTCCTAATTGGTTTGGTTCATGGAATGTATACTTCTGCGTGTTGCTGGGAAAAGAAAGGGTGGGTGTCCAGAGTCCTAGGGCCAAGCTCTACCCTCAACTGACTGCTGTGATGAGGTAGGTTTTTAGTATCAATGGCTCTGGGGCTTTCCTGAGGTCACAGCAGAGCCCAGAGGCCTCTCCGGGGTGTCCCAGGCTGGTGGGAAAAGAGAAGGGAGAAATCCCGGAGGCCTCACAACTGTGGGCCCAGAAGTGGGCAAAGGCGGAGGTGTGGGCGGGTGGTCTCTGAAAGTCAGGGCACCTGTTCTGCTCAGAGGAAATGCCCCCTTTGGGGTAACATACAGGCGCGCCTTCACGGGATTGCCTCCGAGATGCTAGGCCCTGGCACTGCTGCAGGAAACCGCTTAGCAAAAGGCTCAGGAGCCACTGGGAGGGCAGGACTTCCCAGAAGGAGACTGAGGGAACATAAGGAAAATTCCTGCCAGGGTCTAGCCCTTTAGAGTTCAAAAGGGCCTTTGCTTATTTGATGCTGGGAGGACCCAGAACGGGCGTGCCGTCCCTCACTGTAGTGACGAAGCGAGGGTGCAATCACTTGTCCACAGACCCCCAGTGGCCTCCTGACTCCGGCCCACGGCTTCCCTGGCCACTCATGATGGCTGCTGACTCTCCTAGGGATCTTACGGAGTTGGTAAAAATAATGCTCAGCAGAGTTTGCAACCTCCTGGAGGGGGCTGATGCCATAATGTTAGGTATCATAAGGATAAATTACATGTCTAGGAAAACTATAACTATGCATTAAAAAAACCCAACCCAAACCCTAATTTTAGCAAGGCCAAAAGAAAATATATCAACACAACTGTGGTTTTCTTTAGATAGAACTCTGAGTGATTCAAACATGTCTTAATCTCTTTACATCCCTCCTCATATCCTCTCTTATACTAAAAAAAATAAAATAAAAATTATATATATCCTAATAGGACTGCCTCATGGCCATCTCTGCTTTCTCTAATCTTGGGTAGCCACAATCTCTGAGCCTCAGTCTCATCGGTAAAATGGGATATTAACAGCCACCTCACATGTGAAGGACAGATACAAAGGGACCCACTGCAGGGGCAGTGGAGGGGGTGAGAAGTGGTCGAATCTGGGTGTACTTTGAATGTGGAGCTGATGGAATTTGCTGGTGGGTTGGATATAAAAGATAAAAGCGAGGAATCCAGACTCCCGAGTTTTTGTCATGAAGAGGAAACAAAATAGTAGAAGTAAGGCACCTAGCGGGGACCCCAGTACAGGGAAAGGGCACAGTGTGGGCTGCCCTGCCTTCCTCCAGACGGGGAGCTGGTGGGGTGGGGATCAGCAGGTGGGCCTGGCCCATCTCTCTTCCTTCTTCCTGTAGCAAGCATGTCAAAGCTCTCATCAGCACCCTCGTGGAGTCATTCTTTCCAGCAGGCCACACTTGCTATTTCTCAACAGGCTGCGGGTCTGGGAAAGGATGAGTAATGTGAGTTTCTCTTGACAAAACCCACCAGCCTCAGCTCCATGGAGAGGAAAAACCTTCATGGAGAGCAAGGGGCCTGGACACCTTGCAGTGCTAACTGGGAAAGTCACTTTCCTTCTCTGGACCAGTTCCTTCAGTCGTGAATCTGAGATGGTAATGAGGTCCCACTGGTCTCAGAACAGCTGGTTGGGAAGATCAGACTAAGAAGCTAAACACTCCTATAGAGAAATAAGACCCCAACGGGGGGGGGGGGGGGGGGGGGGGGGAAGACACATCATGGAAAGACTGTGCCTTTTCTCTCTATCTGTACCCATATCCCCTGCAGACATAATCAATCAATCACAGCACCTCAGAGCTCTTCTCAACATGGTCTCTCTACCCATTGATTAGAGTTTGCCCTTGAGATGAAAACTGCCATTCTCGGATTAATTCTCTGATTTGAAGGAGTGACAGCATGGAACAGGAGTCACCTGCTAAGCTGGGAAACTTTGGCAAGTGTCTTTCTCTCCCTTAGCCCATTTCCTCATCCAAAATGGAGACACCAATCCCTTCCTCAAGGGACTGCTGAGGACTGGAGATCACAGGGCCAGGACACTGGCAGATGTGCAGTCAATGGCCAGGACACTGACAGAAGTGCAGTCAATGGGTGCCTGTGTTTCTCCTAGGGCCTAATGCAAACTCATTAGTCAACAGAGCCAAATATCAACAGTACAATGATTGAAATTTCTTTTGAGAGCCAAATTTTTTAAACTTAAACTATATAGGTAGGTACATTGTTATTAACTTAATTAGGGTACTCCTAAGCTGGCCTTTGCTAAAAACTCAAGGGGCCAAAGAGCCGCATGTGGCTTGCGAGCCGCGGTTTGCCGACCACTGGCCTAGGCTGTATCATAAAGGAGTCCTCCAGAAAGGGCACCCATGCACCACCCCTTACCTCCTTCACCATTCTCTGGGGCTGGGGTGGGAGGAGAAGAGGAAGCAACTGGGCAACTGTGCATAGTGACAAGATAGGTTCTGGAGGACAGTCATGAGCCCCAGTCTTAGTCCCTGCTCTGCATGGCCTGTTCACATTTTCAGACAAATCCCCCCTGACCCCCTCGCTGAGCCTCAGCTTCTCCAGCTCCACATAAGAGGTTAGGTTTAGACAATCTAGCTCTAGTGTTTCAGGATTTCAAAATTTCACAAAAGCATTTGCTAAATCTCTGTTAAGTCCTGCGTGAGGTGTGAGTTGGGGTGGGGTGGGGATACCAAGTCCTCATAGGGCTTACTCATCAGCAGTGGGGACAGGATAACAACTCAGGACAAGATCACTAACACTTGCCTTGGACCCAGACCAGGACTCCAGGCCCAGGTCCACCGCTATCTGTGTGACCTTTGCAGTTTTCTTTATTTCCTTGAGCCTCGGTTTTGGCACCTGTGTAACAGTATTAATTCTGCCTCCCTCTGGGAGCTATGATCTGCTGTCTGGAGCAAAGAAAAGGCAGACAGGTGGTCACCAAAGGGATCTTTGGCTCAGATACATCATTTCTTTCCCAAACCCGACATGTGGATAAAAATCCACTCACTGATCAGCCAGGTTACAGAACACAGGGGCAAGAGGACAAGGTTTAGAAATTGTACCCACTTTTGGTTTAGGGGTGCCTCTGGGTAGGGACCACTAATTATTCCTTGTTGGGCCCACTGTGACTAAGGAAAGTTTGCTGATGGCCTGTGAGGTCAAAAGAGTAATGGTGTGGCCCTAACAGGCTCCAGGCCAGTCTCCCACAGTGACACTCCAGGCCTTCCTTGCTAGAGATCCCCTACAAGTCTGGCTACATCACTTCTCTTCTCAAAAACCTCTTGACTTCTACTTTTACCATCAGAAAAAAGTTAAAAAGTTCTCTCTAGCATGGAGACAGCGCAAGTTGTCCCCACCTTACCCCCTCCCCGGGCGGAGCCCCCATCTTCAGTTGAACCTACTGTGATGGTGACAGCCACTGAACAAGTCAGCCTCTGCTTTCACTTCCCTAGACCTAGGGCTGGGGAGCTAGAAGGCCCCTCAGGGAGCCACTGAGGCACAGAGAGGGGCAGTGATGGCAGGGAAATGGACCCAGGACCTGGTCCTGATGCCTCACCCTGCTGCCAGCATCGTCTGCATCCACCCAGCCTGTCCTGGCCCTGCCAGTGGAACAAAGCCCGTTCTGTCCACTCGGGCTTCCAGGCCACCCCTCCCCTCCCTTCCTTGCTCCCCGGGCCTGCCACACCACACTTGGAGCACACCTCTCAGACACACACTGAGCAAATTCTCTGTCATTCGTTATTTAGCTGCCCGTTTCTTGACGTGAAGTGTGAGCAGCTTGGAGCAGTGACCCTGTCTTCTTCACCTGTTCATCCCTTCCCCCACCTGAGGCCAGAGCCAGGCCTGGCAGCCAACACCGCTGGATAAACAAAGAGCCAAGCAGTTAGGAGTCAACTGCTGGACTCAGATCTGAATGCAGCTCTGTATCTACTGGCCTCAGAAAAGCCTCAATCTGGTTCAGTCTCACGTCCTCAGTAGGGACCGCCACGCAGGGTTGGTGAAGCGGTAGGGCACAGCGCGTGAGGCATTCAGCTCACTACCTGCCACATGTGCAGGGCTCTGAGCGCGGTGGACAGTGATGGTTACTAAGCTTCCTGAGGACAACGGCAGGGTCATTTTTCTTTATGGTCCTCCGTACCCAAGAACCCAACTCAGTGCCAGGCACCCGGCAGGTCTGTAACTGTTGTGCCAACGTTCTCAGTCACTGTGTTGATGTCTGCTGGCAAGGCCCCAAGCTCCCTCCTCTGAGATGACCTCTCTGGGGTTAGGAGTTCTGGCTCGGTCCCCTTGGCCCCAGCTGCCTGCCTCTGGCGCTGCAACACAGCATCTCTGGCCCATAGATGTGCCAGCTCCTCACCACAGCTTCAAGAGGGAGCCCCTGGCACAGGAACGAGTTGGGCAGGGAGCTGAGCCTCAGGCTGGACCAGAGCCCCAGCACCGACCCCAGCTGCTCCTGAGTGCCTATCTGCCTCCCACCCTCCTCTCCTCCTCCCGAGCTCACTCAAGCTGACGCCAATGAAATCCCCAGGTGAAACTTCCATTAACATCCTGCCCCCCAACCATTTAGTCAGCTCTGGAAACTCAAGGCAAAAAGAATTTCAGGGCCAACTCCTGGAGCCTGGAGGGCTGGCTCTCCCAACAGAACCACTAACGCCGCCCATCTGTACAAACACATCAGCTCACTACGCACTTCTACACCAGCACCTCGTGTCTGCCTCACCACAACCTCTGACCGTTGGGATTCCTGGCAGTTGGGTAAGAGAGGAACAGGTCCCAATCCCAGAGACTTCAGCTCCAAATCCAGTGATTCTTACACCATGTGCCTCAAGGTATAAATGGGCCCGTGTGGATGACGGCAACTGATCATGCTGGACTACATGTACCTGTCTGTCCTCCTGTGGGCAGGGATGGGCTAAGATCCATTTTTATGTCCTTGGGGCTGAGTACTGGGCTTGGCCTTGGGTACTATATGAATACTACCACCTCACCTAAGGACACCTCTCAGCTTTTCTAGTGCCTCCCCAACTGTTATCTGTTCAGTCACCCTGCAAAACCAGCAGGTGAGGTGGCATCCTATCTATATCACAGGGAGGTTCAGGGATCTGTTCAGAGTCACACAGCCAGGGAGGCCAGGGGCTGGACTCAGGATCCAGGTAATCTGACACCCAGTGCCTGGCCTCCTCCGTGACATCATCCCCAGTGCAAGTGGGCCCTGGAGGTCCAGCAACCTCCCCTAAGGAGGATAACCTACAGGGAAATGGGCAGGGCTCCTAACGCTATTTTCTTCTTTCGTGTGTCTTCTTTCTGAAACTTTTCAAGTTCCCTGCGGTCTGAGGCAGCATGTAAAGACATATGGGGAGGCAGTCTGGGGCACAGGGAATGGGTTTTACAGCCAGGCAGAAAGGGCTCCAACCCCACAGTGCCTCACCCCCGATGAGGCGTGGGTGTGCCCTCACCCCTGAGTCTGAGTCTTCATCTGTGACGTGGTAAGAATCCTAGCACGGCTCCCAGCAGGTCACTAGGATGATGACAAAAGAGAGAGTGAAGACTCAGCTTTGGGTCCGGCACACATTGGTGCTCACTGAATGTGGGTTCTTGCCCCCTAATCGGTGATTTCAGAGACCAGAAAAGGAATAGAAGTTGTGACACCAGCAGATCTGAAGGCCAGGCAGAGGCAAAGGATAGGCAAGAATCCAAAATGCATCCCCTGAGGCCTTGGATTCTTTCTCAAAGCACCTTTCCTGGGTCCCTCTGGGCTCTACCAGGAAATGGGTAAGGGTTTGGAAAGGTCTCAGAGGTCAAAGAAGGCTGAAAAAGTTGTTTCCTGTGACAGAATGAGGACAAAATGAGAATCAGCAGCTACCCCTGGGTGGGTGGGTCAGTGTCTTCCGCCTCCCTCACTGCCAAGCCAGGCAGTCACCCACCCTGCCCAAGTCGGGCTCAGGAGGCCTCCGGGCCTGGACTGTTGCAACAGCCTTCTTCCTGGCCTCCTGCCTCCAGTGGTCAGTCTTGCTGGGCACCAGAGTACAATCCCAAAGGAAGATTAGGACCCTACCACTGCTCCCTGTTTAAAACCCATTCCACAAAGAGAGCTTATCAGTCTAGAGGCCTATCTTGTTCCCAGGGCCCCACACCTTTGCAGAGGCGGTTTCCTCTGAGGAAGATGCCAGAGATGGCCTTCTTTTCTTTGTCCGCCATGCAAACACTCACTCACGCGTGGGATTCCAAAGCCACCTCCTCTATGAGGCCTTCTCAATTTAATCTGCCCTCATCTGGCAAAAGGTCACCTTTCCCTGGGTTTCCATGGCCCCTGAGCCATCTGTCAAGGTACTACACGCTTCTTGTCTGCGGCCATCTCCGAATGTGACTGTGCCCAGCTCCTGTCCTGCATGGGGCCTGGCCATGTGAAGGGGGATAAACCCGGAAAGTGAAATACCCTGGACAGAAAGCTTCCCTCTGCTCGGAGAGGCTAACAATTCACCCAAGCGTGCAGGGAACTAAGGGCTGCGCCAGGTGGTGAAATCAGGTGTAGGACCAGAGTAGATGCTGTCTCTGCCTTCTCCTATCAGTGCAATTCAACAAATATCGGCATAATGTAATACAGACACAAACCTCTTCTCCACATGTGATTCATTATCTTAGTTCACATTCACAACAGATCAGTGAGACAGGGATTCTTGTCCTCATTTGATGGCTGAGAAGACTGATAACCCGAAAGGTCACGTTACTTGCCCAAGGCCACAGAGCTAAGAAAAAATGGAGGAGTAAATCCAGGTCCTTCTGACTCTAAGGGGCTAGAGCTCTCAACAGCCTCCAGATTGGTCTCCCAGTCTCCAGCATCACCAACAAGCCAAAGGAAGGTTTCTTAGAATTACCAATCCCATCCGGTCATGCCTACTTAAACCCTCCAGCAGCTCTCTACTGCCTACAGGTTCAAGTCCCTGTAGGATTTGGCCCCTGCCTTTCCTCCCAGCCTCAAGTTGAATTCTAAGCCCCCTCCAACACCGCCCCCCCTCCACCCCTCATGTTGGCCACCTCTGTGCTGTTATCAGAACACACAGAGCTGTGCAGTAGGTACTCTCTGTGGGAGACACCTCCTACTACCACACCTCCTACTACCTCCAGTGTGTACTAGCATTCACCTGGCTGCCCCAGTTTGTTGCATTCCAGCCTGTGGTTCCTGGGGTCCAGGGGCTCCTGGCCTACCTCACTCTATCCCTCCCTAAGCCACCTCCTCTCTCCCCGCTTCAAAAGAGCAAATTCGTGCCTGGGAATTGTTCATGTCAGAATGAAGGTACGTGTGAAAAGAAACAACAAAGTATTTCCAGATTCTGGGGTCTCCACCAGTTAGCCAGACAGGAAGGGAGGAGAAAGGCTGTCAACACCTCTATCCAGAGGGGAAACTGAGGCTCAGAGAGGGAAAGGAAAGTGCCCACAGTGGCCTTCTTCCCACGAGAGTGGCTTGTGCCCCTCCTTTATGTCTGCAGCATCGGGCAAAAATTCTAGGTTTAAGACCTGGGGCAGAGTGGGGGGTGGGAAGGTGTTAGGGTTATCTTTGCCACTCAGGATCAAAAGCATAGCAGGCTCGGCGCCTGAGCCCTCCCTCTGAGGTCAGACTTGGGCTCTGCAAGCCTGGACTCCTCCGAAGGGTAGAGCGCTAAGGGAGGAAGATGGGGGAGGTTCCTGGGACACCTCCTCGCCCAGGCCGAGGGGACCGCTGGCCCTGAGGCTTTGCTCGTTATCCCGACCAAATGTTGGGCACCACAGGGAGTGCTCTCACCGTCATCCATAACAAGCTGACCAACTTGCCCAGGGCCGTACTGCGGGCCAGCGGCGGACCCATTCGGAACCAGTACGTGCAAGGTTCCTAACTCCCCACAGTTCAACTGGGGGTCTTGGAGCCAGGGCCTCCGGCAGGGCCGGATTCGGATCTCGAGGAGCCGTCACCTTCTCACCTCGGGATTCGAAGGCTGGTCCTCCCGCCCCGGGGCAGGATGCAAACGGAGAGCGGATCTCACAGCAGGGGCTGGGGCTGCTCGCTCTGCCGGGCAGGCACGTCTCTCTCGCTCACACACACACACACACACACACACACACACACACACACTCTCCGAGGAGCGCGGGGCGGGCCACAGCGGCTGCCCTCTCCTTTCTTCTCCCCTCCCCGCCCCTCCCCAGCTCCGGCCGGGACCCCGGGCCCGCGCTTCCCGCTCTCCCCCTCGCCGGCGCCGCACTGGTGTCCCGCACGTTCCTCACGCCCAGGCTCTACCGACCCCAGAAGAAAGAGGGGAGGGCTGCCAGCGCCCCCGCCCAGCTCGGGCGGAGAGGAGGACGGGGCTGTTGCCCGAGGAACCGGGAGAAAAGTTTGAAGCCAAGTCGGGGCCCCCGCGGACAGCAGGGCAGCGCGGAGTTGGGGGCGGTGTCTGGCTCCGCGCGCACCCTCTCCACAGGCACCCAGACCAGACACGTCGACAGGCGCAGACCACGTCCGCGGACACTCGGTGATGCGCCCACCGACACCCACCACCAAGCGCGGGCCCACGAAACTGGACACAGGCGCGACACGGTCACGCCAAGCCACGGACACACAAAAGCACAGGCAGATGCACGTCCCCAGACTCCAATCCACACAGGCCCGCAAACGCGAGTTGCACGTGTCCGCACAAAGACCCCGGGGCGCGGGCCCACGCCCCCGGCCCGAGCCTTTGTCTCTCCGAAGCCCTCTCCCCTGGGGCTGGGCTCCCCACTCCCGCCGAGCCCGGGCGGCCGGCCGCCGCTGCCCACACCCCGGGTCCGGGAAAAGTTAAGAGGCCCCGATCCCCGCCCTGGTGTCCGGCGCCGCCGCCCGCCGGATGGAGCGGCCAGGTTGGGGTGGGGGGCTCCAGACTTTGGCCCGCACCGCGGGCTCCCGCTTCCTCCCGGGGACCCGCACCCACCTGGAAGCCTGCGCCGCAGCCGCCTCGGCACGATCACCCAGGCGGCCCCGCCGCGGGCCCTCGGCCGGCGCTTTTCTCGGTGCCGCGCGTCCCGCCCCCCGGTCCCCGCCCGCCGCTGGGCGAACCCTCCGCCCGCCCGACGCCCAGTGGCTGCTCCAGCCGGCGGCGGCGAGACTTAGGGGGTGTTGCCAAAGTGCGGGCCTTTCCTGGAGCGCTCCCCGTCTCCGGTTCGCCCGCGGAGCCCGCGCCGAGCCCGGGTTCCACCCTAGGGAGCGTCTCAAAAGTGCGTACGTAGTGCCCGCCCATTGTGGTCGGCTCTGCTCCCGGCTTCCAGGAACCCGAATCCCTGCCCCCCTCTCGGAGCGCCCAGCAATCTCCGCAGACGGCCCGCAGGGCCGGGAACATCTGGAGGTCGCTAGTGTGTGTGTGTGTGTGTGTGTGTGTGTGTGTGTGTGTGTGGCGGCGGGGGGTGGGGGGGATTGGGGGGCGATGGGGAGGAGGGAGTTGGTAAGAAAGAGATTGGGTGGGTGAGGCTTCCCTCTTCTAGAGTTTATCCCCCCTTCCCCCCGCCCCCCGCTTTCTTTTTTTTTTTTAACGGGTGAAAGGGGTCCAGAGACGTTTGTGAGAGGCTGACCAAGAAAGAATCCGAAGCAGAGAGACCGGCTGAAAGGCGAACCCGCAGAGAAGCACAGAGAAGAGAGCCCGACCGAGGCAGAAAGCCTGGCTGGAGAGAAGAGAGAAAGCAACAGACTTTTTTTTTTTTTTTTTTTTTTTTTTCCTGGAGGGAACCATGGAACTTCTGGTTGGGATTCTAAGGGAGACTGCTTGTGTGACTAGGCAGCGGTTTAAGTCTATTCTTTCCTCCGCAGCAGCTCACCCTCTCTCACTCCACTCTATGGTAAAAAGGGCAGGAAAGCATCCAGAAAACTTTTTAAAAAATTATCTGCTGGATGCATTCCTCACAAGGGCAGGTGGGTGGGGGTGGTCTGCGTCTCCCAGTCTACAGACTGGAGGAGGGAGGGGTAGTTTTAAGACACACTGCAGGCATGGGGGGGGGGGGGGCATTGTTGAGGAAGGCTTTAGCCTTGAACTCTGGACCTCCCAGGAACTCTCCTGCTGTGGAGAGATTGGACCATGTTCCCCCTGCAGTGGCCCAGACTTATTCTCCCAGTCTTTTAGCTCCTTCTTTCCTTATTACTTTTTAAAAAATTAAAAATGTTGCTTGGGCCCTGGCCGGTGTGGCTCAGTTGGTTGTGACTCATCCCCTGCACTGAAGGATTGCTGGTTTAATTCCCGGTCAGGGCACATGCCCAGGGTTTCGGGCTCAATCACCTGTGTGGGGCATGTGGGAGGCAGCTGATCAGTGTTTCACTCTCCCATCAATGTTTCTCTCTCTCTCCCCCCCTCCCACCTTTCTTTCCCCTCTCTCTGAAAATCAATAAAAATATATTTTTAAAATGTTGCTTGGGCTTGTGTGTTTGTATTTGCCTGTCTGACTGGGGAAGGAGGGAGGCAAATGGGGAGATAAGGAAGGAGGAAGTAGAGGCCACTACCCCAGGCTTCAGGGCAGCAAAATCAAATCTGCTGCCCAGAAAACGAAGTGCCCCTGTAGTCCTCACCCCACATTCAGTCTCTGTGGGCTGGAGGCAGGTGACTCCACTCACCTGGGCTGAGACCTGTGGACCCTGCCGGTAGGGAGGTGCCCCGAGCCTCAGTTTCCTTACCTGTAAAAGGGAAAGGGGGAAGGCTGGGAGCCTGGCCTGATCAGTGTGGGACAGGGAGAACTCCCCCCCTCTCTGCCTACTGTTCTCTTCCAATTAGAATCCCCGTTTCCAGAACGGTGAGACTCGTGGGGGACACCCCACTCAGACTTCTCATCAAACAGTCTTAGAAATTGTACCATAGACTCTTGCACCCAATCATCTCCTCACAATCCAGATGTAAACGGGCTGCTGAGAGTCAATTCTGCAGCCCCTTAGTGTTCTGGGTGCATCCTGAGGCTCAGGGCCCTTCCTGCACTCCTCTCCCTGCCTGGAAGAGACAGAGAGAGACCCCCAAAACAACAAAAAACAGTGTTTGATGAGGACCCCAAGCTTGAGCAGGGGTCAGGCTCCAGCCCTGCCACCTACCAGCTCTTAGTAACCTTAGAGAAGTTACCTAACTTCTCTGAGGGACGCCTCCTCCCCTCCCGTTGCAGAGGGACTTTCTTTCAAAGGAACCCCCCATTGGCCTGGCCTGGAGACTTTCAGGCTCCCCCTTTGATGTGGTGCAGCGGAGTGAGCTCACTTCAGCATCCCAGAAAAGGAGATGAATACTCCCAGGGTACTGGGAGGGGGAGGAGGGGGAGGGAGACAAGAAGTGGACAGGCTAACTCCCACTGCCCTTAGTATGCAAGGTTGAACCAGCTGGGCTGGAGGCTCTAAGCCCCCCCCCCCCCCCCCCCCCCCCCCCCCCCCCCCCGCAAAGGGCCTCTTAGTTACCATAAGCATGATAAGCAACTCTTCACACCTGGGTTGGTGGCTGGGGCAGGTTCTGAGCACTTGCACTTTCATCCAATCCCTGATCTTCTCTAACTGTGGTGGCTTCTGGGGGGCTTCAGGTGGGGAATCTCCATCAGCCCTACCTGCCCCCTGCACTATGCCTCAGTCCAGGGTTTCTCTGCCTCTAGGTTCCCCTTCCTGTCTGATGTCACACTGTAGCTCCCCGCCCCCCCCCCCCGAAAAAAAAGGGTCTTTCTAAACTAAAAAACCTACAAAATGGACCATGACACCTGCTTAAAACGTTTCTTTCAGTAACAAAATTCAAACTCAAGGCCCATACGATATGCCTTCTTCACCTTGAAAGGCACCAAAAGTTTTGCCTTTTGGGATATTGATTTTAAGCTGGTTATTAAGAAACAAAAGACTCAGAAAGAACCTTTGACCCTCCCCCCTTACCTGCCCAAGAGATTCAGATAGAAAAACCTCCTTTACTAGGTGCACCAGTTAATGCGGATTTTTTTCAATAGATGGAGTTACACATGTGTTGATATGTATGTGATTTGATATGTATGCTATTTTATTGTAGTGCTCCTTCAGATTACCATTTGTTCCAATCGATGGAACGCACTTTCTGAGCAGCACTTCAAAACATACAAAGAAGTGGAAAATTGGGTCTCTGAATTGTTTGCCTCAAAACAAGAAAAGTTCTATTGGGACGGTATCCACAAATTACCTGAAAGATGGGGGAAATGTGTAGCTAGCGATGGACATTACTTTGAATAAAGCACTTTTGATGTTTCTCTTGAAATTATTGTGTTTTCTTTGATTACAAAATCCATATTAACCGGTTAATAATGCGAATTAACTCTTTTTTTTCTACATTTTTTTATTAAGGTATTATATGTGTACATATCTTACCTTTGTCCCCCCATCCCACTCCCATACATGCACTCACCCCCCAGTGTTTTGTGTCTATTGGTTATGCTTATATGCATGCATACAAGTCCTTTGGTTGATCTCTTATCTCCCCCACCTCTCCCTAACCTTCCCGATGTAATTTGACAGTCTGTTTGGTGCTTTACTGCCTCTGTATCTATCTTTTTGTTCATCAGTTTATAATGTTCTTTATTATCCATAAATGAGTGAGATCATGTGGTATTTTTCTTTCATTGACTGGCTTATTTCACTTAGCATAATGTTCTCAAATTCCATCCAGGTTGCTGCAAATGGTAAGAATTCCTTCTTTTTTATGGCAGCATAGTATTCCATTGTGTAGATGTACCATAGTTTTCTGATCCAGTCATCTGCTGACGGACACTTAGGCTGTTTCCAAATCTTAGCTATTGTAAATTGTGCTGCTATGAACATAGGGGTGCATATATCCTTTCTGATTGATGTTTCTAGTTTCTTGGGATATATTCCTAGGAGTGGGATCACTGGGTCAAATGGGAGTTCCATTTTTAGTTTTTTGTGGAAACTCCATACTGTTCTCCACAGTGGCTGCACCAGTCTGCATTCCCACCAGCAGTGCAAAAGAGTTCCTTTTTCTCCGAATCCTCGCTAACACTTGTCATTTGTTGATTTGTTGATGATAGCGAATTAACTCTTAACTGGTTAAAAATATGGATTAACTATTAACCGGTTAATATTGTGGATTAATTATTAACTGGTTAAAATGCAGATTAATTCTTAACTGGTTAAAAATGCAGATTTAACTCTTAACTGGTTAAAAATGTGGATTAATTATTAACTGGTTAATATTGCGGATTAATTATTAACTGGTTAAAATGCGGATTAATTCTTAACCAGTTAAAAATGCAGATTAACTCTTAACTGGTTAAAAATGCAGATTAGCCCTGACCAGTTTGGCTCAGTGGATAGAGCATCGGCCTGCAGATTGAAGGGTCCCAGGTTCGATTCTGGTCAAGGGCATGTACCTTGGTTGCAGGCACAACCCCAGTGGGAGGTGTGCAGGAGGCAGCTGATTGATGTGTCTCTCTCATCAATGTTTCTAATTCTCTGTCCCTCTCCCTTCCTCTCTGTAAAAATCAATAAAATATATATTTTTTAAAAAAGCAGATTATTAACTGGTTAATATTGCGGATTGTTAACCGGTTAATAATGCGTATTTTGTAATCAAAGAAAACACGATAATTTCAAGAGAAATATCAAAAGTGCTTTATTCAAAGTAATGTCTGTCGCTACACATTTCCCCCATCTTTCAGGTAATTTGTGGATACCATCCCAATAGAATTTTTCTTGTTTTGAGGCAAACCATTCAGAGACCCAATTTTCCACTTCTTTGTACGTTTTGAAGTGCTGCTCAGAAAGTGCGTGTGTCATTGATCGGAACAAGTGGGAATCTGAAGGAGCAAAGTCTGGTGAATATGGAGGGTAGGTTAGTACTTCCCAGGCAAGATCTTTTAACATGTCTTTGACTGGTTTTGAAGTGTGTGATGGTGCGTTATCATGAAGCAAAATTACTTTGCCGTGTCTTCGGGCACATTCTGGTTGTTTTACGATCAAAGTGAGGTTCAAATTGATTATTTGCAATTGGTAGCGATCAGTATTAAAGGTTTCACCTGCTTTTAGAAGCTCATAATACACCACACCTTTCTGATCCCACCAAACGCAGGGCATTGTCTTCTTTCCGAAGCGATTTGGCCTTGCAGTCGATGTTGATGGCTGACCTGGATCAACCCATGATTTTGTGCATTTGGGATTCTCAAAATAAATCCACTTTTCATCGCCAGTCACAATTTGATGCAAAAAAGACCTTCTTTTGTGCCGTTGAAGCAACATTTTACTGACGACTTTTCGGTTTTCCATTTGTCTTTCATTCAGTTGATGTGGCACCCATTTTCCTTCCTTTAAAATCTTTCCCATTGCTTGTAAACTATCAGAAATTGTTTGCTGAGCAACATTTAATCTTTCTGCAAGTTGTTTTTGAGTTTGACACACATCTTCATTCAATAATGTTTGTAATTTTTGGTCTTCAAACTTTTTCAGTTGACCTGGACGTTTTTTGTCTTTCACATTGAAATAATCACTTTTAAAGTGTTTAAACCAGCGTTCACAAGTATCTTGAGATGGAGCATGTTCACCATAAGCTTCCCGAAGTATACGATAACTTTTTCTTCAAAATAAAGTAATGAATTAAAACTTCCTGCAAATGTTCTTTCTTCGGCATGAAATTCGACATTTTTAAGTGTAAAAATATCTATGATGTTAACACCTTCAGAAAATTTGACATATGAAGTTTTGAAGCTTGTCAATACAACAAAATAGCATACATATCAAATCGCATATATATCAACATATGTGTAACTCCATCTATTGAAAAAAATCCGCATTATTAACCAGTACACATAGTAGGAAAGGAAATCTTAGGATGTTGCCTTAGCCCCATGGTCGGCAAACTGTGGCTCGCGAGCCACATGCGGCTCTTTGGCCCCTTGAGTGTGGCTCTTCCACAAAATACCACGGCCTGGGCGAGTCTATTTTGAAGAAGTGGCATTAGATGAAGTTTAAGTTTAAAAAATTTGGCTCTCAAAAGAAGTTTCAATCGTTGTACTGTTGATATTTGGCTCTGTTGACTAATGAGTTTGCCTACCATTGCCTTAGCCCAACTGGAATTAAATATGGTAAATATGGTGGCTTTAGGCAGGGGCCTATTAGCTAGATACTGTGTCCCATTTTTTTCTGAGTTGTCCAGCAGGATTTGCCTGCCCTGTGTGTTCTGCTCTTTCTCAACTACCTGTAAATCGCCCATTCTCACTTCTGAAATCTGAGACTCCATCCCTTCCCTTTCTCCTCTGTCCAAAGTGTCACATATACCCAATCTGTCACTGTTCATTTGATTATTAGCCCAGCTAGAAGGACTTAGAAGGTGTGAAGAAAAGTATTAATTTTTTTTTAGCCCCCACAATCTCCACCTCTTAGGCCTCATTTCTAACCATCCTCTCTTATCCCAAGCTCTAGTGCTCTAGTCCTCCAGTCACAGGAAATGAGAGGGAGGAAGGTAAGGGAGGGAAGTGCCTCTACATTCCTCAACTCTCTGCCCAAATTCTCCTCTCCCAGGACGCCCTCTACCTGGCAAAGTCGGTCCCTCCTATTATGTTACCACACCCTTTGTGTACATACACACTATCGCGTTCCCCATTCTCTTCACCTTCTTGGGTTATCCTGTTCCTTATCCCATGCCAGGGATTGTGTTGGATACTTCTCAGGTCATGACATCATTTAATCCCTAAACTAATCACCCTAGATTGATAGTGGTGAGGCCCAGAGAAGGCATGAAATCTGTCTGGGACTGCACAGCACTTTCCAGAACAACAGTTAGAGCTCCAGTGCTCTTTCTACTACCTTCCAATCAACACGTGAAGCAGAATGGGATAGGGAGGCTTGGAAACTACAAGTCCAAGTGCAAATCATTGCTCTATCCCTGGCTACCTATGGACTTTGGGCTAGTCACTTCCTCTCCTGAGTCTCAGTTTCCTTACCTGTAAAATGGAAATAAGTAAAAGCCCCATCTCACAGGGACAGAGGGAGGATCAAATAAATTACCAATGCAAATATGTTGTAAGCTGCAGGGTACTGTGGGCTTTTAAAATATTTACTGCATGACCAGTTGAGGGCCTCTTTTCTCTCAGGACTCCCCGGACTGAAGGTTAAAGGCACCATCAGTCCCTCGGGCTGCCTGGCTCATGTCACATGTTTTGAGGAAGCAAAGAGGTCTTTCTTTTTCCTTCCCTTATCCTAGCTGTCAAGCCCTGAGCAGAAAACCCTCCAAATCCAATGTATTTCCAGGAACCCAGAGGATCTCTATTGTTCTTGCTGCATTTTCTTCTTCCCAGCTGGCAGCTCTAAAGTAAACAGAATCAGGACCACGGGAGGAAATAATAGAAAAAAAAAAGGAACCAGAAGAAAAAGAATGCCTGCCCAAGCCCCCTTCTGATTCTGTAGATCTGGTTGACCGATGGTGTGCTGTGTTTTTTAAAAGCTCCTGTGGTGATCCCACTGTCAGTTTGGGGATTGGGGTTGGCAAAGTACTTCCCCACACACTCTCATTCTCAAACCTCTGAGCAAATGCCTTATCACCTCCATTTCACAGAGGTGGAAACTGAGACTTAGAAGTGATTCCTCAGGGGTGATACAGCTAGAACTTAAAACTGGCTCTTTGAGCTAAATCGAGCCATTCCTCGGCAGGGTGGAATTCTGTGCATGGGCTTTGCTGGCGCCTCAGCAGTCACTGCATGATGAACACTCCTCCCCTCCTGCCAAACCAGTGCTCCTCTAAATATTCCTCTCCCACGGTCCACCTCCATGCTTTCCCCCTGCCTGAATGCTTTCTCAGCCCAGTCTACCAGCTGCAGTCCTTGCTGTCTTCCAAGCCGGCTGCCTCCCCCACGAAGACATTTCCATTTCTCTCACTTTCCCTTCCTAGGAGCCTGGAAGCACTTGGTTTGTGTCTCCGTGCAGCCCCCTCTCCAGCCCTGCCTCTCGCTGCAACTTGATGCGCCAACATTCCCAGCTGCTGGGATTCCCCCGCAGATTCTGGTCATTTCTGGCTTCCTCCATGTCTTTGCTCCTCCTGTCCCCTCTACAGAAGCGCCCCTTATCCCACCCCATCTCTTACTTACTATTCAAAATTCAGCTCAGTATCACCTCCTCCAGGAAGCCTCCCTGACCTTCCCAACCCTTAACTCTACCAGTGCAGGTCCTTTCTCTGTGCTTCTGTGGTGCAGTGAGGATGCCTCTGTGATGAACGATGGTCTCTGCACCTTGAGATGTTTATCTGAGAGAGCTCCAGAGAAGGGTGCCCAGGGAGGAGGGGGGGCTCTGGGAGGCCTTGTCCCTCTCTGTTACCTTGCTAAGGCCTGACAACTCTAGCTTTATGCCTCTTCCCCTTCGGCACCACTACTCACTCCTTTCCCCATCTGTCTGTAGCCTTCTCTCTCTCTCTCTCTCTCTCTCTCTCTCTCTCTCTCTCTCTCTTTCTCTCTCTCTTTCACCTTTTAACCTCTTAGTCCTTATCAATTACTTGGACCCTCCCCTCTTTCCTTTCTGTCCTGACTTCCTGACAAAAATAGATTGTACCCTACCACCACACTCTGCAAGAAGCAAAGGACCCCTGACTGGAAGTCAGGACACGGGATTCCAGTCCTGGCTTTGTCCCCAGTTGACGTGGACAAGAACAGCTTATTAATAACAATATGTTTTCAGGCCCATTTCTAGCTGACAAAGTCTGTCCAACCACTGCCTCCCTGGCCCCTCGCTGCAGCGCCCTCTATTAGTGACGATGTCTTATTTACATTGTGGGGCAGAAGCCTTCCTGACTAGTCTAGTCCTTGAGGGCCAATGAACTCAGGGAACTTTGTTATCAGGCATAGGGTGTATGATTACGTTATTGCGTGCAAAGGGCTGTGTGCTCAATTTATATAACCTTCTGTCCCAGGACAAACAGAGCCACAGAATGCTACCCTCACAGCAGCTGACTCTCAGAGAATATTAGAATCAAATCGTTCTAGTCCTTGAGCAAACACGTTCTTTCAAGAGGTCTTCAGGTTTTTTAAAATGACATCCCATAGCAAGAAATGGATATTATCAGACACAGATACATATGGGACACAGATACATATACATATACATATACATATACATATACATATACATATAGCTGAAACAAAAGCTTGACAGACCAATACTTATCCTTACCATAGGTAATACACTCTGCTATTTTCTTCTCTATCTTATTCTATTCCATAAAGAATAACAGTAGTGGTCACAATACTGAAAATTGATTTTACGTCCCACTAACAGGTCACAATGGGAAGTTTGAGAACCTTTGTTTCAGTATCTCCCATGTTCAAATGGAACAAGCTAAAAGAACAAGCAAATACCTCCTCCAGCCTAGTTGCTCTGTACTCACTGCTGCTTCGCCCCCACCCTCAACCCTTTCTCTGTTACATTCACTTAGAAATATTTACCGAGCATTTACCGCATTCTTGCCTTATATCAGTTAAACTTGTTAAGTGACAGTCTAGGTTCCTTGTTCCCACTTTCCGTCCATCCCCTCTAGAAAACCATAAAATGGCCTTTGCTATTGCTAAGCTGTCAGCAATGGTTCACCAAGCCTCACCATGAGATATTTGCATGGCTGACTCTTTCTCCTAGCTTTCTTCCTCATTTTCTCCCACGTCACAGGCTGCTCCTCCTTGGTCCCCCGCCCATTCATGACTGCTCCCCAGGCTCTGCTCTGCACCCCTTCCCTTCTCACTCGGCTGTCGATTCCTGAGGCTGCTCACCCACCAAGTCCCATGCCCTCAGTTGTTAGCCATGCTGACTAATGGATACCTCTCATCACAGCCACCTGCCTGCTCATCGTCTCTACTTGGTAGAGTCCCACCGGCCTTCTACTCCGTTCGCCTGAATCAAAACTTAGTTCTCATTCAAACCCACCTCTCCTGAGTCCTCATCTTAGGGAAAGGTACCACCACCCACCCAGCTGTCCAAGACCCTCTTCCTTGTCCCCACAGCCGTGCACATCTTGCTTCCTCTTTGATAGGGAAGGCAGCTGTCTGACCCGAGTGAGTCTGTAATAAACAACGGTCCCAAGGCTCTGATTGGGCGACCTTTGCTGGCTGCTTTACCTAACCTGACTGTGCATTGGGGCCTGTGTTCCTGAGGGCCCAGAGGACAGAGCCTCTGCCCTGGCCCGGACTGGGTTCGAGCCTGGGGGCCAGGACAAGCAACCTTCAAGGGGGATTCTCTACAATCAGCACAGGCTGAACTGCTTAGAAGCCTGGATTCCTCAGGTGGAGAGATGAGGCTCAGAGAGGTAGGGCTTGTTCAGGTGACACAGCATGTTGGGGCAGAGCTACATCTGGAATCCACTCCTTTGGGCTCCAAGTAAGGCTTCTTCTTAAATTTCCCAACCTCCCTAGTTCTAGACTGTCTGGAGGCATTTTCTTGGTCTGGAACCACAGGAACGATGCTGAAGACACCGATGTTCAGGGTCCATTCTTCAAATGGACCATTACGTTCCTGGGCCACCAGCTAAACAGAGTTCTGGTTAATTACTCCTAACATGACCACAGCCAGGGCAAGTGCTCAAGGTGGTTCTCACACCCCTGTGAGAGAGGCAGAGAAGGAAAGAGGCATTTAGGTCAGGCTCTGGGCTGAGCACATACGTCCATGACTTCTTATCTCTGCTGTCTAGATGAGGAAACCAAGGCTCAGAGAGGTAGAACAACTTGCTCTAAGTGACTCAGCTCACAAGTGGAAGAGCCAGAACTTGAACCTGGTCTCATGCTATTCCTGCTGCCTCATACCGCCTCCCTTGGGCACTGCCTCATGGTCTGGGAAGTGAAGAAGCAGGGCGGCTGCTGGGAAAATGGACAGGCTAACAAATACGGTGGGAACAGCAAGGAGAAGTCAGGAAATGTTCCACTCTTAGACCACGCAGAGCTGGGGTTAAATTTTAGCTCTGCCACTTCCTTTAAGCCCCTTAAAGACTCCATTTTCTTTTCTGCAAAATGAAGAAAATTATTACCTTAGAAGGTGATGGAAGGGATTTAATGGAATCACTTAAGCGGTCCACACAATTCTGGACACATAATAATTGCTCCGAAAGTATTTACTACTATCCATAATAACAACCTCTTACAATAAGCATTTTAGAAGTAGGTGTTCAGGAAAGCCCTGTTGCACAATAGGGTGACTCAGCTCGCACACCTGCCTCAGAGCTGAACCCAGAGGATAATGGAGCGGAGGGCAAGGGAAGAGACTAGTGTTTATCGAGCTCCTGCTGTGTGCCAGGCACTGTGCTAAATGTTGCATTGCTGTCATCATCGGTGTGAATGCTCACAACAGAGTAGGTGCAATTATTAGTCTGATTTTGTAGTTGGGGAAACCGAGGCTCGGAGAGGGGAAGTGGTTGTATGGCTTACGAGTGGCTAAACGGAGATGTAAACCTCAGGCCATGGGACCTGAGAGCCCTTGAGCACTTGGCCACGCCCCTCGGTGCTCAGTTTCACTCAGAGCTGGTTCAACTTTAGCTCACCGCTGAGAGGTCCCCTGTGTCACACCCCATGATGGGCCTTGCTGGTCCCTCCAAGTGGGCTGTGGTCCCACGGAGCACACTGACCATCAGGACTTTGCCCCCTGCCTCTGCCAGTCTCAGCCTCTCAGTGTTCTTGAGGGACCATGGGATGAGGTCCCACCGGCCTGTCCAGCCTCATCTCCCACCATCATCTGCCCGCCTCCATACATAGCGAATGATCACCTCCACTAGGTGACAGGGCCCCAGACACCTCAGGGCTTTCCATCCTCTCTAAACCTTTGCTCTGGCTGAGTCCACTGTTCATTATAACCACTCCCCCATCCCCAAAGATTGAAATCCCGTGTCTTCAGTGAAAGGCCTAGGAGCTGGAAGGTCAAAGTCCGTCCTGAAAACCAGGGCCTGACAGGAGGAAACAGGATGGTCTCAGTTTAGGAGGCAGGAAGTAGAGAGTAAGAGGTTAAGAGGGAGGGAGGTAAGCGAAGGAGGAAAAGGAGAGGGTGAAAGAGCAGGGCAGGACCAAGTGTGTAGTTATATAAGGGTGTATGCCCAAGGCCAGTGCATGGCATAATCAGGTGCCCTGCCAGGTAGGTGAAGAAAGTTCATCAGCTACAGCGTGGTGCTATCAGAACAGATATCTCGGGGGACTCTTGCGCAAAGGAGGGAGGCTTTTGCACATGGTAAACAGCTGGGGTCAGTGAACTGCCTGCGGCTGAGCTGCAAGGGACCTGTACTGAAAAGAAGAAAAGGTACTTGTCTGTCAACATGCTTTTATTTTCATCTCTGTGCTAGTCACAGGAGTTCAACATTTGAAGAGCATTTCCCAAGGCTCAGACCATTGTCACCCTGGATGCTCACAGTGACCTGGGAGGTAGGGCTGATGCCCTCATTGTACAGATGGAGCCTCAGAGTGGGAAAGTGGTTGATTATCCAAGGCCACCCAGTGAGAAAGAGGCAGAGCTGGGACTTGAAGTTAGTTGTGCTTTTGGCACCTGAGACAGTAGCCCAGTAAATACCACTTAAAGTTCATAGCTTCCCTGAAACTTACCATGGGCCAGGTACGGTTTTTGCCTTATCTCATTGAATCCTCACAAGTCTGGGGAAAGGGCACGACTGTTGTCATCCCTATTTTACAGAAAGGGAAGCTGAGGCATAGAGCTATTAACGAACTTACTTGACTCATGGAGTTAGTAAGTGATGGAGCTAAGACCTGAACCCAGGCCCTCTGGTTTCAGAGAGTCTGTGTCTCTCAACATCTTCACTTACACATGGGAGTCAGGGTGGAGGGAATTCCAATGATGCCATGAGGTCCCTGCCCTCTCACTCATGGATAGTGGCCCACCCAGGCCCCGTGGTTGACAGCATGGTCAGCTGACCTGGCCTTGGACAGGCAGGTGGATGAGGCATCTCCTCCAGGGACAGCTGCCAGCCTCACTCGGCCTACCTCAGCTCAGGTCAGGTGAGGGCACTCCGGGAGAAACCAGCACACCCAAGGGCTGTTGAACTCACACGTCACCCTCATGAGGTGAGGCAATGAGCAGGCCTGGAAGGCTGGTTCTGGAGGGGTCTGGGCATTTGGGCCGATGTAGTAAGCCCTGACTCTGGTCCTGTTCACTGTAAAAACCTGGACAAATTCTTAACGCTGGGTTCCAGCCTCCCTATCTGTGCAGGGAGGGGCACGGACAGTATGGTTAGCCAGGCCCCTGCCAGCCCTGGTCCCTCTGTTCTGAGTTATAACTCCTTAGACATGTCTTCTCTTTCCAAAGGAAGGAAACCCTTTCTTATCAAGCACCTTCCAGATCAGAAGTTCCTAATAGTTTTTCTACTCCCACCAGCTAATTCTGGCGTTTAGCCATGCCCCCAAAGGAATGATTACAGGAGGCGGACACAGCTGGTGTTTAGACTGTATGCATCAGAGCTGCTTTACTGGTTGTAAGAAGATTGCTATACTTTACATTGGTTGGTAAATAGCCTTTTCCCTTAATGTCCCCAAGTGCTCCCCGTTCTGCCCAGGTACTCAAGCAATTCAGTGGCCAATGCCTGGCAGCATGTCATTTGGCCATGCTGCCGTACTGCTGGGCAGCGTACCATGGTCAGACCGGCCAGTGCACGCCCTGCCTTGGCCACTAACTTTCTGTGTGCCCTCAGGCCACTTCCCTTCCCTCAGCTTCTGTTTCTTCATGGTGCCCATTTCACAGGGTTGTTATATTAAATGAAATAAAATGGGGCAAAGCACCTTGTGTGTAGTAGACACTCAGAACATGTTAGCTCCCCTGTGGCAGGGCAATGAGAAATGTTTAGGTTCAGGGGAGATGGAGGGGGTAATGTGATATGATAGAAAAAGGGTAGGTTTTTGAGCCAGAAAGATCTAATTTCAAAGTCTGGCTCTGTCACTTACTTACTGTTATGGGCTGAATTGACTCTCCCCCAAATCTATATGTGGGAGTCCTAACCCCCAGAGCCTCAGAATGTGACTGTATTTGGAGATGGGGGTCTTTGGAAAGACCAGGTCATGTGGGTGGTGCCTAATGCAATGCTTCTAGAAAGAGGAGATTTGGACACAGACACAGAGAAAGAGTGCTATGTGAACCTGAAGACGGCCATCTCCAAACAAGGAAGAAACCAGCCCTGCCGTGTAACACCTTAATCTCAAACTTCTAGCTTGCAGAACTGTGAGAAAATAAATGTCTGTTGTTTGAGCCACACAGGTCTGTGGAACTTCGTTATGGCAGCCTGAGCAGACTCATACACTTAGTGTGCGACATGCTTCGCAGAGTAGATTAAGTGAGATAATGTCTGAAAAGAAAGCAGCTCATAGTAGTCCCTCCCCCCTCTAAGCATGGGTACAGAAATATTACAGCAGGGGAATAGAAATATTACTGAGTCATTCTCATTCAGTATGAACCTGCGGGACTCCTGACCCTTGATCCAGCCTTCACCTCTCTCCAGACTGGCAATCCTGTCCTCGGGTCCATCCCTGGCCTCGAGGCTGGCTTTCTGTCTGCCAGGCTGTGAGGTGATCAGGGTTCATAGAGGCTCTGCCCATGGTCAGCAGTAAACCTGCCATGGGTGTTCAGCTAACTTGGCTTAGGCCCCAACACCAGGGCAGAGTTGGCGGGATAGTGAGGGTGGCCTGGGGGATCTCAGGGGCAGAGGGCCTGACTGTGTGCCATGGTGGTATTTTCCAAAATACTTATGTACTGATCTCATCTGATGCTCATAGCAGCCCTTTCAGGTGGACTGGGCTCATGGGCCCCTCTTGACACAAAGAGAAACGAGGCCCCGAGAAGCTAAGGGACTTCTCCTGACTCAGCAAATCCGAGTTGGGATTAGGACCTTGGAATCCAGACTCAGGCCCTGGCTCTTTCCGCCACTATGGGTTTGCCCTCCGAGGCTTCAGGAGGCTGTGGGGTGTGGTGGGAAGTGCATGGACCCAGGAGTCGCTAGACCTAGGCTCAAATCTCAGCTGGACCAGGGACCAGCTGTGTGACCCTGGGCAGTTCCCTACCTGGACAGGCTGTGGACACTCTGAGAGAGGGCGAGGTCTCCTCTGCCCCCGAACATTGAGGCCTGCCATGATTGGCAGCTATTGTGAGTGTTTTATAACTAACTGCTCAGTAACTGTTGCTGAATCAAATTCCTGGAGAGCCAGGCAATGTGTCTGTGGGTGGGGGAGACGTCTGGCACTTCCAGGGGGAGGGGCAAGGCTTCCTTCTCACATGCCTCCTACCTCAGTGCCTGGCAGCCCTTGAGAGGGAATGGAATAGAGAGACCTCTGGGCAGGGGTAGGGGCAGGGTGTCTGGAATTTACCTTCCCCCCAGCCCACTGTACCTGTCTGAAACCACTGTCTCCCTATTTGTAGTTTCTGGTTGAATCAACACTCTTTTATTTTTTTCATAGCACCCTGTCATCATTTGATTAGGGACTTGTCTGTGTTGTCACCTGCTCTTTCCCTTGCACCTAGAACAACATCTGGCTTATAGTCAGGGTTTGGTCGTTATTCGTGCAGTGAATGAATGGATGAATGAATGAATGAATTGATCCTTTGTGGTCAGCCCTTTGCTGCATTTGGGGCTGTTGCCTTACTCATAACTCAACCCTGTTTTCTAGAGGCTTCCAGTGTGGTGGGGAGGCAGACACAGACACAGGCACAGGCACAGACACACAGACACACAGACACAGACACAGGCACAGACACAGACACAGACAGAGACACAGACACAGACACAGACACAGACACACAGACACAGACACAGACACAGACACAGACACTGGCACAGACACAGACACAGGCACAGACACAGACACAGACACAGACACTGGCACAGACACAGACACAGGCACAGACACAGACACAGACACAGACACACAGACACAGACACAGGCACAGACACAGACACAGACACAGACACAGACACAGACACTGGCACAGACACAGACACAGACACAGACACAGACACAGACACTGGCACAGACACAGACACAGGCACAGGCACAGGAACAGGCACAGACACAGGCACAGACACAGACACAGACACAGACACTGGCACAGACACAGACACAGTCACAGGCACAGGCACAGGCACAGACACAGACATAGACACAGACACAGACACTGGCACAGACACAGACACAGTCACAGGCACAGACACAGACACAGACACAGACACAGACACACAGACACAGACACAGACACAGGCACAGACACAGACACAGACACAGACACAGACACAGACACAGACACAGGCACAGACACAGACACAGACACAGACACAGACACAGACACAGACACTGGCACAGACACACAGACACAGACAGAGACACAGACACAGACACAGACACACAGACACACAGACACAGACACAGACACAGACACAGTCACAGACACAGACACAGACACAGACACTGGCACAGACACAGACACAGGCACAGACACAGACACAGTCACAGGCACAGACACAGACACAGACACAGACACAGACACACAGACACAGACACAGACACAGGCACAGACACAGACACAGACACAGACACAGACACAGACACAGACACAGACACAGACACAGGCACAGACACAGACACAGACACAGACACAGACACACAGACACACAGACACAGACACAGACACAGACACAGACACAGACACAGACACAGACACAGACACTGGCACAGACACAGGCACAGACACAGACACAGACACAGACACAGACACAGACACAGACACAGGCACAGACACAGACACAGACACAGACACAGACACAGACACAGACACAGGCACAGACACAGACACAGACACAGACACAGGCACAGACACAGACACAGACACAGACACTGGCACAGACACAGACACAGGCACAGGCACAGGCACAGGCACAGGCACAGACACAGACACAGGCACAGACACAGACACAGACACAGACACAGACACAGACACAGACACAGACACTGGCACAGACACAGACACAGACACAGACACAGACACAGACACAGGCACAGGCACAGACACAGACACAGACACAGACACAGACACAGACACTGGCACAGACACAGACACAGACACAGACACAGGCACAGACACAGACACAGACACAGACACAGACACAGGCACAGACACAGACACAGGCACAGGCACAGACACAGACACAGACACAGACACAGACACAGACACAGACACAGACACAGGCACAGACACAGACACAGGCACAGACACAGACACAGGCACAGGCACAGGCACAGACACAGACACAGACACAGACACAGACACAGACACAGGCACAGACACAGACACAGACACAGACACAGACACAGACACAGACACAGACACAGGCACAGACACAGACACAGGCACAGGCACAGGCACAGACACAGACATAGACACAGACACAGACACTGGCACAGACACAGACACAGTCACAGGCACAGACACAGACACAGACACAGACACAGACACACAGACACAGACACAGACACAGGCACAGACACAGACACAGACACAGGCACAGACACAGACACAGGCACAGGCACAGACACAGACACAGACACAGACACAGACACAGACACAGGCACAGACACACAGACACAGACACAGACACAGACACAGACACAGACACAGGCACAGACACAGACACAGACACAGACACAGACACAGACACAGACACTGGCACAGACACAGACACAGGCACAGACACAGACACAGACACAGACACAGACACTGGCACAGACACAGACACAGACACAGACACAGACACAGACACAGACACAGACACAGGCACAGACACAGACACAGACACAGACACAGACACAGACACAGACACAGGCACAGACACAGACACAGACACAGACACAGACACAGACACAGACACAGGCACAGACACACAGACACAGACACAGACACAGACACAGACACAGGCACAGACACAGACACAGACACAGACACAGACACAGACACAGACACAGACACTGGCACAGACACAGACACAGGCACAGACACAGACACAGACACAGACACAGACACTGGCACAGACACAGACACAGACACAGACACAGACACAGACACAGACACAGTCACAGACACACAGACACAGACAGTGACCATTGGTGTGACCTGTGCTGTGACAGAGGGAAGGAGGCACCTGGGCTGGGGGAGCCAGAGCAGGTGGCAAGTGATCCACTTCAGGGAGCAGCAGGCCGGTGGAAGGGCCTGGGGGAGGCAGCAGCAGAAGTATAAGATGAGTAGGAGTTAGAGGGACAAGGGGGGGGGGGGGGAACAGTATTCCAGACAGAGAACAACATGTGCAAAGGAACTGAGCCATGAGAGACCACGTGGAGTTAGAGGCCTCTGATGCTGTAGAGGCAGAGCAGCAACTGAGAAGATGGATTCTGGGGGTGGGAGGGAGGGGACACGGGAGGGAACAGCAGGGGGCTGATGGGAGGGCAGCTTCAGGGTTCTAAAGGCTGAGAGCTAGTGCTGCCCGGGGCTGCAGCTGCCTGCTCAGTGGTCGCAGATGCCTCCTCCCTGCTGCTGGCCTTTCCCAGGTTAGTGCAACCTTCTCTCTGAGCTGGCGCTCTCTCTCTCTCTCTCTCTCTCTCTCTCTCTCTCTCTCTCTCTCTCTCTCCTTCCTTCCCTCCCTCCCTCCCTCCCTCCCTTCTCATCTCTCTTTTGAGAGAGAAAGGATTTGTGGCCAAGCATTGCCCTGCCAGGCCAGGGTGGCAGTGGGGTCTTGGGGCAGCCGCCCCCTTTCCCAGCCCAGTTTCCTCCTGGCACTCACAGTGGGTGCCTGGGGGCCTCCCCTCTCAGAGTTTTGGTGGATTGAGCCGGGGCATGTGAGGTGGCTTTTCCAGCCTGGAGACACTGACCAATGGCTCCAGGAAGTGTGACTCATTCCAGCCTCACTAGGGGTGGAGATTAGGCTTCTGGCTCTTACCTACTCCTGCAGCTAGAAAGCTTTCAGCCCGGCAGCCGTGGGGCAGCCTTGAAGCCAGAGATGGATTCTGGTCTGCCACAGACTCTCTTGGTGACCTCAGCACGGTTCTGCCTCTTTCTGGGCCTCAGTCTCCTCTTTTGTGAAACGGCCATAGCGGTACCTGACCTCTTTCTGCAGAGCCAGGAGACCTGCTCCTCATCCCGGATTTGGCATTGGCTCACCTTGGCCAAGTCTGTTCCCCTTTTGTGCCTCAGTCTCCCCATCTGTATGTTGAGGAGGTTGGACATGAGAGTCTCTGAATGGTTTTCCAACTCGGACATTCTCCCGAGGCTCATAGATTCTGTGGATCCAGTTGGGCCTTGGTGATCACACCACTGCCAAACACTAGCTCGGGTTCTGCCTGAATGCTTCCAGGAAACCAACCACACCTTCCTCCTACCTTTGGACAGCGCTAGCAGAACTGCCTTCCTCACACTGTACATTCCTTCCTGCCTCACTGAACCACTGGGGTCAGTTCTGCCTTCAGAAGCCACAGAGCTCCATACAATTCAAAAAACCTAGGCACCGGGCGTCCTGGCCAGACCTTGGGCTGGCCTCCAGGGACAAGGAGGAACCAGAAAGAGTCCTGGTTCTTCAGGGGATCATTGTCAAGCTGGGAGAAAGACCAGTAAACACATAGTGACGTGTGATTTCAGTAAAAGCTTAGGGTATGAGAGAGAATGCTGGAACTGCTGGAGCAAAGCAGGAGTGAGGGAGGTGCAAAGACAGGGTGGGTGTCTTTTTTTATGTTAGCATTATTTTTAAATTTTACTTTTCAAGTACAGTTTACATTCAGTATTATTTTGTACTAGTTTCAGGTGTATAGCATAGTGATTAGACAATCATATACTTTACAAAGTGTTCGTGCATGGAGGGGGGTCTCCTCAGCCCAGCCTGCACCCTCTCCAATCCAAGACCCCTTGGGGGATGTCTGACTGCCAGAGGATCGGGCCTAAACTGGCAGTCGGACATCCTTCTCACAATCCTGGACCACTGGCTCCTAAGCACTCACCCTGCCTGCCTGCCTTCATGTTCGCCCCTAACTTCCCCCCCTGCCAGCCTGGTTGCTCCTAACTGCCCCCCCGCCCCCGCTGGCCTGGTCACCCCTAACGTCCCCCCCTGCCGGCCTGGTTGCCCCACGCAGCCTGCTGTTCGGTAGTCCGGTTGTTTAGGTCATCACAGCCCATGGCTTTTTATATATATGGATATTTCCTATGCTGTAATCTACATCCCTGTGACTATTCTGTAACTACCAATCTATACTTTTTAATCCCTTAACCTTTTTCACCCAGTCCTCTAATCCCCCACCCCTCTTGCAACCATTAGTCTGTTCTCTGTATTTATGAGTCTGTTTCTATTTTGTTCTTTAGATTCCACATGTAAGTGAAATCACATAGCATTGTCTTTCTCTGACTGACTTATTTCACTTAGCAAATACCCTCTAGGTCTATTCATGCTGTGGCAAATGGTAAGATTGCATTCTTTTCTATGGCAGAGTAATATTGCATTATATATATGTACCACAGCTTTTTAATCCACTCATTTATTGATGGGCACTTGGATTGCTTCCATATCTTGGCTATTGTAAATGACACTGCATGAACACAGGGGTGAATGTATTCTTTTGAATTAATGTTTTGTGTTTTTGTTGTTGTTGTTATATACAGGATGGGTGTCTTAAGTGCCAGGCCAGGAACTTTCTATGTTGTCCAGCAAGGACTAGAGTGATGTGCCAAATCTACTAGCTCTGTCTGACCCCATAAGAACTAATAGTCTCAGCTGCCATCTCCATCTTCTGGACCAGGCTCTGTTGCATCTCAAATACCCTCATTATCCATCTCATTGAATCCCCACAACAACCCTGCCAGATAGTAACTCTTATCCTATTTTGTAAATGAAAAAACTGAGACCCAGAGCAATCAGGTATCCTCCCAAAGTTCACACGTTCAGTACTCTTGGAGCCAGATTTAAACTATTCTGGCTAAAAGCCTCTCTCTAGGCTATGCTGCCTCTTATGTGTCCATCTGTCTCTGTCGTGGCCTGATTTAGGGTCTGTTCCTCCCTGAGCCAGCCCCTGGCTGCTTGTGCATTTTGTAAGTCGAGAGAGCCAAGTAGCTGGGGTGGAGACTTTGGACCTTAGAGAGGGCCAAGGTGCTCATCACCGCAGAGGGATCTCAGGCATTGCCAGCAGCCTTGGGGGGTAGGCCTTTGTGTGGGCGAGGAGGGGTTTCCCCAGCACCCTCAGATTTCCCCTTACTGATGGCCTTAGCTACAGTAGCCCCAAGTCCAGGCTGGTTGGCTCTGGGATGGGTCTCTTCCCCTTCAAGGCTCCAGATTTGCCTATTGGCAGACAGGCAGAAGGGACCAGCTCTCCAAGCAACACTCATAACTGAAGCTGAATCAACACAGTTTTGGTCTGAACTAGAAGAGCAGACGTGATTCTGAATGTCCTCCCCCAAACCCCTCCCAAGGTCCCTCCCAAGTCTCTGGGGGGCGGCAGCTGAGCCCACCCTGCGTCCTCAGTGGGATGTTCTTTCATTGAGGAAAGGAGCTCTGCAGTCAGTGATGCGTTGGGAGGAGCGGGCGAGGATGAGGTCATTGTGGCTCAGCTGCCTGCTGATGAGGTGCATAGTGTCCTTAGGTCAGACAGACCATTCTCCAGCCGCATGACTTTGGTCAGAGCTCTTAACCTTCTTGAACTTCAGTTTCCGTATCTCCAAAGTGTTGATAATACTAGTACCCACTCTTGGGGGTTATTGATAGTGCGGATAAAATAAGAATTAAAGAGAAGTGTGTCCATAAAGCATTTGGGAGAGAGCCTGGTATGTAGTCAGCACTCAACAATGTGGCCTTGATGACAAGATAATGATGAGAGTGAGGGAGAAGCGCAACAACAGTTACGTCAGACAGCATGAGACACCGCCGCACCCTCTCCCAGCATGTGTGTGCTCTCTGCTTCCAGGCTTTGCACTGACTGCTCCTCCCTGGCTACCATTCCCGAGACCCTCCTACTCCGGTTCCAGAAATGCATCCTGAGCAAATGAGGGCCCTCGTGGCCCCGGGCCCTGCGGATCTGAGCCTGGATGAAGATCTCATGCAGATCAGCACCCAGCACCTGCGCCCAGGGCGAGTGGGAGCACCCGGTTTGGAGGAATTGGTAGTCGGTTTCCCAGGGGAGGCCCGAGTCTTGATGCATGAGTAGGAATGGGCTGGAAGAAGAGACTAGGATTTCTTTTCCCATTTAAAGGCATTCCAGGCAGATGAAATAACATGTGCAAACGCAGAGAGGTGTGAAATAGCAGGCTGAGCTTGGAAAACTGCAAGAAGCACAGAACGGGTGGAAAGTTGGAAGCAAGTGGGGAGGGGTGAGAGATGAGAGCGGAACGGAGAGGATGTCGGGGGCAGATGGTGCAGAGCTTGTGTGCTAAATAAGACATTCCACATGTATCTTGAAAGCAATGGCGACTTATTCTTTTCATCACGAAACAAACATCTCTGAGGATCTACTCAATTCAAAACGCCTTTGTAGTGGGCCCAGCTGCCTAGGCCTCTCCCCTCAGACTGGAGCACTGGTCCCTCGACTGGCTGACAGTTCGCAGATGAAATTCTGTTCCTACCATTGGCTTAGCCTGAAAAGATGCTCCCATCTAATGTCACTCCTCTTCTCTGGACAAGCCCGCATCCAATGATTGCTCTCCATGGGGGTATTAAAGCCAGCCTCTTTACCCCAACTTGGGACAACTATGAACAGTCATTTCAGCTCCAGAGCTCCCTGAGAGGTGGGCTGAGGCCTTTGTAGTCTGCATCACAGCCCCAATTGTCCCACTGCCCAGTCCTGCGTCACTCACTCCCCCACAGATATTGATCTTGAGGTCAATCCCCAATAAACATTCTATCAGCAAGTCTTCATCTGAGAATCTCCTTGCCTAAGAACCCCAGCCTGTGACAATCATCATTGAAGGCTGTCAACAATGGTTGCCATCTCATTGAGGGGCCAAAGAGAGACCCCTGCTTTTGGAAGGTAGCTCTGCCCACCATGTGAGACTGAAAGAGAGGGAGAGGCTGGAGCTCAGAGGCCAGTGAGGAGGTTGTTCCGATTTAGCAGAAGAATGATGAGGATACAAGGTAGGTGGGGATAGGGAAGGAGGGATGGATCTGGGGAACTTAGAGGACACAGAATTGCCTGACAGGGTACAGACTGGGAACGGAAGCCACCTGGAGCAGTTGGGCAGAGGTGGAACCAGTTCCCGGGATGGATTGAGCAGGGCTCAGCTCAGTTTGGGAGTGGACAGCATGCCATGCTTATGAGACATCCAGGTGGAGCCTAGGAGACAGGGCGAGTACCCAGGATCAGGAGAGGGATCTGAGCGGGAGGTGTGGCTCTGGGGGTTCACCAGGGCGGGCAGTTTACAAAGCATTTCTGCATAGCCATTAGATGCATATGGGCACTAGCCAATCAGAAGGGTCACCAGGGTCCTGGAGACCCCTAGATGTTCACCCTTTAGTTGCTGGAGTATGGTGCGGGGTGGGGTGCTGGATGTGAGGGGCCCTGCGGGGGATTCTGAGCAGGAGCTATTGACCAAGCAGTAAGTTAGCATCTTTGTATGCCCGCTGAATACCTGTGCTCCTCACAAAATCCTCCCAGGAATCTGCTGAGGCAGATATTAGAATCCCTTCTTAAAAGAGGAAACCAGGGCTCAGTGAGGGGAGTGAGTGTCTTGCCAGGAACCAGGCAGCTCCTAAGCCTCAGGGCTGCAGTTGAACCAGGTCCATCTGATCCTGCGTCCTATGCCTGTGGGGATCAGAACCCAGAATTCTTGTGTTGTTGTTGTCTTTTTAAATATGTTTTTATTGAATTCAGAGAGAGGAAGAGAGAGATAGAAACATTGATGAGAGAGAAACATCTATCGGCTGCCTCCTACATGGCACCCACTGGGGATCGGGCTGCAACCCGGACATGTGCCCTGACTGGGAATTGAACCAGCAACCTTCTGGTGCTTGGGATGACGCTCAATTAACTGAGCAGCACCGGCCAGGCACAGGATTCTTATCTCTTCAGTCAGCATTCTTTCCTCTTGTTCAAATTACCATTTCCGGTGCTGAATTCCAGAACTTCTATCACCAACCATTGTCTCCTTCCAAGAAACGGTGCTGAGAATGTCCAGGCCTGTGGGAGAGGCAGGGTGGAGTGGGATAAGCCCAGGGCCAGACACGAGGGAATTTCCAGATGTGGGGATCCCCCAGATCCTGGTTTGGAGCCCAGTGTGAAGGAAGGCTCATGGCCTTGCTCATGGGGAGTGGCAGGAGACCTGGGGACTTGGCTGTCCCTGCCTCCTCCGGGGCCCACCACCTCAGGCCTGATTCCTTCAGGAAAAAGAGCAACTTGTGAAGAAGTGAGCATCTTGTTCCTGAAAATGTTAGTCACTTGTTCACCCTTTATTTACTATGGAACAACTCTTTAGGAAGTACTCCCCATGTGACCTGTGCCCCCTGGTCCTGCCCTCACCGGGGTCCAGGCTGGTGGAGGATGTGGGTGCTAAACAGTGAGCCAGACTAGGGAGTCTCCGGGGCTGCTCTGTTTGTCCCTGTGTCCCGAGGCCAGCACCGCTATGCTGTCAGGGGCTGTTGATTATTGGATAAAGGAAGGGCTGAGGCTGGACAAAAGGGTTTCCTGCCCGACATGAGAGAAAGCCCTGCAGGGGGAGTTAGGGGCGGGTGGCATCTCCATCCCTGGAAAGCACCAGCCTCTGCACTCAGTGTTTGACAGACACCCATGCAGGGGAAGGAGGCCGGACTCCGAGGTGCCGGGGGCTTCTCACATCTGCCTTCTTCAGTTCTGCGATGGCTCCATGTGGCATCCAGCTGCTAAAAGAACATTTTGGGTTGTTTGCTCAGCTGTGGCCCAGAACACATTGAACCGACTTTCTTGTTCAGTCCTGCTCAGGGACCCCGGGAGAGAGCTGGCAGGGAGAATGGAAAAGGGAGAGGCCCCATCTGCAGAACTTGGGTCTCCTATCCCCAAGCCCACCAAAGCCCCAGGCAGGACTTACTAGCGTTGCACTCTGTCAGGTTTCCAAAAGCATGACTTGTTGTTTCTTTTTTCATTTCTTTTAATTTTTAAAACTTTTTAAAAATATATATTTTTATTGATTTTTTGAGAGAGAGGAAGGGAGAAGGACAGAGAGAGAAACATCGACGTGTGAGAGAAACATCCATCGGCTGCCCTCCTGCATCCCCCCTCCTGGGGATCGAGCCCACAACCCATGCATGTGTCCTGACCGGGAATCGAACCAGCAACTTTTCAGTGTCCAGGGCAACTCCCAACAAACTGAGACACACTGGCCAGGACTTTTACAACTTTTCTGAGAAGATGATTATAGAGGCTAGCTCCTTTCTCTTTTCCCATTTCTGTCACAATTTCCTCTTCGTCCCCACGGGACCATGGTTCTCAGCAAAGAGGTCAGGTTCCTTTTTGGCCGCAGAAGAAATGACTGCATGAGAAGGGGAATGAGATGGAGGACACCAAGCTTCAGTGAACACCCACTATGTGCCATTTTTGGGGATGAGGAGACAGAGATAAATATGTACAAGAGTACACAGTTAACGATGACTATGCTAATACAAATACAATGAATATTATTAGGTGAAACCATTATTTGAAAAACCAACAATTTCTGATGGTTCAACCTAATGCATGTTATTCAGGCACAACACAGGATGTTCTGTCTTCTCTGCAAGGAAGGTTATTATTCTGATTTCAAAGCTGAAGAAATGGAGGCTGAGAGAGTGTTCCAGTAACTTGCCAACACCTTCCAGCAAGTCAGTGGTGGGGCCAGGCCGTGAATTCAGGTCAGTTTCCAAAGTCCTCGATTCCCTGACCTCAAGCCAAAAGCCACTTTGTACAGTCCCCTGTCCTGAAACTCATGCTAACTCAGGAGTGGAAAGACACTGGCCTGGGAGCTGGGAGGAACAGGGTCTGTCCCAAAGCGCTGGGTGGCCTTGGGCAGGTCTCTGCCCTCTCTGGACGCACTGTTCACATCTGTAAAGGGAGGGATGGAGCTCAGCTCTGCCTCACTGTGGCCACCTCTGGCTGTGTGATGCGCACGAAGGCTGGGACCACGTCTGCCTCATATGCGCTCCCAGGGCCTGCGGTGGGCCTTGGTTCAGAGAGGGCTTCCGTGAACCTCCCTGACTGTGGGCAGAAGGGAGCACATGTGGTTGGACCGGGAGTGGGTGGCTTGCAGGCACTAGGGCTGCTCCTTGTGGTGAAGGGAGGCTGCCTTCCTGGTGACCAGGAGTCCTTCCTGCCCCGCCCTCAGGTCTCTGAAGGGAGAGATTCTGGGAAATCCCTCCCAGCCTCACTGGGATTTGCAGCCTAAGATGCCCCTCAACAGAAGGCCCACTGCTCTTGACCTTTATTGGATCTTCTGAAAGGTCGGAGTTGGAAGCTTGCTAGGAGGCTGCAGTGTCTAGAGGCTTCCCCTGAACTGCCACAGTCACTGATGCCACCAAGTACTCAGTCCTGTTCCTCCACCCCCACTCTGGAGAAAGAAGACCAAGCCCATGGTCATGACCAGCTGGAGACAGAGCTGTCTGCCTGCCAATCTCAGGTACCCGCCCCCTGCCCTCAGCTCAGAGGGGAGGAGTGAGAAACAAGCCAGTGCTTCCTCAGCCAGGCTGGGGGAAGGGAGGGAAGTCTGGTGGCCCCCAGGGAAAGAGCTCATATGTCTTGTACATCATGACCTGGGTTGACCTCCTGGTTCATGAACTTGAGGTGGCTCATGAGGGAGGCATTATGGGCCTTCATGCAACCATCTGACTGGCCAGCCATAGTAGCAACTATGACCATTTATTGAGCACTTACTGTGTGCCAAGCAAGATGCTCAATTCCTTGTATTTATTCTCACATTTGATCCTCACAACAGGCCTGGGAGAAAATTACGACTTTAATTCCCATTTTACAGCTGAGAAAACAAATTCTTTTTTTTAAAAAAATATATTTTATTGATTTTTCACAGAGAGGAAGAGAGAGGGATAGAGAGTTAGAAACATCGATGATAGAGAAACATCGATCAGCTGCCTCTTGCACAACCCTTACTGGGGATGTGCCCGCAACCAAGGTACATGCCCTTGACCGGAATCGAACCTGGGACCTTTCAGTCCGCAGGCCGACACTCTATCCACTGAGCCAAACCGGTTTCAGCTGAGAAAACAAATTCTTAGAGATACTATATAACTTGTCCAAGTTCAGACAGCTAAGATACAAATCAGGCAACAAAACTTGAACTACTACATCCATCCAACCAATCACCCATTTGTATTAGACAGGACCCCAGTAGAAAACAGATTCTCATTTAATTGGAGTTCTAAGAGGGCTTACCACAGGGATTATGCATAAAACTGGGGAGGGGGTGGTATGAAGGGAAACCACACAGGATCCTGCAACATCCTAGAGTCAGGAAAAGCAAAGCTGATATTACCCAGAACCTGAAGGGGTGAGGGGAGGAGGTGTTAATGGAACCTGGGGGGAGAGAGTCATGTGGGAGGGGCCTGGCGGGAGCCGTGCCCTTTGCCCAGAGGCAGCGGTCTGAGGCAGCACTCTGAGAGGGGGCCTGGGGAATAAGTGCCCTGGCTCCCTCCCTTCCTCTCTCATTCTCCCATCTCCTGCTGGGCTCCCCTTTGTTCAGACCCACCAGAAGCCAAGAGGCACTGGAGTAGTTGATGCAGTCCCTTCAGGTCAGCATCTGGGGCACGGAGCAGGGTGCTGAAAGTGGACAACCGATCTGGAGGGGCAAAGGGAAGACATCCCCCATCCACCTAACATGTCTCTCCCGGCACGGTGCAGTGTGAGGCTCTGCTATTGGTATGAGGATACTATTCAAGGCAAAACAGATGTTGTTAGTTCGTTCGTTCGTTCATTCATTCATTCATTCATTCATCATTCATTCATTCATCAAGTGTCCTTGAGGCCTCTGTGAGAAGCTAGGGGCCCAGGGAAGCGTGGGACCCAGATCCTGTCCTTGGGTTGCTCAAATTCCACTGATAAGTCCTTCTGAAATGTGATCTGGGCTGCCTGCTTCCTTGTGTAGGTCCAGGGGATGGGAGGTCAGATGGGATGGAAGCAGTCTAACCAGCAGAAAATCTATTTGCTGACTTTGCCAGTTTGACCAATTCTCCTCCTCCTCCTCCTCCCTCTCCACCTCCTCCTCCTCCTCTTCCTCCTCCTCCTCCTCCTCCTCCTCCTCCTCCTTCTCCTCCTCCTCCTCCCCTCTCCCTTCCTCCTCTTCCTTCTCCACCTCCTCCTCCTCCTCTTCCTCCTCCTCCTCCTCCTCCTCCTCCTCCTCCTCCTCCTCCTCCACCCCCTAACCAATTATTCTTAGGTTATATTTGTCTTTTGGGGATGGGAGCTGTAGCCAGGGCCAAGGTGAGGCTCGGTGCCTTGGTCTCATTAACATCACTATCTTATGTTGAGGAAACAAAGCCCAGCCATGTGAGAGCAAGTCACAGCCCCATACCTTGTAGGGTTCCTGGGTACACAGGGAGGTAGGCAGAGCTTATTGATCACAAGACCTGGCTTCTACTCCAGCTCAGCTACGAGCCCTTGAAGGAGCTTTGCCTCCCTCTGGGACTGCCTCCTTAGCTGTACAGAGGCTGCTGGGACCTCCAGCTCTGAGGTTGGCTGATTCTGGGAGGAGGCCACAGCTGTGGACTCCTGTCCCTTTCCCCACACCATCCCCAGAGCTTTGGACAGGCCCACATAAATGTAGGAATGCCTCTGTACTTCTGTTTCCCTTCAGGACCTTGAGGTTGCCGCCTCACTTCCCTGCACTCAGTCAGCACCTGCTCTCCCTTGGCCCTGATTTAATTACTGCGCCGAAACCCCTCCAATCTCATTACCTCTGGGTGCTTCACGTGCCGTGAAGTTCCTGGTGCTAGTAGTGCCGCTCCAAAGGGCCCAGGCGTGCTGGGGGCAGCTGAGAGTCCGCCTGGATATGTGTGTGTGTGTGTGTGGGGGGGGAGGGTTTCACTTCTCTGATGCTCTTTTGCCTCCTGACATCTCAGTGTGTCCCACACAGGAGTGCCTGATGCTCATCCGCGGAGCATTCTCAGCCCTGGAGTCTCTGGCCTGGTGGGGATGGGGGCCACTTGTCCCTTACTTCCTTCTCTGTTTTTTGTTGTTGTTTGCTCAATCATTTAGTGGGCTTCCAAAATAATTTCTTACAAGACTATACGTATCTACGTCTGTATTTCTGTCTTCGTGACATGCACGAGCCTCCAGAACACCAGGCCTAGTCAGGGGCCCGTGGCAGACGGCCGATGTGAGCGTAGGTACCATCAGATGGGAATGTGGGCCCTTCAACAGAGGCCAGTGCGGGCAGATGTTGGTGACCAGAGCCACCCGTGGGAATGAGAGGGCAGTGGGGGACTGACGTTATGGAATGAGAGTGACCCAGAACAGGTGGCCCTTGCCGTTGCCCTGGCCCTAGGCACCCTCCCCACCTCCAGAACTCCAGCACCCCAGATAGGAGGGCCGGGGGGAAGCCCTGCATTGTCTGAGAGGACCCTGAACGGACCAGAGTCGTTTCCATCAGTAGCAGACGTGAAGCCTCCAGTTTGCTCCTGTGCACCCATGAGCACAGCTGACGAGGCCCATCACTCTCTTCAACCTGAGCCCGGGGTCCTGTGTCAGGGGTCCTGCCAGGCCAGCACCTTCTGTTTTGCTCGGATGGCAGGGGCCTCGAAGCCCATTCCAACTGGAAGTGCCACTCCCTTTCTGGAGAGGGAGCTGAGCCAGAACCCCACTTGTGCAGACTTAGGACCTCTCCCTTGTCACGGAGTTCTGTATCCTGCCCAGCCGCTGCCAACCGCACTCCCTACTCAGTTGGCAGTAGCTGACGGCTTGGATTATACATCCTTGGCCGTGACTATGTGTGACTGTGAGCATAGCGAGAACGAGTTTTGCCTGTGAGGACGTGCGCCCACACAAGGAACCTCATCCACATTAAAGAAATCCGAGCACACTGAACCAAGACCGTCACGTGCTCCTGGCCTTCAGCTTTTGAGTCGAGGTGCATGTTTCAAAGGGGGAGTCAGCAGTCAGCTTGCTTGGTGGGCCAGTTCAGCGAGTTTGAGCCCCCAGACCGCAGTTAGAATTCCAGGGTCTTTGGGTGTCTGGGGAGGAGAGGCCCCGCAGGCTGAAAGGGGAGGGGGACACTAACGGCAGAGGCCAAGGTTAAGTTCTGGGTCACCCGAGGCAAACATGGCCCTTAGGTCTCACAGCAAAGGCCGTCTTTGGATCAGTCCACACAGAGGACCTGGCCTCTGGCGGGAGAGGGGGTGGGGAGGACCAAGCGTGGAAGAAGGAAAGAGCAGAGCTTGCCTGGACACTGCACTTGGTCCTTCGTGTGTAACTCAGTTCCCCTTCCTCACTGTCCCACTTTATGGAGGGAAAAAAAGCAGGCGCTGCAAGAGGGGGAGATAGCTTGCTAAAGGCCACACAGCCAGGAGGAAACTCCATCCTATCGTGGTGGCTCCCTTACCCCCTAACACACGACAGAACTGCTTTTGAGGAGCAGATGGGGAAGGGACAGGTCCTGCACAACGGAATGGAGTTCACATGTGTGACATTGCAGGCACAGGGGCTGACGGGTGCTCCTCTGAATGTCTAGGCGCAGCTCAGAGGGCACCCTACAGTTCAGAGGGCCACAGGGGGTGTCCTATAAGGAATTAAGTTGTATTTTCTTTAATGAGAGAAGTTATAGGGGGACAATCACTTTGGAATCCTCAAGTGTGGCCTTTCTTAGAACCCTCATTTTGAGAAGCTCCCTCCCCGGGCCGTCCTAGGAAAACGAGAGGTCCTGTGGGGAGAGGGGCAGTGGGGCAGGGTTGCTGAGAAGGCAGACACTGGAAGCAACCTGAATGCCTGGCTCTGGGGTTTCCTGGGTTTGAAAACTGAGAAAGCGCCCATAAGAGTTGCCACACTGTGGGCTGAGGCTGCCCCGTGTGAGGGGCTGCGAGGTGGGCTGGCGCATTCCTCTGTGCCCCGCTCTGGGAAACACAACCACCCTTTCACTGGCGTGGAGAAGGAGGTATGGAGGAAAGCCGGCCCTGGGTGGGACCAGCAGCGTGGTCAGGGAGAGGGAGTGTAATTAGAGTGTAATTAGCATGTTTTGTGGGTTGAAAAGGAAAAGCTGCCAGATCCCGGAGGAGAAAAAGGTACAATTGCAGGCCAAACCTTGTCTTGCTAGAACCGCCTGTGGCCACGGGCCCAGCACAGGAACCTGCCAGGCATGGACCCCAGGTGTGTGTGCGATGATCTGAGCACGGCGTGGAGGAGGCAGACTGGCCCTTCGGAGGGACATGAGGCCTGGCAGAGGGCCCTGCTCCTGCTGCAGATCGTGGGGGCCAGCTGTCTGTGTGGAGGTGCTGGGTGGTAGGCAGGAGCCGTGGGGGCAGAGGCTGCTGGGGACAGGTGCTCTGACACTGCTGGGAAGATTGGACTGTCCTTTGTGTGGGGGACAATTCAGGAGGTCCCTTCCCAGGAAAGAGAGACCAGATTGGAGACCTGAGCAAATTTTTATTTTTAATTTTTTTTAAAAGCTAATAGTCCTAAATATCAGTTTGCTACATTTGAGCAACTTCAATTAGAAACTTCTTTGTAACAAAAGGCAATCTAAGGTTAAAATGCAAAGGACAAATCAAGAGAAGTATTTGCCACGTGTATGAGAAGAAATCAATGTCTAGGAAATAGAAGGAACTACAAGTCAATAAGAAAAGTCAGACAAGCCGATAGAAAACTGGACAAAGTGAACAGGAGAGTCACAAAGAAAGAAAAAGAATTTCCTCATGCAGAGATGCCCACCTTGCTGCTCCGCAGGGAAAGAAAGCTTAAAATGAACATTGATTGGGAAATTAATTTTGCCTATAAGATTGACAAATTCTGAAAAATATTGATGATACTAAATGCTGATAAAGAGTTTCTGGCAATGAAAGTTGGCAAAGCTGTTTTGGCAGCCAACTGGCAGACTCTATCCGAATTTAAACTATACATGCTTTGGTGCATTTGACCTAGCAATTCAGCTCTTAGTATCTACCCCAGAGAAACACCTGCAGCTGTGCACCAAGAGGAAGGTACAAAGAGGTTTATTACAGGACTGCTCATAAGAGTAAACATTGGAGGAAAATGTACAAGAAAAAGGGATGGTACATTCACCCTATGAAATACCAGCCAACCACAGGGACGTGTAGCCTTGCAAACTTGGACTTGTAGGTGGTCCAAGAGAAAGAGGCCTGAGTGTTTGCTTCCCCGGGGCTGTCCTGCGTTCTAAGGGGCCTGGAGGCTGGATTGAGAGCCAGGAGCTAATAGAGCAGGAGGGTAAAGGCAAAGGCTGAGGGGAGCCCATTGGCAGGAGGCTAATGTGGTTCTGCAGGCATCCTGAGCCAAGGTGTGGCCAGGTGAGGCGTGTCCTGGGTTGACCTCACGAACTCAAGACCTCGCGTGAGAAGCTCAGCAACCAGGTAGGTACAGGATCACCCTGGAGGGATCTGGACTGCACCCGCCTCCTCAGGGCAATCCTGTCCCTGCCTGGTGGCTCACACGAAGGCCCCTCCACACATACACACCTGGGAGGCAGGTGGAGGTAGCAGCTACCCGAGGAGTAGGGCATTTTTATGCCAGACAGACGGAATCTTCCCTAGCCAGACAGTTCAAATGGCCAGGTCAAAGACCAAGCTTTAAACCACATTAGATGACATTATGTAATTTTTCCTGCCAGCCGAGGGAGGAGTGGTTTGGGAGGAAAGTCAGTTGAGTAAGAAACAAAACATTACCGCTTCCTTCTGCGTTTGGAGCTGCGTTCTGGGTCCCTGACACGGTGCACTCTGTTGAGTCCGTTTCCTCGGCCTGGCATATGCTCCCTTCCCTCCCCTTAGCTCCTGTTGGCTTCTCCATTTAGCCCTGGTTTCCTCCTCAGGGAGCTGCCCTTGAACCCCCAGACTGGCTTCCACACCTCGAGCTTCCCTTTGTCACAGCATTTAGCTCACTGTGTTGTCATGCTCGCCTCCCCCATCGGACGGGGAGCGCTGGGGGGCAGAGGCCATCCACTGGGCTTCACGGTACCCTCAGCACCCAGCACAATACTCAGCACAGGGCAGCTGCTCCGTCAGTGCTTGCTGAATAAAGGAGTGAATAAATGAATCCGTGCGTGAGAGGGGCTGCGTTTCTGGTAGACCTGACACCACAGGACCTTGGGCCAGTCATTTCCCCCGCCCTGGGCCTGTTTTCCATCTTCAAAGAGGTGAGGGTGGAGGAGCTGGGCTTCTCTCTGACAACCTCACCCACCCAGTCCTCTCTTGCCCGGGGAGCCCAAAACTTCCGGTGTTCTGTTCTGTCTGCCACTGAGAAATCCAGACTAGAGATCCCTGCCTGTGCAACCGCCCTGCCCCCTCCAAGGCAGGCCTTTGCAAAATCCTGCCGCTTCCTCTTTCCAGACACGGCTCACGTCTGGGTTCCTCCCCACACCGTCCTCCTTGAGGGACCCTGAAGCTTCCAGATGGGTGTGGTTTCTGCCTTTTTCCCGGAGTCCAGCAGGCAGCAGTCCAGCCCCCTCCGAGGAGCTGCCCGAAGCTTCTCTCTGCCCTGGCAGGGGGGTCCCTCTCCTCTTCTTAGACTCTTCCTCTTTCTCAGAGCCATTCTCCCTCCTGTCTGCGCCCCCTCCCCTCTCCCCTCTCCCCTCTCCCCTCTCCCCTCTCCCCTCTCCCCTCTCCCCTCTCCCCTCTCCCTCTGTGTGTCTGTCTCTTGGCCGTTGTGCCTCTGGCTTTGTTTCTTCTCTCCCAGCCTTTATCTCTACTTGCTCTTTGTACCTTTCTTTGCTTTGTTGACGTAAGAACATCCAAACCTGTAGAGAATTTTTAATTAAAGTTTATTTGAGCCAAACAGAGGATATGGCTGGAAGCAAGATCTCAGCAGATGGCAACATGTGCTTCTCAGGATGGCAGTTTGCAGCTTCTTTTGTGCATTTGGAATTAAGGAGGGAACGTAGGGAAGATTCCGTGAAGTGGGGAGAGAGCAAGGTGGGGATGAGAGTACAGGATAGTTAACAAGATCATGTGCTTTCTTGAGAGCGGTTTTTCTTTGTTAAAAAAATTTTTTTTAATTGAATTTATTGGGGAGGCATTGGTTAATAAAATTATATAGGTTTCAGGTGTACAGTTCTACAATACGTCATCCGTATACTGTATTGAGTGTTCACCACCCCAAGTCAAGTCGCCTTCCATCACCATTTATCCCTCTTATCCCCTTCCTACATCCCCCACCCCCTTTCCCTCCGGTAATTGAGGGTGATTTCTCCTGAGGGGTCTGGAAAGAGGCATGTCCAAGGTGTGTTAACCTTGATGTACAGAAACAATCAATGGACAGGGCTTGCTAAAGACAAAGGTAAGCCTTTTATCAGAGAAGTTATAGGTCTGGGATGTGACTACCCACCACGTCCTGCCCAGTTAGGAATTTATGATCAGATCACCCTGTGAGGTTACTTCCTGTAGAACTCCTTTTCCGTTCACACCTTTCCTGTCCCTCTCTCTGTGTCTTTGGTTGTCTGTGTTCTTTTCTCCTATTTCTTCTCTCCAGACCCCTAGCGGCCTTTTGTCCCTCCACAGGCCTTAGCCTCCCCGACTGGCTGAGGGCTGCTCTCAGTTTCTCCCTGAGCCCCTTCCTGGCTCCTGACTCCTCTGCCCCAGCCCTGGCCACCCTGAATCCCCACCCACGTTCCTCTGCTGGGAGGGCACTCCGGGTCGGCCACTGGCCCCAGCACAGTCTAGGGGGCATGCTGGGCTCACACATCCTAGCATTGCCTTTTTGAAGAAGAGGAAGGAGGTGTCATGACCCATGGCCAGGGTTGTCTGGGCATTCTGGCCTGGAGAGACCCTGCTCCCACCCTGTGTGAAGCAGCCTCACCCCCTTTCTGTCCCTGACTGCCCCCGTGGTCTCCCCAAGCAAGGGCTGCACTCATGGCTCCCTGAGGGGCTGCTTTCCTCTGCTGGCTTCTTCCCACAGAGCCTGCTGGGAGCTGGGCCGTTTGATAGCAGGACTGCTTCAGTTGAGAAGAATTAGACCCCAAGGCCCAGACACAGAGATGTAAGAGCCCAAGAACAAACATGAGACAGCGATGGTGAGACTGGAATGTGAAAACTGACGTGGGAATTAAACGTGGAAGATTCCACCAGGTTGGATCCTAGGCTCTGCCCCTTACCCGTGGGGCAGTCTTAGGCAAATCACTTCCGCTTTCTGAGCCTCTGTGTTCTTTCCTGTAGGACGGGACAGCCAATTCCCTCCAGGTGTGCTGTTATGAAAATTACCTGTGAAGACATAGATAAAGCATCCAACACGGAAGGCTCATGATAACAATAAATGCTACTGGGCATGGGATATAAATGTCTGACAAAGAAATGAGCTCGGGGTCAGGGGCTCTGTGTTAAAATCCCACTTATGCCTTCTGAGGCTGATGCAGGGGCTGGGAGGAGAGATGCTCAAAAAGGGCTGAAGAGTAGATGAAGGGATGAGGGGATGAATGACTGAATCTCAGTCACCGATCAACTGTGGCCCTGAAAAAAATCACGGGTCCTCAATAAAATGGAGAGATATGTTTTACCTTGCAAGGGTGTTGTAAGGATGAAATTAAACAAGGAATGTGAAAGTGCATAATTAGTGTTCAACAAATCTTAGCCTTTATACAAATTATAATAATCATAGCACAAGAATTAAAGTGAAAAATTCAGTGTGTATGGCCAATCCTTATTACAACATAGGCCAGTTGCCCCATTTAAGCTCACAGTGCTGAGAGCATGGACAAAGGGCCTGGCTTACTTTTTGGTGGCCCCTGTGCTCAGAGCAGACTGAGTGAAGATGCTGAACGTTGTTTTGGCGGCTCTTGACCAATGGCTGCTGAGGAACCCGAGCTCCAAATCCAGGGACACTACAGCCTGGGGGCAGACCCAAGGAGGCCAGGGTCTGGGGGCCAGTCCTGCCAGGGAGGGCAGAGGCCCAGCGGGGAGGCTGTTTCCATGACTACAGGCTTCATCCCATTTCGATACTGAGACTGGATACATCCTATCTCCAGGCTGGGCACCAGAACCCTGTCCCTGTCCCACCTGAGCATAGACCACAGTGGCAAGACCTGCCCTTACCTGATTCTGGCTGCCCTTGAACACGTCCCACGTGCTACTGAAGGGGTACAGAACTGGCTTCCCCAAGATGTGCCACTTTGGCATGTGAATTATTTTGAGCCGAAGGTAATTGAGACCCTGTGGGCTCACAAGAAACGTTTGCCTCTCCCTCAAAGAGTCTAAATTAGGGGCCTTGCCCATAATAAGAGTTATCACCAGAAATAACCTCGTATGGCCTACCTATAGAGCAAGGAAACATCTAATTACTGAACATCTGCTCATCCTGCAATGAACTTCCTTGCCTCTGAAGCCCCAAGGCAACTATTCCACATATACTTAGCTCAGAATTCCACATATACTTTCTGTCTATGAACCTGTCATATATGTGGTGGTGGTGGGGGGTGCTATCTCTGACCTTCTCATGTATGTGGGGTTTCCATACATGCATATGTAATTATATTTGGTTATTTTCTCTTGTTAATCTTGCTCATGTAGATTTAATTTTCAGAAAGAACCTTGAAGGGTAGGGGGACTTTTTTTCTTCCCCCACACCAACCCATCTGTGCCTTGGCTCCCACCGTCCCTGCCCCCTGAGACGTGCAGTCCAGCCTTCTCTCTCTGTTACTCTCCTGCTCACCTTTCAGCTGCCAGCTCTCCTGCAATCCTCTAAGATGTCTCTAGGTCAGAAGGACTCACTTACTAGCCTGACCTTGGGCAAGTTACCTGACTCACTGAGCCTCAGTTTACTCATTTGTAAAATAGGGCTGTTTATACCTACCCGTAGGTCTTATGAGCCTTTAGTGAGAAAACACTTAGGACAGGGTCCAACACGATTTTGGCCCACAAGTTCTCCCTTATCATGACACTTCCTTTCTCTCTCCAATAAGACATTTGTCTTGTTATTCCCCTTATGTTAGTTGGCATGTGTGCACCTTCAGAATGGGAAGTCGTTGAGGACAGAGTTGTTCCCATGCCCACTGCTTAATACAGGACCCAACCCAACACAACATGCACCAAGGGAAGTGGCCATGGCCCTGACCCTCATAAGATACATTAAGCCACATCCTCTGAGGACTTGCTACGTGCCAGGCAGCATTCTCTAAGCGTCCTTCAACCACTCAACGACTGATTTGGTGAGCATCTACCATATGTCAGGTTCCGTCCATGGCACTTAGGCAACATCAGTAAACAAGAGTCACAAATCCTGTGCTCATGGAGCTTGTCTTCTAGCAGAGGGAGCAGATGACAAGCAGCCGACAGTGGGTGTTAGCAGGTGACAAGTGCTATGAATGAAAACAGTGCAGTAACCAGGGGGAGTGTGGGGGGAGGAGAGTAGGTTACAATTTAAATAGGGAGGTCAGTGTGGGCCTTTGAGCCAAGATTGAAAGGGGTGAGGGAGTTCAGATATTGACATATCTGTGGGAGGCATGATCCTGGCCAGGGGAACAGCCAGGACAAAGGCCCTAGGTGAGCTGGCCTGACCTGTTGGGTGGAGAAGGGGAAGAGGGAAGATTACGTGACGGGTCCAGGGTGTTACTGGGTCAGTGCACCGGGGCCTTAGAGGCCATTGGAAGGACTTCTGCCCTGAATAAACTAAGAAGCCACTGGAGATTTTGAGCAGAGGCATGACACAATTTGACATATCTTTTTAAAGGATCGCCCTGCATGACTATTCTGTGGGTTTAAATCCAGGTCCATCTCTTTGTAGCTGCATCGCTGGGCAAGACATCTTACCACTCAGCTTCAGTTTCCTCTCCGTGAAAAAGCAGAGTAAGACTCTGTGTCTAACGGATCCTTGGCCGAAACTCCCTTCTGCTTTGAGGCCTAAGAATAGCAGTCTTTCCGAGCAGTTGGTTCGTTTCAATCTCACGAACACGGTGGAGGCATTTCTCATGCTCACGCTTGTTGGGAAGCTGAAAGCAAAGCGGGTGTCCATCCAGAGCCAAGGCATCGATCTGGAGGCAGTTGCAGCTTTATTCTTGCGCTTGTTCCTTTCCATGCCTGCTTAAAAAAAAGCCACTTTAAATGTTACATGCTTTAAATAATTTCCTTAATATAACAGATTACAAAAATAATACATGCTAATGTTAGATATTTTGGGAAATGAGCATGTAAAGTACCATGAAGAAAACATAGGTGACCCAAAGATAACGACTTAAAAAACACACACACAACTTTATTGTTGAAGGAATACAGATGTTTCCCCTTTTTCCCCATTGACCCCTTCTAGCCCACACCCTCCCATCGCCCCAGGCCTTCACCACACTATTGTCTGTGCCCATGGGTTATGCATACATACATACAAGTTCAAAGGTAATGACTTTTACTCCGTCATGTCCTCGCCCAGGCTGCCAGGGAATTGTACCTGCGTACCATGGTGGAACACAGATAATAAAGGCAGAAAACAGTTGGCTTTTGAGGTTTGAGTGTAAGCAACACATTTGAAAAAATTGATGAAGAGTTAGATTCCAGACCAGACAAGGAATGTTCTAATGGAGAGGAGAGAGGTGGAGGGAAGGTGAAGAATTGGGGGGGGGGGTGCTAAGAAGGGGCTCAGTATCATCCACACACACTCCCCCACCCCACCTTGCTTTTCCCCCAGAAAGCCAGTGTGCTGGACCAGCCCCAGGGAGGCAGAGGAGTGTGGTGGGACTCCATGAGCTGGGAGGAGGCCAAGACGCTTGACTTCTGGCCGAGGCTCTGGGTAGCAGAACAGAGATGGTTGCAGAAACCCAAGCAGAGGGGCCACGGGAGCCTGGCAGAATGCCCCAGGAGAGGCTTGGAGGTGTAAGAGGGAGGGCCTGGCCCCAAGGGTGTGTGTGTGTGTGTGGTAGGGCATTATGGAAAGCTCCCTGGGGTCCCCTTGGCTCACTCAGGGTCAAAAGTGCACCTGCTGTGTAGCTGTATCAGTTTCCTGCGGCTGCTGCAACACACTGCCACACATTTGCTGGCTTAAAACAACAGACATTTATTCTTTCACTGTTCTGGAGGCCTGAGGTCTGAAATCAGCTTCCCCGACCTGAAATCGAGGTGCTGCCGGCCATGAAATCGAGGTGCTGCCGGGCCATGTTCCCTCTGAGGCCCTCGGGGAGAGCATTCTCCTTGCTTTTCCAGCTTCTGGTGGCGCTGGCATTCTTTAGCTTGTGGCTGCATCTTCCTCTGTTCCACCTTCGTGTCTGTCCACTCTGCCTCCGCCTCTCTCTCATGAGGATGCACGTGATCACAGTGAGGACCCATCTGGATAATCCAGGATAAACTCCTCTCAAGATCTGTGTCTGCATCACCTATTTTGCCATTTCATCTCCTGCTATATCAAGTAGTATCACAGGTTCCAGGGGATTATTAGACAGTGACTATGTTTGGGGGGAGAGGAATTTTTTTTCTGCTACCAGTGCAGTGGCCAAGAAAGCTGCCTGGAACTGAAGGGCAAGGCCTGACCAGGCAGCACCCACTGAGGACTAGCAGCCGGGGCTCAGACAAGCTGACGGGAGGTCTCAGGGGACACCATTGTGGACAGATTGACGACACTTGTAAGAACAGGACCTCCCTGTAAGAACCAGGTAAAGGAGATGGGGTGGGTTGTGTGGGTGGGGGATCCACAAATGACTGAGATTAAGTTTTCATCTCATAAAATGGGGGTCGCAGTAGACATTAAATTAGGGGGGGGGGGGGAAATGAAGCAACCGCTTAGTTTTGCACTGCTGAGTCTGAGTGGCCTGCGATTGGAATTCACTCCATATACTCACCTACATGCATGATCACGCATGCACTCTCATCTATACATACCAATTTTTAGGCTCTGTTTTAAAACTTAAAATCCTGTAACCATATTTCCCTGTCATTAAATTAAATATTCTTCTACATCATCATTTTTACAATTGCCTTTAGCCTTCCATCGACTAGTATACAATCTGATGTAGACGCCATACAATTTTATAAGACTGGATTGAAAACAGGCCAGAGGTGCATGGGGAAGCCTCAGGACATCAGCCTTTATTTGGTTCAGGCTGCACGGGAAAGTTGGGTCCTTAGCCTCTGATGAGAGGGGGAGGCCACCCGGAGCCCACAGCGGCCACGGACAATCCACATGCAGACGAATGAGAGCTTACCCTGTGGCTCCGACTCAGGCAGGAAGGGTCTGAAGATGTATGCAAATCAGCGTTGATGCCAACTAATCTCCCCATGTATGCCTGACGATCTCACCAGATCAACAAGCATGCCAATGTTGGAACACTGCCAATGCTGGGAACTAAGTGAATAAAGGAGGGACTCATGTGTATCATGAGACCAGCGGAGAAGGCAGCTGCCTGGAAACTGGTGACTTTCCCCAGCAGCCCCGTGACTCTCTTGGACTCTGCGGGCAACACGCTGCGTGGCCTTCAGCCACAGCAGACCCTTCTGTGTCCTCTTACAGGAACAAATGTCATTATATGCTCATTAGAGCAGTCGGTCAGCAGCCATTTCCTGGTGCCTGCTTTGTACCAGGTCCTGGGCTGGGTCCTGGGACACATAGGTGCTTCAGACATGATTCCTGCTCTCAGAGGGCTCACCCTCGGGGTGCCTGGGTGGGAGACAGAGTTCAGTCCTGTGGTGGAGGGCAGCCTGGAGACCCTGAGTCGCTCGATGAGTCAAGGTAGACTTCCTGCAGGGGTGATGAACAGGATGGGTCTTGATGGATGAATAGGAGTTTGCTGGCCAGGATCGATGTGGGGAGGAGGGGAAGAGGGCATTCCTTCCGCTCCGTTTAGGGAGCACCTGCTCCATGTGTGAGCCCCGCTGTGAGGCAGTGGCTGTATGAAATGAGAAACACAAGAACGTGGTGCTGAGGGACCTGAGTCCCAGAGAACAAAGTGGCGTGCTCAGTCACACAGCACATCAGGGCTCAAACTCTCCACGTCCCAGCCTCACCCCACCCTTCCTGGGCATCACGCTGGAGGACAGCACCAGGCAGCTACCGGGGACAGGCTCCCCACTCTGAGGGTACCCACGCAGGCTGGCCCCGGGCCACCCTATCCCCGACTCTGCAGCACAAATGAATGTTGACTATGTCTTTGATTTCTGTTTTCTGTGCCCGTGAGGTTGGAGGCTGTGAAAGTGTCTGCTCCCAGGTAAGACCAAAGTAGGTCTCCAGGCCAGGTGATCCTGGGGGCAGTGGGGGTGGGGTGGGGGGTGCTGAGACAGCTGGAGAAGTCAAACCCAAGGAAACACTATCCCATTAGATATGGTGAAGCCCGGGTCGGGACCAGAAAGCAGCTGTGTCACCTGCCCAGTGCTAGGGGCTGGGGCATGGGGTGGGGGAGAGAAGGCCAGAGCGGGGGATGGAGGTTGACCTGCATGGCATTTTATGACCGAGCCTTGGAAGTCCCATCACATCGCTTTGGCTGTACTCTATTGGTCCAGGCAGTCACAGGGACCTGCCGGGTCCACGGGGAAGAGGGTACAAACTCCACTTCTTGATGGGGCGTGGCAAGGTTCTGAAGGAGCCCTGGGGTGGAGGTGCTGGCACCTCATCTTTGGGAAATGCGATTGGCTGTCCATACCACTCTGCAGCTTGTGTTTTCACTTTCTTTATGGCACCTTTTGATGGAGAGAAGTTCTAAACTCCATAGTAGTCAAATTTATTGCACGTTTCTTTCCCTTGATGTTTGCATTTTTTAATGTATCTTTTAGGAAGTCCTTCCCAATCTTAAGTTCATAAAGGAATGTTCCTATATTTTCTCCTAACATTCACAAGAACATTGGCCTTCACATTTCAGTCCTTGCTCCTTCTGGAACTGGCTTTTGTGTACGGTGTAAGGTGCAGATCACATTTCAGTTTTTTCAGGATAACAAGAAGTGTCAGCACCATTTTCAGTGAATTGTCCATTCTTCACCTGCAATGCGGCTCTCCTATATCAAGTTTTTTTAAAAATCACAAATGAACATGGAATTTTATTGACTCTCTTTCTTTTTCATCTGAGGTAAAACTATGACTTTTCTCCTTTAATCTACTATTGTTGGATATTAGTTAAGACAAGATTTGGCTGTGAATGGCAGAACCCCCCAAATAATAGTGGCTTAAACGTAAGAGGAGTTTATCTTTCTCCCATACAAGTCTGGAGAATGCAATTCGGGGGTGGTTTGGCAACGGTGCCCCAGAAAGTCCTCAATTTTCCAAGCTTCTTCACAGGAAACATACTGCAGAAAATTATTCATTTTTCATTTGTAATGAATAAGTATTATGTGGGGAAGTATTCTGAAACTATATAAACATTCCATTCCTCATCAAATCCTCCCTCGCTCCTCCTCCTTCCCTCCCTCCCTGACAGTTTGGATTCATGGTCTCTTACTTTATTCAGTGAGTTATAATCTGTTGCTGTCACTATTTATTTTGATGCACAAATCGTCCCAGATTTGACCAGAGACTTCTGTGTCCTTTTTATATATCCCCATCATTGTTTGAGCACTTCCTTACTTCCCTGACTAAGAATCATGGTGACTTCTGGTATCTGTTTTCCAAATTACGCCATTTCCTTCTTCGCTGTCAGCTCACGTCTCTTAAGCCTGCCAGCGTGCCTCCTCCAGCGTGCCTCCTCTGGATTTACCATTTAACCTGAGGAGCCAAATCACTAGGATCGATAAGAGCATGTGGAAATGAAAATCACTGTGTTCATTTTTGTTCAGCCTACACCACACTTCCGTTGCTCTGCCTGTGGCCAGGACCTGGATCAGGCAGAGGTTCTCGGGCCTGTGGCCATGCCAGATCCCCAGCTTAGGGAGAGGCCAGGTGTTCTCTGCTCTGGGTGTCCTGGGTCTCCCTGCCACAGCACCCAACCTGTGGGCCAGGTGCTGGCCCTCTCCCTCATCCCTTCCGGCTCCTCTCCCATTTGGGGCTTTCTTTCAGGCTCTCAACTTTTTGCCAAGTTTCTTTCTCCTCTCACTATCTCTGTTGCCTGTCATCTAAGCCTGGTTCTGCTACTGATTTGCTGGGCCTCAGTTTTCTCATCTGTAAAATGGGAGAGGGATGACGGTGGTAGAGCCTAAAGCCCCTGCTGGCCCTGCGCTCTCCTAGCTCCTGACTCTGGCACCGGCCTTTTATTTGCCCCTCTCTTGCGCTCCTTGTCTGACTTATCATATACTCTTCCCCTCTGCCTCTGATTCTCTTTAGTCTCTCTCCTTCCCCTTTCTATGACTTTATTTCCCTTTCTGAACATCTACTTCCTATCTTAACTTTTCTTTCTTGAACCTATTTCTCTCTTTCTCCCTTTCTCTGTTTCCGTTGCTTCCGACTCTGCAGTCTCTGTCTCTCTCTGTCCTCTCTGGCTTTCTACCTCTTCCCCATCTATGAGAAATTTGTTCTGAATTCTGTGTCTCCTTCTTATCCCATTACTACTTGACAACCGCTCCTGGATTCCTTGCCCAACATTGCTTTCTCAACCTATTCCTGAGTCAATGTTTCTGGGTTCCCACCCTTTCCTATTCCTGCCCAGAGTCCCCTTTCTCATTCGTGCCCTGGCCTGGGGCTGGGAGCCGGGAGCCCCTACCAGAGCCAGGTTCCTCCCTGTAATGGAAACGGCAGCTGCGAGACTGGCTCCAGGAGGCATGTTGGGTCCAGTTGGCTGCCTCTGTCTCAAAGAAGCTCAGAAAATCAGACGCAGCTCTCACTCAGACGCGGTGTCCCATTCTGCCAAAGCCCAAACCCAGGGAGCAGGCACCAGCTGCACAAGCAACCTCATCCCATGCTTGCATGCACCCGCGCCTGTACACACACACACACACACACACACACACACACACACACACACACAGCCAGGCCGTGAGCACTGGCAATCACCTGTCATTGGGAAATGCTGCTGGCACTCAGCTTCCTCTTGGAGGCTACTCTGGCCTGAATTGCCAGTTTCCAGCCTTTGGAATGTTCTCCACGTGGACTTGGATCAAGACTCAGTAGGAAGAGAGAATTCTGACCCATCCATGGATTAGGATCTGGCTTCGTTTCCATCAAACCCACAGGCTCTGCACCTTGCAGCCTGGCCCTATGCTTTGCAGAATCTAGATTTAACATTCATTTACTGGGCAACTTTCTACCAGTGCCAGGAGCCCCTGTCACCCCACACACACCTCACAGCAACCCCGGAGGCAGGCACAATGGCCCTCCATTCCACAGTAAAAAGACTTAGGCTCCCAAGGCCACAGGCCAGTCAGAGGCAGGATTTACAACCCACACACGTCTGATCTGCCCACATTGTCCGTTACCCACTGTGACAACCCAACAGTGGCCATTTGACAGTGGGAGGAGACGCGGAGAGATCCTGTGGGAGCCGGCTGTTGGCAGCCGGCTCAAGTCTTGGGAGAAGGAACAGCAGAACTGAATGCGGTCGGGTCTGATATCCCAGTGGGGGCCAGGCTACAGTCATATTTCTGACGAAAGGCTCTGCTCTGCATATCAGGGGTGAGGGAGTGTGGCCCTCAGGGTTGGAGGGCAGGCCCCATCATGGGTATCACACCCTTAAAGGAAGCCAGAAGGCCTCAGATGTCAGAGCGAGGAGTGGCAGTGCCTGTTTGGAGATGCCCAGCTGGTGGTCCGATGGTATAGGAAGGAGCAGCCTTCTGCTTGACTCACTGCCCAGACCCCTTGACATCGAGTCAGAGTGGGCGCCTCAGGCCTCCAGGGCTTAGTGTTGGCTCTGTGCACGCGGTCCTGCCCCCAGCCCGGGGTTAGTTCTACAGACACTGTGCGGCCTGCCCTGCCTGGGGCCCTGGGGCCATGGACAATACTTCGACAGTCTTTGGGCTGCAAACTCTCAGGCCCATGCCCTCCAGGGTGCTGACCAGGACCCGCCTGACAAGCATGGCTCACTTCCTCACCATGCTGCTGCTCAAGGTTTTCTAGATGCTCCCATGTACTCCTGCTATTTGCCGCTGGCTCTCTGTCAGCTGGTGGGTCTCGCCAGCTGCCCAGTGTTGCTTCTCTCAGCTCCGGCATTTTGCTGAGAGTGAGATGAAACGGCAGGCCAGCTCATCAGCCGCACACGCTTGAGGGAGGGCGGGGCTGAGGTTCACCAGACCACAGAATCCATTCCAAAGCGAGTTGTTCCCACCGCCTTTTGTGCCGCCACCTTCCCTGGGTTGCAACCCTCTCCTTCCCCCACTAGGCTACAGCAGGGGCCTTGGCCTAGTCGCCTGACTTCCTGGGAACTAGGAACAGAGTTGACATAGAGCAGGGGGATCAGAAACAGTTGAAGTCACAGATGAATGAAGAGGCGAATGTCAACAAGCTGGACTAATGAATGGGAGGTGCCCAGAGTAAGTTTATTGAGAATGAGTGCCAAGCTCCTGCTCGAGCTGGGACAGGGGAGTGGGCATGTGCTGCTGGTGGGAGAGCAGACCCCGCAGGTGCCACTCCACACTGTGCCAGCACTGGGGGCTGCTGAAGCCCAAAGGCAGCCTTGGGCCCCGGCAGCCCACGCTTGGGCCTGGCCTTGCTCGACCTGCAATAGCCTGCAGCACCGTGGCAGGCCCCAGACACCACCTTCTGAGTGGAAAAAGGGCAAACCTCTTTGGTCCTCTCCCAGTCTCGAGGCCTGGCCCGCGCATGCCACCTTCTGAAATAGGGACACTGGTGTGGACAAGCTTCCTCCTCAGGCTCAGGGCCACAGCCCAGGCCAGGGGCCAGCTTTCCATCTGAGGCCCACTGGCTCCTTTGTGTTCTGGGCTGGACACTCCCGCAGCCCAGCAAGGCCACTTGCTCCAGAAAACGTTGGTTTTCTGTTTTTTTGTTTGTTTGTTTGCTTGCTTGTTTTTTTTTAAAGTGTGTGGAACTGCGCCCTAACCAGTTTGGCTCAGTGGATAGAGCGTCAGCCTGCGGACTCAAGGGTCCCAGGTTCGATTCCAGTCAAGGGCATGTACCTTGGTTGCAGGCACATCCCCAATAGGGTGTGTGCAGGAGGCAGCTGATCAATGTTTCTCTCTCATCGATGTTTCTAACTCTCTATCCCTCTCTCTTCCTCTCTGTAAAAAAAAAAAAATCAACAAAATATATAAAAAAATAAAATAAAGTGTGTAGAACTGGGCTTAGCTTTCTGCAGGGTGCCGCCTGCCCACACACTCATTCCGAGGCAGTTTTATCAGACCTGGTCCCTGTGATGAATCCCTGGCAGAGATCAGGAATGACAGTAGCACATGACATAAACGCAGCAGGAAAAGTGCAGCCTCCTGAAACACTTCGTTCAGATGGCAAATTCACACCTAGTGGCCGGAGGAGGTGAACATCAAGTTCTACCTTAAAAATGTTAATTTCCCACATGAAGAAGGGGCACTTGCAGCTCCTGGGTGGGCTGTGAGGTGGGTATTTGGTATCCACCCAAGGTGGCAGGATGAGCTCACTGAATTCTGTCTCCAAGAACCTTCCCCGCCCCTGAGCAGCTGCCCCCACAGAACTCCCACACTGGCCCAGACCTGCCTTCATTCCCCAGAACCACTTGTATCCTAACTCTCTCTATTCGCCTAGAAACCCCATTGGGGACTTTAGAGGCCCCTTTACTTCCCCCCTTGTACTTGAAAGTCATACAAACCCGTCAGCCATGAATGCCTCACCTGTGAGTGTTGAGGGCCTCCGGCGTACTGAGCATTGTGTGGGGTGTATCTCGTTTCATCCTCATGACAAGACCAGGAGGTACACTTATTTCTCCATTTTACAAAAGGGAACTGGGATCTGGGCTGTGAAGTACCCTCCCCGAGGCCCCCCTGCTCCTGGAGGCAGGGCAGCTGGGTCTGTCTCTAAGCCTGTGCTTCTCCCCTGTCCCCCTGCTCCTCACAGACTCTGACCCGGTCCTCTGTCTTCGATTCTTTCACCCGCCAGAGCTGCCAACAAGCTACAGCCAGGCCCAGTGCTGGCTGCAGGTGCGCCCTCCTGCAGGCAGCTTTCTACGGCCAAGAAACTCTAGTCTAGGCCAATTATTGGGGCCTTGGTGCCCTCTGCTGGATAAAGACTTCTTCTGGCTCCGTGCACACCTTGTGCTCCTACCAGGACCTTCTCTGTGGAGGCGAACGCCAGACCATAGCCCCTCAGACACAGAAGTGTGTCTGATTGCAGGGTTGGGCCCCCAGGACAAGTTGGTTAGAGGCTAGGTTTGGTCAGATGAGCCCTGGCAAGAGCTGGACCTGAAAGGCCATGCCTACTGGGTGGATGGCAGGATAGAGTGAGTGGGGCTCCAGCTGGGGGTGTCAGCCTGGATGGACCCCTGTGAGTCGAGTCTGCTGAGGTCTCCAGGTGCCAACTCGGGAGGCGCCATGCCAGGAAGATGGACAGACTTCAGAAATAGGGTGTCTTCCAGGTGAAAGGGGACTTGAGCCCCGGTTTGACCCCAGGCCTGCCTGTCAGCTGCATGGGTTGACCCTGACCCTTTCCCTCCAGGCACACAGCCAACGTCCGGATGTGCCTGGCACTCTCTGGTCTGCACATTTGCTTGTGTTACCCCTTTCTCCTTAGGTGACCTCCCGAGCTGCTCCTGGGAAAACCTCCTCTTTGTCAAAGGCCTGGATGGACGAAAGCTGCCTTCCCATGGACTCTCTCAGGGAAAAATTGTGCCAATGTCTTCCATTTGCCCACCAGACCCTCTCCCTGCCTTTACCCACCCCTTCTGGGCCCCAGGAGGCTGCTCTGCATAAGCGATATCCCCGGGGTCCTTGCCTCACTAAATGACATTGAAATGCCAGAACGTCCTTGGAACTCTGTGGAGGAGAGGGTCTGAGGCTCAGGAAAGTGGACACATTGGAGTGCATCGGTTACATGCAATCTGCTCACAGCCCTGGGAGAAGCCGAGGACACGCCCTTCGCCAAGGCATTAAGGAACACATTCATGGTGGTGGGGGTACCTCACCACTCTTGAAGGACTCTATGATGCTTGTCCTCTGTAAGCCAGAGGTGGCCGGGGGGAGGGAGGGTTGTAATCCAAGTTCATGATCTCCATGTGGATAATGGGAGCCCAGATAGATGGCAGCACTTAACCGTCAGAAACAAGATGAACACAATGACCAAATAAGCCACAGATGTGGAGTGGTTCTTGGTTCTTGGGGTGGGTTAGGGATCTGTGGGGGTGGCTGACTAACCACAGGGTCCCCCGGGGGAAGTACATGGAAGCCTTCCAAGGTGCTGCTAGACACACACAGGGAGAAAACGCCTCGGTCTGCTGGGTGGAGACCTGGAGTCATCACCGTGTGGATGCATTGCCTTAGACCCAGGTCCCAGACTGAGCAGCTCGCAGGCTCAGAGCTCTGGACTGAGCGTCATCCTGGTCCGTTTGAGGAAAGAGTATGTCACATATCTTCCTCCAAGGGGTCCTGTGGTCATTTACCAGGTGACTGTTCTCTTGGGAAAGGGAAGCACCCAGCCCACCCAGGAGGTTACTAGGTTCTGGCTCTGTTGCTGGCGTTGATGAAGTGGGCTGCCAGGAATCCTACCGCCAACAGCCCGAGGGAGTTTGGAAGTGGATCCTTCCCTACTTGAACCTCCAGATGAGGACTTGCCCTGACTGGAGCCTCGATCGCAGCCTGTTAGACCCTAAATAGAGGTTCCAATTAAGCTGTGCGCAGACTTCTGACCTACAGAGACTAAGATGTATGTTGTTTAAGTCGCTAAGTATTGTGGTAAGTTGTTATACAATATGGAAAACTAATGCAATGCATGATATCTTAAAATGCTGGTTAAATTAAAAATAATCAGAATACTATATGCTGAGGAGGATATGGTGAAATTTTTACATTTTAAAATATATATATTTTTGATTGATTTCAGAAAGAGGAAGAGAGAGAGATAGAAACATCAATGATGAGAGAGAATCATCGATTAGCTGTCTCCTGCACGTTCCATACTGGGGATTGAGCCTGCAACCCAGACATGTGCCCTGACCGGGAATTGAACTGTGACCTCCTGGTTCATAGGTCAACATTCAACCACTGAGCCATGCTGGCTGGAGAAACTTGTACATTTTTAATGGTTATTAGTGCTATTTTCTTTTATTATGAAAGTTTTCAAACATACACAAAAGTAGGATGAACAGTACAATGAACCCAACTACAACCATGGCCTAGATTCTTTCCATACTTCATTTATCCCGCCCTCTTTTTGTATAATAATTTCAAACAAACCCCAGACATCTTGCCATTAAAGTATGCTTACTTAAAAAAAAGTCTAATTTTTACATAACTACCTTGCCATTATCATACCCAAAATACTTAAAAACAGTTTGTAAAGCTAATGCTCAGTTCATATTCAAATATCTCCATTATCTAAAGAATATCTTGATCCAATAGATTTTTTGGAACTTGCAATATGAAACTATATGCAAAAAAAAACCCTTAATAACATTTCTATTCTTTGATCCAGTATGGCTATTTCTGAGGAAGGAAAAAATTCAAAAGATTACAAAAGCATGGTATCTATTAAAAAGTTGTTTACAATGGAGAGAAATTGCAAACAAATCAGATATGTAGGGTATTAGTCGGGGTACATGCTGGAAAACAGAGTCCTCACCAGTAGTTCAATAGTGGGAAATTAGAATGGGGAAGTGATGGCAAAGGTGCTGGAATTGGAAGCAATTCAGAGACTGTAACAGCAGGAAGTTTCTCCCACTCCTGCTGGGCAAGGACAAAGGGAGGAAGGAGGTGGTGGTACCTGATTCTAGACATTGGGGCCACATAGGAATGGGTATCTGAAGAGGCCAGAACCAGAGAAGAGACCCAGCCCTTGTTGGCACATTGTCCAAGGTGCAGACACACACACACACACACACACACACACACACACATATATATATATATATATATATATATATATATATATATATATATATAGAGAGAGAGAGAGAGAGAGAGAGAGAGAGACATCCTGGCTTCTCCCTTTTTCGTGTCCTCCAATCTCCTGTGAGTGTCTCCAATTGGCTGAATCTAGCCAGAAGCCAGTGGCAGGGGATACCAGGAAGTACTAGTAAAGTTTTCAGGGTTAGCACCTGCAGGACACAGGTCCCTTCTTAACCTCCTTTTGGGAGTCCAATAGGGTTTGGGAAGGTCAGGGAAAAATATGAGAGAAAATAGGCATATGTATGGCACATCAACAGAGGCCCTAAAATCTTTCCAGCATAAAATAAGGGCTAAATAGAAATATCCAACAAAAATATCACTTCTAAGTTATGACACATCCACTCAATGTGTTCCTTGACCATATACACTAATAAAAGAGAAAGATGCAAATTAACCTTACCTCCATGATGCCCACCAGCCAATCAGGAGTGAGTATGCAAACCAACCCAACAAAATGGCAGGTTAATTTGCATTGCAGGCACGGAGCAAAGACTGAAGGCTCTGCCTGAGCGAAGACTGAAGACTGAAGATTGAAGACCGAAGGCTCCGCTGCGGCCAGAGCCAAGCCTGAAGGCTGAAGGCCTGGTTCTGCTGTGCCCCGGGTCCCGGGTGCTAGAGGAAAACTGGTGCTGGGCAGCCAGGGGAAGGAAGGCCTATTGCACGAATCTTCATGCAATGGGCCTCTAGTTAAATTATAATTATAAAGCTTATGTAGAATTATGGAAAACACTTATATGGATTATAATATGACACTATTACCAGTCTTTGCTTTTTCTTTTTTATGCCACCTATCACTTTCTAACATAAAAGATAAATCTACTTACTTATCATGTGTATTGCTTGTTGACACACACATCACTCTCTACTTCTGCTATAAAGCTAGCTCTGTATGGGGCAAAAACTTAGGGGTTTTTTGTTTTGTTGTTGATGTAGCTCAAGTGAACAGTGCCTGAAACATAGTTGATGCTCAGTAAATATTGCTAAATGGATAAAGTGAGGTGAAGAAGGCAAAATACAACACTCACGTCACAAGGTTGTTGTAAGGGTTAAGGGAGAGGGGGTATGTATGAGCCTACCACTTGGTAGATGCTTATTGTACTTAGTGAAAGCTGACTTCACCTAAGTAGAAGAGAGCAGGTGGGGGAGGAAGGGCTGGAGAGTGGTGTCTATCTACTCATAAGGATCCCCCCTAAAAGGGAAGATAGGAAAGCCTTCATGATAATTCCCAAAGAATCAATGTGTCGTGATGAGCAGAAACCTGGATTTATAATCACCCCTCCACTTACTAGCTCTGTGTTCTTGGTCAAATTACCTAACCTCTCTGGGTTGTACTTTCCTTATCTATAAAGTGGGAATCCTACCTAATAAAATGGTAATATGTAAATTACTATCACTCCGCTACGCCCACGATTGGGCCAGAGGGAGGCGCAGGGGGCGGGACTTGGGGTGGCCGGGGTAGCTGATTGGGCCGGCAGGACGCTGAGCTCGCGTCGCCAGTGGCGGCACGAGCTCAGCGTCTGCGCCATGGCTGTGCTGCGGTAAAGAAGGGGCCTCTGGGGCAGCGAGCTCACGTCCCGCCGCGGACCATCAAAAGCGGGGGAGCTGGGTGCCTGTCTGCTCCGGCACCAGGCCTTTCGGAAGCCTCCGCTGCGCCGGAGGCTTCCAAAAGGCCTGGTGCACCAGCGGACAGGCACCCAGCTCCCCCGCGATCGAAAGCGAAAGAGTGTAGGGGACCCTACACGTGCATGATTCAATCATGCACTGGGCCTCTAGTATAGTAATAATAATACCTGTCACAGTGGGTTGTATAAATAGTGTTGGCACATAGTGGGTGTTCAATAATGCTGGGTTCTTTTTAAAATTTTTTAGTTTATTTTATTGTTTAATGTATTACAAATGGTAGTACATATGTCTCTTCTTTTTCCCACTGACCTCCCCCCGGCCTCCCCTACCCTCCGGTACTTGCCCTCGTCCCCCCACCCCCAGTGTCTTGAGTCTGTTGGTTGTGCTTATATGTATGCATACAAGTCCTTCGGTTGATCTCTTACCCCCCCCCCACCCTCCCCTACCTTCCCGCTGTAGTTTGACAGTCTGTTCTATGCTTCTTTGCCTCTGTCTATTTTTGTTCAACAGTTTATAACGTTCTTTATTATCCATAAATGAGTGAGATCATGTGGTATAAGCGAAATGCTGGGTTCTTGGGTGCTGGCTCATCCTTCCTCCTGGGAGTCCCAGCCAGGTCTGGAGCTGTCCGGAGTGCTGAAGACATCTCCCCTCCCTCTTTTCCTCCCTCTCTCCTCCCCTCCCTCCCTTCTTCCCTCCCTGCCTCCCTCCTTCTTTCCCTCCCTTCCTCCCTCAGGTCCTCTCTCCTTCATTCCCTCCTTCCTTTCTGGCTTGGTTCCCCAGAGCCGTGGAGTCTGAACAGATCAAATTTTCCAAGTGGCTTCTTCAGGTTCCTGAGGGGGGCAGTGAGGGAATGAGCCATATATGAAGCCCTCAGTCAGGAGTCACTGGTAGCCTACGGCAGCAGGAATGGTGACACACAGGCTGTCGTGACAATGGGGGCTCCCCAGCCCTGAGCCTGTTTGAAGAGCTTGACATCGAGGACCCTGGTGCGGGAGCCTAAGAGCCCCCAAGAGGCAGGGAGTCAGCCCCAACAGCACACTATGGCAGGTGGGTCTTCAGGGATCTTGTCCTGAAGGAAGGCAAGAAGGGCCAGGGTGGGGGTCAGGAGGGTGACCCTTGGGTACAGAGGTGGAAGGAGCCTTGACTCTGACAGGAATCCCCCATCCCCATTCCCTGGGTTCCTGTCATCTTCCCTATTGGCGGGGAGGAGGGGTGTTTATCTGTTAATGTAGCTAAAGGCATCTTCATCTTTTTGGGTTATGATAGTATGGAGTTGACTAACTCCTTGAACTTGGCTCTATGAGCCAAGCAATCTGTGGTTAAAAATGCAAGTGATCTCTCTCCAGGAAGGTGTGCATTAGCCCATTGTGCCGGAGGTGGGGGCACTGGCAGCCCACACACTCCTGGGAGAGGGGACATTGGCCAGCCTCAGAGACAAAAGTCACCTGTTTTCTGATATTAACTACCTGGATATCAGAGCTGAAGGATCTTTGGAGACCTAAACATTTAAATTAAGCCCTCCCAGTACAAATGGAAAAACAGAGGCACAGGAAGAAATGTGAACTCCATCCCACAAATCAGCAGCAGAGCTGCAGCTAATGCTGGCTCCTGCTCTAACCCCCCCTCCCCACCCCCCACCCCCAGCCGGCTGACCCTGCTACAGGCCTCAGCCTTCTGTGAGTCCCTAGGGGCCATCAGATGCAGAATTCCCAGGCACTGAGAGTGGCCAGCAGGACAGTGGGGCCAGGGGAGCCTGCTGCTACTTTGTGGGACCTAGGGAAGGCCCCTCTTATTCCTCCTTTCTGTACCTCAGTTTCCCCACCTGTACACAGAGGACTGGGTTTAGATGTTTAGCTCTCCCAGGATATTTCAGTTTCAATGTTCGAGGTATTCAATAAAAAGAGGTGACTTTTGCCTTTGCCTGGGCCATGGGAAGCCAAACCCTATTTCAGCTCAGCCCTAACTTTTTGAGAGACATCAGTTACTGTCCCACTCAGTCATTTTGCCTCAACTCAGGGCCTCGGGGAATACAGGCAAAGCAGTGGGTCACAAGTGCTTTGTAAAGTACAAATTGAGGGCGAGGTGGCTGTCATTAGTATCAGCCACGTACGCTTACATTCCCACCTGGGAATGATTAGCTCTCTGTGAGCCCAGAACAAGCTCAGCTCCTCCCAGGGACTCGTCCTGAGGCCGGGATGCTAGGAGACCATGTGGAGCATCATGGCAGAAGAGGAGGAAGGGTGCAGAGGGCTCCCCAGAGGCTGGCGGGAGAGCAGCCGTCCCCCCAAGGCACCGAGCCCCGAGCTGGGAGAACCCTGGTATCACAGACCCGAAGGAGCCACATTTGGCCAGCTCTGCAAACTGGCTTCTTTATAGCTGAGAGGCCGAGGTTTTGAGTGGGGCAGAGGCAGGACTGGGGCTGAAACTCAGACGCCCGCCTCCCAGCCAGCTCTCTGCACCGCAGTGCACCTGCCTCCCCACAAAGACCCACAGATAGTGATGCCGGGGATAACTGTGCCGTTTAGCATGGACCTACTTACCTCCCTTCAGTACATGCTGCTCATCTACCTACTTACCGCAGCGAGTAGCCCCACTGTGCTCTCCACATTGCAGTCTTCACACACACGACCAGCTGGCTGATCTCAGCTCCATGTTACAGATGAGGACGCTGAGGCTCAGAGAAGTTAAGCGTCTTGCCCAAGGCTAGGGGCTAGTGAGTGATGAAAGTAGGACGTATTCATCCGTGTGATTCCAAGGCCCTTCTTATTCCTCTGCTCTGAACGTAATCTCTAAGGAGCTACTCCGCAGAGGCCATCCTCGCTGTTGGCACCGGGAGGGTTTACTCTTACTCTCTCGCTCTACACTTCCCAGGGTCAGCTAGTTCCCGCTGGGCCTCCCCTGGGAAGCCCTCCCTGAGCCTCCCCAGGAGGCCCTCAGAGTCTCCCCACTGGCCCTGCCTACCGCCCGCACTGTGGTCAGCTCTGCTCCTGGCTGGGACCCGCCTCCCTACCAGCCTGGCAGCTTCTGAAGGGTGAAGAGGGATCTCATGCCTTCCTGGGGTGCCCACAGGGGAAGGCTGCTGGCTGCATGAGCGGTGTGGGAGGACTTGGCCGAGGCCTGTGGTAGGGAAGGGCAATGCTAGGGATGCAGGCAGAGGCCAGGCAGGAGTTGCCGAGCTGCAGGAGGGCATCGAGGTCCTGGCACAGTAGGATGGAGTGGGGAGTCCCCCCCCCCCCCCCCCCCCCCGTCCAGAGGCCCTCCACTTAGTTCCCCTGCGCTTCCTCACCTGCACAGTAAGGACAGAAAGTCCTGTCTGCACAGGGCTGTGTGGGGCCAGAGCGGGAACGGTGCACATGCATTGTAAGCCCTCTAGCCGCAGACATGCGACGGGGGAGCTACCTGTCCCCAGGCCCTGCTTACACCGTGGGGCCCCTGGGTTCCAGCAGGGTCAGGTGCTATGGAACGGTGCTGGGCTTGAGGTAAGAGGCAGGGGAGGCTCCGAGGCACCAGGAGAACTCGGCCCACCTTGGAGGGCAAGTGCAGGGAGAAATAATAGCAATAGATGGACAGAGGGAGGATTTACAGAACCCCTGAGTTCCAGGGGCTGTGATAAGTGCTTCATATTATGTCCACAGTAACTCCATCAAGTAGCTTTCTTTCTTTCTTTTTTTTTCCCTTTTAATTTCTTTATTGATTAAGGTATTATATATGTGTCCTCATCCCCCCATTACCTTCCCAACCCACCCCCCTCATTCGTGCCCTTACCCCCCTGTTGTCTGTGTCCATTGGTTAGTCTTATATGCATGCATACAAGTCCTTTGGTTGATCTCTCCCCCTTACCCCCACCCTCGCCTACCTTTCAAGTAGCTTTCATTATCCACGTTTTACCGAAGAGGAAAATGGGGCTGGAAAACTTCAGAGACTGGTGTGGGGCCACGGGGATGGGAAGCAGTGAGCGAGTCTGGCCAGCTCCAGCTCCAGAGCCCACACGCTGAGCCACCGAGCGCCAGCCCAGGTCCAGGCGTGGGCATCATGGGGGTCTCCCAACATCATGGGTCCAAATCCCTTGTTTTACTAATGAGGAGGCTGAGTTTCTGGAGGCGGGGGGGGGGGGCAGTTTCCCTCCAAATTATGTCAAAAGTGCTGGCAGAAAATGCTGGAAACCTTGTCGTTATCCTCTTTCCCAGGACCGCAGGGGGGCTTGTACCCTGAAGGCTGGTACTGGAGGCTGCCGCCCGGGAAGACTTGCCAGAGTCTGTGGGAGTCCACGTTCATCCGTCCGAGGAGAGCCCCTTCCCTGCCGCTTTTCCCTGTGGTTCTGTGGGGTGCCCTTCTGTGGGCTGGCTCCCTCCCCAATCTGGCCTGGGGGGTGGGGACGTTTACCCTGGGGGTGCTGGGTCCCTGGGACTGTGACCCCATCTTTGCCCAAGCTCTCCCCAGAGTGGCCGCCCAGCTGGCTGTGGACCGGGCCAACCAGGACGCCTCACTGATGCTGGGCTGGCGGCTGGCTTCCGTGGTCCTTCCCACGGGCTGTGACACCCCTCGCGCCCTGGCCACGTTTCTGGTCCACCAGAACACCGTAGCTGCTTTCGTGGGCCCTGTCAACCCCGGTTACTGCCCAGCGGCAGCCCTGCTGGCCCAAGGCTGGGGCAAGACCCTCTTCTCCTGGGCATGCGAGGCCCCTCCGGGAGGAGGTGAGCTGGTGCCCACGTTGCCGTCGGCCGCCCACGTGCTGCTGTCCGTCATGAAGCACTTTGGCTGGGCTCGTGTGGCCATCGTGTCCTCCCGCCAGGACGTCTGGGCGGCCACAGCCCGGCAGGTGGCCGCGACTCTCAGGGCACACGGGTTGCCTGTGGTGCTGGTGACGTCTCTGGGACCCGGCGAGCAGGGGGCCACAGAGGTGCTGAAGCAGCTGCGCGGCGTGGGCGGCCTGAAAGGTAAGTGTACGCGGTGCCTCCCTCCCGTGGGCAGCCTGGACTCCATGTGGCCGCTGATGGGGCGTTTCCTCCACATCAGACCTGGGCTGAGCGCTTGGCCCCGTGTACAACCTCCCAGAAGCCCTGTGAGCTAGTCCTGCTGAGGCCTGCACTTTGCAGCTCAGAGGAGGGCAGTAACACGCCCAAGTCACAGGGCTGGCAAGGAGTTCGGCGGAGTTTGAGTTCTGATTCAAACATCAGCGGTGGAGCGGGAGCCCAGGGCTGTCTTAGCCCTTGCCTGGTACAGAGAAGGGGGTGAGAGCCAAGGAAGGGGGCCCCAGGGAGGGAGTAAGAGCCAGTCTTTGTTTCCCGGAATTAGACTCAGAACTTTCATGGACTCATTGATTAATTGATCGATCGATTGATTGATAGCTTCCTAAATTTATGAAGCCCCTGCTGTGCTGGGTGCTGGGTTGCATGGGTGCTGAACAGGCAGGTGCTTATGACAGAGAGGTCAAGGTCATCCCAAGAAGCAGAGGCCGGGAGGATCAGAGGGGGCACGGGGCTGGGCCCTAGGGGATCAGAGGAGGCTTCTTGGAGGGGGTGACACTTGACCTGTCTTTAAGGAAGTAGTTAGCCAGGGAGATGCCTGGCAGAACGGGCTATAGGGAGAGTTGTCACCTGGAAGGCAGAAGGGACCTTAGAGTTCATCTAGACTGGGGGTTTTCACACTGGGCCATTTGGGTCCATAAACTAGCTTAGTGAATCAGACCAGCATTACAACAATAAGAAAGAGAATGAAGTAGAAAGCGACAGAGAAGAATGAAACAGAATGGAATAAAATAAAATGGAATAAAAGTAGTGAGGGTGAGAGTGCATTGCAGATAGCAGGAGGAAGTCTCGCTCTTGGGAACCTCTCAGTTTTGTGAATGTACTCCAGTTTTATATGCTCAGGTTAAGAGCACACAATGTAAAATGTATTTCTTACCATTGGGCACAGTTTGAAAACCACTGGGACAACCACCAAGTTCTAGATCTGGGGCACTGAGGCCAGTTCCAGGGAGGAGGGGCGGGCTGGCAGCCGCCGAACGCTCGTGTGGCTGGTAGTGACTTAGAGCAGAGAGGAGCAAGGGACCTGGCCCAGGTGTTCCCGGTTTTCAGCAAGTGAAAGGAGAATGAGGAAACCACCTCCAGGGAGCAGATGTATGGAAACAGTGCTTTGTAAATGTTCAACCAAGCGTCACTGAGCACGGCTCTGCCCCTGCCCCTGGCTCAGAGCCCCTGACCCTGGCTCGGCTCTGGGGATGGGGGAGGAACTGGCTGGGTCCCAGCGGTTTGGAGCTGGAGTCTGGCAGGAGACAGATGTGTATTTAGACAACAGAGGAGCCCAGAGGCTGGGGGAGCTGATCTACCTGGGGGTGGGCAGGGCTTCACAGAGGAGGTGACATTAGGGCAGAGCCTGAAAATGAGAAGTTGATGGCAGGAGGGGGTGAGGGGGAAGGCATTCCAATCAGAGGGGTCAGCTAGTGCAAAGCAATGGAGGCAGTGTGCTAACGGGACTGGGAGAATGAGCAGTTCACCTCTGTGTGGCTGGAACATGGTGGCAGTCGGTGGGAGAAAACTCATCAGACTCCCTCTCTGACACTTGGCATTCCAGCCACTGTGCTGACTTTCAGGAGCCAGGATGCAGAGTGGTTAGGGGCACATTCTCTGGACCCAGATAGCCAGGATCCCACACTTGACCCACTTCCTACCAGCTGTGTGACCTCAGGCAAGTCACTAAACCTCTCTGTGCTGTAATTTCCTCATCAATGGTATGAACCTGATAAAAGTCCTTACTTCATGGGTTGTGAAGAGGAGATAGAGCACTGCTTACAATCAATGTAGGCTTTTACCCATGAACCTCCCCAGTTTTGTGCATTCGCTCCCTCATGTGGCCAAAGATAGAACAGCTCCAACTCCCAGTAAGAGAGAGGGGAGGTTTGGTGGGAAGTGGAATGGAAGCCAGGCAGAGGAAAAGCGTTTACAAAGGAAGCCCTGGTTCTGTTTCCCTTCAGTCCTGGTGGGTCTCTCTCCGAGGACCTTTCTTACTCCTCTGAGGCCACGATGGGGTGGCTCCCGCCCATGTCACCATAGCACGGCCACCCAGGGCTCACCAGAGAGAGGCTGGGCTTCAGGCTCTGACTTCCACATGACAGGGGTCCCCAGGCCCCAGCAAGGAGGCCATCGACCTTCCTTGGTGGCTCCATACTCCTGGATTTTTTGGAGAAAGGGATTGCAACAGGAACCTGGGGCCATTCCTTAACCTTTCTGGGCCTTGGTTTCCTATCTGAAAGTAGAGATAATGATAAACATACTTCTTAGTACTGTTGTAATATCAAATGACTAAAGGTTTGCAAAAGTACTTCAGGCTAACACAGAGCAAGCTGTCAGTAGACATTAGCGATTGTCAGAGACAGCAGGGCACAGGGAGGGTGGAAGTGGGTCATGATGATTGGGTGTGCAGGCTAGAAGGGAGCTATTCTCAGGTGAGATTGGGTGGTCCTGGATGTTAGGTTACAGAGGGAGCAGACAGAAGGGATATTTCTCCTTCCCCCACACTGATGGGGAGGGGGGGCGCTTGGCAGTGGCAGCAGAGGGTGGGGGTGGACCCAAGAGCTCTGGGCCACTGACTTCTGGGCTTTAGGGAAGGCCTGCAAAAGTGAGCCTGCCACGTCTGCCTCCAGTCGTGGTGCTGTGCATGCACTCGGCGCTCCTGGGAGGCTCTGAGCAGACGGCCCTTCTGAGACAAGCGTGGGCCCAGGGCCTGGCAGATGGGCGGCTGGTATTCCTGCCCTACGACACCATGCTCTTCGCCTTGCCCTACCGAAACCACTCCTACCCAGCGCTCGGCCAGGGTGGGCCCCTGCGGGAGGTCTATGATGCAGTGCTCAGCGTCACCCTGGAGTCTGGCCCCGTGGACAAGGTCGTCAAAGCTGCCGGGGCCAGTGAAGAGGGAGCCGCCCACCCGGATCCAGAGCAGGTAGGTCAGTGCAGACCCTCACCGGGTTCAGAGCACGGGGCCAGGGGCAGGTGTGCACGCGCTCCTCCCCCATGCAGGCCTTCCTGGCCTTGGCCAGCTGCCCACCTGGCCTGTCAGTCCCACCTCCCCTGTGGGCACCGGACCCATCCCTTATTTGACAAAGGGTCTTTGTCTGGTCCCTGGAATACTCTCTTTCTTTCATAGGGTGTGTGTGTGTGTGTGTGTGTGTGTGTGTGTGTGTGTGTTCTTTCTCATATTATTCACTCTTTTGGCCTGCTGGGTCACTTCTCCTCTTGAGTCTCTTTTGCTTCTATTTTTTAAATCTCTGACTCTATTCCTCTATTTGTCATTTCTGGCCCAGCTGCTCTTTCTCTTGCAGACGTTCTTCCTCTCCTTTCTCTGTATCTCTCCAGCAAGTTGTGCCGGTGAGGAGGAGAGAGTGTTGGCAGTGTGGGAGAGTGGGGAGGTTTTCTGGAGTCACCATGGTGAATTTGAGGAGTATTGGGTGGGGGATGTGGCTGTGGCTCGGCTTGGGCTCATAAGACTCAGGTGGCTCTGCTTTTTGATATAAGAACACAGTGGTGTCTAGAGGTGGTGACACAGATTCGGGTGCTGATGAAGGGGCATTAAGTCAGTGATTCATCTGACAAAAGTGAAGTGAGTCCTTCTCATGTGCCACTGTGCCAGGTGGCAGGGACACAATGATGGACAAGACAGTTCTGGCTTTCAAGCAGCTTCCATTCTGTTGGTGTGAGATGGACAATAACCGAGCAACCTGATAACAAAATTTTATAGTGATAATGTTGCCAATAAGATAAAACCGGGTAAAGTGACAGAGAGTGGCTGGCATGGATAGTGGGCAACAAGAGATAGGATGGGCAGGGAAGCCCGCTGAGGAGGTAGCACTTGAGCTGAGGGCTGAGTGATAAGGAGGCAGCCAGGTGAAGCTCTGGATGAAGAGCAGCCAGGTAGGGGGAATCAGCAAGTGCAAGGGCCCCAGGGCAGCGTGCGCTTCAAAGCCAGAGGAGCAGGTAGAAGGAGTGGCTGGATTGTCCTGAGTGATGGGGAGAGGGATCCGAGGTGAGCTTGGTCCTCATCACGAGGGTCATTCTAGGCCAGGGTTAGGAGCCTGAACTTAACATAAGAGAAACCATCAGTGGGCTTTAAGTAAGAAATTATTTGGTTTGTCCTTTTAAAAATCACTTTGGTTGCTTTATGGGAAATGGCCGGAAGAGGGCTAAAAAGCAAGGAGGCCCTTGGGAAGCTCCTGTGTGGTCCAGGTGAGCAGTGAGGGTAACACAGACCCAGGTGGCAGTCAGTTGAGTTCGGAACAAATTCTGAAATAAAGCCAAAAAGATGGGATGATGAACTGGAAGCGAGAAAGAGAAGAGTCGGGAATCAAGCTGAGGTTTGAGACACTAGGCAGGTGGCAGTTCCATTTCCTAAAACAAGTGGGGGAGGGGGAGGACGGGTTTGGTGTGGTAGAACCAGGCAGGACCTTGCAGGACCGGGAGTTCTGTTTGGGGCTTATTAGGTAGATTTGAGATGCCTGTGAGACGTCAGAGCTGGTGGTGTTGGTGGCCATGATGGTGGCAGTCATGGGGATTGTGAGGCTGCTGAGTGGGGACTGAGGTGATGGTGGGATCAAAGAGAGGAGTATGTTGGGGGGTGATGGTTAGGGGGTGATAATCCTAGCGATGGCTGCTGGCAGGAGGGCCAGGGCTCAGACATTTCTGGGAGCCTGTGCCAGGGGTAATGGGGTTGAGGGACCTTCTCTTACACAGGTGTCCCCGCTCTTTGGGACCATCTATGATGCTGTGGTCCTGCTGGCCCAGGCCCTGAACCGCTCTGGGAGCCATGGGGCAGGGCCCTCGGGCCACCTAGGGGCCCACACTGGGGCTCTGGATGTGGCCGGCTTTAGCCAGAGGATCCGGACGGACGAGAAGGGCAGGAGGCTGGCACAGTACGTCATTTTGGACACAGATGGTCAGGAGAGCCAGTTGGTTCCCACCCACATCCTGGACACAGGCACGTGGCAGGTGCAGCCCCTGGGCAGGGCCATCCACTTTCCAGGAGGGGCCCCTCCGGCGCGTGACTCCAGCTGCTGGTTTGACCCCAATGCACTCTGCATCAGAGGTAATTCATCCATCCATCCATCCATCCATCCATCCATCCATCCATCCGTCACTCATTAAGGCTCTCCATGTGGACAGTCAAGTCAGTCTCATGAGGTGCAGGAACAGGTACAAAGAAGAGACTTGGCACTCTGTTGAGAAGATTGAACCACCAGGGTCAGGTGCTATGGAACGGTGCTGGGCTTGAGGGTAAGAGGCAGGGGAGGCTCCGAGTTGTGAGTTACAGGGAAGGTTAGCAAGGCCTCCCCTCCGCTGAGCAGGGCTGAAACAGTCCCAGAGCACGTGGTCCCAGGCAGCCGCTTCTTATTCGACTCCTGACATCAAGGCTCGAGATTTGGATTCAGTGTAAGGAGGACTCTTCTGACAGTCAACGTGAATGACAATGGCGCTGACCGCCAGAACAAGTAGTGAGCGGCCCATTGTGAAGGGCATGTAAGAAGTAGGATAACAATGGACAGGGAGACACAGTTTTAATCCAGCACCTGCCGTGTCCAGGCCCTGTGTTAGCAGCCAGAGGACGCTGAGATGACTGAGACACAGGCCCTGCTGTCCAGCTGCTCTCAGTCCAGTGAAAAGAGACCTGAATCTGGCAGACAAAAGGCCATAGTGTGATCAGGACTCTGATGGGGTCTGAGCAGGGTCCTCCTGGCCAAGGCAGGGAGCCTGAGGTGAGAACCCAGACAGCAGTACTGGAATCAATATCTGTGTGTGATGATCTGGCCACAGATAGGAATTTCCTAATTGGGGGTCATTCTGAACCTCACCCCTGGGAGGGGGTGGGCAGAGGTTGGTGTCTCCATTTCCCAGAGGGGACCAAGAAGCAGGTGCAGGGCTGAGTGGGGGGCTGTACTCCTTGTGCGGTCGTTATTGTTAGGACTCACGTCTGCCCTCACCTCCCCCAGGTATGCAGCCCCCGGGCAGCTTCCTGGCTCTGGCCCTGGCCTGTGTCGTGGTGCTAGCGGGCGGGGCCCTCACTTGCCTCATCAGGTGAGACTGTGTGCCTGAGTGGGCATGCCCCTCTGCACCCCTAGCCCCTCAGGGCCTCTCTCCTGCGGGCAGAGCCCTGGCAATCTGCAGGGGGCTTTCCCGGTCATCTGTTCCCAGGACCTCAGGACAGTCCTGCCCTCCTGTCCATCCTAGAGCCTCTGTCAGACTCTGTGAGGCCAGGGTGCCCCCTGAGGAGGCCCGTGGGAGACTTGGGGAAGAAGCCTGGGCCTCACACGAGACCCCGTCCTCCCAGAGTTTCAGCCAAGCATCCGTGCAGTGGGCTTGGCCAGGGCGGCCTTCAGCTTTGGAAACAGTTCTTTCTGGGTCTCAAGACGCCTGTTCCCTGAGCCTCAGCCACACCCAGGAAGGGGCAGCCCTCCTCTCCCAGGCCTCAGCCCAGGCTCTGGCTGCCCCTCAGGCCTCCAGGCGACATGGGAACACTGAGGCTGAGACCAGCAGGCACATCAGGCTGGGAGTCCAGCTCTGAGCCGGGCTGAGGCGGGCACTGCTTGGTGGTGCCCTCTCAGCCCAGCTGGGACTGCAGGAAAGGGAACGGAGAGAGGACAGGTGAGGGCTCTGGGTCAGAGGCAGGTCAAAGGGGCCAGACCGACGTTTGTGCCAGCCCCTCTGCCCTGCACTTTCTCTCCCCTCCAGACTGGGTGTCCGGCAGCTGCAGCTGGTGCGGGGGCCCCAGCGGATCCTGCTGACAGCCCAGGAGCTCGCCTTCATCCACCCACCACTGAGCAGTCAGGTGGGTGGGCCAGGCGTGGGCTGGGGGCGCAAGCAGGGGACTGAGGCCCCGCCTAAGCTTTTGACCGTGCCTGCCCCCTCCAGAGGCTGCATACGGATAGGGAAAGTGCGAGTGAATCAAGAAGTGCGGCGGATGGTGGGAGCCTGAGGTCGGTGGCCCAGGGGTCAGCAAGGAGCCCCCAGGAGCCTACCAACGTGGCCCTGTACCAGGTGGGAGCCTCTGCCATTGCCCCTGCCCTGGAGTCACACTTCCAGGGTTTGGGGTGTCTGAGGCCCTGCAGAGTAAAACTGACCTTGGGGCCAGGAGCTAATGCCTTGATAGCCACCATCTTGTCAGCCTTGCATGGGGGTGGGCATCAGAATTGAAACGTGAAGCTCAGAGATCGGAAATCACCTGCCCAAGGTCACAGAACTTGAAAGGGGTGGAGTTAGGACGGGAACTTGAGTCTGTCCGCCAAGCCGGGCCCCTGGCTCTTTCCCAGGGCCACAGCCCGAGTCCAACTTTTGTGTCCCCTGGCCTGGGAGCACACAGAGAGAACTCATTTATGGGGAAAGCTGAGGCTGAGAGAGGCTGAGGGTCCGCCCGGGGTCACACAGCTGGGAACCGGCCGCAGCTGAACTCTTGTTCCTCCTTGAGCAGGGGGAGTGGGTGCGGCTGAAGACGTTGGAAGCTGGCACGGAGCTGCGGCCCAGCTGCCTCCGCCTCCTGAGACAGGTAGGGCTGCAGAGGGCCTGGAGGGTGGGCTGGGGCAGGGTGCCATCAGGAGGCCCTGTTGGTCTGGATTGGTCCCTACTCAATGTGGCAGCTTCTCGCCTCAGAACGGAAGTCCTCCTATTAGCACGATCGCCACCACCTGGCCACCACGTCCATCGCAGTTATACACCCTCACTGTCACCATCACACACCAGCATCCCAAAGTCATGTCACCACCTTAATGTGATCGTCACCATGGCCACCAGAGCCACATTCCCATCAGTCTCACCACCTGTGTGTATTCAGCACCATCCAAGGGCCTCATCCTGCACCTGCCGTCCCTCCCATTTTTTCACTATTTATTGAGCACCCACTCTGCCAAGCTGTGTTCTGGGTTTGGAGGATACAGCCATGGAGAAGAGACAGGATCCCTTCCAGTCACTTATCATCACGAATCATATAAGTCCCTTCACCCCTGAGATTGTCACCATCCTGAGAGGCTGGGGGATGGAGGAGGAGCCCAGGATCTGAGTCGGGGAGATCCCAGGTGGAATCCTGCCCTCACAGGACACTTAGCTTTCTTGTAGAACGGAGCTAATAAAACCACCCCAGGGGAACTCTGAGGATGGGAGGGAATATATGGAAAAACCTAGCCATATCCTGCCAAGTGGTACAGCTTTGATAAATTGTGAATTTTATTATTATTCCCAACATCTGAAATTAGGTTTGTAGAGATTAAGTGGCTGGAGGTTAGGCATTTCGGTGGGCATCTTGTAACCAATGTGCATAGATGTTTCCTAGAAGAAAAGGCTCGGTTGTGGTCAAATGAGTTTGGAAATTGCTTGGGTTAGCGATAGGACTTCTCAGGATTTTTAACATGCTGTTCTTGCTATCTATGCCTGGGGAACGATTTAGCCCCAAATTTACTGGCTTAAAGCAACAACTAAAATAATCCCCCAGATTATTTTATAATATCTTACAATTTTGTGGGTAGGGAATTTGGGCAGGGCTTGGCTAAACAATTTTCCTAGGGCCTCTCCATGTGGTCTCTCTTGCATGGTGTCTCTGGGTAGAGGGACTTCTTGTGGTCATTCAGGGATCCCACAGACAGGAAATAGAAGCTGTCAGTCTTCTAAGACCCAGACCTGAAACTCTCCAGACCACTTCCACCATGGCCTATTGGTCACAGTGTCACAGAGCCTGCTCAGACTCAAGGGGAGGGCACAGAGGCCCCACCTCTTGACAGCAGGGGTGTCAAAGGATCTGAGGCCATTCTTACCTCCCCATATCTATAATAATCTATAATAATAAAAGCATAATATGCTAATTAGACTGACAATCGAACCACCTTCTGGACGAAGCCGCGGGTGCAAGTGCTGAGCTCCTTGCACGAATTTCGTGCGTCGGGCCTCTAGCATGTTAATATGCCTGTGAACCTCTAAGGGGGAGAGTGTTCAGCGCTCTGTCTCTTAGTTGACCCCTGAACTGTTTTTGTGAGGAGGGCCTTCCTAGGCAAGGGTTCCACCTTTTTTGCTTGAGCAAATGCTAGCATCGCAGGTTGGACTGTTGGGCAGCCATCAGGGAGGCTGCTTTCTGCTTGGCCCTGATCCCTTCTGCACCTCTTCTCCTCCTTATCGGTCACTGAGTCTTGGGGTTTTCAGGATCATGGTGCCACTTAGGTTGGGAAACAGGCTTAGATCCCTCTACCATGGAACTGGTTACAGCTCATTCACTTATTCATCTATTGTGTTTTCACTCACTTACTCATCCATCCATCCATCCATCCATCCATCCATCCACCCACCCATCCATTTATCCTCCGCTTACCATACATCCATCATCCATCTACCCATCCAACATGTCTGATGCCTCTCTATGCTCAGCCCTGTGCCGATGTGCTGAGAGTTGTGGATTTCACCTGGTCCAACCCCTGGGGGCCCCACGATGCTCATTGCCCTGGCAGATGCGAGAGCTGCGGCATGAGAACGTTGCCACCTGCCTGGGGCTCTTCGTGGCCCCTGGGGTGAGGGCCCTGGTGCTGGAGCACTGTGCCCGGGGCAGCCTGGAGGACCTGCTGCAGAATGGGGCTCTGCGGCTGGACTGGACCTTCCAGGCCTCCCTGCTGCTGGATTTGATTCGAGTGAGAACCTCCCCTGGGCCTGGAACTGGGGGGTTGGATGGGGCCGTGGGGAGGGGAGGGAGACAAGATGCTCAGACTTCCCAGGCCCGGGCTCTCTTCACTTTGTCTGAGACAAGTCTGAATAGTGTGGCAAAGGGTGAGGGAGGCAGGAAGGGTTTCTGGGGTGCGTGGGAATTCTGAGAGTACCAGGGTCCCCTTCACTCACCACAGGCCTAATGGACCCCCGTTATGTCCACCCCAGGGCGTGCGGTATCTGCACCATCAACATTTCCCGCACGGCCGCCTCAAGTCCCGAAACTGCGTGGTGGACGAGCGCTTTGTGCTGAAGGTCACTGACCATGGCTATGCAGGGCTCCTGGGTGCGCGGCGGGCTCCCTGCCCGTGGCCCGCCCCGGAAGGTCAGCTCAGGGGTGGGCAGTTGGTTCTGAGGCCTCTGTTGAAATCGGGTGCTTGTGAGGCAGGGGAGAGGGCGAGCTCTGCAGCCCTCCAGCACGCCGCGTCGGGTGACCTGGCGGCTGTCCTCCCTGAGCCTCGGGGCCCCTCACGGTGAATGGGGAGGAACCAGCTCCTCCCGTGGCTGACGGGAGAAGGTGGTGACACCACGTGTGGGAGACGGCTGCCCAGCTCGGCCCAGCGTGGGTGGTTAGAGGGCGAGATGGTGTGGCCCGTCCCTGTGATTGCAGACCTGCTGTGGACAGCTCCGGAGCTGCTGCGGGGGCCCGGGGGGCCCGGGCGGGGCACCCTCAAAGGAGACGTCTTCAGCCTTGGCATTATCCTGCAGGAGGTTCTGACTCGAGGCCCACCCTACGGCTCCTCGGGGCTCTCGGCGGAAGGTACAGCATCCTCCTCCCCACGTGGTCAGGGAGCTCCGTGACATCACGAAATTCGGGCCTGAAAGTAACCACACAGACACACTTGCCTATTTGACCACAGCTGTTGGGTTTCTTTGGCTTAAGCCAGGCAGCCTTCAGCAACTCTGCCAAAATGGCAGCTGAGCAGTTCCAGGGCAAAAGACACTGGTTTCTGGGGAAAGCCCCAACCCTCCCAGCCTCTCCCAGCCTCATTGCCGAGTGTGCAGATGCTCAGGCGGAGCACCCCGCTGTTCAGCACACACGTTGTGTCCATGCAGACCTCGGCTCTTCCCCAGCTGTGGCATGTCCTTCCTGTGTGACCTGACACAGATCGCTCACCCTCTCTGAGCCTCTGCTTTCTCCCCTTTAGAACGGGAATCAAACTTAAGATGTGCCAGACAACTGTCCCATGTCCCATGTGGCCAGGCTGCTCAGTCTTGGGGGCTTGGTTCTCTGCTGGGTGGGGCTCCTTCCAGAGTATCTCTGTGCCCACACTTTGGGGTGTACAGGAGAATCGTCACACCTTTCCCACTGTCACCTGCTCTTAGACATTTTCTCACCTCTGACCCCAGTGCCAGGGCCCAACTTCAGAAATGTTTCCTCTCTTCCGTGTTCTCTGTCAGGGCTTCCTGGGCTCCAGGCTGCTCTTTCCACCCCATCCCAGGACCTGTCCCCACAGGGACCCCGGCATCTCAGCCTGAAGTGCAAGGCAGTGGTGGAGCCGAGCCCACCATCCCGTCCCCTCCTCCCCCCCTCCCCGCCCCCCAGTGGATAATCTGTGACTCACAAGGAGGCCGGCCCACTTCCTTTCTCCACCAAAGCGCTGCTCAGTGAATAATGAGCATTCCAGGCCCCAAATTTATGAGGTGGAGGAGTGGGAAGGAGGGGGGTTCATCGGGCCATTTGTTCAACATCCCTCAGCTATCCCCCCTCCCCCGCCCCATCTGCACTGATAGAGGGAAGACCAGCCAGATGGGACCCCCAAGCCATGCTGCCAGTGCAGGACCCTTCAGGCCGGGGCTCCGTCTGCCGTAGGTGCACAGACCAGGCTTGGAACCCCATGGCCACCCTTGGGCTGTGAGGCCAGGGTCTGCTACTTCCTGGGGTGCTTTTCCTGATCATAGGGAGTAAAATGTTAAGAGCACAGGCATAGAATGTTAGGGGTCACCCACCTAAGCCCAGCTCCACACCAACTCACCTCATGACTTTGAGTAAATCCCTTTCAGACTCTGAGCCTCAGTTTCCTCCTCTGTAAAATGGGACCGTCACGCCTGCCTCCCAGAGTAGTTGTGAGGACTCCGTGAAATACTTTAGAGAAAGTGCCTGGCTCCCTGTGGGCTCCCGGTAAAAATCTGCCTGGGTAGTTTTAGGGCTTTGCTAATGAGGCTCACAGGTTCTCTCCTGATTCTCCCGCTTGGACACAGACCCTGTTAGAAATAGCATCTTTTTAAGATCCTGTCTGTGTGGGGCACTTGGGAGGCGGGTAAATGCACTCTTTTCAGAGAGAGTTAAGTGAGGCTCAGAGAGGAGACTCCTCAGTGGGAAGCAGTGGGTCTGGGATTTGAGCAAAAGTTCCCTGACCCACGCTCAGTGCTTTTGCCCTGAAATCTCGCCGTGCCATCCACGGAGCATCTCCCCACGGAGCTGGATGTGCAGCAGGGCCCATCAGTCATGGTGACGCATGGGGTGGGGACAGCGGGCCCGGCCTGGGCCAGTGGTTCCCAGCAGGTTCGCCTAGGAGGACTCCGTTCCAAGGTCAGGAAAGGCTGGAGCCTCACATGCTCCTATTTGACTTTTAATATCCGCTGCCTGAGAGCATACCCAAAGACAAATCTGCTCTGAACTCGGCGACACTTTGAACTGGATTTGTATGTTAGTCATCACAGCACCAGCTGAGTACTTTTGAAAACGTGTTGTTCATGTGTGCGCGCGATGTATGATGGGTTCCATCTGCTCACACCCCTTTGTGAGCACATCCAGCTTCCAGACCCTTCCCTCAGCGGCCCTCGGGTCTGGGCCGCAGGCTGGGAACCTCTGGGCGGATGAACCTCTGGGCGGAGGAGATCCGGCCCAGTTCTGGAGTCTACTTTTTAGCGGCCCTGTGGCTGTGGGCGACTTAGGAACCTCAGTTTCCCTGTCTGTAAAATGGGACAGTGATGCAGGCACACCCCCCAACAAGGAGGCCAACTAAGAGATTGGGAAGGGGAGTGAAATCCAGAAAGACACTTCTCCTCCCTGGCTCGCAGGATGCCCTCCTCCCACCAGGGGAGGAGGGTCTCCTCAGAGGGGGTTAATCAGAGCTGCCTGGAAACAGGCCTAGCAGGTCTGTGCTGTTATTCTGCCCCGTTTACCGGTGAGGAAACCGAGGCTCAGAGAGGTGATGTAACTTGTAGAGAATGTAAACAAACAATGTCTAGGTTCCCTCCTGACCCGCTGAAAGCCTGCGCATGTGCCCAGCCCCTCTCCCTCCAGCGTCCTTGAATTTCTCAGCTCCCCGGGCTCCCCAGCAGCTTCCGGAGGTTCTTTCCATCCATTGTCAGGTGGAGAAACCAAGGCACAGAGTGATGCCAAGGGGCAGAGCCAGAGATAGAACACCGACCCATCTGACCTCAACTTAGTCTGGCGGCCTTATCACATGGAGGGGGGGCAGGAAGGTCCATGGGAGCGTCGTCTTGGGGAAATGATGATGATGACGACGGTGGTGATGATGATGAAGATACGGTTTTGCTTTGCACTTGTGGGGAGTTGGCACCGGAGAGTCTCCAGGAGGCAGGGCTGGTGAAAAGAGCCGGTGGCCATCACTGGCAACAGAGCAGCAGCACCTGATTCAGCATCTGGGGGTGGGAGAGCCTGCTGGGTGCCTGGCACCTAACCTCTACCATCTCCTCCCTCAGCACCCCTCTCAAGAGGGCAGTTTATTACGCTCATTGCACAGATGGGGAGACGGAGGCTCAGGCACGTCACTGCCCTGTCCACCATCTCACAGACAGGTGGTGGCAGGCCAAGAATTCAAAGCCCACCCTGAAGCAGGCCCTTTCTCTGAGACCCTTTCCCTCCCCACACCCGGGGCGGGCCCAGGGAAGCACGAGTCCTGGGTCCGCCGACCACCATGCCTCGGGGCCCAGAGCAGGGGCCAAGGAGCACCTTCCAGGCCCCATTCACATCTCCCTCTCAGGCCCCGGGCCCCGCCCGCAGCCCTCCTGGGGACCTCGGGGCCACCACCTCATGGTGTTTGTTGCAGAAATCATCAGAAAGGTGGCATCGCCCCCTCCCCTGTGCCGGCCACGGGTGTGCCCTGACCACGGGCCGCCCGAGTGCATCCAGCTGATGGAGCAGTGCTGGGAGGAGGCTCCGGAGGACAGACCCAGCCTGGACCAGATCTACACGCAGGTCGGTGCTCCCGGGAGGAGCCGAGTGCTCACAAGAAATGGCTGATCAATGCACCTCACTTTGCCCAGGGGGAACCCCACACTATCCCTGGGGCCCTGAAAGGGGGCAACAGGCCAGCACCTGCTCTCCCTACCCTGAGCGGGGCCTGAGGTACAGCCTCTGAGTGCCTTCCTGAGCGCCACGCCCCACGCTGTGCTCCGCTTACTTCATTTAATCCTCGTTATTATCTGGGCTTTACAGAGAGAAACGGAGGCACAGAGAGGTGAGGGGACTTGCCCAAGGTAACTGAGGGAGTGAAAGGCGGGGCTGGAGGCCAAGCCCAGGTTCTCTGTCTGCAGAGCTGGCTCTGGGAACCCCGACCTATCCTGGGCCTCCGGGCACCGGGGCAGAGCGGCTGTGGCTGTGGTGGCAGCACCGGCTCCCTGCGGAGTGAGTGGGGGATGTGAGGGGCACTGGGGCCCCCAGGCCTGCCCTGGGGACTGCAGAAGGAGGGGTGAGGCAAGTCTGTAGGAGCCTGTGGGGCAGTGGCGTGTGTGGGCCTGCCTGAACGGCTAATGGCTCCCACGGGGCCAACCCATCAAGCCTGAGGTGATACCTTCGTGCCTCTCCTTCCCAGCCCCCACGCCCCAGCCACAGCAGAACGCTGTCAAGGAGAGGCTGTGAGGTTGTTGACCGCACGGTTTGTAACCACACAGGCTGTCCTCACAGGAGACCTCAGGGAGGTACTGCTCTCTGCTCAGGGCCAGCAGTAGAAACTAGTTTAATGCCCCATTGTCTCGTGGACTCCGCGGATCATGTCATCTATATTTCCCTCTTTGCCTTGTTGCTAGGAAGCTCGTATCTAAACTTGGGACCAAATTCTAGTGTGCATTTTGCACACAGACCTCAATGCTAAATAGCTTAAAAAATAAACTTCATTCTTCATTGTTCCCAGTATCCTTATATGTTTATTATTTTATTTTGTGGCATTGCTTTATTTTTCTTAGTACTTAAAATTTTTTGGAGGATAGAGAGAAATCGAGAGGTAGAAACAGGTTATTATACAAATAAGCTACATATATTCTTTCTACCTGTCTATCTACCCATGTATTTATCCACTTATCCATTCATACATCATATCCACCTATCCATCTAGTACCCATCCATCCGTCCATCCATCCGTCATCCAACTTTGAGAAGAACAAAGAGTGCCTGTTCCACAGGGTTGTTGTAAGGACCAATGCAGCAGAGCCAGGGTTTGTTAACGGTAATGCTGTGCTGAGCCTGGGCTCCTTTGCAAAGTGCTTTCTGCCCACCTCACACAGAACTAACCCAGCGCCTCCCGGCCGCCTGTGTTTTCCCTCAGCAGAGCTGCCACCCCCTGTCTATTCCATATCTGGTCCCCACCAGTCCATTTCCTCCAGGCAGGCACTGTGTCTGGCTCATTTCTGTGAACCAGACTGTGAACAAGCTGCGGGCTGAGTGTGCTGACCTTCATGGATGAATTGGGAATTTTATTCCAACTTCAGTTCAAAAGCATCAACCAAGGCAAGAAGACCAGCGTTGCCGAGTCTATGCTGCGGAGGTTGGAGAAGTATTCCCAGAACCTGGAGGACCTGGTCCAGGCGCGGACTGAGGAGCTGGAGCTGGAGAGGCAGAAGACGGAACGGCTGCTCTCTCAGATGCTCCCTCCGTGAGTGGCCCCTTAGGACCTGGTTGTGCTCGTAGCCTCGGTGGCTCTGAGCATGGGACTGGAACATAGGAGGTGCTCAGTAAATCTGGGTCCCATGAATTCATTCAATTCATGTTTACCAGGTATTTATCCAACACATGTTCTTAGAGCCCTTACATGAGCTAGGCACTGTGCTGGGCACCCGGGTTTGGAATTTCTGCTACCTCACTCTCTTGGGAGCTAAGGGGAGGGTATAATGTCCCCTGACTCACTTTAGAGAAAGTCGTGTCCAGAGAGGGACAGGCATTTGCTGGAGGGCAGCCAGAACATCAGCAGACCTGTCCCAGATCTCCTAACATTCAACCCAGGATTTCCTCCAAAATATCCCCCCCGCCCGCCGCCCTTACCTCCAAACTGTGGGAAGGGGATCCTTCTACCTTGTGATCCATCCCATCCCTCCAGGTCTGTGGCCAAAGCTCTGAAAACTGGCGCGACCGTGGAGCCGGAGTACTTTGACCATGTCACCATATACTTCAGTGACATTGTGGGTTTCACCACCATCTCGGCCCTGAGTGAGCCCATGGAGGTGGTGGGCCTGCTCAATGACCTCTACACGCTGTTCGATGCCGTTCTGGGCAGCCATGATGTGTACAAGGTGAGAGTACCAGGAGGCTGGCGTTCCATCTCTCCTTCCTTTACCACTATGTTGATGTCACACATTTGCTTCCAGTCATTTCTTCATGTGTTTTTATCAGGTTGCTAATGCTGTGTCACAACCCCCAAACCTAGATGTGTGAAATGATAAGTATTGATTATTGCTCACAAGCCTATAGGTGAGCTGGAAAGTTCTCTGGACTCAGCTAGACTCAGTCATACATCTGTGGTCAGCTGTGGATGAGACAGGAAGCTCTGTTGATCTTGGTTGGACTCTCTTACATCTCTAGAGCCAACTTGATTCTGGTCCCCATGGCCTCTCAGCCTCCATCAGGCTAGCTGGGCAAGGGCAGACGAGGAGTGAGCTCCCATGCCTGCCTTCAGGGAGCACTTGGTGCTGTAGGTAAACGATGAAGGCAACCCAACCCACAGGGAAAGTGATGATCGGGGAGGCAGTGAAGGCCGGGAAGGTTTCCAGCCAGCCAGGGGTAGACATGCAGAATAAAGAGCAAGAAAGGCTTCCTGGAGGAAGTGCTGTCTTCCTACCTTTGCTCACTCTGGGTGTGGTGGCTCCCCGTCAGCAGTGGGGGAATGTGTACTGCAGCGTGAGGCTTGAGAGAGTGGGCCTGGTGAGCATGAAGGACGCTCACTGGGTTGTGATGGCTGGACATGAAGGGGGTCTGTGGTGGGAGTACGTGGATGGGTGGGGACCCTGGGGAGGGCAGCAGGGGCCTTAGCAGACCTGTCAAGACCCTTCATGATCTGTGCACCCCTTGATCCTGGCTTCATATCCCAGCCTGGCCCCCAGCTTCATGTGGCTTTGGGCAAATGGCTTCCCCTCTCTGGACCCTGCTCTTTATCTGTAAAACAGAAATAATGACTCCAGTCCCAGAAAGGGGGGCGGGGGCAGGGGTTCCCAGATAATGGTTGGATCCTACCGCCCTGTAGAAGGGCTCTGTAAGCTGGGGATAGCTTCCTGCCCCTCTGGGCCTGCTGGGGGGACTTTCCCACCCCAACCCTGCCCTTTGTTCTGATCCAGTTGCTGGGGGTCATGGATCAGCTTCAGACACAGTGGAGGAGGTGGGGAGGGAGGTTCCAGGAAAGGGCCATACTCAAGCTCCACGGGCCTTAGCCTTCGTTTGTGACTTCCCAGCCCCCTTCCAGCCGTAGCTCTCCCAGGACACAGGGCCGGGGCAGGCAGGCCTTGGGGCTGAAGCCAGAGTGGAAAGGCTGCTTGGACAGGAAGCTTCAGGGGAGAGAACTAAGTGCTTGGGGTGCCAGGCAGTCTGCTGACAGCATCATGTACAGTATCCCAGACAACAATGACCAGTAATTATTGAGTGCTCACTGTACACTGGACACTATTCTAAGTACTTTATATGTATTAATCCACTTAACCATCATAATAATCTGTGAGGTAGGTACTGGTACCCCTATTTTACAAATGAGGAAAATGAGATGATTGAATGGCTTGTCTAGTTACCTATTCCCAGTGGGATATGATGCTGAAATTTGAGCTTGGGTATTCTAGTCCCCAAACCCCCTTTTAGTGGGGCTCCCACCCCTGTGAAATGGATGTTCCTGGTGGCCCACAAGGTCCTCCGGGAGCCGATCCGCCTACCTCCCCGGCTGCATCTCTGGTCACTCCACCTCCACAGCCCTCTGTATTCCTCACACATGCTTTGCTGTCTCTAGCCACAAGGCCTTTGCACATGCTGTTCCCTCGCCCTGGAACGCTGCTCTCCCTCCTCTTTGCCTGGCTCCCTCTGGTCATCCTGGTCTCGGGTTAGCTTCCTTGTCATTCCAGACATGGTTAGGAGCTCCTGTGTGACGCTCTCGTAACTACCCTTGTACAACAGCCACACTTCATGGTTCCAACCTAAACCCCTCTGTCCCCAGTGCCTGGCAATGTCCAGCAGGTGCTAGGCCCTCAGGAAATAGGTGTTAGCTGGATGAGTTGCTCACTGAGGCCTGGAGTAGAAGTGACTTGCCCGAGGTCACGCAGCTGGTAGGTGGCAGAACCAGAACAGGAATCACCACCACCACCACCACCACCATCACCTGGCCCTGTCCACTGCGCCACACTGCCCAACCTGGATGCGGAGACCTGAGCCACGGACATTCCGAGGATGCAGCTTCCCTCCTGTTCCCTGTTCAGGACCTCACGCTCACGCTCCGGCCCCAGTTGTGATGCTGAGGTGTCATCTCCTGTGCTGGCTGAATTCCCCTCTTGCCTCCAGAGCTGCCCTGGCCCACGGCCCCAGGGAAAGATTCCTCATCTCATCTCGTCTGGCCTTGCTGAGCCCTGCAGCTTTGATCTGCCCTGAGTCACCCCGGCCTGTCTCTTCCTCCCCTGCTAATCTCATCTCACACATGTGTCCCTCCCAGCTCTGAATCATGCCTTCTGATCTACTCTGAACTGTGGCCAAGAGGTCTGCATCTTTCTGGCAGAGTGAAATGACATAAAACAAGGCCCGTACACCCCTCCAGATGTGGGGGAACAGGAGGCCCATTCCTCACGATGAACGAGCCCGTCTCTCATCACTCACGCCATCTGCCTTGGTTTCCCCTCGCCCCCCAGCAGGATCTGGTTACTGCTCTTTAATCCGGTCTGGGTTGGGAGGCAGCCAGGCAATCATTTCCTGGTTCCATGGGGGTCTGTGATTCCCGCCCCGCACGCGCTGAGTGAGCACTTTTATGGACAGAACTCCAGAGCAGAGCCCACGTGGGCTGCCCCAGGGGGTGAGTCTGGCCCCAGCCATACTGCCTGCCGAGTGACCCTGGACAAATCACTTCACCACTCTGAACCTCAAGCTCCCATTTATAAACAGACATGAAAGTATTTATGGTTTACAATTGTTCTGCGGACTAAGCTATGTCATTCATTCACCAACACATGTAGCCTGTAGCGCTGAAGGTGCAGCCACGAGGCCTCTCCCTGAAAGCATAGCCTGGGAGCAGGGGCACCGGCACTAGCTAAGCATCTACAGAGGGCTGGCCCTGCCTAGGGACTGTCACAGGGCCTCTCATTTAATCCTCGCAGTGCTCCTCGGAGGGACGGATCCTCCTCCCTACTGTACAGATGAGAACACAGGCTCAGAGAGGCAAGTGACTTGCCCAAGGTCCCTCAGCAAGCCAGGGGTGGAGTTAGCATTCACATCTGTTTGTCAGTATGGAAACCTTTGCTCTCATCTCTCCCCCGGCTGTGTTCCGCCATCTTTAAAAGGACCACAACTAGGTGCTCAGGGCCCTCCCTTGCAGCCATGACCTAAGATCTAACTAAGTCTTTGTGAGATCATCTTTATGAGGCCGAGTTCCTAGAGAGCGAGCCTGTGCCTGGTCATCGTTCTGTCGCTGGGGCTGTAGGGTGATTGCTGATTACACCACACTCTCCCTTCTGGTCAGCCACAGGCAGGTGGAGGGCAGGAGGTCAGCTTTAGCAGTTTGGAGAATGTGGTCTGGATGTGTGGCCAACATGGGGCTTTCTACTGCTCCTCCTCCCCTGTCAGGGCCTTGGGACACCCCTCTGAGGCCATGCTGGGTCCCCAGAGCAGGTGCACTGTCCCTGAATCGCAGCTGCATACCTGGAGGGCTGGTGGGGGGTGGGGGGCATCAAGCAGCAGGTCTCCCGGGCTGCCTATGGGAGACAGGACTCAGCCCAGACACATGAGCTAACCAGGTGCAGGGCAGGACCAGAGAGGGAAATGCCACACAGCAGGCAATGCCTCACTCCTCAAAAGAACAGGTAGACTTTAAAATCCCTCCCAATTCTGAGATTCTGTGATTCTATCTTCTCCAAACTCATTAGCCAAGGAGATGATGATGATGATGATGATGGAGACTGAAGTCTCCATTATTGGGCGTCCTTCATGAGCCTGATTCTTTGAATACTTTATCGTTAATATGCATTCCATACGAGAGGAAACAAGCTCACAGGTGAAGGGGTCTGCCCAAAGTAAATAGCAGGATCAGGGTTTGAACCCACATCTATCTGATTCCAAAATCAACATCCTTTTCAGTACATGTTGGAAGGCCGATGGGTTTGGAAAATAGGATAATATTCAATGTACACCTGCTCTTCTCCAGACCAAGCCCTGATCTGCCACTGTGGCACTGTGCAGAGGGGCACCCAGCTCTGCCACCGAGGGGCCCATGGCCTGGAGTCAGGGGAGATGGGACAGGCCTGGTGTCCTGCAATTCAGACAAAGGCGATCTGAAACATGCAGACCCAAGAGTGCTAGAGCGTCCGGAAGGAGAGGCAGGCAGAGATGGCCCCGAGGGCCACAGACCAGAGGGGTCGTCATGGGCTCCCAAGAGGCAGCGTGGTGTGGGATGTGGGCAGACCGGGGAGAGCGTGTTCTCAGGCTGGAGTGTGAAGGCTGTGATTTCTAGGTAGAGACCATCGGGGACGCCTACATGGTAGCATCGGGGCTACCCCGGCGCAACGGGAGCCGGCATGCGGCTGAGATTGCCAACATGGCCCTGGACATCCTCAGCTCTGTGGGCGGCTTCCGGATGAGGCATGCGCCCGACGTGCCCATTTGCATCAGGGCGGGCCTACACTCAGGTATGGGCTGGGGGCCGTGGGGGTGATGGGCCAGACCGTCTCCCAACCCTGCCTGGGGCACTGGCTGAGGCAACAACCCCAATGAGATGCTTCTGGAATTCAGAGATTCTAAAACTCTATAATCGAGAAATTTTACATTTCTTTTTTTCCCTTCTATTATTTTAAGGTTCTAGAATGTTATAAATCACAGAATCCATGTTTAGATTCACACTTTGTGTGTGTGTGTGTGTGTGTGTGTGTGTGTGTGTGTGTCTCAGCATCTGTCAAGAGCATCTAAGTCCATGCTGGGGAGCTGAGAGTCTGATGGGAGAGGCAGGACAGAGACCTTCTGTGGTCATGCAAACAACTAAACATTTGCTGGGATGGGTCTGGGAGAGACCTCAGCGTCTCTGACATCTCCTTCTCATGCCCCATTCCTTCCTCCTTGGCACCTGCTGCTCCCTGCTGACTCATTCTCTCATCCCTCAAGACAGCTCGTGCACCACCTCCTCTGGGAAGTCCTCCGGCCTGGCTCAGGGTTCCCGCTCTGGGTTGGCAGTCCTGGTGCTTCCTTTTCACAGCATCGATCCCCGTTCACACGTCTCCCCACACCGAGCTGGGAGCTCCCCGAGCGCAGAGTCTGGCTTCCACGTATCTGTGTCCCCCTGTCCCCACCCCAGAGCTTGACACAGATGTCATCTCCTCTCCGGAGAGCTTCATCCTCCCCCGCCCTCCCCCGGCTGGAGTCCAGAATGTGGGGTGGGGACGACAGCCGAGGAAGGGAAGGGCAAGACTGTCGTAGGGACTTCTCTGTGGTCCAGGACCTGCTGGAGCTCACTGCATGCATTTGGGTTTCAGGGCCCTGCGTAGCGGGGGTCGTGGGTCTCACCATGCCGCGGTACTGCCTCTTTGGGGACACTGTTAACACTGCATCTCGGATGGAGTCCACGGGGCTACGTGAGTGTCCCCTATTTCTATCCTGCCAAGCAAGGACTCTGTCTCAGTGACCACTGCAGCCGGGCTGTTGGGAACAGTGCTTAGTAACCAGATCACCACCTGGTGGCAGCGTACCCTCGTTGTTTGTAAAGCCACCGTAAGGGGATGAGGCAGGTCACTGGTTCTTTTAATTTTCCACGAGGTTTTTGTGATGACCTCATGAGAAAATTAGCAGATAAAACAACGACTGAAGAGGCAGGAAACCTAGGCCCTAGCCATGACTGCAACGGGTTTGCTTCGGGCCCTTGAGCAAAAGGCTCTTCCTCTGGGTCTTGGTTTCCCCATTTTTACCACGAGGAGACCCCTTCTCGTTGTTAAAATGCCATTTCAGGTTCTTGCTGGCAGCAGGAGGCACCCTGCGGTTTGGTCAGAGCAGCCCTGGCCTCTGCTTTGGGCCATGCACCTGTGTGCTCCGTAGGACCGCTCAGTGCCCATCCTGCATAGCCAGCCGTGGCGGCCCCACTGCGGAGTCCTGATTTTGAAAGAAAAAAACAAAAAACAACTGCTTATATGCTCTGCCTCCGCTTCCCTACCTGTGGAAATGATGTTCTTAGAGGTTCTGACTGCATCTTGGGTTCCTCTTAACACTCAATCTATGTAATGTGCTTTGCTTCGAGGCCTCTATTTTAGGGACCAATTACCCAGTAAAGGGACAGAAGAGCCAGGCGAGGGGTATCGCAGGAGTCAGAATTGTGGGTGTTACTGGCTAGAACAGGCACGCAATGATTTCACCGGACACTAGGTGTGCTGCCATCAGGTGGTGACATGGATTCCTACCTTTCTTCTCAGCTTACAGAATTCATGTCAGCGGAAGCACTGTCCAGACACTGCTCAGCCTGGACGAAGGCTACAAAATTGACATCAGAGGCCAGACCGAGCTGAAGGTAAGAAACTATTTCCACGTATTGGTGAGAATCGTTCCCACCGGCCCCGTTTCTGTGGGCAGCAGCGAGGTGGGGGGTGGGGGGGTGTCTCGTCTGACTGATGTGGCTGAAGGAAATGCCTGCCTGGTGCTGGGACGGGGCTGATCACCTTCACATGTTCTCTCCACTCCCCAAATTCTAAGGAAACATTTCTTCCTTGAGCCACTCATTTGTCTCCTCATGAGAAGGACTAGAGCAAAGACGTTACTTCTATAGATGATCTACCTGAAAGCATGCTGGTGCACAACATACATTTACGTATTATTGCTCACAGCAATGATGAAAGGGGGATCAATGTCCCCATTTGGTAGTTGAGGAAATTAAATTAGAGAGCCAAAGTGACTTGTCCAAAGTCTCATAGCTTGGATCCCAGGTCTGGTGGCTCAAAGCCAGTGCTTTCTCCATAGCACTGTTGGGCTCCTACTCATCCCTCAGAACCCTAACATAGACATCACCTGTCACTGAAGCCCAGCCTGAGCCAGGAACGCTCTTCTTCCTTTCCCCCAGCAGGAACTATCAGGCCTTGCCTGTGCACCCACCAGTCTAAAGACCAGGCCTCTGCTGTTGTAGGTGTAATATTGAGTTGACCTTGCCCATGAGCACCTCAAAGGCAGAGACAACTCTGTAACCTCTGCATTCTTTTTTAATGTTAATGTTCATGAAATGGTACAGCATTCCTATGGATGATTTTTCTTCCTACCCCACCTCCTCTCTTTCCCCCAATTCCTTGGCTACAGTCAGGCCTGGTGGGGAGACTAGAGCAGCCTCGGCATTTAAACCCCCGGGGCTGCAGCTAGGCCTCAGAAATGGGGTGCTCCGGGGGAGTCACTGCATTATGCTGTGGAATGTTAGAGTAGGAGGGTGCAGCTCAGAGAGGCGCAGTGACTTGTCCATGGTCACACAGCCTGGGAGGGCTGACAATGTGGAACCCTTTGCCCTGGAGGCTGAGGTGATGGGAGAGTGAGCTGGAGTAAGTCGGGGCAGGTGTGTCTTGTTTGGTGGAATGGACACTGCGTGTCCCGAGGAATAGAGGCGCTGGTGATAGAAGGGGACGCTGAGAGGGAATATGGAGGGCAGCAAGCCACCCTCAGGTTCTTCAGGCTGGCCTGGGGGCTCCAAGGGGCAATATCCTTCTCTGTGCCAGGGTGGGGTATGGAACCTCTAGACCAGCTAGCCCTGACCCAAGTGCCCCTCATGCCCCCCTCCTAACCTCTGGGCAGCGGCATCCCCATCCCAGGGGAGGCCACCTGGTCCTTCAGTAGTTGGGGGAGAATCCCAGGTCATAGAAGCCTGGTATCTTAGCATTCCAGATCTGCTGGGTCATCGAATTCACGACTTACCATTTACTTTTCTGACAGATAAATATTAACTCACTTCATCCACACAGCAACTTTATGAGGTGTTAGGGCAACCGAGGCACAGAGAGGTGAAGTAAGTCGGCCAAAGTCACACAGCTAGCAAGTGAAAGAGCCAGGATTTGGACCCAGACAGTCTGCCTCCAGGCTCCAGGCTGCCCTCCACCGAGCGGCTGGGAGTGGGAGCCTCTCTCCGCCTGGCTCTCCGCTGGGGGAGGTGGCTCAGCCCTCTTTCCTGTCTCCTCCAGGGCAAGGGCGTGGAGGAGACCTATTGGCTGGCGGGGAAGGCAGGCTTCCCCAGACCCCTCCCCACACCTCTGGACATCAAACCTGAGTGAGTAAGGGGAATTTCCCCAGAAGTTTGTGTGCGAGATTTGGTATTTCTTACTTTTCTGATTACCAAGGTCTTACCTGCGTAGTGTGTGAAACTTGGAAAATACAGAATTCTTTAACGATTACATAGTCGCCATCTTCCACTCCTGCGAGACAGCGCTGCTAGCCCGTTGGCACAGTCCTGCGGCCTGTACCTGAGGCGCTTGTGGCCGACGAGCTGAGCAGGTAGAACCTTCCCGTTCTGAGCTGGGCACGGGCAATGCGTCGGGCACTCATCGCCATTCACATGATTTCTGCGGAGACTGGAGGGCAAGCATCACAGGGGTTGCCAATTACTGAGAATTACAGTTTCCTGTAAATAAGAAGGTCCCCCGTGGGCCCACAGGTCATCCCGCCAGTGGGGCGGCTGAGCCTGGGGACGGGCAGGGCCTGCCAGGGTCCCCAGCATGACCACATCACAGCTCCCCGACCAGAGTTTTTCCGTTGTCAGCACTTCCCGCTGGCGCCTCAGCTCTTCCAGGCTGCCCCCTTCCATCTCTGAGGTGAGAAATGTGTGGGACACACCTGGGCTTCCCGGGAAAGGGCCAGCACTCCAGCAGCCCAGGCTGGGTGTCCTGCAAGCGGGCGGATGGATGTGGACGGGGTGACCGGCAGGGAGCCGGTTGCAGCGGCCATTTCCTTTCCACCCTGCCGTCAGGGCGCCCCCCACCCCCCGGCCTCAGGACCCCTAGGAACCAGAGGATGGGAACTGACCCCATCCAACCCCGAGCACCCTCCCCAGTGGGGTCCAGCGAGGCAGGGCGGGGGCAGCGCGTGGATGGGCACACACTGACCTACGCAGAAGCGGGCAGGTGTACAGAGCATAGATGTGCCCACTTTACAAGGGCACGCCAGCCTCCTGCGAGCAGAGCCAGCTGACGTTCACAGAAAGGCCTCCTGCCGGGCCGTCAGGTCTGCAGGCGGTCTCTGCTGGGACGGCTGGCTGGGGCGGCAGCGTGGTGTGAGGATGGGTCCGGGGCTGGCCTGTTGGTGTGGCCTTCGGCGGGTCCCTGTCCTCGCTGTGCCTTTCCATGTGCCGCAGCAGCCGTGGCTCGCCCGCCCCCAGGAGCGCGGCGTGGCCCTGTGCGCCCTTTGCCCACCATCTAGGTCCTCTGTTCCCACTCACCTCCCTGCCCCTCGAAGGGCAAGCCGTCCTCTGACCTCACAGGCCTCCGTTCTCCCCCACTTCTCGTCTCCACTCGGAGCTGCACTTCTCAGAAGGCCTGTCTGCTGATGCCGACCTCACTTCCTCACCTCCCACTCCCCGCCCGGCCCCCGCAGTCTGACTTCCACCCCCGCCGCCAGGAGCTCTGTGAAGGTCACCTCCACGGATGTCACTAGATCTGTGGGCAGTTTTAGTTCTCACTGACATTTCCCCTTTGCCCTCCCGCTTCCTAGAAACGGCTCCCGCCTCCTCCGCACTCCGCTGTGCTCCGTCCTCTGCACCTCATCCTCCCGGGCCACACCTCTCCCCAACCCTTCAATGCCGGGTGCACAGGCGCTTCCCTGGGCCTGTCTGTCCCGTCCAAATGACGAGTCCTGGTGGCCTCGGGCCCCAGCGCCCCTCTGAGCTCCAGGACCAGGCAGCTCACTGCCCCTCGTTGATTCCTTCCAGAGCCCTCATGGCCTCTCAGACCTCGGGGTCCACCTGGCAGCTGGGCCCTCCTCCAGAATTCTCTTCTCCTAGACGGCCCTGCCATCCTCCCTCAGCAAGCCGGGCGAGGTCCCGCTGTCCGGAGTCCTCAGCAATCCACAGCTCTGCCTCCATCACACCCCCAACTGCCAGCTCCCCACTCCACACCTCTCTTCTGGCCACTGCAGGGCTCCTCGCCATTTCCCCTCATCCACCGGGCCTCTCCATCCGTCTCCCCCAGAGTGATCTTTTAAAGAGAAAGCAAATACGATGGATATGAGAGTTCCCTGCTTAACCCTCTGGGGCCTCCTGCGCCTCTGAGGCTCCAACCCAGGAAGCTCCACTCCCTGCGGCCTGTGTCTCCCTCCCCTTGGCCTCATCTCACCGGCCACCTGCTGCTGCCAAGCCACCTGCTCGGGGCCTTCTCCCTGTTCCTTAAGCAACCCTGAGCTCTTCCCGCCCCAGGACAGCTCTCACTGTCCCCTGTCCCCGAACGCCCTGGCCTGGTCCCTTCCCCTCCCGCAGGTCTCAGCTCTGATGCTGCCTCCTGCCTGAGCCAGCTCTCGTCACACACGGCACACAGAGCCCTGCTGTCACCCTCTCCCCCATCTCCCAGCATTGCGACCCGTAGCACTCGGTACTCCCTGGTATTTCCTGTTGACACGTTTATGGAACTTTCCCCTGCATGGACCAGCCCGGATAGCCTGCCCCCATGTGCCGACACAGCCCCCAGTGCCCGGCGCCCAGCTCTTCAGCTCCGGCCTTTCCCCTGGTCCTGCAGGCTGAGCAGCCTGCTCCCAGCCCTCCCCGGCCCACCCTGACCAGGAGTGGGAACCGGCAGGTCTGGCAGCCACTTGTCATTCCGAGCTCCCTCAGCTGATGGCTTTTCCATTCCCGGACAGAAACTTTAGAAAGTGCCAGAAACGTTTCCATCTCCTTGGCTCAGGGAGGGAGGAGAGTAGAGATTCTCCCAGGCCTCCCGGCAGGCAGGGCAGAATGCCACACCAACCTGGGCCCACGGGCTCACACCCAGCACGTGGGCACACAGGAGACTGGGCACGCATGCACACACACAAGTGCACACACATGTGTGTACACAGGACACTCATCGTGGGCATCAGGCACATACACACATAGAAACACCACCGCATGCCCATCGGCCTGCTTGGAGATGAGATTGCAGACAGACGCACAGACACGGAATCTCTACAGGAAGGGCTAGGATGCCAGTTGGATGGGAACTTGTCTTAAGAGTTGCATTTAGAAGGCAGTTACCAAATTGTACTTGAACTGCGTGCTATAGCTTGATTTTTTTAAAGTCAAATTTTCTAAAGGTGCTTTTATCTTCACTTTCTGTATTTGTCATATCTGCATACGTCATTCATCCTTCTATTTGGGGGTGTTTGGGAGACTGGTGGGGATTAGCGGAAGGGGGTGAAATGCCCCTCCACGTCTTGGTGTAGCCACGCCCCAGGCAGCAGGGCCCGCAAACGTGCCTGACGTCACGTGTCACAGAAACCGTCCGTACAGTGGCCCCTTCGCCCCCCTCCGCTCCTGCTAACCAGGCTCAAAAGCGTCCCCTGCCAGGTTGCTGCGAGTCACTCAGAGCCTTGCTCGCTTCTCTGCAAAGGCAATAACCCCGCTCTACCCTCCTGTAGGCACCTGCGGGAAGTGAACGAGAGAATGAGTGTGTGGGGGGTGGGGGTCTTGTGTCCCTATCTAGATTTGCATAATACCCAGCAAGTCACAGAGCCCCTCACCCTCTGGCCTCCCAAGGTCATGTCCCTAAGTAAGGGACAGAGCTGGGCTGGCTCCCCGTCTCCTGGGAGACCTCTGGACTGAAGCCACACGTGCAGATGAGCCAGCAGCCCTGCCCCTCGCTGAGCCTCGGTCCCCTAAAGGTCCAATGGGGCGGGCACTGGTAAGCCACGGCCGGGCCAGTGCAGGGCCCAGGCGACCCCAAGGAAGGGAAAGGGGCTCCTTGGACGCAATGTGGGCGCTTACTCCCTCACTGTTGTTCTGGGCTTTTCTTATTCGTGTTTCTCCTCTTTCCCCAGGGATCCCTGGAAGGACCTCATAAACCAAGAAATCAGGGCGGCTTTTGCCAAAGTTCGCCAGTGCTCAGCTGGACCTTCGAGCTCAGGGAAGGCCTAGGCCGGGCCCCGAGGAGAGGGACAGCGTGGGACAGGGGCCTGCACCAGCCTAGACACCCCCAACCCCTCTCTCCGCTTCACTCCCCTCAGAGAATTCCCTTGCTGAGCCCCCTAGCAGCCAACTGAGTGCTCATTAGTAAGTGCCCTAGAGCGATATTAATTGATGTGTTCCAGTGTGAATCCTACGGGTAAACTTGCCTCTTGACACAAAAGCAATAAAAATAGACATATTCCCTTCCTTTCAGGCAGGGCTTTGTTCTCGACCAATGGTTTTGAGTCTGAGAGCTCGTTATTACAGAGCTCATTATCCCTCACACCAGGAACGCTGCCCCACGGGGCAGCCACGGGGCCCAGGCGCACAGGGAGGCGGTCGTTTCCCCGGTGGCATGGGCGGAAGCAAGACAGATGCCAGGGACTGGCGCCAGGCAGATGAGGCTCCAGGTTCAGCAGGGCCACCTACTCACATTGCATCTCTTCTCGGAGCCTCTGTTTTGTCATCTCTCAAACGGGAGTTGACAGGGCCCACACGAGCCTTGTTCCTAATGCAGGTCTCGGCCCATAGCAAATGCTCAACAAATGTTGCCTCCTTCCCGGCCTGTCTTCCCCAAGCCGGTCTAATCCTTAGGTCATCTGTGAGCACTGTGCTGGGGAGGAATGGGGGGTGATAATGCCTTGATTCTTAGGAAAATGAGATTTCTGTCTTACAGAAAAAAACAAACACACCCACAGCCAACTCATTAAACTGGCTTCCGACATCAAAGAGTGTTCACCAAAACCCTCAGGCAGACCAGGCACATGTGGAATTCATTTCCCCGGGCGGGGGGAGAGGGCAGGGGGCCAGGGGACAGGTTCAGCCCTAAACAAACTGGTCCTTCTTCAAAAGACCCCTTGGGAGTTGTTGGGAAAATGTTCTGCCCACAGGCTGGGCTCACAGAGACCAGGCTGTGTGTGTGTGTGTGTGTGTGTGTGTGTGTGTGTGTGTAAGAGAACGGCAATGGGAAAGGGATGGGGATGATGTGTTTGGAGCCATGCGTGTGAAAGTGCTGGGCTTGGTTATGGGAGATGCCACTGCCCGTCCCTACCTGCAAAACTTTGCTGTTGTTAATCTTCAGGAGAGAGACACATTGACCGGTTGTCTCCTGCATGCACCTCTACCTGCGTGAAGGGGTCGGGGACGGAGCCTGCAACCCAGGCACATGCCCTTGACAGGAATCGAACCCGTGACCCTACAGTCCATGGGCCAATGCCCTAACCACTGAGCAAATTGGCTAGGGCTGGACCTAACCTTTTCTTTTTTCTTTTTTTTTTAAATATATTTTATTGATTTTTTACAGAGAGGAAGAGAGAGGGATAGAGAGTTAGAAACATCGATGAGAGAGAAACATCGATCAGCTGCCTCTTGCACACCCCCTACCGGGGATGTGCCCACAACCAAGGTACATGCCCTTGACCGGAATCGAACCTGGGACCCTTGAGTCCACAGGCCGACGCTCTATCCACTGAGCCAAACCGGTTTCGGCTGGACCTAACCTTTTCATGCCTCAGTTTTCTCAAGCGCCAAACGAGGCCCGTCACCCTTAGCTTCCATGCCACCGTGAGAATTAATGCAGAGGACCGCGGGAACACCCGGGGGTCTGGTCCCGAGCGAGCCTGCGGGAGCGCTGAGAAGGGAGGGTCTGCACCTGCGGGCTGCGGGACACGCACACAGCCGTGTCTGTGCGTGGGCTGCGGCCATGGGGTGGGGAACAGAAGCATGACCCCGGTTCCTCCACTGACCTCCGTGTGTCGCGCTTCAGGCTTGTCGATTTTCTCTTGGGCCTCGGTCTCTCCATCAGTAAAAGGAGCGGCTGCTCTGGGTGACTGTGAGGGTCCTCTGGGTGTGCAGGTCCACAGCACACTTTGGGTAGTGGAGGCCCAGCCTGGTGGGCAGACACAGGAGGCCAGAATGCAAACCAGGACCCAGCTGTCCTACCATGAGCGGGCCAGTGGGCCTCTCTAAGACCTCAGCTCCTCACTGCACAAGGACCAGACCTTGCTCTGCCTGCCTCCCGTACTGGGTTATGTTGAAGGCAGCAACAGCTGTGCATGCGTGCTTCCAACTGGAGTGTGCTGCAGCCGCGACTTACAGTGCATATATACTGAGTGGCCAGATTATTATGATCTCTGAACACATAATAATCTGGCCACTCAGTGTATATCCTATATAATAAAAGGCTAATATGCAAATTGTCCCCTCGACCAGGAGTTTGACCAGTAGGCAGGCAGGCCAACCGCCCATGTCCCCTCCCCCTGGCCAGGCTGGCCGGACCCCATTCATGCACGAATTCATACACCAGGCCTCTAATATATATATATATATATATATACACACACACACACACACACACACACATATACATACACACACTGAGTGGCCAGATTATTATGTGTTCAGAGATCATAATAATCCGACCACTCAGTGTATATGTGACGACGTGTGTGAAGGCCATGTGGATGTCAGAGCTCAAAGTGCCCTGAGCGACATGTGACAGTGTACCTGTGCATAGCTGTGAATGTCTGTGTGCATGCTGTCCTCTGGGTATATGTGCATTTACGTGTCTGTGTGAGTCGTGTATATGCACTTGTGCATCTATGGGCTTTGGTGTGTCTGCACGTGTGCTGCTCTAGCTGTGTGTGTGTCAGTTATGTCTGGGCACCATTCCGGGAGCAGTGGTGGGTCTCCTTATCTTGGTGTCTGTGCACACCGTGTGTGTCTGCGTGTGTGGTGTGTATCCAAGTGCATGCTTTGTCCGTGTGTGGGTTGTATGTCGTGTGTCTGCATCCAGCCAAGGGTCTCCTGACCTTTGTGCCCTCTGAGAAGGACAGAGGCAGCTCTGTTCTCAGATGCCCCTGCTCAGACCCCCAGGGCAGAACTTGGGCTCCGGGAGGGAGCTCTGGCTCCAAAGCTGACACGCTGGATGTGAATAGACGACCACACACCAGGGCCCCCACCTCTCCCCAACCTTCTGTCAGCTGCGAACAAGTTCTCCGGAGAGCAAGGCCCGCCTGGCTCCTGTGTTGTACCCTTGCCAGGGGCGGGGCTGGATTCCTCTGTCCTGGGAGGCTTTCGGCTCATTGACTGGTATTCCACATTACCCCCCTGCCTGCTGTGGGACAGGCCCCTGCCTGGAGCTTCCACTCATATTACTTCAGCCACAGCACCCTCTGAGACAGGAGTTATTTGCCCACTTTCTAGACGAGGAAATGGAGGCTCAGAGAGGGAAGGGACTGGTCCATGCCGGCCTCTCTCTGCCTCCTGCCCTGAGGGGGCTGCCCAGTGCTACACAGCCCAGAGAGATGGCAGCGGTCTCTGGAGGCTCCCAGAGGGTATGGCCTCAGGGGCACACAGCTTTCTCTTCTGCAAACCGGGTGAGGACAGGTGAGGCTGAGGGGCTCTCAGAGCTGGTTCCTCTCATGAGGAGCCAGCCCAGCATTTGCATGGGGCTTCCGGGCACATGCCCAGGTGGAACCCCAGAGATGGGGCCCTCATGTCATGACTTTCATGATGAGTCAGTGCCAGCTGGTCCCTATGAAGTCCCCCTGTCTTCCCCTGCCAGCCTGAGATCACTCTCCTGTCCCTTTGGGATGGTTCCCAGCAACGGAACACTCCTGGCATCTCGAGGGGACGGGGTTCTTGTAATGACAGAGCGGGCCACGGGGCTCCTGAAGGTCCTCCCCGAGCCAGGTGATCGGGACTTGCTTGATCCGTGGTTCTTCAGGCAGGCACCATTGGGGATGGACTCCTTAGGAAAGTCCAAATACTTGAACTTGGCCTTCCAAGCCCTACACACGCTGCCCTCACCTCACCTGCCCCCTGCACAGCCAGCTCTCTGGCCAGGACAGACTGCACACTCTTCCCCAGGCCCCTCGTGGTGCCACACCTGGCTCTTGCTGTTTTCCCTACCTAGATGACCGTTTCCCTTTTTCAACATTTGGTGAACTCCTACACATCCTTCAAAGTCCACCCAAAAAGGCACCTCCTTCCAAAACCCCTTTCCAACGGCCCCTTGCATGTACTTGTTGCCACACTTGGCTCTCCCTTGATGGCAGCGGCCTTATCTAGTTCATTGCTTCATTCCCATGCCCGTGAAGAAGTGAGCAAGCTAATGAGCTAGTTAGCCCAAAGGCTTTTAACGAGCCATCTCTGCCCCTGAGGTCTCCCGCCTAGTTTCTCCTCTGCTGTTCTCTGCATCTGGGCTTGCTTAATCTAATGCTTAGTTGGGATCCTGTCAGCTTGTGGCTTTCCCGGCTGCTCTTTCTCTCCCTGCTGGCACCCTCCGGTGCTATGGACACTCTACCGCCAAACCCCCAACCCCTAAACCAGCCTGGGCGCTCTTCTCCACCCCCTGTGCTTCCCACCCCTTCTGGCTAGCTTCTCCTCACCCTACAGACCTCTGCTCCTTTGCTGCCTCCTCCAGGAAGCCTTCCCGGAAACCCTCCCTTCCTCTCCCAAGTGCTGTGGGAGGGGCACCTCCTTGTCTGGCTCCTCAGCCTCCTGGCCACCCTGTGTAGCAGACTTGGGCTTACCTGAGGGCCGGGCTGGGTGATCCTGGTAGGAGAAGAAATAAAACCGGGCAGGGGAGGTGAGGAGGCCACTGTGGTGGCAGGTGAACCTCACTTTAAGGAAATTCACCGACACGAATGCATGAAAACTCAGTTTTGCTCGCAGACCGTCAGAGCTACATCTTCACTCTCACGGGGAAGGGGAAGTGACACAGAGCAGGAGGAAAGGCCACGCATGTACTGAGCACGCTGCCTGTCCGTTGTCTCAGGAAGCCGTCCGCACAGCCCTAGGAAGGGGTGTCTCATCCCATTGCTACTGAGTTTCTGGGGCACATGCCCAGGTAGAACCCCAGAGATGGGGCCCTCATGTCATGACTTTCATGATGAGTCAGTGCCAGCTGGTCCCTATGAAGTCCCCTGTCTTAGGACACCAAAGCCCCAGGTCTTTCCCAAGGGCTGGCCAAGCTGCCTCTTGTCGCTGCTCTTCCCCTGGATTTGCCTGCGCAACACTCCTGCTCTGGGTTCCCATGAGTCTTCGAGACTCTTCAGAAGTCCACTAGGGGGCAGACAAGCTGTTCCAGAGAGAACCGAAGCCCTTAGCAACCTTGAGATTCCTGGTCTCCCCCTGACCTGGGGCTCCCCGGGTCCCACTAGAGGGAGGATGGTTCCGCAGCCCACAGAGCAGTCTTGCTTGGGAATACCCCCAATGACTGACGGACTAAGGACAGCAGGTCTCAGTGCCCTGTCCCCATCCGCAAGGCCTGGCCCAGGTCGGATGTGTCCGAGGTTTGTGCAGTCTCCAGCAATTTGCATTTCTGATTAAACAGCACCGAGGTGACACTCTGTCTTATTCAGCGCTCTCCTGGACCTTAGCGCCCATGGCCTACCACACCGCCTCCTAGGAGGCAGGTATAACGGTCCCCGGGCACAGCCAGGAAAATGAGGCTCTTGCTGGCAGTTCTCCTCCATTGCTCCCTTAGACCTTCCTTCTGGGCTCCAGGCTCAGCGTCTGGCTGCCTGCCAAGCACCTCCCCAGTGAGCCACTGCTTACCTGACTGAACTCTGGCCTGTCCTGGCCAGAACCAGGAGTGATCACCCTCACTTCCCTGTCCTTCCCACGACCCTCTCCCCCACCCCAATCAACCCCCATGTCCATCCCACCCACCACCACAGTCTCTGCCTTTGTCCAGGCCCCCCCGCCGGGTGCTCAGTGACAGTGCGGGCCTGGCCTCCGTGCTGCTCTCCTGCCTCCATTCCCCAACTGGCTCATGCCATCCTGCCTACCTGCGGCGCAGACCTCACCACGTCACTTTTCTACCTAGCACGCTTTCCAGTGCTGGTGGCCAGGGCCCTTCGTCATGATGCTCCTGCCAACAGACCTTCCATCCCCCATATCCCTGACATCCAGCCCTTTCCCACCCCCAGGTCTAGCCCCATTTTGTCCTCTCAAATTGCTCAGACCCCCGGTATGAAAATATACCTATTAGCAGTTATAATAACCCCCTCCCGCCCCCACCCCCACCCCAAGACCTGGAACCAGTGACCTGGAGACTGTATAACCTTCCCCTGTCACCATGGGGAGCAGGTGCAGAATCTTTTCAGCTGGAGGAAAATTGTAATATCCACTTGGCTCATTTCAGGAATTGTCGTTATGTTCATGGCCTGGAGGAAGCTAAGCAGTGGGGCCAGTCTTTGTTCCCCGTGTGTCCACGTTGAGCCCACAAACCAGACCCAACTTCCCGGTGGATCTATGAGAAATGGAGAGTTTGCTGGAGCTTTCCTGGGAACCAGAGAAGAGAGTGCAGCCAAGCTTCATGGACTCCTCCAAATCCCCCAGTCCTCCCTCACAGTCCCCTCCCTGGCAGCCCCCCTTCTCTTCCTCACCACTCGCTTACCTCCCAACCCCTTGTTGTCCCAAACCAATCAGACCTAGTCTCAGCTTCCTACTTCATTGAGAGTTACCCAAAGAGCAACTACAAGATCAAGTTAAGGCTCAGGGGCCTTTTAAAGGCCAATTCAGGCTTTCCCAGGCTATTGTCTCCAAGGCTCCCCCTGCAGGCAACCCATGGAAGGGCTTTTAATACATTGAAAAGAGGGAACGGATGGATGGATGGATGGATGGATGGATGGATGGATGGATGAATTATCTGAACTTTAATCCTCACCACACGCATATGGGGTAGACATTATTCTTTCATATTTTCAATGAAGCTACTGAGACTCAGTCCAAAGTTACCCAGCAAGCCAGTGACAGAACTGGACCTTCACTCCCACGCCCCCACCACGTGCCACCCTGGCTGCCTTGTGGGCCACAGCCACATACTACATGGAAAAAGGTGACGCAGATGCAGCAACAGACTCAGGCACCAGACACAGGGTGGGACCAGCCAAAGGAAATGGGGTGAGTTCTAGGGTGAGGTCCGGAGGAACAGGCAGGGGAGGCGGCGCCGGGGGAAAGCCAAGGCCAACGGCCAGGTGTCCAGCTGGCGGATGGAGGAGCTGAATGGAGCAGACCTCAGAGTGTGTTGTGAACAGAGGTCAAGGTCATAACTTGCAGTGAAAGTAGGGCAGTGGGAGAGCAGAGAAGCCAATTAACTCTGGCCATCCAGGGCCTTTCAAAGAGCTTCATGCAGGTCTTTTAGGCACTGGACAGGATGCCTTTAAGGGTTCTCCCCTATGGGAGTCTCATCAATTATTTCCTACAGCCCTCACCTCTAGCAACTCTAAACAAAGAGAGAGACAGAGACAAAGAGAATGAGAGAGGAGAGGGAGTTTGACAGAGATAACTGAGCACAGTTGGGAGAGAGCAGGAAGGAGAGAGGGATGATGGAGGATGTATGTGGGTGCATGATATGGAGTCTGGCCCCCCTGAGTAGTGAAATAGACAGGAAAACGGGAAATGTGACATATGCTTGGACCCCCAGGGCCATCAAAGCGTTTTAAGCAGGGGAGTGACCTAGTCGAATCTGTTTGGAGAGAGTCCATCTGGCCGCCATGTGGAGGATGAATGACTGGATGGATGAACAGGAAAGGGAGACCCTGGGGCAGGAAGTTCTCCTGGGGGAGGGGGAGGAGAGAAAGGAGCCAAAGCCAAGGGGGGAGGGAGAGCTTCTACATCAAAGATCAGGTGGAGAAAGAGGAGGAAGGGGGGGGGGGAGCAGCACAAGGATCCAAGAGGAAATGCTGGAGAGATGGGAAGTGAACCAGGAGAGGGTATTACAGGTACCAAGAGAAGAAGACAATTCAGGAAGGAGGGAGTGAGCAGCTGTGAAGAATGCAGCCAAGTGACCAAGGCAGCTGGGGTTGGGAGAGTGTCTATCCATTGTTGTTCCAGACACACAGGCCAGGGATGAGCTGGTTGAATGATGGCGCTGGAGACAAGTGGAAGAAGAAGTGAGGAGAGTGGAGGGGAATAGAGACAGAAGAGTAGGTGACAACTTTGACAGGTCTGGCTAGGAGAAGACAAGAGGGCAGGGCAATAGCTGGCTGGGGACCTGGGAGGCCTGGAAGGAGTATGTAAAATGGGAGTGTCCATGCTGATAGGAGAGCTCGTAGGGAGAGGGGCTGCCCAGAAGCTTTTTCAAGAGGCAGCCGCTCCAGCAGGAAGCAAGCCCAACCCCAGGCCTGGTGGGCTCTGATGCAGGCAGAGGTGAAGTTGGGTTTAGGGGTCCGGTTCAGGCCTCAAACCCAGGTCTCCTGCACACAGAGGGGAGGGAAGGCAAGCAGGCAGAAGCCACCCAGTCCAGAAGAGGCCAGAGAGCAGCAGTCTGGAAGGCTGAATGCCCATTCCCAAGCTTCCAGATGTAGAGACAGGGGCTGGCTATGGGGACACAGCTGGGCACCCAATGCTCAGGAGACACGATCCAGCCCTCTGCACCCTGGGGCTCCTGCCCAGCCTCCAGGCTCCTGGGATTCTGAGCTCACAGCATCCCATTCGGATTAATCATGGGATCCCTGGGAGGCACAGTGGTCTGTCCAACCCTTCCCCCTTCTCCCCTTTCACACCCCAGGAAATTAGCCCTAGTGAAAATCTCCCGACTCATGTGTGTGGTCTGCTTCTGAGAAAGTTAGAGTCACGAGCAATGCAAGATCACAGCCTAGCTCCCATGGGCAAGCGCACGTGTGCATGTGTGTCTGTGCATGTACACGTCCACACACACAGCACACTGGTCTGTGCACTATGTCTGATGTGTGTGTGCTGGGTTTGGGAGCCTGAACTTTTAAGATGTTGCTGTATATATACGATATGATGTGTTTGTCATGTGTGTGGAGTGTTTGTGACTGTGGCATTTGGTGGGATATATATCCTATATAATAAAAAGGCTAATATGCAAATTAACCAAATGACAGAACAACCGGTCGCTATGACGCGCACTGACTACCAGGGGGCATACACTCAACACAGGAGCTGCCCCCTGGTGATCAGCGCACTCCCACAGGGGGAGCACTTCTCAGCCAGAAGCCAAAGCCAGACTCATGGCTGGCGAGCACAGCAGCGGTGGCAGGAGCCTCTCTTGCCTCCACAGCAGCGCTAAGGATGTCCAACTGCAGGGAGCAGGCCTAAGCCAGCAGTCAGACATCCCCCAAGGGCTCCCAGACTGCAAGAGGCAGGCTGGGCTGAGGGACTCCCCCCCTCCCGCAAGTGCATGAATTTCATGCACCGGGCCTCTAGTGTGTGTGTGTGTGTATATTCAAAGTGTGTATACATTTTTTGGGACACCACATATATATATGGAACCAGGAACTGAACAATTATTCAATGTATACACACTTTGAATAATTATTAATTCCAATTCCAATTGAGCTATCAGCTGTTAAAGTGTGTATACATTTTTTGGGACACCACATATATATATTCCTTGTGCACGTGTATGTTCAATGTGCATGCTGTGTTCTGTGCTGCATATATGAGAGCTGAATTTGTGAGGGCATGTGCATCTGTGTGTGGCCACTTTGAGGGTGTCTCTGAGATGTTTGAAATGCTTGTGGATAGCATGTGTGCCTGTGTGAAATTTTTGTGTGAGGTTGATGCATGCTTGTTTTCATGAACTGTGCCCCTGTGTGGCCTGTGCTGTCTGAGGATATATATGAAGGGTGTGTGCATGTGTGTGTGTCTCCGGGGGAGCACACTGTTGCAGGTGTATTGTGTCCATGGGGGAAGCGCCTGTGTGTAGGGACATCACGGGGGAGGCATGACAGCCTAACACAGCAGAGGGGCAGAGTTGCAGCTCCCACTTGGACATCTGGCTGTGTGACCTGAGCTAGCTCCTGCCCCACTTAATTCCCCCAAAGGCCAGTATCTGACATTTTCTAGGAAGGCCCCAGGCCAGGAGGAGGAAGGCACTATGAGTGGGACATTGGGTCACAGTGGCCAGTGCTAAAGAGGATGGTCCCAGTTAAGCTGGGTGTGCCTGGGCCTCCGCCCCCTCATCTATCCTCTGGGGGCCCCACCTGTCCCTGCAGGATGGGAATGCTGCCCACTCTCACTGCCCTTGAAAGGCAGTCACAGCAGGTCCCCTCCCCACATCCCCTGAGCATAGCCAGGGGGAGCTTCACAAATCACCTTCCCCCCGCTCCCTGAACTAAATCAGCACGAAGAAGATAAAGCTGCTGCCAAAAATGCAAACAATAACCCCGCCAGGAATCACAAACCCTGCCACCCGACTGGGTGAGTGCCATGGGCGGGCAGGCGGGCGGGCACTTGACACAGAAGCTCACTCTTCAAGCAGCCCTAATCGTCCATCATTGCGCCACTTGACAGAGACAGAATGGGTTCGGAGAGGCCAGGCCACCAACTCAAAGCCACACAGCAGTGGGCAGTACAGAGAGGGTGGGAACCCGGGTAGGTCCCTCCCTGAAACCTGGGCTGCTTGTCTCCATTGACTCTGCCCTCCTCAGGCCCCTCCTCAGCCCACTCAACAAGGACGAAAATACAACTCCCAGCAGGCAGTCTGTTTCAACGCCCTTGGGGTTCTGATACTCTCCAAAGCTGGAGAGGACCTGAGCTAGAACCCGAAGGAGCTTGCTGTGTGAGGCAAGTGAGAGAAAGTAGGGGGAGGGGATCCTCTGACACTTTAAGGGGTGACCATTGTCTGTGGGGATCACCTGGGTACACATGGGTCTGTTCCTGGAAGTTCTGCCAGCCCTCGGGGCTTTGACCACCCAGATGAAGGCAGGAGCCCATGGCTGGCTAGGAGCGCCGCATAGCAAAGAACCCGAAGTTTGGAAAGGTTAGGAAGTTGGGAATGGACCTCCAGGGAACCTCCGGAGGCAAGGTAACCCCACCATGGGATGGCCTATCGGGACCACAACCGTTCCCCGCAAGGAGCCCGGGACCCACCTCTGCTCTGGGACCACTGAGCCTGCAGTGACAGAGTCCCTCCAACTCAGCCCCCTCTCAGTCATTGTCTCCCATCCCTGAGCGCTCCTTCTGTCCCTGCAGTCAAACCACCTTCCACGTGAGGACGACGCTATCAATACTCATACTGACCCAACCCCTATCCATTCAGGTCTCCAGTGTCATCATCTCAAAACCCCCTTGAAGTGGCAAAATGACTGCCCAGTTTTACAGATGAGAAACCGAGCCTGCCAGCCTGAGGGAAATGACTGGTGCAAGGCCACCAGCTCCCTGTGGCAGGCCTTCCTCTAATGGTGCTGCCTTCAACCAGGGGCACTCACACGTCTGCTGCTACCGCGCCCTGGGCTTGTCTCTGTAGCTGTTGTGAACATGAAGATGACACTTGATGACATCATGGGCCTAACCAAAGCCCATCCCAACAACTCTGAATCATCAAGAAAAGGGTACGTCGGGTTTAACCTTCAAATGGTTAAAAGGGAGGACTCACAGGGACAAACCCTCAGGTTCCCAGCAGCTGGGCGCTGCAGAGAGCTGTGGTTTCACGGTGCATGACACGGCATACTTAAAGTGTGGAGACGCTTCTGATCCTGCCTGCCTGCTTCCCCCAGTCTCGGGTTTTCTCACCTAACATCCCCTCTCTCCCCTGGGGCCTCTGGGAGCCTCCAGGCCCTCAGCCTCCGTTCTCACTGACCAGACTCAGAGCCGAAAGCCTCGGATGTGGCAGCTGGGGCACATGGGGCCTCACCAGCACCTGCTTCCCCTGCCCTGGTCGCCCCGAGTGCCACAGGGAGGGGGTGACCTGTACCCCCAGTGAGAACAGAGCACCAGCCAAGCCAGTTGCTGGCCATGCCTGAGGGCCTTGGAGCCTGAGGACTTGGATGGGCATGGCTGCTGTGCCCTGTCCTTCCCCATCTGGTAGCTGAGTGACTGTGCACAAGTCACCATCCCTCCGAGCCTCAGCCCCTCTTCTATAAAAGACAGGCCCTGAGAGTCCCCTCTTTTTGGATGGCCGCAAGAAGGAGATAATTCAAGTAAAGTACCTGGCACCAGGCCCGGTCTTGGAAAGCCCTCATTAATCCCATTTAACACTTCAGCTATTCTTCAGAGCAAGGGACGCACCACCTGCCCCCTTATGTTTGTTTCCCAAGTGCCCAATGTTGGCTTTTGGCCCACAAACTCCCCACAGCTGATGCCCAGCATCTTTTTCTCTCCTTTCCTATGGTCCCTCCAGGAGGTGGCCCATCGCTGGTATGGTCTGAGCCCAGTTTCCCTAGGGAGCAAGGGCGGGTGGGCAGAAGAACTGGGGAACCCAGGGTTTTTGCCCCAAAAGGCAGGGCCGCAATAGGGGCTGATGAGGGAACTTCCTGACTCCTGGGGGCCCACAGAGGTGCTGGCAGGGGCAAGGCGTGAGGACAGCCACATCCTTGCACTGAGATCTGGACTGGGAGTCTGGAGACTTGGGTTCAATTCCTGGTTCCAAAGCTGGGTGGCTTGGACCAGTTACCTAGCTTCTCTGAGCCTCCGTTTCTTAATAATTGAGAATAAAGGCACCTAACTGGAATGCTGTCTGTGGCTGTCTTTACCCTGCTTTCCCGCAGGAGATGAAGGACTGGCCCACGATGGGTATTCAGCAGCGAGTACTGGAAACTAAATTGGGGCCTGGGGTGCCACCATCCTTCTCACTCCAGTTCTACAGTTAGCACCTTGTCCAAGGCCACACAGGATATGCACGTCATTGCCTGCCCGGGCCACCCGATCCCACCTGGGATCCTTCTGTTTCATTCTGACCTGAGGTGAAACCCTCCCAGGAGGCTTTGCGCCTGACTTGGTGCCTGAAAGGGTTTTCTCACCTCAGGATGGTACTCCTAAGGACACAGGAAAAGATGTGTCTCCTATTTGCACCGATAGATGCATATGGGACTGGGAGCATATCTACAAAAATACCAACACGGTGAAGGCTGAGCTGCCCACTGGTGGGCAGTCCAGCAGAACTCCCTGTTCTGGAGGCGTGTGAGTAGGAGCTAAGTAGGCAACATTGGACGGAAGGCTGGCCTTGGTGGCGTTTAAAGAAAGCTACCTTTCTCATGGCTGCCAGGCAAATCCCGTCTGCTCAGTTCCAACTTCTTTTCCTTCAGATCAAGCTCCGACTCCCAACCTTGGCCTTCGAGGCCTCCATCATCCTATGTCCTCCTCTGCCTCCCATCTGGACGGGGCGCTCCACAGGGTAAGTCCACCAGTTCCCTGGGACAAGCCCGAGGAAGGACCATGGGCCAGGCCCTCAGTGAACCACTTTACACACGTTGTTGCATTTGATCTTCACAGCAAGCCAGGACGCTGGGTGCTAATATTAGTGTCACTTTGCAGAGCAGCGAACGGAGGTCAGAAAGATCAGGCAACCTGCCAAAAATCACACAGCAACATGACTGCTGAAAGTGAAGAGGCGAAGGAAGGGGTGCTGAGCACGTGGGGTTCCCAGCCTTTAGCTCCCCCTGGTCCCAAGGGGCATCTGCAGCAGGTGGGCACACTTGGTTGCCCATCTGTGTCTAACTCTTGGGGAGCCCCATCTGGACACTGAGTGAGGTAGAAACCGGTGAACTAACCACAACCGCAGCCTTTGGGGTTGTGTGGGGAGGCAGGCTGCTCTCCCCGGCCGGCCATGGCTCCAGCCCTGCCCTACGCCGGCCCCATCAGAGTTTGTGCCAGCCCAGCATCTGCTGCTTGGCAGCAGCTCAGGAAAGGGTGCGGCAGTGCTCAGCTGGCCTGGGGTCGGGGTGGGGGGTGGGGTTCAGGTCAGGTGGAAGAGCCAGGAACTGCCTGAATCCAACTCAGCCAGGTTCTGCCCATATTGGAGAACTGCTAGCAATCACTTCCTGGGCATTGGCTGGCCTCTCGGATAAGGACCTGGAAAAGGAAGCCTGCAGGGTGTAGCAGAGATATCACCAATCACCACCAAGACAGTGAGAAGTTACCCAACGCCCACCGGGTGCAGGCCCCAGGCTGGGTCCACTACACTTAGTGCTGGCACCAACCCAGAGGGGTAGCTACTGTCTTCCCCACTTTACAGACAGGGAAACGGAGCTTCCATTTGACCAGGTGAGCACTAGAGCCCAGAGAAAGAGTTGGGATCACCGGCTGGGACCTCCGTGAGCAAAAATCTGAGGCCTCAGGTGGCTGGGAGGGAAGGTGGAGGTCTGGACACCCTGCCCACAGCCTGCAACCTTCCCTACCCATGTCTTCATTGCAGCTCAGTTCCCGCCTTCGGAAACGTTCCCCATCTCCTCCTCGGAGGCTAGGGAAGGCCCTGGGCCACCAGCTGTCATAGCTCGTCTCCTCTGGGCTGTCCCCCTTCTGCCCAGGCCCATCCCCTCAGTGAGCCAGATGGGAGACCGGGAAGGCAGCAGCCATCAAGCATGCAGGGAACCCAGCTCTAAGCCCAGCGTTACCCTGATTTCCCACAAACGTTGGGTGGCCGCTTTTCCCATCTGTAAAATGGGCACCCTGTGCCACTCTATCAGGAAAGAGAAACAGCCAGGGGTCCTCAAACTTTTTAAACAGGGGGCCAGTTCGCTGTCCCTCAGAGAGAAGGAGGGGAGTCGGAGAGTACGGCGCACATTCCACACATGCGTACTGCGGGCTGGGATGAGTCACCTGCTAAGCAGGACTGGCAGCGGCAGCAAAAACACCCCGCGGGCCGGATAAATGTCCTCAGCGGGCCGCATGTGGCCCGCAGGCCGTAGTTTGAGGACCCCTGGAAACAGCGGAAGAGGAATTCCCTTCTACCGTGGGAAACCAGACTCTAAGGAAAGCCCTGACCCTCCTCCCTCAACACCCTCATCCCGGAGTCCACCCCTAGCAGGGCACCACCATCCCTCTGACTTGGTAGGGTCAAGGCATCTGGAAGAGGAGTGGCTGGGGGAAGGTTTGCCTCAGTCTCTGATGTAAAGGTCCGTGATACCACCATGCTACTTTGCACAGCATTTTAACCTGAGCAAAACGGTGCCTGCGGAGGGGCACTCAGCTCGGCCGGGATTTACCTTTGTGGACACAGTGGGCTCACACCCCTGTCTCTTGTAGGCTGCGTGACTTTGGATGTGCCATTTAACCTTTCTGAGACTCGGTTTCCCAAATGTAAATGGGCTTTTAGCAATCGCAGACCACTGGTTTTTATTTATATTCGCTGTCCCCATCCCTAACCTCAGTCTCACAATCTGAAAGCTGGACACTTGGATGGGACCGGTTCCCAGGGCTGCTGAAGGGTCGGTGACAGCTCTGGATACCAGACCACATCCAGAGGGGGAAGTGACTTGCCTGGACTGTCCAGAGGAGATAGCCGCGGTGGGGGAATCCCCTCGGTGGCCGCCCCAGGGCCAGCGAAGGGTCATTTCCTTCCGCGTTCAAACCCGCGGTCACTTCTCCTGTTCGCCCCCCCCCCCGCCCCCCATTCCGCCCCATCCTAAGGGCCGCGGCGCCGGCAGCGGGGAACTCGGGACCAGGCAGGATTTCCTCTGCGGACCTGCGGCTCCCAGAGCCGCCCGCCCCTCCACACCCCACGGGGCCACGAACTGCACGTGCGGCGGCCCAGGGCTGGCCTCGCTGGCGGCGACCCCTCTCCCTCCGGCCCCTTTCATCCCGCCCCTCCAGCCCGCCGCTTCCCCGCCGGGGTGTCAGCATCCAGAAGATGCTTCACTCCCTCTTGGGAACACCGGCCGGCGCTAGGACCCCGCGGCTGGCCCGAAAGGAGGCGTGGTGGGGCGGGAGGGGTATTTAAATTGGAGCCCGAGCCGCCCCCTCGCGGGTTCGGCTCCCGTGGGGCAGTGGATCTGCCGGGCGCCTCCTCGGGCCGTGACCCCGGGGTCTGGCGCGGGGTGGGACCGGGGAGCTGGTTTGCGCAAAATGTGCCGGGGCTGCGCGGGAGAGGAGCGGCGGCCGCGCTGAGCCAGGTAGGAGCCTCCGGGCGGGCGAGCGGGGCCGGCCCGCCCTCTGGGGAGCCGCCTGTCCCGCGCCCCTCGAGAGCCGAGGACCTGGAGCTGGGCTGGGTCCTCCTCCCCGACCGCCGTCCTCCACCTCACACGTGGAGCCAGGATTGACCCTCCCGGAGGTCTCCCAGGCTGCTAACTCGACAGATCTTTCCCGCAAAAGAGTGAGACCTGTTCCCATTTGACAGATGGGAAGACAAGGGCAGAAAGGCCAGCACGTGGCGGGAACGTACAGTTAGTTAAGGGCAGACTAGGATTTGAATCCAGATCTCCTGCCACCCTCTGCTCTGGGCTGGGCGGCTGGGCGTGGGGCTTCCCACCCCACCCCACCCCACCAGATAGCCTGCCTACCTGAGGTGAGGGGAGAAGGGGGACACTCCCCTCTCTTCAAGGGTCTCTGTCGCAGCCTTCTTCATGGGTGGTAAGATGTGAGGGACCCCTACCCCCACCCTGAGCTGCCTGAAATTCCGTCATCACAGCCACATTCCTTTGGGTTAAGGTCTAATTCCTCCGTGGGATGCACATGTCTGCCCTTAATGATTCACGGCTGGGCAGGGGCTCCCACCGCAGCTCCCTCAGGACCCCACTCTGCCTGTGATCCCTGATGAGCAGAGAAGGGGGAGTTGCCGGGACCAGCGCTGTGAGCCTGTCACCTTGTGGATGTTGGGGGGAAGCTGTCATTAGAGGGGGACAGAGAGGGAGATCTTGGCCTGGTGCAGTGGAGCATTAGCTTTGGAAACAGACAGACTGGATTCTCATCCTGACTCTATTAACTGACTGTGTGACTTTGGGTAAGTCACCTCTCTGAGCCGCGTTTTCCTCATAGGCAGATTGAGGACAGTTATAAAGGGGCCAGGCCGTTCAGCACCTGCTGGAAAAAACAAACAAACACACAGCATTCGGGTCATGTAGACCTGGGATAAATCCCAAAATACTGATGAGCTGGGTAACTATTGGGTAAATCATTTCATCTTTCTGAGCCTCAGTTTTCTCATCTATAAAATGGAAATTATAGTAACTACTGGTTTGTTGTGAGAATTAAGTGAGATAATATAGGTCAGGTACTTAGAAGAATGTCTAACATCCTTAAATGGTATGGATAGGCTTATTTATGATAATAGGCATTGTCCCACCTTATTCCCCCCACCCTCTCTCTTTCTCCACACACACACACACACACACACACACACACACACACACACGCACACTCTTTAACATTTCCCCTCCTGGTCAGAATCCTAAGATATCTCTTGCCTCCTCTTGCCTAGGCCTCTAAATCTGCAAGCTTGAGGTCTCCATTCTCAGCATACCTCGCCTAGGCTGTTTAGCTCTGCCGGTCATTGTCCCAGCTGAAAAGACAAGCTGTCCAGGACGTTATCACAGGCATTATCAGCTTGCTCATCACATTAGTTGGAGCGGCCAGCGGTAGAATAGGAACCAGGCTACTTGCCCTACTGATGGGACACGGAGGCACTGAAGGGTTAAGGGACTTGCCCCAGAACAGGCTGGGGAGCAGTCGTCTAGATGTCAGCCTGGGTCTAAGTGACCCCAGCCTTCCTTCTTGAGAGTGAATTGCCCTCAAATTCTACACACTTTGTTCTGGGCCAGTGATGGCGAACCTATGACACGCGTGTCAGCACTGAAAGGTCCCAGGTTCAATTCTGAGGCGGCCGCATGCCGAGGATGAAACATTTGCTGCTTCTGAGGATGAAACATTTGCGAAATAATGTTTTTTCCTCAAAGTGACACACTACCCAAGTTATGCTCAGTTTTTTGGCGAAGTTTGACACACCAAGCTCAAAAGGTTGCCCATCACTGTAATCTGGGCACTGCTGAGGGACGCCCACTGCTGAGGGGCCCTCTTCTGTCAGGTGCCAGGCCCGAGTTCCGTTGGTACAGGACTGTCCCTGCTGGATGCTCTGATGCCCACCTTGGGGGCAGGGTGAGATTTGGCAGGCAGAGGAGGGGAAAATGAGGGCCCCTCTGGGCAGCAGTGCCTTCCAGTTCTGTACTGAGCCAGGCCCTTCCTGGTCCTCACCTCACACTTACCCCTCAGCCCATTCCCGTAGAGCTTCCACCCCTCCCTCTGCCATTTGTTCAATAGATCGTTGGTGAGCACCTCTTGACAGACTCCTGTCCTCATAGAATAAAACATTAATGATCAGGAAATGATCAATGTGATGAGAGCAATAAGCCATGGGAGGGTCTGGGGAAGAGCCTTCCTGGTGGAGGGAGCAGCAGGGCAAAGGCCCTGGGGTAGGAATGCACTTGCGGTGTTTGAGGAATGGTGAGAAGAATGGCAAACACTAGGATTTGGTGAGGGAAGGGCAGATGGTAGATGGAGTCAGAGAGGAGAGGTATAAAGCCTGGATGATACTGCAGGTTTTTAGGCAGCGAGATTCATGATCTGATCTATGACTTAACGACACCTCTCTGGCCGCTATGTGTAGGACAGACTGAAAGGGGTCAGGGTGTTGCTGTGGTGGAGGCCCAGGGTCATGGTGGTGACTCTGTTTGTGGCAATGATGGAGGAGGGAGGTGAGCAGGTCTGGGGGTTTCCTCAGAGAACAGACAGAACCCACTGACAGGGAGAAGGAGTGTGGCAGGGAGGCGAAGGGAGAGTCAAGGAGAGCAACTGCTCTCGCCAGTGTCGCCATGTCCCTGAGACTCCTCCTGTCAGTTCTCAGTGCCTTCCCTGGCCTGGCCTGTGAGCCCCCTCTGCCCTGGGGCACTTCCCTTAGGAATGTGTGGGAAAGGGTAATCCTAGAGTGCCCGGTGCTGTGCTCACTGGAAGCTCAGGGGCTGTGGGAACCCGGAGGAAGAGCCGAACACATAGCCCAGACTTGGGAAGCCAGAGAAGGCTCCTTGGAGGAGGTGACATCTAAGCTGAGAACCAAAGGACGAGGAGGTATTCAGCACAAGAGAGGGGAGGGAATGAAGGTTTGGAGCAGTGAAAGGGGCTCTGAGGAAATAGGAGGCTTCCAGAACCCAGAGTGGGAGAGGGGACGGTGAGAAATGAGGTTGGAGGGAAGAGCTGGCCACAAGGCATACTCCCCAAGGGCCTCAAAGGCCCCCTGAGGGGGTTCCACTCAGTTCTGCGCATACCAGCTTTCGGATGGGTGGTGATGTTCTGCTTTTTAAACAGCAGAACAAAATTTCCTGTAAAAGCCTGACCCATAATGCAGGTGAGAAGAGCGAGCATTTGTGGGGGCAGAGGCCCATGGCCTAGGGGAACCCAGGGAACAGGTTTTAAAAGACCACATTTGAACAATAAAGGAACTCAGGGCAGCCACCTTCATTTAAAATTCATTGTAAGAACGCTAATTGGGTCTAATAGTAAAGACCCAGCCCTCAAAGGTCCTATAAATGCATCTTCTCCTAAAGCACCCTCAGAGTCTACAACTCAGCACCCATTTATTGAGGCCTTTTTGGAGACCATATAGTGTAGAGGTTAAGAGCACAGACCTAGGAGCCAGACTTGTTATCTGTGAGACCTTGAATATGTTACTTAATCTCTCTGGGCCTCAGTTTTCCTGTCTGTAAAATGGGACTGCTAATCATGGAGCCAAGTCATTTAGTTATGGTGAGGATTAAATGAGTTAATACATGTGAAGTGCGGAGAAGCGTGCCTGGTACATAATAAGGGCTCCCTAAGTAGAATATATATCATTCGATCTTTAAGAAAACTTGGTGAAGTCAGCATTAACCCCAGAAAAGGAAACTGAGACTCAGAGAGGTGAAATGATTTGCACCAGGTCACACAGCAGGTTAGTGGAGGAATCAGAGGGAACAGTTGGATATGGGTGACTCTGAGTCCAGTGCTCTTGGAGGACTTTATGTATCCCTCCTTCTTAATGCTCTGTATGTATTATGGCCACTTCTGTGCATTTATTTGTGTTCCCAGTTCCCAGCACAGAGCTAGATGTGAGGTGGCATTCAATAAAAGTGTGAATGAATGAATGAATGAATGAATGAAATTGATAGATTGAGCTGTGTATTTCTAGCCCCTGACCCAGGTCTTCAGTGAGTGAGCTCCTAGAAGCACTGAGATTCCACCCTGCTGAGGGCACCCTGGCTGCTCATAAAGGGACGGGCAGGTCCAACAGGCCTGCGTGTCCCCCTGCCCTGGCACGGGTGGTGGCTTCAGTGAAAGTAAAGGGCCTGGCAGGCTGCTCCTGGGGAAGTTCACAGCCACAATGCCGGGGCCAGGGCAAGCCTCCAGTGGGGCTTCCTGTCAAGGCTCCAGGCCCAGCCATCAAACAATGGCAGGGGCTCAAGAATCAGAAAATCAAAAGAAAAAGAGCAAAATGAAGGTCCGTGTGTGTGTGTGTGTGTGTGTGTGTGTGTGTGTGTGTGTGTGTGTGTGAGTGATTCCATTTGGGGTCTGAGGAGCTACGAAGGGGTGACCTGCTTGTGGCTTGGGTAGAAAGGGAGTCAGAGGCCCAGCTCCCCACCTCACCTCACCCCAGCCCTGAGGTTGGCCCAGGGTAGCCCTTAGGGTCCCTGCGCCTCCTGCTCACCTCCTCCAGATTGTCTTCCACCAGGTGGAGTCTTTTGAAACCCAAATCCGACCATGTCGCCCACTGTTTAAAAACTTTTTCTGGGGGCATGGCCTAGCTCCTTGGCGTAGCATTGGAGGCCCTCTGTGATGGGCTACACCTTCATGTCAGATACAGCTGTGGCCTGGGGTTCCCTGAGGGCAGGGTGGGAGGGTGTGGGCCGGCCGTGGGAAGGAGCCTGGGTTTTACAATGTCCCCTTTCCTCCCTGCCCTACGCAGAGCCATGAGCCACCAGATCCTGCTGCTCCTGGCCGTGCTGACCCTGGGCCTGGCTACCTCCCAACAGGGAGACAAGGTGCCCTGTAAGAAGGTAAGAAGCCCTCCCAGGCAGGGAAAGCTCCCACCCCCACCCCCACCCCCACCCCCACCTCCACCCCCACCCAGCCCTAGGGTGCTCTATCGTCCCAGGCCCAGAAGCCAAAATTAGAGGAGTCATAAAAGGAATGCATTTAAACCTTGCATTTGATTAGCATCTGCTAGAATGTTTAAATACCTTCTTTACTATTAATCCTGCCAGGTAAGTACCATTATTCCCATTTTACAGAATTGGAAGCTAAGGCTTGGAGAGGTGAAGTGACTTGTCCAAGGTCATTCAGCTGGGACCACTGGGGCCAATATTGGACTCTATTCCCTCTGCCCCCACAGGGTGACACAGAATTTGAGGTCAGTCAGCTGGGAAGGGCTCTTCTGTTTTGGGTCCCTGGGCTCCTTGACTTGGGCCCATGGGCCACATCCCTGCTGGGAAGCCTCACTCATCACTGCCCAGGTCAAATGCTGCCCCCTTCAGGAAGCCTCTTCCGATCCCTCCCGGGCTGACCTGGTTCTGTGTGCTCCCTTCGCTGGTCTTCCCCAGGCCCAAGCTTCCCTCCATCTCACATGGTATAGTTCGCAAGTGGGCCCAGGCCTGTCTCACCGCCAGACCCAGAACTTCCCGAGGGCAGGAATTCACTTTGTTCCGTTTTCCTGCCCCTTGCCGGGAGACTAGCCCTGAAGTTATTGTCACCCTGTGGGGTGCAGGGAAAATAGACCACCCAGGTCCGCTTGTGAAGCTGGGCAGTCGCTGAGCTCAAGGCAGGAGCTTGCCCTGGGGAAGGGAGAGGCCCTGTGGCAGCCCCACTGGGACCTGGGACCGGAAGCTTATGACACAGAATGGCCACCTGCTCCTGGAGGCCGCAGGTGCTGGCAGCCAGGCCCGGCAGCCCTCCCTGGGGTTGCAGCGTCCTGCTGCGGTCGCCTTACTTCTTGCTCTTTAGAGCCCTTCTGAGGTTCCCAGAACCCAGAGTCATAGGCAGAGAAGGCCTCAGATGTCACCAAACGCAGCCCCACATTCTGCTGGGGAGACAGGCTCAGAGAAGGGAAGGCCCTGGCCACCCAGCAGGGAGCGGACCTGGGTGAGCTTTGGGTTGGGAAGAGATGACATAATAGGCAGAAAGGTGCTTTCTGGACTACCATAGGAAGAATCATGATGATTTTTAAGATAATAAAAAAAATTTTTTTTTAATTTTCACATGCCGAGGGCTCGCAAGGTGCCTGCTGCATGCTGAGGACCCTCTCTCCCTTTCTCCGGCCCAGATTCCTCTTTCAGCAGAGAAAACCGAGGCCGAGAGAAGAGCTGTGACTACCAGGATTATGCAGATAGGAAGTAGTAGAGCAGTATTCGAACCCAGCTCCCGGGGCTTATGCTGCCCACTGCGAGTGACTCTTGCTGCCCTGCTTCCCTGCTCTGTGCAGGTGGTAACATGGAGTTGGGTGGCAAGTCTTCTTCCCTCCTAAAACAAAACAAAACAAAACAAAACAAAACAAAACAAAACAAAACAAAACAAAAACTTGGGCAGTGGCATCCTGGCATCTCAGAGAGAGTGGGTAGAGTGTTGTCAAGGGCAGCTCCGAATGTGGCTAAGGGCTGACTCCTCCAAGACCCTTTCCCAAGTACGTCGGTGGTGCGGGGGGCTCAGAGCTCAGGCAGTGGGGGCGCCGCGAAGTGGAGTGCTGAGAGCGGCACTGGCCTTCCAGCTCCTTCCGACTGAACTGCAGAGCCGGGCGGTGGTGCAGCACTGCCCGCGGCCGCCGCCTCTGGGCCTCCGGCAGGGGTCCCGGGCACCCGGGCAGAAAGCAAGCCTTAGGCTCTGGGCTTGGCCAGCCTGTGTCCTGACTCAACTCCAGGGGCTGGTGGCCCAGGGAGCCTTTGAGAATTCAGGGGTGGAATGGGGTGTGGGCTTGCCCGTAGGATAACATGTGATGCCTAGGACAGTGCCCCCACGTGGTACATGCTCAGGAAGTGGTAACTGGTGTTCCTAGTGTTTACTCTGCTGAAGGACTCAACCTGGGTACTCACTCAGCTCTGAGGGCGCAGTGGCCAAACTTGGCTGGCTGTAGGAAAAGGAACTCCCAATGGTAGTTTTGAGCCTCTGACTATATGATTTGGGGAAGCCACCTCCCTCCTCCGAGCCTCAGTTTCCTTAGAGGGTACAATGAGGTAAATATGCCTTAACAGCGGTTCTCAACCTGTGGGTCGCGACCCCTTTGGGGGTCGAACGACCCTTTCACAGGGGTCGCCTAAGACATCCTGCATATCACATATTTACATTACAATTCATAACAGTAGCAAAATTACAGTTATGAAGTAGCAATGAAAATAATTTTATGGTTGGGGGTCACCACAACATGAACTGTATTAAAGGGTCGCAGCATTAGGAAGGTTGAGAACCACTGCCTTAGAAGATGGAATGAGGCAAGGTATCTATGCATCCAGTACAAGCCTGGCACACAGCTGGCGCTCCATGGTTAGTGGCAGTCATTGTGTTAATGTTCCTTTTGCTGTGACTTCTTTAATAAGGGTGGTCCGGGAGCTGAGGACAGGATGAGGGGCCATGCCTGGTGGCCCCAGCTGGCCGAGAGGTTGGAAGGGAGGAAGGGGCAAGGAGCCAGGCAAGACTGGCCAGGTGGCCAGGATGGTTTCTGGTTCATCTCTGGGCCGCTGTGCAGGCTGGTGACGGTGCTGCATGGAGTAGGAAGAGGCACACAGGTGCCTGTTGGAGGGCAGTCCATTCCTCCCCCTCCTCACCTTGGGGATCTTGAGAGGAAGCTGACAGCTGGGCCAGGCAGGGAGCCCCCGGGGCTGGTGTTCCTGCCCTGCTGGCTTAGCTACTGACTCACCGTGACCTCGTGCAGGTCACTGCCTTCTTCAAGCTCAGTCTCCCCACCTTGGAATTGGTGGGCTGGACCCTTGATGCTCTCACAGTCTTTGACTTTAGTCTGAATATATGGCTCATCCCTTTACTTTCTTTTTAGAAAGGCGATTGGCTCAATCCCTCAGACCTTTACTAAACCTATGATGTCTATGACTCTTTCATTCATTAAAAAAATTTAGTGAGCACCTTCTGTGGGCCAGGTCCAAGGCATCCACATCAATCAGAACGGGCCCTGTTTGCTCTGAGCTCACTGTCTAGCAGGTCCCCACACCGATAGCCACAGTTCAGGGACCAAAGCTATGACAGGAAGCACAGAGGCTGTAAGAAACCCAGAGGAGGCCCCAACCTGGCCAGGAATCAGGGAAGGCTTCCTGGCAGAGGAGATCCTGGACTCAGAGTTCCCCGTGCAGATTTTGTTGGGAAGGACATAACCAGCACAGGGAACAGGAAGGAGGAGGCCCAGAGCTGGGGCTTGGAGGGCACAATGGTCAGTGGTCAGATATGTCACTGTGGACTGGGCTGGAGTGGGTTGGGAGGAGAGGGGACAGTTCCTCAGGGGCCACAAACAGCTTTGAACCTGCTGAGAGTCCTGGAGTTTGCCCTGGAGGGGTTTACTGTAAACAGAAGGCAACACTGTCTGAGTGGAATTGAGAGCAATTGCCAGGCATCTGGTTGGTGGGTGGATCAGAAGGGTCCGTGGAGGCAGAAGCTGGGGCAGGAGTGGGCCTGAGCTGGGAGGTGGTAGAAGTCAGACCAGCTGAGAAAGGCTGGGGTTCCTGGTATGCTAGAAAAGACGAGAGGAAGACAGCATTTACATGGAAAGAATTCTGGCCTCAGAAAGCACATGAGATAGAAGGACAAAAGTGGGGCCTTTAGTTGTTAAAATATCTGGGTTTAAACCCAGCTCTGTTCCTCAGCAGCTGGGTGATCCTCAAACCTTCCTTACCCGCTCTGGGCTTGGTTTTCTTAAATAGGGGCAATCCTATTGACGGGGCAGGCTATTGTGAAGACCCAGTGAGACCATGGGTCTGAAAATGGCAAAAAATCTAAGATGCTGAGTGGGTGCTAGGGAAGGATGAGTTACTTTCTGGTTAAGAAACCAGAGTGGTCATGTGACTTGATGGGGCACGCACCACAAAATCATAGTGTTGTCATCAAAGGACATGGGTTGGGACCCTGGGCATCTTTCCCCGTGCCGCTTACCCTCACCCCATCTCCAGGACCAGCAGGACCGGGCCATGGGAAGCAAAGCCACTGACAGGGGTGGGGGTGGGTAGCAGCAGCAGAAAGGGCACTCCTGGGAAGTGTCCCCGAGGAAGCAGGCTCCGGGAACCACAGCTCTGGGCTTGAATGGACCTGTCAGGATGAGGGCTTGAATGAGATCTGAGGGCAGGAAGCTAAAAACGGATGACAAGAGGACAAACTGCATTTTTTCCTTTTGGAAACAACTCCCCCAAAGTGGGTTAATCTAGTCTAACACCAACTGGGTCAACCTAACGACCGGGCCCATAGAAGAAGCCAGGGTGTGGAACCTGGAGGCCTGGGTCCCAGCTTGGCTCTGTTCCTCGTGGCCCTGGGTCACTCTAGATCAAGCATGTCAAACTCTCGGCTGCCGGGCCGCATGCCTCGTTTATTTAACATGCTTGCTCTGATCTGTGGCTCAGTTTTCCTGTAAAATGGGTTAATGATTAGTACAGGGTTTTTTGTCTGGTCATTTGTCCTTCTAACTTTCTGTTTATTGATTTTTTTAAATATATTTTATTGATTTTTTACAGAGAGGAAGGGAGAGGGATAGAAAGCTAGAAACATCGATGAGAGAGAAGCATCGATCAGCTGCCTCCTGCATACTCCCTACTGGGGATGTGCCCGCAACCAAGGTACATGCCCTTGACCAGAATCGAACCTGGGACCTTTCAGTCCACAGGCTGACGCTCTATCCACTGAGCCAAACTGGTTTTGGCTGTTTATTGATTTTTTTTAAATATATTTTATTGATTTTTTTACAGAGAGGAAGGGAGAGGGATAGAAAGCTAGAAACATTGATGAGAGAGAAGCATCGATCAAGTCCTTCTAACTTTCTATCACCTCTCTGTCCACCCATCAAAGCTTCCTTGAGTCCCTCCCTGATGCCAGTGCTGTCCTGGGTGCCAGAGACAGGGGCAAGGAGGAGGATGGGGGTCATCCAGACATGGGGTGATTAGGCTGGGATGGAGGAACGTCGAGCATCCTGGGAGGCCAAGGGAGAAGCCCAGCCAAGCCTGGTGGGAGCTCAAGTCATCCTTCCTAGAGGCACGTGTCTGATTCCAGCTCTTACTGCACCCATTAATGCCTGCTCCTCTCTCTGCCTCCCCCTCCCCAGGTGAACAAGGAGGTCTTCTGCCAGTACCTTGGCCTGGTGCAGGTCCCCTCGGTGCTCCCGCGGGACGTGGAGGCCCTTGACCTGTCTGGAAACCGGCTTCAGAGCGTCCTGGCCTCGCCCCTCGGCCTCTACACAGCACTTCGTCACCTGGACCTGAGCTCCAACGAGATCAGCTTCCTCCAGCCAGGTGTCTTCCAGGCCCTGTCCCATCTGGAGCACCTCAACCTGGCCCACAACCGCCTGGCGCTGAGCACGGGGGGCCTGGGCCCCCTGCTGCACGTGAAGTCTCTGGACCTGTCTGGGAACAGCCTGTACAGCGGCCTTGTGGAGCAGCTGCTGGGCGAGGCGCCAGCCCTGCGCACCCTCGCACTGGCGGAGAACAGCCTGACCCGCCTTGCCCGCCAGACCTTCTGGGGCACACCTGCACTTGAGCGGCTGGACCTACACAGCAACGTGCTGATGGACATTGAGGACGGCGCCTTCGAGGCCCTGCCCCACCTGACCCACCTGAACCTCTCCAGGAACTCCCTCACCTGCATCTCCGACTTCAGCCTCCAGCAGCTGCGGGTGCTGGACCTGAGCTGCAACAGCATCGAGGCCTTTCAGATGGCTCCTGAGCCCCAGGCCGGGTACCAGCTCACCTGGCTCGACCTGCGGGAAAACAAACTGCTCCACTTCCCGGACCTGGCCGCGCTCCCGAGACTCATCTACCTGAACGTGTCCAACAACCTCATCAGTCTCCCTGCGGGGCCACCCCAGGGGGGCAAGGCCATCCATGCACCTTCTGAGGGCTGGTCAGCCTCGCCCCTCTCGAACCCCAGCCGGAATGCCAGCACCCACCCCCTCTCCCAGCTCTTGAATCTGGATTTGAGCTACAATGAGATTGAGCTTGTCCCCGAGGGCTTTCTTGAGCACCTGACCTCCCTGCGTTTCCTGAACCTCAGCCGAAACTGCTTGCAGGCCTTCGAGGCTCAGAGTGCGGGCTCCCTGCCCTGCCTGGTGCTCCTGGACGTCAGCCACAATGCGCTGGAGACTCTGGAGCTGGGCACCAGAACCCTGGGATCTCTGCGGACGCTGCTCCTGCAGCACAATGCCCTGCGGGACCTGCCCCCATACACCTTCGCTGGCCTGGCTAGCTTGCAGAGGCTCAACCTGCAGGGGAACCGCGTCATTCCATGTGGGGGGCCAGGTGGGCCTGGACCCTCCGGCTGCGTGGACTTCTCTGGCATCTCCTCCCTCCGCAGCCTAAACTTGGTGGACAACGAGTTGGAGACGCTCTGGGCAGGTGCCTTCCTCCACACACCACTAACCGAGCTGGACCTCTCTTCCAACCCGGGCCTGGATGTGGCCACGGGGGCCTTGGCGGGCCTGGAGGCCTCCTTGGAGGTCCTGGCCCTGCAGGGCAATGGGCTGGAGGTCCTGCAGGTAGACTTGCCCTGCTTCAGCTGCCTCAAGCAGCTCAATCTCGCCGAGAACCGCCTGAGCCGCCTGCCGGCCTGGACGCAGGCCGTGTCTCTGGAGGTGCTGGACCTGAGGAACAACAGCTTCAGCCTGCTGCCCAGCAGCGCCATGGGCGGCCTGGAGACCAGCCTGCGGCGCCTCTACCTGCAGGGGAATCCGCTCAGCTGCTGCGGCAACGGCTGGCTGGCGGCCCAGCTGCACCAGGGCCGCGTGGACGTGGATGCCACCCAGGACCTGATCTGCCGCTTCGACTCCCAGGAGGAGGTGTTCCTTAGCCACGTGCGTCCTGAGGACTGTGAGAAGGGGGGGCTCAAGAATGTCAACCTCATCATCATCCTCACCTTCACACTTGTCTCTGCCATTGTCCTCACCATGCTGGCCACCTGTTGCTGTGTCCGCCAGCAGAAGTTCAACCAACAGTACAAAGCCTAGAGCAGCCAGGCTGCAGGAGAGCTCAGCCGGGAGCCCCTTCCAGGACAGCGGGGGAGCCCGAGGCACAGAGGAGGGTGAGGTCTAACCCAAGGGCCACACAGTGAGCCAGGGTCCCAGAGCCCTGGTCTCTAAACCCCAGCCCGGGCTTCCTCTCCCTGCATCCTGCTGCATCGGTAGGTGACGCACTTCCCAGGCCTCACATGTGGTCCAGCTGCGGAAGCTGGACGCTGAGCTGTATTGGGAGTGACAAAGAATGAGGATGACCCATCAGATCCACAAATCTTCCCCCCACATCTGGTTTGTGCCACACCCTGCGCTGGGCACTGAGGACACTGGTGAAGGAGACACAGCAAGCATCTCCCAGTCGGGGTGGGGATGGCATCACAGCGCTGTGGAGCGACCACAGTGTGGAGCCCAGGGCTGAGTGCTGGAGGGGGAGGGGGTTTGGCCGGGGGAGGGGGGGAGCCCTGCCCCGCCAGGCCAGGGCCAGGGAAGGGAAAGACCAGGAGGATTTGTCTGAGACCTTTCCAAGCAGACTGTCACATCTTCTGATAATGACTTTCAGCTTCTCCGGAACATGACGAACGTGTAACTGGAAGAGAACTGGAGCCACATGCGTGTGCCTTGGGTCCAGCGCTCTAGGCAGGCTGGGGCGGCTGCAGCAGGTCCGGTTCCCAGGCTGTTGCCCTGGGCTCCGGCCAGCACTGGGCCGTCATTTCCTGCTCTGGACGGACTTTTTGCCCACCTGGCTCTCTGGTGTTGCACACCGGCCCCAATACAGCCGTGGCCTCCACTCCCCGCTCCCTCCCAGGAGGGAAGGCCTGAGGTCTCCGGTTCTGTTTTGCCCCAGGCTTGGCAGCTGTAACAAACCCCAGCCTGCGCCTGCCTCTTGATGACAACCTTCTGAGGCTGGTGTTTAATCCCAGTTTATAAAAGAGGCTCCAGGCCTCCCCGCAGGGTGCCCCGGCTACAAAATGCCGCACTGAGATTCAGAATCCCATCGTCCTGACTCCGGGGACTGAGCTTTGCCCCTGCGGGGCTGCCGGCTGTCAGGGGGACAGAAGTGGCCCCCATTGCTGGCACAGGGCCTGGGAGCATCCCGCACTGTACATCCCACCAGCTCCTCTCCCTCCACTCTCCCAGGCAGGCAGAGAGAAGACAGGCGGCCACGGGCCCTCTCCTCCTCGGCCTCAGTTTCCCCTCATTCCCTCCTTGGCAGACGGGTGTGAGTTCTTTTTCTCTTTTTTGCTCTTGCATTCCCATTTTCCAATGAGCACAGCCTAGAATGTGAGACCATTGAGTCCCACCTCCCCCTTACACAGATAGGGAAACTGAGGCTTAGGAAGAGAAAAGGACGTGCTCAGAGGTGCACACGTCAGTGGCAGAGCCTGTGGAAAAAAGGTGGATTCAGACCTCATTACGGGTGTCAGGGGGTGGGTTGGGGGGGGTTGGACTTGAGTGGTTTTCTTCTCTCTCAGGTGTCACATCACAAGATAATGCTCCAACCGCTCTTTTGGGTCCTCCTCATACAGGGATCCTCCCCTCTTAGAAAAGTGGGTTAAAAAAAATCCAGATCTAGCCCCTTGTCCCTCATACCCAGGACCCTGTGCTGTTGTCTTCACCTCCCACCTGTGCTTGGCCGTGGTCTGGCTCAGCATGGTGCTGGGTAAAGTGTGAGACAATGAAAACTCCAGTCTCTCTGCCCCATTTTACAGATGAAAAAACTGAGGCCCAGAGAGGGATCAAGGACTCAGGAAGTCAATGGCAAAGCCAGGGCTGGAACTTGATGTCCTGGCCCCATCTGGGGCCCTGGGGGCCTGAGGGGCAGCCCAGGGGCCCAGTCCTGGTTGGAATTGTGACTACAGGTGCTCACTGCACTCACACTCTTTCTCAGGCTTGGGGCAGGTGTGGGCCCCTCCACGCCTGATCTTTGAAAACACTACACAATGCTGCTCTCACCTCCCAGGAGCCAGGCCACAGCCCAGGCCCTGGGACTAGCTCTTTGTATAACCCACGTGAATGTATTAAAAAATAATTTTGGAGACACAGTGCGGCCTGCCAGCCTCCTCCTTGCTTCAGGTCATCGGCAGCATTGTATCCGCTCCAACCCTGCCCTCCTCTGCTCCCAGGATGGTCTTGGAACCCTCATGGCGAACCCCTGGGATTTGGGACCTGTAGGTGGAAGGCTGAGGCTCTGGTCATCACCCCCCAGGACCTATGGGCCTCAGCCACATCATGTCCCTTCACATTCAACAAACCCTGCTCCCACCACCACCGAGGAGATGGTGGCTTTCAGCAGTTGCACTCTCTCAGGCCCTTTCTCTGAGCTCATCCCCTCTGCCCCACCTTGGGGTCCTCATCCCTCCTCTCTCATTTGCTCCCTCACTTTCCTCTCTCCTCAGCCCTTCCTCTCTAGTTGCTTCTTCCTCTCAGACCAGCTAAGCTCAAGTGGTGCTCATTTTAAAAACAGTGACAAGAGCCCAGGCCAGTTGCTCAGTGGTTAGTGTCGGGCTGTGGACCAGGTTCGATTTACAGTCAAGCTCCCCAGCCCCAGTAGGGGCGCATGTGGGAGGCAACCGATCGATGTGTCTGTCTCATGTCGATGTTTCCCTCTCTATCCACCCACCCCCCCACCTCCTCCCTCCTTTCCCTTCTCTCTAGAAACCAATGGGGAAAATATCCTTGGGTGAGGATTAAAAAAATAAAAATAGTGAAAAGATCCTTAAACCACTTTCCCCTTTCTTCTCCTACTTCATGGGTAAACTCCTTGGTAAAGTAGCTTCTCTCTCCTCTCCCCCCCCCCCACCCCTTTTCAACTCACCCAGGCTGCCTTCAGCTCCTCAGAGCCCCACACTGCCCTGGTCACCAAGAGTTTGCCAAACTCAGTGCACTTTTCAGTTCGTACCCCCTTGACCTCTCCACTGCAGGGGCTCCCACCCCTATCCTCCCATCACCCATGCCCGCCCTTGGCACACTCCCAGCATCTAGGGTACTGGTACTTACCAGGTTCCCACCTTCCTCTCAGGCCACGTGTTTTCAGGCTCATCTGCCTGGAGCCATCTGAATGACAACTACTAGCACTCCTGTCCCAGGCCTTCTTCCCTCGGGCATGTCATCGCCCTCATTGCCAGAACCATCCCAGAGCTCTGACCATGCCACGTCTCTGTCTCAGCCCAGCCCCTTCTGAGCGTGCAGCCCTGATACCCTGACACCCAGACGCCTCCCAGCTAGAGAACTGAAGGTCGCCCCATGGCTGGAGAACGAGATGAGCAGCCGGGCTGCAGTTCACGGCTGGCCTTGGAAGAAGAGCCAGGAGGGTCCCGAAGAAGAAAGAAGGGCTCTCCTGGGCTCTGGAAGGGAGTTGGAGGGTCAGGGTGGGGGCTGGGAGGTCTGGGAGAGGAGGCAAGAGCACCTTACATGGTCAGGGGCCGGCAAAGGGCTCTGAGGCAGTCTAGAAAGTATGGAGTGGCTCCCCCACACACACCCTTCAGCCCCCTGTGCTTGTCCTCCTGTGGCCCCTACTTCCCCTGACACCCAGAGGCTGCCTCTTTGCAGATGCCTGCCTTCCCTCCCCCAAGTTCCAGCTTAATGATGCTCTAACCTCCCCCCACCTCACACACACACACACACACACACACCCAAACATCCTGGAGATTTCTCCAACCCAGCTTCTTCTCTGGTCTGTGACCTCTTACCTCCCAACTCTGCTCCCAGTACCTACTCTCCAAAGGAAAAGTTTACATGCCTATTTCATGGGTGGGGCTGGGCAGTGAGAGAGCATGTGAATCAACACCCTGGCACACAGTAGGTGATCAATGAAGGCCTAAGGGAAGGCAGTAGCAGGGGCTGAGCTCAGCCCAAGGCTTTACGGGCCTCCCATCCAGCCAGGAGCCCATCAGGCCCCTGACCCCCTTTTCCTGGCAAACAGGGGTGTTTGCTCACCTGGTCAAGACCCCCCAGTGAGGCAGAAATTCCTGTTTTCAGCCAAACGTGGACATGGCTGCCAACTAGGTCATCAGAGCATCCGGCAAGGGCCAGGGAGAGGGGAGGTCCTCGCCCGCCCAGCCACAGACAGGCTGTGGAGCCAGGCCACCAGGCTCACTTAGCTCAGTGAGCTGCTACGGCATTCCAGCAGGAGCCAGGCCTGTAAGCCAGGTGGGAGGGGAGGTGGGCAGCACCCATGGCCCAAAGCTGTCTTACCAGCTCAGTCCTCTGTCCTGGCACACCCCCAGGACCGGGGATCCACCGTCTGAGTTCTGTGCCCCTGCCCTTTAGGCAGCTCCCGGGCCAGCTCCCTGAGGCCCTCCAGCCCCATCTCTGTCCGGCCACCTCCTGCCTGTGTTCAGAGCTGACACTTACTGAGCACTTCCGGGCGAGCGCTGCTCTGAGCACTTGATGGACATTGTCGTATGTTTTTCTAACAATATTCGAAGAGATTGCTATTCTTATTATCCTCACTTTGGAGAAACAGAGACTCAGGTTCCCACAGCTAAGAAGTGCCCACACTGAAACGTGAACCCAGGTGGCCCCACTCCAGAGCCAGCACTCTCCACCTTAGGCAGGTCCTCCCCAAACACCACACTCTCTCCCACTTCCTCCACCCGAATTGTCTCAGCCATCCTGACCCCACCTGCCGAACTCCGCCTTTTTCAAACACGGCCCGAGTCACCTCCTCTGGAGAGACTCCCCTGATCGCCCTCCTCCCACTGCTCAAAGCCACAGCCCTGGGACGGCTGCCAGAAAGGCCGCCAGGCCGGGCGCTGCTGGAGGGAGGTCCTACCGGAGTCCCTCCCGTGTCCCTGGAGGTGAGTTCAGAAAAGGTTTCCTGAATGGATGGCCCCTGCTCTCCAAGACTTAAGATCAGCCCTCAGACAGAGAATGGGGGGACAGGCTTCTCAGACAGACCCAGGGGACACAGGGGCCTCAGAGGGGGGTGCAGAGTGTGGGCTGCCCAGAAGCAGCGGTGGCCCGTGGTGTGGCAAAGAAACAAACCTCTCTCCTCCCTCCTCCCTCCACTCCCCTCCACTTTCTTCTTGCCTCTAGGACCTTGTCTTATCTTCTCCTTCCCCTCCCCGCTCTGGCCTCTTCTCTTCCTCCCTTGGTCATCTCTCTCCCCTCCCCCATCTTACTGGAAGCAGTTGGGGCTGTGGTGGCTGAGTACGGGGTTGGTGGAGGGGAGGGAGGCCCGAGCTGTTTATAGGAACTGGAGCAGCTCCATCCATCAGCTCTGTTTGGAGCTGGAGACCAAGCATAATAAATACCTTGGCTCCTCCCCAGCTGTGCTTTCCCTGAACTTGGCCATTTGAACTCCAAAGCTCTCTGGCCTGCTGGTTCTCAGGACCCAGCTCCCAGTCCACCCTCCCTGCTCCCACCTCCCACCTCCCACCAAGCTGCCCTGGAAAGAGCCCTGCCTCTGGGATCAGAAACGCGGGCCTGAATCTGGGCCCTGCTACAGCGTTGCTTTGGGGACAAAGGCAAGTCAAGCCACTTGTCCGTGCCTCCAGTTCCCTATCCACAAAATGGGATCATAACCACTGCCGCTCACACGCACAGCAGGCCAGAATGGCTTGAGCATCCACACTGTGCTGGGTTCTGGTGGGATCCCTGGGAACAGTCAGACAGAGCCTCTGCCTGGGGGTGAGGGGGGCTGGGGGGGACCACACCACAGCACAGGCCGGAAGTGGTCAGCCCCGTGAGGGAGGTCCAGATTTTGTGTTCGGGGATTTGTTTGCAGCAGGGAGTGGCCGTTCCAGCTGGAGGAGTGAGATGGACGTCGAGGACATCTGGGCTGGCCCAGCTGGAAGGGTAGGATTTCAGCTTAGGAAGATGGGAGAGGCGGCTCCGGACAGAGCAAACGCATTGAGCAAGTTGGACCGTGGGGCGATCCCATCCAGGGTGGGGCGGAGAAGAGTCTGCATAGGCCCAGCCTTCATCCCATCACTCTCAACTTGGATCCTATAGCACCTTTTGCTTTGACCTTCCAGCTATCATGGATCTTTCCTTCTTTTCTGGACAACTTCCTACTCGCCCAGCTCTCCCAAATTGTGGATGCATTCCTGGAATTCTGCAGTCATGTCCCTACTCCCACCTTCCCCCAAAAAAGCCACCCTAGGAAACTGAAGACTCATATCCGGAGAAAAGTCATTAGCCAATTGCACATGTTTCTGGAATGAATAAGGGAATAGATGAATAAAGGAATGAATAAAACAGTGAGTCAATGAAAAAGAGAATACGTGAATTACTGAATTCAACTGAAATTTCTTAAGCCCCTGCTACCAACCATGCTAGATGCTGTACTCACAAGATCCCTCTGCTCCTGGCTCACTGCTTATGGGGGAAATAGACATTAAACATGCACACACACACACACACACACACACTCAAATAAAGACAAAATGGCAAATTATGATGAGAACCATGAGAGGAAATAGCAGGGAGACATAATTGAGAAGGGTGGGCTCAGAGACGTCCTCTCCGAGGACGTGATCTGTAAGCTAAGACTGCTGGAGGGCTTACGGTGAGTGAGTGCGTGAGTTAATATTCCTTCTAACCTCTTCCCCTTGCTCCCATGAATTTGCCAAAATGCCCAGGGAGAGAAAGAGCAACACTCTAGACCCTGAGGTTCATCTCCATGCACTGAAAACAGCCCCTACACTGGGACCTTCCTGGCCTTCCCCCTCTTCAGTGCCTTGCCTACCCATTCTAGGATCAGGGAGAAAAATATGGAAGGCCACATACATGGTGGTGGGAGGAACAGCCAAAGAAGTGCTCTCGGCAGTCAGTCGTTGTAAGGGTCCAGTTCCAAAGGCCCCTGCTTTGAAAATTTTAGGGTAGGTGGGTGGGATGGGCTTGGCGCCCTCCTCCAGTCCTGCACCACCCACGTCAGCTTGCACCAACCCTCCCCTTTTACCCTAAGTAACTCGCTAACATTCTCATATCTAACCTTCTGTGTTTGCTCTATAATCAAGTAATCATTGGCAGGTGTTTAAATTATATGCAAATACACATATGCATGTCTCAGTGTTTTGTAGAAATGGGATTATGTTATATACATTTTCCTGCCTCTTGCTTTTTTGATTCAACAATACTTCAAAAAATCCCCCCAAACTGACATCGCTCCAATTCATTCTTGACAGTACATAATATTCCATAGTATGTATAGTCCATAATTTACTCAGCCATCCATCAATTGGTGAACATTCAGTTTGTTATATTTTCTTGAAACTATAAACATGCTGCAAAAATACCCTCGTTCATATGCCTGTAGTCTCTGGGACTTGTGTTTCTGTCAGATGAGCACTGATAAGTGGGATTCTAGGTCAATGGATAGATATTATATATAATACTAGAGGCCCAGTGCACGAAATTCGTGCATGGGGTGGTGGGTCCCCTCAGCCTAGCCTGCACCCTCTCCAATCCAGAACCCCTCGGGGGATGTCCGATTGCCAGTTTAGGCCCAGTCCTTGTGGGATCGGGCCTAAACCAGCAGTCGGACATCCCTCTTGCAATCCAGAACTGCTGGTTCCTAACCGCTCACCTGCCTGCCTGCCTGAGCATCCTTAACTGCGCCCCCTGCTGGCCTGGTGACCCCCAACTGCCCCCTCTCCGCCCCCCCCCCCCCCCCCCCCCCCCGGCTGGCCTGGTTGCCCCATGCAGCCCGCTGCTCAGTCGTTTGGTCGTCCCTCACTAACCCCCCTGCCGGCCTGGTTGCCCCTCGCAGCCAGTTCAGTTGTGCGTTCAGTTGTTTCGGTTGCGACGGTCACTTAGGCTTTTATATAGATAGATGTGTACTTTTAATAAAGATTACCTTTCCAAAAGACACTAATGTTTTACATTTCCACAAGCAACTTGTGAGTGTCTTTTTTGTTTTTACATTTTTATTGTCAAACTAGAGAAAAGTGATTGGCTTTTGTATATTTATCTTGTATCAAATAACTTATCAATTTTTCTTAATTCAAATTGTTTTCTTTATTCTTTTTTGTTTTTGCACTTATTTTTTATTTTTGTTTCTCTGTTAGGGGCTCTGAGGTTTTCTAGGTATATAATCTTTTAATGGCCTCATTGTTGCCTCAGCTCCTTTGATGCCCTCACTATAGTAGCCTCTGCTTCCATTCAGGCCTGTCCTTGCCCAGCCTGCAGCTAGGTTGCAGGGATCCTCACTGCCCCCCTAAAAAGCTCCTTCTCCCATGTCCTCTCTTCCCAAGACCAAGGCTCCAATCCCATCTCCTTGGTTTTCAGGAACCAAGCAGAGGTGGGGGTGGGGAACTCAGAACCCCTGTTGCTCTGTTCCACAGAGTGAACTTGTTCCACCCTCACTGGAATTCTGTTCTCCTAGAGCAAAGGTTGAAAACTGGTGGCCTATGGGCCAGATTTAGCCTTCAGGCATGCTTTGTTTGGCCCACACAGTAGTTTATATAAATCTGGATTAGTTGCCAACATTTAAAAATTGGTAGAATTGTTTTATCTGGGAACATATAAAATCTGGATTTCTGATTTTTTCTTAAAATTCTGGAAAATCTAAAAACCTGGGCCCCCAGCCCACAGGACAACGAGTGGCAGGAGATATGAAATTGCATCTCCCACCGAGGCTGTGAGCTTCTCAAGGAGAGAGGGGCATTCTGTCTCCTGTACCCCAGCACCTGACACCGGGCCTGGCTCAGGCAGGGGTCATGACAGTTTAATTCCTTTCCTTCTATATCATGCACAAGTTTCAAAAACATGTGAATGAAGAGTCCCATACATACAGGGTTCTGACCTTTATTGTGCCATGGACCCGCTGGCAGTCCGAAGAAGCCGAGGGGCCCCTTCTCAGAATGAGGTTTTCAAACTTATAAAACAAACAGTACACATGGTTACAAAGGAAGACAGTTATATTGACAGCAATTATAAAAAACATTTTAAAACATAATTGTGACTTGGTAATACATGTTTTTTATTGACACATTAAATAATGAGACCTAGGGGCAGGTCTAGTAATTATTGTAATTTTGAAGCACTGATGATCACGAACAATATTCTGAGAGATCTGCAACAGCTATAACAAGGCATGAAAAACACCTGAGATTCCTGTCAGCAATGGGGCTGCTAAAGTCACAGGGACAGGTAACACCACAGGAATTTGTGGCCTACATTCATGATGGGAAGAGCTATTACATTTTAATTGCAGGCTAATGATGAAGATAAAGATGTTATTTTTTTCTCATCCAAGTTCACAGACGCCAAGAATCCTACCCAGGGGTCCCATGGATTTCAGGTCAAGACCCCTGTTATTAGGAGGAGGTGCTAATGGCAGCTACAACAGAACCACAATAACAGAGAAACACAATCCCATAGAAACCTCCCCAGTCTTGGGTGTTCTCAGTTAGGGCAGGATGGATGTGCAAATTAGATCACTGTTTCTGGAGGGCTCTTGGGGGCCGTGTGTTCCAAGAATCTTAAAAATGTGCATTTGCTTTAACCCAGCAATTCTGTTTCTAGGAAATAAAGATGTAGCCATAGGAAAATTGAGTGTGAGGCTGTTTATCACAGCCAAGGGCACAGCCAGCTTTTGTGGGTCCTGAAGCTTACACAATTGAGAGGGCCCCAATGACAAAAAGAAGACAAGATGGTGAATATAAAATTGCTAGACCCTTCCTGGGCATTTGGAAGGGTCCTGAGGACGTGAAGGACTCTGCAGCCAAAGCGTCACCCGCTTCACTTGACTCAGCCCAATTATAGCACGACTAGTATTATGAATAATCTAAAATTAGAAACAACTGAAAACGGTATCAGGGTTTGATAGTAAATCATAGCACATCCACACAAAGGAATATGACCAGTCGTTTAAAATAGCATGAATGTAGAGATGTACTTAGTGACAAGATGCCCCAAACATAATAGGAAGTGAAAAGGTAGGTTATAAAATATGTGAAAGATCCCCGTTGTGCTGCAATTATGTTAGTTATGTGGAATAGGATGTTAGAGGGGACTTTTCCTGTCTCGGGATTGCTACTCTCCCCCAGAGCCTCAAAAGCAGCACCAGAGGCAACGCGGCAGGACCCCCGCAGCGGTTGTGACATCCTCACCCCGTCACCTGCCTCCAGCCTCAAGCAGGCGCTGACCTGGCCAAGGACGATGGGTGCTGAGGCTTTCCATGGGGAGAGATGACCAAGCGCTGCGCGTCACCCTACGCGGCTCAAGCCCAGGGACCTGGCGCTTAGAGGGCACAGAGCCTGAGCCCACCTCTCCCATGGAAAGACCTGAAAATGCGAGGATGGCGGGAGCTGCCCTGGTGAGAGCCGAGGTGGGGTGGGGTGGGGTGGCTGTGGGAGCGTCCTGTGCTTCCAGAGCGAGCTTGGCAGCAAAAGGAAAGAATGTTTCCAAAGGAGGACCAGTTGGACACAGTGCCAGGTCGCTGGGCAGGAGCCATCCCAAACGATCCCTGTCCAAGACGCCTGCCTTCTGCCTACGGAAGCACTTCTCCGTTGGAGGGGAGGGGGCAGGCACAGGTGGTGAGCCAGGGGTGTGTCCCCTGAGCCCAGGAACCAGCAGGATGAGACCGCAAAGAAGGCTGCACAACCCCCAAAAATGTCTGCCTCATGAGAGCAAGGGCCGGAGTTTGGGCATCTGCCACCCAGAGGTGTCTGATGCCAGGGTACGATGATTCCGCTCCAAACAGACCTGTCACTTTCCTTTACCTTCCCCGAGCCCCGCTGAACCCTGAGCCTCCATCAAAGACGTGGACGCAGACCCATCAAAGACGTGGACAAGCAATCCTTGCTGTCCCTGCCACAGGCTTCCGCACTGCGTCTGGCTGAGAGCCGCAGGGGAAGAGAAGCTCTGAGAAACTCGGTTTGTTTGTGTAACTGAGATGTAATTTCCACTTGGTAAAGTCCCCCCTCAGGTACAGTTCTGTGTTTTGATAAACACATTCAGCCATGTACCCACCGCCACAGTCAAGATGTAAAACGTTTCCATCACCTGCAAAGCTCTCTTGTGCAACCTCTATTGTCAACGCCGTTGTCTGTCCCCAGTCCTTAGCACTCTGTTTTTCTGCCATACGCTCTCCTTTCTCAGAATGCCATGTGACTGAAATCCCACAGCAGGTAGACTTTTCAGTCTGGGCTCTTTCCCTTAGTGTAATGCACTTGACAGTATTGATTCCTTCCTATTACTGAGTAGTAGTCCATGGAGTGGATGTACCACAGCTTGTTAAACATTCACCTACTGAAAAAAACATCTGAGTTGTTTTTTGGCTGGAATTCTAAATAAAACTGCTAAAACGTCCACATGTAAGTTTTGGCGTTGACATAAGTCTTGGGTCAATACCTGGGAATGGGAGTGTTGGGTCTTGTGGCAGGTGCACGTTTAACTTTCAAAGACACTGCCAAACTGTTGTCCAAAGCGATTGCTCCATTTTTTAATTCCCATCAGCAAAGTACAAGAGTTCTAGTTGCTCCTCGTCCTCACCAACACTTGGTATTGATATTGTTGTTTTTCATCCATTTCATAGGAGTATGGTAGGAGACTAAAGGTTTTGTTGTTGTTGTTAATCCTCACCTAAGGATACTTTTCCCATTTATTTATTTTATTATTATTATTTTTAGAGAGAGTAAGAAGAAGATAGGGAGGGAGGGAGGGGGAGAGAGAGAAACATCAATGTGAGAGCAGTCCTTTATTAGATATGTCTTTTGCAAATATACTTTCCAGAGACTGAAGTTTTCTTTGAATTCAGCTGGATTTTTTTTTAAACTTCTAGTTTTGAAATAATTTCAAACTGTCAGAAGAATTGTTAAAATAGTACAATAACTCCCATATATCCTTCACCCAGACTCACCAACTGTTAGCAATTGTTAACATTTTGTGTTGTCACCTTCTGTCTCTAGATACACATACTTTTCCCCAAAACCATTTGAGAATATGTTGCATCATTACCCAACTATTTCAACATGTATTTCCTAAGGGGGAAAAAAGACATTCTCTCACACACCATAGTAGAGTTATCAGTTCAGGAAATAACATTGTTATTATCTAGTCCTCAGGCCAGATCCAAATTTCATTGTTGAAATGCTTCAAGAGTGTCCTTTACAGCAATTTTCCCTCTGATCCAGGATCCACTCCAGGATCATGTCTCCAGTCTTCTTTTGTTGGGGACGGTGCCTAATCTCTCCTTGTCTTGTATGACATTGACACTTTAGATGAGTCTGGGCCGGTTTGGTAAACTGGTTTTCAACCTGAGTTTGTCTGATATTTCCTCTGCCAGGTTCTGCCTTTTTTGACAGAAATACCACAGAAGTGGGGTCTTTCTCAGATCACCACATCAGGAGTGCTTCATACTCCACCGAGAATAGCTTTTAACATGCATTTGGTGGTGGTGGGGTGGGGGGATACACTGGAAGGAGGATATTCACCTAAAAATAGAGTTGGGAGGATATCAGGGGATTTTACTTTCTCCTTTGACTTATGCATAGAGTGGCCTTTACCCAGCAAGCATTTAATCCAGTCACCCACCACCTCCAAACTCTGCCCTCTTACCCACTTAAACTAGACCCTGGCCTTCGGTGCGCCAGGGAGAAGGAGGTCAACATCAAAAGGTTAAGAATATTACACAATGGAATCTTTGTCTTTTGAATTCCTAATATCTCAGGTCCTCCCACCAAAGGGATTATCTAGGGTCATTTTTTTACTGAATGCAATTTTCACTTCCTAGTCATGAGATCCAATGACACTGTATTTTTGGAGTTTTTATACGGTCAATTTATATGATTTGTGAGTGAAAAGAAAAGATATTAAAAAAGGTGAAAAGTCATCTGCTTCCATGAACTGACATTTTTGAATTGTGACCAGAAACCTCCGTAACCTGGGGCTCTTTTTCGTTTTTTTGTTTTGTGTTGTTTTTTGTTTTGTTTTGTTTTGTTTTTTGCTCTTTCACCGAGACTGACAGCTGTCAGAGAGGGCTGGGGGCGGGAGGACTTATATGTCACTGCAGACATCATGGAAATTCTCAGTGTGGCATCTTCAGGAGGAGGAGGAGCTTGGAGGCCGGCACCTCAAAGGGGAAAATACCTCCAGCTCAGTCCCCAGGCTGGCGTTCCTTCCTCCTAAATGCCTCTCATCTCTCCATCCTCATGCCCCTGAGGGTTCAGCTCGAACCTGGATTGTGGCCTCCGCCACAGGCTTCTTGGCCTCCCTGTCTTCAGGCGGTTCTGTGGCTGAAGAATCTTCCCAGAACCTGTTGTTCTGTTTCCTTCTCGTGGCTCCACACTGCCCCCCTGCCTCCCAGGTAAATAGGTTCCCTGAAACACTGACAACATTCCTGCTTCCCCACCCTCGGGTCCCACCCTGCCTCTGCCCCTACCCCTACCCCACACCCTAGCCAACCGTGGGTGCTCCCTTACCCCCGCATTGCCCTTTCTGGCCTAGCTGCCTTTGTCCACGCAGCTCTCCGCCCCGGAAGGCCTTCCCCTGCCAGCTCTGCCTGCTCAGACCTGGACCACCCTTCAGAGGCAAGCATCACCGTGACCTCTTTTAAGAAGTCTTCCGCAAACCTCTGCTGAGTGGCTCCTATGGGCTAGGTCAGTGGCCGGCAAACTGGCTCTCGAGCCACATGCGGCTCGCGAGCCTCGGTTTGCCGCTCTGTTGACTAGTGAGTTTGCTGACCACTGGGATAGGGGCTTAATCACAAGGAACAACAATAGCCTGTAATTATTGGAATCGAGAGTCTAGGTCAGTGGTCGGCAAACTCATTAGTCACCAGAGCGGCAAACCACGGCTCAAGAGCCGCATGTGGCTCGCGAGCCGCAGTTTGCCGACCACTGGGCTAGGTGCTGTGCCAGGCCCTGAAGAGATAGCAATGAGAGTGACACGGGCCTTTTGGGGTTCACAGTCCATCAGAGAGTGAAGAAATACACACACATAAACAAGGACACAAAGGTTGCATTAGAAGGGAAGGTTAGAAAAATGATATTTGCAGCAACAAGTTTAAAAAGTTGCTTCTGTAGGTGGTATATTAGTTTGCTAGGGCTGCCAGAACAAAATACCACAAACTGAGGCAGAGGTGGAGAGCTTAAAAAATACAGAGATAGATTGTCTTCATTCTGGAGGCTGGAAGTTCAAGGTCAAGGTGTCGGGATGGCTGTACTCCCTCCGAAGGTGTGAGGGAAGGGTCTGTTCTTGGCCTCTCTCCTAGCTCCAGTGGTTCCCTGGCTTGTGCAACACAATTCCAGTCTTCACAGGGAGTTGTTCCTGTGTATATGTCTCTGTGTAAGTGCCCCTTTTTATTAGGGCACCAGTCATGTTGGATTAGGGGTCCCCCCGCTACTTCAGTCTGATCTCCTCTTAACTAATTAACATCTGCCACCACCCCATTTCCAAATCAGGTCATACTCTGAGGTGCTGGTGGTTTGGACTTCAACATATGAATTTTCTTTTTCGGTTTGGGCAGGGGAAGTACAAAGTTCAACCGACAGCGGGTGCGTAGAGGCCAGAACCCAAAGGACACGGATGAGCATGGAAGGCTAGAACTGGAGGCGCCGGCTCAAGCTAAAGTCACCCGTGTGAGGAAGGCAGCTGGGTCAGAAGAGGGATCTGGGGAGAACGTAGAAGCGGCTCACGGGATTTAAAAAGATAAGCTATCTCTGTGTGGTATGCACTGTCCAATCTTCTGTGTTCCTGCGAAAGCTACCTCTGCTCTATACAGTGGAGGAGGGGAGGGGAGTGCAGGTGTGCTGGCCCAAAGCCAGGACAAGGTCAAACCAGCACTGCCCGCAGGAGGCCAGGGCTCCTGGGTCACATGGGCTAAACCTCACAGCATGGAGGAGATGAGGCAATCCTGCCCGAGGGAGCAGAGCGAGAAGGAGACTCGAGCAGCAGCTTTGTGAGGGAAGAATGAAGCAGACATAACATTGCATTTGGCATCAGACTTCCATATGTATTCATTTCTGAGGGCACATTTGATTCTCAGAAACATCTTGTATGGTAGAAATTATTGTCCCTCTTTTACTGCCGAGTGTCACACGGTGGGCCAAGGGTGACGTGTCTTCTTCGAGGTCCCCCCGTAGGTACCAACCGAAGCGGGATGTGAACTCAGAAAATCTGACAGCAAAGCTCCTTCCAGAGCCCCTCAGGGGCACTCTGACCACAGGCTCCTCTTCAGTAGCTTGGGGCACCTCATGTACTGGTGGATTAAGGAATGTTTCCGTGCCGCCGCCTCATAAGCCATTGTCACATCCATTGACTCACATCTGATTTCACCACAGATCACTTCCCATGACCAGGGTTTTACCCCAAGCTTGAGCCATGAGTTCCTGCATGGGCTGCAGGCTCTTCGGCATCACAAGAGCTTGGTTGGGTGGGCAATGCAGCCGAGAGGTGTAAAGGCCCTCACCGGATGGGCGGGAGTCAGCAGATAGACTTCTAGTCTCCCATCCTGCAAGTGGGTGTGTGCAGGCTTGCAGGGTCCTGGTGGGATGTAAGACCCTGTCTCCCACCTGCTGTAGAGACACCCTGGCATGGGCTTTTCTTTTTTCCATGACTCACCCTACCCACTCCCTTGTCCCCTTACTGGGATCACCTCCTCAGTAAACTACTTGCACCAAGGCCTTGTCATGCTGCTTTTGGAGGAACCCATGCTAAGAGAGCAATGCAGGCCCTAGTGGGAATGAGGAGGAACCCTTCCCAAGGAGGCCATTCTGAATGGACTCAGAGCCAAACATGAAGAGGCCAGCAAAGCCGAATGGGTTATGGACCATTGAATAGGGTCTTGCTTTAGAGGTGAAGTTGGAGAAGGAGGCCTGGGCATATCTCAGAGGTTGGCGAGTTTGGGCTCCATTTAAACATAGCAGAGACATGCTTGGATTTGTATTTCTGAAGGGCCACGTGGGCTGCTGAATGGAGGATGGATTGGCCAGAGCAATACTAGGGTCAGAGCGATCAACCAGGAGACCATTGTCATAACTGAGTGTAGATTGGAGGCCCAGACTAGGGAAGTGGCGATGGCCTGGAGGGAAGATGACAGAGTCCCGGGCAGTTCAGAAAGTGGAACTGCAGGACTTGGTGAGAACCTGGGTAAGTCAGGGTTTGGGGGCCGAGAGAGGTGGGAGAGAGAGCGTCAGGGCAGACTCCAGGCTTCTGGTGTCTTTCCCTGATGGAGGGGACATGGGGAAGAGTAGGGAGGAAGGGGACATGTTGGGCATCAGCTCTCGTGGATTACAAAGGTCTCTGGAGCATGTGGGATCTGTGTGTGGTGATCAGGAGGGTGGTTGGGCTTGGAGCAGAGGCATCTACCTAGTGACCTCAGTCGTGTCCCTCATTTCAGGGCCTGTTCCTGCTGCTGAACCAAGAGGGTTGCTTGGGGTGACCTCAGGGTCCTGCAGCTCAGCAGGAAGAGCCTCGGCTGCTTCTCCTCCCCTGACTCCAGTACCTTCTTCACCCCCAGCTTGGAGGTGGAAGCAGACAAGCTGAGTCCAGACCACTACTCTCCCCAGGCCTACCACCCCCTTTCCAAGCAGGACACTGTGCTTCCTCTAGGCCCTAGGCCCAGGAGGTCCAGCCTGTTCCAGGAGGTGGGAGATGTGGAGGCACCCGGTCCCAGACTTTGGAAACCTCCCTCTCATTGGTCTTCACAGCAGTACCAGCTCCCAAACAATTCAGGAGGCCCAGGGGGAAGCGGACTTTGCCAAGTCACAGCCCTACCTCTGGCGGGAGTGGATGGGGTGGGGAGACATCCCAGTGGATATGGAGAGCAAGGCAGCAAGATGGGAGAGGGTCCAGCTCAGTCCTGGCTAGGATTCCGGCAGGAAACAGAACCACTCAAGGTGACGGGCTGAATAAAAAGAGGGGCACGGTGCAGGGAACCAACAGAAGGGGAGGAGCACGCCATTGGCAACAGCAGAACACAGTTACCTTCCTAGGCCTGCAGGCTCCCGAGGCAGCAATGGTGTGCTCGTTCCAGAGCCAGGCTGGCCCTTGGAGCCGTAGCATCAGAATGTAGCAGCTGCCAGCACTGTGGCCCCACAGAGAGGAGCAGGGGGACCAAATGCTTTGACCTCTCCTCTCTTGCTGGTCTCCTGCCACAGCCTCTTGTTGGCTGAACCAACCAGAAAGGTTCACAGAAGTCAGCCTTCCAGGACACAGAGGGGACAGAGGACAGACCTGGGGCAGACAGAACAGCAGCTCCCTGTGGTATCTGGGTGCAAGTGCCAGCTACACTGCTTTGCAGATGTTCAAGGAGTTTTGTCACGTCTTCCTTTTCCTCATCTGTAGAGTGAACATAACAACAGGCTAGCTGGCCAGCTACTCAGTATTTCCCTCCCATTGTCACTCCCATGTATTTTATTCAGCAGCAGGCAGCCTCACCCCATGTACACATAGGCACGCCCACAGCACCCCAATGTTCACATGGGACTTGATGCCTTTTGCAGCATCTTGGTCTGCAGTGCTTGGAGTTTGAGGACCTGGGTCAGCTCTATACCCTCCCTTTACCTATCTGAATCTTGATTCACTCACCTATTTAAAAAGTCACCATAAAAAATTTTCATCTTTTTCATTTTTATCCACATCCTTTAGTACCTATCCCCATGTGCCCTGAGATGTTCCTTCAGGAAAGAGCTGGATGCACTAAGGAGCATGTACAAGCAACTCCAAAGGCACTGGGAGGACAGACCATGAATCAGGCAGCGAGTTCACAGGGTGTATCTTACTCATATCTGCATCACTGGTACCTAGCACAGTCTCCTCTTCCTCATGGACAGAGGATAAACGTAGAATGTGTGTCTGTGTTTTGGGTACTCAGACCAAGCCTGGCAAACAGAAGGGGCTCCCATGTGTGTAATCGGTCCACAAAAGGATGACTGAATTCAGTGGGGCCCAGAGGCCATATCTGAGTGTGGGCTTCATGACCCAGGGAAGCCAGCAACAGATCCCCGGGGCCAGGATCTCCCTCTTTGCATGTAAGAAGTCAAGGCCTTGGCAACAGCTGCAGCCAGCTGGCACCGGGTCCCGGCGAGAGTTATTGTTTGGCCAAAACAGGAAGCCGCTCGAGGGGAAGTGTGGCCTCGCCTCAGTGAACCCCTGAAGAATGGCCCCCGAGAAACGTGGGGACGTGCAGGCGGGCACGGGTGGTGTTGCCGCTGCACCCACCCTCAGGCCCGCAGTGGACCTCAGTTGACCCCTGTGGCCTGGTGTCGTGAGGACAGGGCTGGGAACCAGGGGACTGGGTTCTAGTCTTGTGGGACCTTGAGCATGTCACTGCCCTTCTCAGGACGTATCTTCTCATCTGTCAACTGATGGATTTGAACTATGCATTTGCAGCTGAATGGATCCCCATCTGGCTGTTTCATTGATCCCTCTGGCTGCCTGTGGCCTGATGTCATCGGGTGCCAATGAGGCTCATGGAATGACCGTTTCCCACCAGGAGAAGGGAAAGCTGATGGCTCCATAGCACTTCACAATCAGTAAAGGTCCACCTCCTCATTTCATTTGAACCCCAACAGTTATATCAAGAGGTAAAGGTGGGGCCCTCTTGCCCGTCACCGGGAGCCAGCCTCCCCTCGCCTCTCCTCTCCCTGCCGAAGCCCAGGGGACGGAGCGGGAAGCCAGGACCATGTTCTGACACAAGCTAATGGCCCTCGATTACCACAATCCAGCCGGCTTCGACTGCAAAGATGAAACAGAATTTAGAAACTTTATTGTTTGGCTTGAAGACCAGAAACTCAGACACTACAAGGTTGAAGACAGAGGTAATTTCAGAAACATCCACAGCAGTGACTGGCCCAAGTTCTTGAAAAGTATGTCACAGATGTTAGCTGTCCTTTCAAGATTCAAGATCGACAAGAAGCAATTGACTGGCTTCTTGGTTTAGCCGTTGGACTTGAATATGGAGATAACGCTGAAAAATACAAGGACTCGGTATCTGATCATACAAAAAATGCTGACAATGCAGCTAAAAATACAGAGCCATTGGTCAATTTGGTTGTTAATAATCCTGATTTTAAGGCTGGTGCAATGGCTTTGGTTAACCTTCTTCAGATTCAGCATCATGATGATTACCTGGTAATGCTTAAGGCAATTTGCATTAAGGGTCCAGGAGCGCCTGACACAGGATGCAGTTGCTAAAGCAAATCAAGCAAAAGAGGGATTGCCTGTTACTTTAGACAAGCATATTCTTGGTTTGGACACAGGAGATGAGTTCTTTTTTTTTTTTTTTTTATTAAGGTATTATATGTGTACATATCTTACCATTGCCCTCCCCACACCCCACTCCCATATATGCCCCCACCCCCCAGAGTTTTGCATCCATTGGTTATGCTTATATGCATGCATACAAGTCCTTTGATTGATCTCTTATCTCCCCCACCTCTCCCTAACCTTCCCCTTGTAATTTGACAGTCTGTTTGAAAACGACAAGTGTTGGCGAGGATGCGGAGAAAAAGGAACCCTCGTGCACTGCTGGTGGGATTGCAGACTGGTGCAGCCACTGTGGAGAACAGTATGGAGTTTCCTCAAAAAACTGAAAATGGAACTCCCATTTGATCCAGTAATCCCACTCCTGGGAATATATCCGAAGAAACTAGAAACACCAATTAGAAAGGATATATGCACCCCTATGTTCATAGCAGCGCAATTCACCATAGCTAAGATTTGGAAACAGCCTAGGTGCCCGTCAGCAGATGACTGGATCAGAAAACTGTGGTACATCTACACAATGGAATACTATGCTGCCATAAAAAAGAAGGAATTCTCATCATTTGCAGCAACCTGGGAGGAATTGGAGAACATTATGTTAAGTGAAATAAGTCAGTCAATGAAAGAAAAATACCACATGATCTCACTCATTTATGGATAATAAAGAACATTATAAACTTGAACAAAAAGATAGATACAGGAGATGAGTTCTTAATGAAGCTGCTCAAATTCTGTGATTGCTGCAGATAGAAGAGCTCAGAGAGCTACAGACAATAATTAATGAAGCCATAGTAGCTGTTCAGGCAATTATTGCTGACCCAAAGACAGGCCACAGAATGGGGAACGTTGGAAGATGAACCTTTCAGGATTTCAGCCTCTCGCCTATTTAGTACAGCTGGGAACCATGCACACCCTGGTATGTGTTTCAAAATCAAACATCACATTTTCAAGGGAAGAATCCCAGAAAATTGACTGTGTTTTAGAGATTTACCATCATTGCTTTTTCTTTAATAAAGTTTGAGAAAACGGGTGGGGGGGGTGGGGGGGGCAGAGGTAAAGGTGGGATTCATGGTTCCATCTCACAGAGGAGGACACAGAAGCTCAAAGTCAGGATTTGAACCCACACCCCTGGCCTTTATCTTGAAGCTCTTGGACAGCCTCATTGGATGAGTGAATGAGTGCATGTTCAGGCTGCAGAGGGAGATGGCCATCCACCACTGCCAGGTGACTCTAGACAGAGGGCCGCTAGCAGGCAGGCACTGTGCAAGCCCAGAGGAAACAGAAGGTCCCCTGCCTGAGGGAGGAGCTTGACTGGAGGGCTGGCAGCTTGAGGCCTGCTCAGTCTGTCTGCTGTGTTTTTTATTTTTCTCAATTCAGGCTCTGCCACTTACCTACTGTGTGACCCAAGCAGGCCACTCCACGTTCTGCCTCAGCGACCTCAGTGGTCATTTAGAGATGACAGCTGTCCCGCTGAGCCTGGGCTGGGTGGGGATCCAATGAGCTGATGGGAGATGGAGGCTCATGGTCATGTGGATGTGCTGGTTGCTCATCCAGCATCTGTTCACCTCTTCCTTCCTCAGAGGATCCCAATGCTGCTCAGCCTCCCTATCCCCAGGTTTAACACGGGGTCTTAGTGAGTCAGCACGTGGCATCCCCTCAGAGGCTGTTATTGGTTAGAAATACTCAAGTCATCCTATTTGAACCAAAGAAAAAGGCTTACAGCCTGGGGTTGGGAGAGAAGTCCTCTCTGGCACTCTCCCGCCAGTTGTTCGCCTGGAAGCCTGTAGCTCCCATTGCCACTGACTGGCAGCCGACTTCCATTCCTGAGGAGAGAGACAGCCATCATGGGGCCACAAGGGAACCAGCTGCAGACAAGAGAGAAATAGAAAAGTCTGTGTTCCCGACGACAGCAGGGCCTGCTGGAGGTGCTGGAGACACTCACTCTGGACAGGCAGTGGTGGGAGACGATTCGGTTCCTTGTTGTATTTAGACATTGGAGCCAGGGTGTTCTCTTACTTGCAGCCAACGGTGTCTTCAGTGCCCCTTGCTATCTTTCAGTTTCTGATGCACAGAGGGGGATGGGGTGCCCTCCCCACGTTGGCCCACTCTTGATATTCAAGCTGGGAGGACAGTTGCGAAACCTCTGGGCACCAGGCCAGAGCTGATGACTTGTTCACAGCTTTTTGGAAGCTCTGCATTCTTTCCTGTGTTTCTTGAACCAGACAATTCCTCCCTTTCCACAACTGGTCTCTGGCCTGGGCCCAGGCAACCCCACTGACATTAATGCTGCAAGATTGATGGGGCAGGGAGACAGAGAGCCTGGACTTTTGAGGCCCCAGCCCCAGATGCATTCTTTGCTCAGCCTGTTTTTCCCCCTTCCCTCCCCACATAGGCCTTAGCCACTTTGCAGTCTTAAGATTACAGGTTTTAGAACATAAGGGCCCTTGAAGATGATCTAGTACAACCTTCTTGGTGTACTAAAATGGAAACTGAGGCCCAGTGTAGGCAAAAGGCTTGCCCTGGGTCTTATGGAGCTGGGACTAGAACCCAGGTACCTTGACTCCCAGCCCAGGACTCTTCCCATATACGACAAGAAGGTCATAAATTGACATGACCTTTTCTGCGCTGATTAGGGACTGATTCTTGGTGTCTCTTGTCTTGATCCTCCTTTTCCATCCCTATGACTGCTGCTCTGATTCGGGCTTCATGGTCTCCTGCCTGGGTGTTGGCCTCATTCTAAAAGTCTGTCCAATTCCCATCTGCAATCCTGCTCCCGACACAGCAGCCAGAGGCTTGTCCTTAATACCAAGCCGATTCCGTCTCACCTGCTTCACCACCTATAGGACAAGATCCAGGATCCGTAACCTCGCTTAAGGGGCCCTCATGACTGGCCACTGCCCAACATCAGCTGTCATAAAAGACCTATATTCCTTACTACTAACTCAATTGATGCCTCCTCCCATCTGTCAGCTTTCCCAGGTCCCTCCTTCTGTGAATGGCGCTGTGTCTGAGTTTATCATGGAACCTTTCTTAGGATGGGAGGGTCTGATGCCAGCTGTCTGCTTCACTGGATGAAGAGGGCTTCCAAAGCAGGGATAATATCCACTCAGCATCACTGCCTGCCAGCACCCTTCACCAGATGTGACCTTGCTCCTGTGCAGTTTCCTCTTGTTGGTTCCAAGTTGTCTGTCCATAGCCCTGTGAAGGCAAAGACCACAGGGGCAAATGATAGGAGAATCTGATTCTTCATGGGTTCCATCCCACCCAACTGAGTCCCTCTGCCAATCTGACTTGGGTGTGAATGTATCTCTACTAAAGACAACAGACTCTGAGAACCAGGCCAGGCCTGGGGCTTCGGGAAGAAGAATAATTATGAACAATAAAATGTCAATAAGTACATAGCTATCAACAATTGAATCTAAAAATCAAAATAAACGAACAAGGAATCTAATGAGCAAATAAACTGATGAATAAAATAGACCCAGAGGCAGAAAACATAGAAATGTAACAGATTGACAAATCTCAGAGGGAAGGGGAGGGGGAGAGAAGAGATTAACCAAAGAACATGTGCATATATGCATTACCCATGGACACAAACAATAGGGTGGTGATGATCTGTGGGTGGGGTGGGAACTGGGTGGAGGGGCATAATGAGGGGGGGGGGGAAGAGAGGGGACATCTGTAATACTCTCAACAATAAAGATTTTTTTTTAAAAAAGAAACCCAAACCATAAAATCTATACTAGGTATTAAAAAAAGAAAAAGTCTACTATGAACTTGTTTATTTTATAGTTGGAAAAAATTAGACAACAGTGAGAAAGAACAATTCTAGTTCCAACTCTGTTGACAACTGGACATGTGGCCTTGAACAAGTCAGTCATCCTTTTCAAGACTCAATTTTCTTGTTCATCTGTTCCTTCCTTCATTCTAGAAATCTTCCCTAAGGACTCATCTGTGCCAGCTGAGGACTATGGATCCAAAAGTTAATCAGAATCTAAACAAATAAGAAGATGTTTAACCTTGTTTGAAACCAGAGAAATCCCAATTAAAACTGAGCTACAATACCATATCTCATCTATCAGTTTGGCAGAAACCCCAAAATTTAACAATGCACTCTATTGGCAAGACTGTGGGAAAACAGGCCCTCTTGTACATTGTTTGATGGGAATACAAAATTGTGGAGGGAAATTTGGTAAATTCTAGAAAATGACGTATGTGTTTACCCTTTGATCCAGCTATCCCACTTCTCTGAATCTGATCTGCAAAAATAAAACAAGATGTATGCATAAAGCTATTCATGGAAGCACCATCTGTAATAGTAAAAAAAAAAACTAGAAACCACCCAAATGTCCGTCAATGGGGATTAGTTGCCCACACAAGGGATGACTTTGCAGATAGAAAAGAGAAGGAAAAGTATATATAGATGCTGTGATGACATCATTTCCAGGGTACAATGTTATATAAAAAAGCAAAGTGGAATAAAAAAATATATAGTGCACTATCATTTATTAAAGAAAGGGAATACATATTTTCTTTAATGTTAAGAAGTCAGTTAAAATATAAAAAATAAAACTTTAAAATTGTTATCTATTGGAGAAGGGAGGAAATAGGGTAAGGGGAATAGGGATAGAAGCTAGACTTCTCTGAATATACCTTGTTTTGTAGATTAATTTTAGAACCAGGTAAATGCTTTACATAAAAATAAAACAAAGTTAAACCCAAATAAAAGTCAGGAGCAATCCCAAAAAAAGCAAAAGCAAAATTAAATAATTCAATCTGTTTATTGACTTCATGGCTTCACCATGCAGAGTGGAGTTATTTGGAGTGATTTAGAAACCTGGTGACTGGACTGCACATCGCTCGTAGGATATAAATTCTAAAGACAAAAAGAACTGCAAATAAATAGTAAAATGTTTTCAGTCATCATATATGTTTAGAAATACTACTGGTATTGTTATTCTGAGGTTTAGAGAAAGTCTGAGGAAACAAATCAGTTATCATTGTTAGGAAGCAAGATTTTCAGTATTAGAGAAAAGAGATACAAATATAAAATCAAAGAACTTAAGTAAAATCCCTATATCTTAGCTTTTATTTAAAATATCACTATGAACTCCTGACATATGTACATGTATTTTTTAAAGAAAGTATTTCCCAGATCTGTACATTGAAAAGCCCAAATGCTTTTCAAATAGCACTGAGCACACCTAGCATTCAGTTTGGTGGTATCTAAATACCTCCTTGGAGAAATAGCTGATTCCAGCTATAAATGAAGAAGGAGTGATAAAATTAAAATATTATTATGTTGAAAATCTCCGACAAAATAGTGGATCTAGGTAATGGTTTTCAAAAGCTTCTAAAAGTGCAAAAATCAGACAACTAAGCCTTGGGGGCCTTTTGAGGAAAGTACACACACCTCTTATAACGTATTCTTGCCAACACTTTGAATCTGAATTTAATCAGATCTAACTACTAATTTCTAGGAAAGGCAAGGGACCAAAGACTATGTCAAACAACACCATGGGAGACACAGTAGGAGAAGCCAGAATGTGGAATAGTACAGGGAACAAATAACACGGTTTATTCAATGAGTAAGTGGGATAAAAAGAGAAGGAGAAACTTATAGAATGAAAGAGATATAAAAGAGCTAACAACCAAGTGAAATGTATGAATCTTATTTGGATCTTCATTTTGAACAAACCAACTTTAAAAAGACCATCTATGAGATAATTATGGAGCAATTTCAACATTACTGGATATTTGATGATAAAAAATGTTATTAAAATATAAGTATGATAATGGTATTCCAGTCATGCCTTTATCTTTTAGAAATACATACAACAATATTCATGATTTGAATGTTTTGGAGTTGCTCCAAATAACCCAGTGAGGGAGAAGTTGGGGGATGTAAATGAGACAAGAGTGGCTTCCGTCTGTGAAGGTTGAAGCTGGGGGAGGAATATGCAAGGTTCTTTGTACTGTCCTGGGTTTTTTTGTTTTCTGTTTTTGTATGCTTGAAAATTTCCACAATAGAATGTTGTTGTTGCTCCCAAGGAGGTAGGAAGGAGGACTTAGACATATCAACCAAAGAGACCAGTTCCCTCTGAGGTAGTGAGGAGGCCTTGTTTGGGAGTGAATTTAGGTAGGAATGTACATATAGAGGTAGGAGTTTTCAGGAGAGGGAAGAGCAAGTGCAAGAAAGTTTCACATCTGGGGAGGGCAAAATCTCTGCATTGAGTGAACAAAGGGGCATGTCAGGGTGGTGGCTGAGAATAAGATGAGGAGTATCTTTGAGGGCCTCGATTGCCCAGCCAGGAGCCCCTAAAGGCTCTGTGTTGTAGCAATGTCACCCAGGCAGCTGGACAGGTTGGAGGCAGAGATCTGGATGGGTGTGAGGAGACCTCAGCAGAACCTGGGCAGGGGTTCTGGAGAGAGAAGAGGAGGCCAGAGTTGGAGCATGCCGTGCGGGAGACTGAAGGAGATGGGCAGCTGAGTGTGGAAGTGCTGGTGAGAGAGGCAACCATGATGGGGTCAGTTTCTGGGCAGTTTGGTGGATGTTGGTGCCATTATTCAGACAGGGTTGGAGGATCAAGTTACGCCCCTTCATGGAGAGCCCTGACTGGGAGGCAGGGGCCTGGGTTCTGCCCCTGCTCTGCTGTCTGGCTGTGGACCCCAGGGCATGTCTTTGTCTCTTTCTGACGGATGGGTACGACCTCAGAAGCAAGGGGTAGGAGCCTCAAATCAGAAGTTCCCCAAATCTATCACCGGACAGATTTGTGCCCAGCCCATGCATGCATCCTTTTTGCCTTCAAGATCATGAGTTCTCATCTGGCCTCGCTGACAATCCAGTTGTGTGATGTCAATGGCATTTCCCTTCAGAAAAAGGAAATGAGGTTAGCAAGCGTGTTACCAGGAAAGGAAAGTTAGCTGGGCCCCACCCTCTGCAGCCCCATGCTCCCCCCTCAGAGCATGCAGGGCCCCTCTGCCTGAGCCTGGGAACAGGACCCAGAAATGTCACAGTTCAGAGAGAGACACCAACACAATATGGGTGAGTGTTGGCTGCTACAACTTTGATTTCTGAACAGGGCTGCCCCCAACAGAGTCAGCGCCCTCTCCAATGCCCATGGCCCAGCCCCTGGCCACACTTGGAGACTGAGGTCACGGAAAGTTCCAGGGGGGCTCATTAAATGTCAGCAAGGCCCTGAACATGAGCTCTTTGTCCGTGAGGAATCTGAGGCCCAGAGAGAAGAAGGGACAAGGCCAAAATCACAAGTCAGCCTCAGGTACAGGTCACATGGCACCTGGGGTCAACAGTCCAGAAAGCCTGTCATGCGGCAGGACTCCCAGAATGCCCTGCTCCTGATGGATGTCCTCAGGAAGTCTTTCTCCAGTTAAAAATATTAAGTGCCTTTATTAAACTAAACCACCCCAACCCTTAGCTTTTGACAATCTAGAATTCCTTAAAAAGCTGTTACGAAGACAAAATGAAAACAAATTCCAATCCATTCAATAAAATTGCGGTATACTTTTGAACTGGAAGAAAAAATTAACAGTAAATTGATAAATTTGGTATGTTTGGCATATCAGTTGTTTGAAGATTAATCACTTGGCAAATTGGTCATCAAGTGAATATATTTTTAGAAACTTGAGCAAGAGCCTCTCACTGATCCATCCTTCACCGCCCCCCCCCCTCCTGACTGTGAGTCCCGTGGGCAGGCCCAGGTCCAGCTGCCCTCTTTGCCCCTAACCTTGGCCCAGCGCCTGGCACACAGTGGGATCAGGCGTTGGTAGTCAATTGTGTAGTAGACTGATGTTAGACCTGAATGTCCTCAAGGGTTGGAGGCAACAGGGTGGAAAAACCCCTCACCTTTGCTCTTATTGCAAAAGTCAACTTGGGTCATACTTTCCACTGTCCCCCCTGCAGGGAGGACGTCTGGTTCACCCTCCCACACACCCAGGGGCTGGGGGTTTTCAGGTGAAGCAGAATGAGGTGTTTGTGCTTCTGCACCTTTGCAGGATTGTTCAGCAACAATGGAGCCGGAAAAGGCAGTGTGTCCTGGCAACGTGCAGCATTGCTGAGCTTGTGTGCATGCACAGGCGTGTGCACATGTTTCCACATGCAAGTGTGGACAGCTGTGATGTGCAGTTTTGTTATGAATATGCAGATACCTATGGACCGTGTTAATTGCTATTATGTATGGAAATGTGTAAATGAAGTATATATGCATACCTATGTTTGTATAGGCATGTGTGTATACATCCATTTGTATATAAGCTTTCATAATGCAAGTACATTGAGTATATGTCCCTGTTTATCTGTGGAAGTGTACATATTTGGATAAGTGTAAATATGCATTTATTTAAGCTTTTTGCATAAATACATGTTGTGCATTTATGTTAATCCATGAGTGTATAGAATATGTGTGCATGTTGGTGTAAGGTGTGTGTGTGCTCTGTAGGTGCATCTTAATGTAAGAATATGGTATGAGATGTATGTAAGGTGCCTGTGGACACATGTGCATGGAGATCTACAAATGTGTGCATATCAGTCTGTGTGTGAAGCGTGTATGTGCACATACAAATATGTGTGGTGTGGATGATGCATATGGTTGCAGGCATATACACACAGAAGCACATCCTTCTTGCCCTTTATTTTTCTCTAGGGGAATGACAGGGCTTCTGAGTCCTACAGTGGCTGGTGGTTCTTCCAGGAACATGGCTTCCTGGACCTGAAAAGTAAGAACATCTGAAGCCCCGTGTGAGTGAGGAAGCAGGGTGGCCTGAGGCTTGGGCTCCTCTGAGAATTGCGTGGACACCCCAAGTCCACTGCTGTGGACCAGGCTGTGGAGGGCTTGGGACATCAGGGACCTCTGACCTCACTGTGTGCCCTGCAGAATGTCACTGCCACCTCCAGTCTTTGGTCCACGCCTCAGTGGTTTCCCAACTTTTTTTTTTTTTTTTTTGGTAGTAGAGCCAAAATAAAATCTTAAGTATCCTTCCATGGAAAGCAGATGAATAAGTGGGAAATGCTGCTGCTGAAGGCTGGGGTTGGGGAGGGACAGGAGGGGTCTCCATGGAATATAGTTCTAAGCTCTGAGCCTACACTGCTCCTGGGCCTTTTCAGTTTACATTCTAGTTTGTAGTTTGAAAAACATACCCACATCCATAATCTCAGCTAATTCTCATGAACTTCTTCCAGTCTGTTTGGAAAAGCTGGAAGCAGAACAGAGAAAAGGACTGGTCCTGGCTCCACTCCTGCCTCCTCTTCTACGTGAGCAACTTCTACCCCATCAGCTACTCTCACGGCCTCTTCATGTGAGGTCACATGAATCAACACCTGGAGGTGTTCCATTCGAAGCTGGCTCACTGTAAGCAGCCCCAAATGTGGGCTATTGTGCTTACAATTACCCCCATTATACAGGTGCAGAAATTGAGACCGGGAGAGGCTTTCTGACTTTGTGTGAAGTCAATCTGGAGATGCTGGGAAAGACTGGGCCCATCCTGACCTCACATGCCCACCCCCTGTCATTGGAAGCACTCTTTTTATTCTTCCAGGCTTGGCCATCCCGTGGTAACCCCACATGTGGTTCTGTGGTTGCCCACACAAGCCTAAATATAGCCAATAGGAGACCGGGGCTCCCCCTTGGTGAGTGGCAAAAGGCCCAGGGACTTGCTCTGCCTCACAGATGAGCAGATCCTGTCCAGGGAAGACTGGTGGTCTGGGTACCAAATGTGACACGCTAGAGGCTGTGCCAACCTTGTAACAGAGATTATCTTATTTCATCGGTTTGTTTCTTAAAGTCTGTGATGTCCCATTAGACAGACATGAAAATCAAGATTCCTGTGGCCTGCCTAAGGTCAAGGAGCTTCAGTCAGAACCCAAATTATTCTGATCCAAGGTCCATGTTGTTAATACCTCATCCTTCCTTATTTTGACCCTGGGGCCAGCTGGTGCAGAGGTAAGAGCAGGATCTGTAGAACCACATTGGCTTCAGATCCTAGCCTCTCTGGTGACTCCTTGTGGCCTTGGTAAGACTTTATGTCTCTCGGTCTCAGTTTCCTCACCCACATCATAGGGGCCTCATTGTCCATTATGTAGGATCATGGTGGGGACTGAATGAAACAAGGCATGGAAGTGTCCAAGTGTGGAGAGTGGCTACAGTGTTTGGACAGGTTCAAGCTTGGACTAATGAGAGGGCACAGCCTTCTCATTGCCATGTGCAAGTCCCAGCTTGAAGGGCAAAGCCCTCCCAGAAAAATTATAGCCAACAGCTATAGTTGTAAGCTTGAACCTATGGTCCGAACACATGGCCCCACGTGCCTGAGTGGTGTGGGCTTGATAGAGTTCAGGTGCATGTAATTGAGTAGATTTGAAACCCATGAGAATGTTGTAAACATCTCGACCATGCCCTTACTTTGCCTCGTGGAATCTGGCTATAAAATAGACACGGCTTGTAGTCCATGGTGCTGTCACTAGCTTTCCATTAGAGAGGACAGCGTCCCACCCAGACCCAGCTTTTATTCTCTTGTCTTTTCTCAATCCTTCACCGCCCCCTCTCAGGCTCACCAAACCTGGCTGAGCTAGCGCGGCACATAAGCCTCACTTCCTGAGGCTGAGTATGCCATGGCTGTGCCAGCTCGCCACATCCAGGGTAGGACCTGGCATGTAAGAGGGACTCAGTAAATAGCCATTCACTGTCTCTCCCCCTCCCACCACTTAGTACCATGCTTCCAAAGTTGGGGTGGGAGGGGCAGTGTTGGTTGAGCCTCTGGAAGTGTCTTGCCAGGTCATGGAAGTGGAACTACTGATGAGAGGTCAGGAGAGGGGGGCCCTGTGATAGGGCATATTTTCAAAAAATGGCCTCAGGAGTATTTTCAGGTCCACATACTGAAACCTTGTCATTCTTCACCAAGAGATGAGTCTATCACTCCTACCTGTGAACTTGTGCAGAACTTTGTGACTGCTTCAATGAACAGAATGTGGCCGACGTGACATTACGCAACTTTCCAGGCTAAATCTATAAAGGTGATACAGCTTCCGCCTGTCTACCTGTCCCTCTGTCTCTGTCTATCTCTGGATTCCAGCAGCCATATTGTGAGGAAGCCCAAGCCATAAGGAGAGACCACAGTAGGTGCTTTGGCCAACAGCCAATAGTCAGCTTCAACCTCTGGACATGTGCATGAACAACTCTTTAAATAATTTTAGTTCCCAAACTGCAAACCACCCCAGGTAGTGTCAAGTGGAAGAGAATGAACTATCCCCTCTGAGCCCTGCCCAAATGCAGATTTGAGAACAAAACAAATGTCTTTAAGCACTTAGTTTTTGGTACATAATTCCAGGTAGCAGGAACAGCCCTCCTTCCCCCACAGCCCTCTGAGTCACCCAGCCAGGTAGGGATAAGCTCCTCCCTGTGTCCCACTCCCACTCCCACAGGCATAACCTGGAGTCAGCCCTCTGTCCAGTGCTGAGCCTTCCAGGCCAAGCTGCACAGCCCTGGTTCAAAGCCCAGCTCTGTCGCTTCTCAGTTTCCTCTGTGACAAATGGGAGTTCTGATAGTGCCTCTCAGGAGTCTGGGGATTCGTGAAGTAAAGTGCCTGGCACATAGTGAGTACTTCCTAGGTGGATGCAGGGAGGTGAAACTGGAAGGAAAGAAAGAGGTCAAAGATGTGGCCCAGCCTCTGACTTAGTCAAGGGAGAGGGGAGGACTGGGTTTCAGGGAGCCTGGGGAGTGATGGGTCTGGTGGACACTGAGTGTGAGAAGCCTAGCTCTGTGCAGGCCAGGTGGGGCCCCAGATTGCTCTCAGATTGACCTGAGACGTGGGAATAAGAGGAGTGGGACTGGACAGGCTCTGGCAGATCCAGTGAAAGGTGAATGCGGAGGGGGCACAGGGGAGGGATGGAGAGCACCGCAGGCAGGAGCTAGGGGTGAGGGGGAGAGGGAACCACACCAGAGCCAGGTGGGCTCAGCCACACCTGAGCATGGATTCTCAGAAACCCAGGCCGCCCTCCCTGTTCAGACAGGGCCAGCCAGCTCTATCTAGGGAGATAACGCCACTGCAGAGGCTCCCAGACCAGAGACGTCCTTATCAGCTGCCGTTGTCTGGACTACTCGGGAATGTAAACGCGCCTGATGCGCCAGACACAGGGTGACAGAAAGCAGACGTGCAGGGGTCAGCTCCTTCTCCCCAGCCCCCCATTCTCTCCCTGCAGCACTGCAAGTGGGTAACGTGGGACGCCAGCTTCACACGGCAGGACACCACCGGCCACGGGTCCTCTAACACCTGGATGGCGTTTTCCCCTTCAAGCCACACTTGGGTTTGGAGGGGTCTCAAGGAGCCCTTTCTATTAAGGTCATGTGGGCCAACATGCCCCAGGTGAGCCCAGCAGGGAGAAGCAGGGCCTGCAGGCTGATGTGCCTGTGTGGCCTTGAGCAAGTTCCTCCACATGACCAACCGGCTCTCCTCACTCACAGGGGTGTGCACTGAAGCCCCTGCTGGGCCAGGCACAGGGCTGGGCACTGGGGTACAGAGGGACCCCGAAAACACAGCTCTCTGGAGTTCAGTCTGGTGGGCAAGATGGACAAACAGGTAACAATCATAATAACAATCACAAGTTTGTTTTTGAGCGCTTACTACACACCAGGCACGGTTCTGAGTGATTTACTCATATAAACTCGTTTAAGTCCCACACAGCCCTATGGTGTAACATTGATAGTATTTCCCCTTCACAGAGGAGGAAGCCGAGGCACAGTGTGGGGACGCACAAGTCCCAGAGCTGGGACTCAAGACCGAGAGGCCCGATTACCTGGAGTCATGAGGAGAGCTGTGATGAGGGCTCCATTCATGACCAGTCAGTCTCTCCTGGCTGAGCTAGAGTGATCTGGGACGGGACAAAGGAGAGAGAAAGGGGTCAGAGCCCAAGGCTGTCCCTACTGCCTTCCTCCTCACACCCTTCCCCCACCCTACTCACCCCCAGCCTGCCCCGCTCCCAGTCTTGCTGTGGCCCCTTCACAATGACATGCACCTGGGATCCAGAGGTGTCAACATCAGGCAGTGGGAGCAAGGAAAGAGCAAGGGTTTGGGGGTCAGATGGATGGAGTTTAAATCCTGGCTCTGCTCCCATCTGGTGAAGTGATGCTCAGCAGCGCCTCATCTCCCCATGTGTAAAACAAGGTGTGTCCTAAGTGATCAGCTGTGAGTTCAGCTGACATTCCAGACCCTGTGTGAACACCAGTAACTGTGACTGCACCAGCAGAGATGCAAGCAAGGGGCATGGGTAGCCATGATAGGGAGATGCAGCCATCTGTGGGCCTTCCCGGAGAAGGAGGCATTGAACTGACACCTGAAATAAATTCCTTCCTTTCCCCATCATCTCTGACTTCCTTTCACCCTTTTCCCTGAGCCCAAGATCTGTTCCCTGGGCTAAGGGGCTCCCAAGCTGGGCAGGAGGCTGTATGCTCGGTGTCACAGGGGTTCAGATCAAGGTTTGACCGGGTACAGGAGCAGAGTGGAGGAGGGGGAACCTTGTAGGAAAATCTTTAGGGGATGTGATCCTTGACGAATGGGTAGGTATTTGCCAGGCAGATCAGAGGGAGAAGGAGAAGAGAGCCTTGGGCAGAGGGGGCTGGGGATTGAAGCTCGGAGGCGGGAGCCCAGAAATCTGCCTCCTGTGGGGTTGGCTGGGTCACGGGGCTCACAGCAGGAACATGAAGAAGGGTCTTGAGCAGCAGGCTGAGGAGCGTGGGCTTTCCCTTGAGGGTGCTATGGAGCCTAGAAGGGTTTGAGGACAGGAAGCGTGTGATCAGAACTATGTGCTCAAAAGTGTCTCCGGCTGCTGTGGGGAGATTGGGCTGCAGTGGGGAGATGGGTGAGAGGCTGAGAGGCCACTGGGGTTGCAAGTCTGGAGATGCAGGTAAGAGAAAAGGAGGCCTGAACCCAGTCAAGGGCAGTGGGCGGGGAGGGTCTATTTCAGAGATGAAGGGATGGCCTTGGGACACGAGTGATTGTCAGGGGAAAGAGGGAGGCAGGTGGCCTCAGGGGTCTGGCTCTCTTGGGCACAATGTACATGAGGGTGTCCATCCCTGACAGAAACTAGAAGGTGAGTGTGAGGAGCAGCTACAGTGTTTGCACAGGTTCAAGCCTTGGACTGATGAGAGGGCACAGTCCTCTCATGGCCACGTGCAAGTCCCAGCTTGGAGGGCAGGGCCCTCCCAACACAATTATAGCCAACAGCTGTAGTTGTACGCTTGAACCTATGGTCCGAACACGTGGCCCCACGTGCCCGAGTAATGGGGGCTTGATAGAGTTCAGGTGCATGTAATTGAGTAGGATCGAAACCCACGAGAATGTTGTAAACATCTTGACCACGCCCTTACTTTGCCTCGTGGCATCTGCTATAAAATAAAGACACGGCTTGTGGGCATCATCGCTGTCTCTCAGAGAAGCAGCGTCCTACCGAGACGCAGCTTTCATTCTCTTGTCTGTCTTTTCTAAGCCTTTTAGCCGCCCCCACTCAGGGTCACCCTTGGCCGTGCCGGCGCGGCACAGGTGAGGAGTAGTCCTCAGGCCCAATGACAGGTTCTGTTTGGGACACAAAGCGAGGTTCTGTGGTGCCACATCCTGGGCTCAGCTCTGACCACGGGAACACAGCCTCCGGGCATCCAAGTGGGAGGCAGGGGTGGGGAGAGGGTAGGAAAGGCCTCATGAAGATACCAAGGAGTCCTCCTCGAAGGTGTCAGGAGAAGAGGCCACAGAGGTGTGGGCAACAGACGCCTCGTGAGCAGGATGGGTCCCTGCGCCCATCCCTGTCTGTAGGCTGGCCTGTCCCTACATCTGTGGATGATGTGGTTGAGAGCGGCAGGAACCGCACCAGAGGCTAGACCAGAGGGGCCAGACTGAATCTGGGTTCAGCCACCTCAATATTTGAGTCCTGGGAAGGGAAGAATTCAGAGCCAAGACCCAAACTATAAGAGAACATTTGTTTGGGAAATCATAGAGGTAGAAGTAATTTGTAGAAGAAATGGGCTTAAGAAACAAGTGATAGACATAAAGGAAGGGCCCTCAGTGAGGAAGGTGATGGTAATGCACCTGGGGGGAGGGGCGGCAGAAGAGGAAGGCACAGGTGTGCTCCTGGGAGGGACAGCGCCCTGGGTCCTCCCTCCTAAGGGTTTAAGATTTTAGGGGAGGTCCCAGGGGAAGAGCTCAATAGAACCGTGGTCGGCAAACTGCGGCTCACGAGCCATATGCGGCTCTTTGGCCCCTTGAGTGTGGCTCTTCCACAAAATACCACGGCCTGGGCGAGTCTATTTTGAAGAAGTGGCGTTAGAAGAAGTTTAAGTTTAAAAAATTTGGCTCTCAGAAGAAATTTCAATCGTTGTACTGTTGATATTTGGCTCTGTTGACTAATGAGTTTGCCGACCGCTGCAACAGGACATTCGGCAGCTTTCCAGGTGTGTCCTTTCAGGGTCAGGTCTCCACTGGTCAATTGGTCAGCACCAAGGCAGGGGGTCATTATCCAGTGCAGCTGGTCCTGAGGTCAGCCGTGGCCTTGCTTGTCTGGTTTTGCTGCTTTTCTGGGCCTGAAGCTGAGGCCTTTAGAGAGGAAAGGTTAGCAGGGGTCCTCAAACTTTTTAAACAGGGGGCCAGTTCACTGTCCCTCAGACCGTTGGAGGGCCGGACTATAGTTTGAAAAAAAACTATGAACAAATTCCTATGCACACTGCACATAATCTTATTTTGAAGTAAAAAAACAAAACGGCAAAAACACCCGCATGTGGCCCACGGGCCGTAGTTTGAGGACGCCTGGGTTAGGGGGTCCAAACTGCAAGACCAGTGATATGCTAGGGGAGGCAAGATGATCCTTTGCTCCTCTCTGAGGATGAGGTCCCACCCTACAATTGTCCTTTGCTAGCACACGAGGGTGACCTTCTGTACCTGGCCCGTTGTCCCTACTCTGCTCATGTCCGTCTAACTGCCTACCAACTTGAGCTCAATGGGCTTCTGTTCCGTGTATGCAGTGTCAGGGGTTGGACCAGAAGACCTCCAAGCCTCTTCCTCCTCTTTCTGACTTTTCCTGGATTTTTCATTTTCCTCTTCCCCTTATTGCCCACATGGCCTTATGTAAGACCTCCTCCACTCTTGGCCTTAGCCACCCCCACAGATCCGGAGCCTGTATTCGACCAGAATGATCTCTAAGGTTGCACAGAAGGCCTCAGTGTTTGTCCAAAGAGAAGCAAACAGATCCAGCTACCAAGGCCCCAGACTTTGCTCCTCTCTAAGGAATCTAATCTCAGCCCTGCCTCCCTGGCCCCTCTGCCCTCAATTAGTCAGCTCCAAAGCTAAGGACCCAGCCGTGTGGCCCCAGCTCTCCCACTCCCTGACCCCCTGAGTACCCTGGAGCCGGGAGGAGCCGCCTGCAGGCCCAAGGGTTTCCTTCCAATCTCAGGATTAGAGTCAGCTCCTCAGTAAAACCTCCTCATCCCCAGAGCGGGGGTGTGGCGGCTCTCAACAGACCCTGGAATTCAGAAAGAAGGCAGCTGGTGGCAGAGAGATAATGACCTTCGTCTGGGTTTTTTAGTTTTCTTTACAAATCGCTGGATGCCATCACATGGACCACCACCCCACCCCCTACCCCCCCACCCCCCACCCCCCCACACACACACCATGGCCCTGTGAGGACGGGAGAACAGGGAGAGCCATTGCTGTACAGACACAGAAATCCAGGCTCTGAGAGGGAGGAAATAACTGGCCCAGAGTCACACAGCGAGGGACAAAGCTGGGACTTTCATCTTGACTCTGCCACAGAGCCTGTCCTCCACAGAGCCTGTCCTCCACAGAGACTTCTGACTCTTGATGATTCGCCCAGTTTCTCCAGAAGTCACATGCTGTCCAAGGGTTCCCCCAGGCAGATGAGAGAGACCAAGAAGAGGGGCAGGACAGGACAGCGTGAGCTTGGTGAACCTCATGCCATCACCTGCACCAGGTGAGAGCTTCACCCTGCTCTGCCGCCACATGGATTGGAGGCCCTGCTATGGCCCTTAAGTCCCTGGGTGGCCTGGCCTCACTGGCCCTCCAGCCGCTTCTCTGCCCTCTTCCCTTTTTGTTCTATAGGATCCTGCTACAAGGTCTTCTTTACTTCCTTAAACATACCCGAGTCCCAGCCACAGGGCCTTTGCATGGCAGTTCCCTTAGCTTAGGAGGCATGCTCCAATCCCCAGCCCCTTCCACGTCCATGGGTAATGCCTCTTCATCCTTCCATCTTTTAAATATAACAGACTTATTAAGATACAATTCATATATCATACAGTACACTTGTTTAAAGTATATAATTCAATGGTTTCGGTGCATCTACATATTGAGGTTGTGCCCCGCTCAGCACGGCCAGGGGTGAACCTGACGGGGGTGGGAGGGGCGGTGAAGGATTAAAGAAGACAGACAAGAGAATAAAGCTGGAGCTCTCAGATGGCGAGACAGTGCCACAACCTTCAACCCAAATCTTTATTTTATAGCCAGATTCCACGAGGCAAAGTAAGGACGTGGTCAAGATGTTTACAATGTTCTTGTGGGTTTCAAATCTACTCAATTACATGCACCTGAACTCTATCAAGCTTTGTTTTGGCAGCACTTGCTGCACCTCCCACAGCCCATATCACTTAGCCACTGGGACCACAGGTTCCGACCATAAGGTCAAGCTTACAACCATAGCCTTTGGCAATAATTGTTCTTGGAGGGCTTTGCTCTCCAAGCTGGGACTTGCACGTGGCTTTGCCATGAGAGGACTGTGCCTTCTCATTAGTCCGAGGCTTGAACCTGTCCAAACACTGTAGCCACTCTCCACAGGGGTAACTATCACACAATCATTTTAGAACATTTGCATCACCTGCCCCCAAAACCTGTACTCATCAGAGTACTGCCCGCCCCCAATTTGGCAATCACTAACCTAATTTCTGTTTCTATGGATTGGCCTACTCTGGACATTTCATGTAAATAGAATCATACAATATGTGGTCTTCTGTGACTGGCTTCTTTCCCTTAGCATGCTGTTTTCAAAGTTCATCCGTGTTGTAGCCTGTAATATGTACTTCATTCCTTTTCAATGCTGAGCAATATTTCATCGCATGGACAATACCACATTTTATTTATCCATCTATCAGTTGATGGACATTTGGATTGTGTTCACTTTTTAGCTAGTATGAATAATGCTCCTGTGAACATTCGTGTACAAATTTTTGTGGGCACATATGCTTTCATTTCTCTTGAATATATTTATTTCTAGGAGTGAAATTGCTGGGTGACATAGTTTCTCTATGTTTAACCTTTCCAGGGACTGCCAGACTGTTTTCCACAGAGGCTGCCTCTTTTTCATAGCAACTGGCAGTGTTTTAGGGTTCTAATCTCTCCACATCCTCATCAATGCTTTTTGCTAACTTTTTTTCTTAATAGCCACTGTAGTGAGTACAGAGTGGTATCTCACTGTAGCTTTGAGTTGCATTTCTCTGATGGTTAAAATGTCAGAATATCTTTTTGGGGACTTATGGGCTATTTGTAGACCTTTTTTTGAAGCCATGCCCATTTTAAAATTGGGTTATTTATCTTTATAGTATTGATTTATAAGAATTATTTTTATATCCTAGATACAAATCCCTCATTGGATATATGATTTGAAATTTTTTCCCATTCTTCATCGTGTTATTTGAAGCATAAAAGTGTTTAATTTTGATGATATCCGGTATTTCTAATTTTCTTTTTGTTGCTAATGCTTTTGGTGTCTTTTCCAAGACATCATTGCTTAATCCAAGGTCAAAAACATATACAGCTATGTTTTCCTCTAAGAGTTTTATAGCTTTATTTTTTATATTGAGGTCTTTGATCAATTTTGAGTTAATTTTTGTTTATGGTGTGAGGTAAGCGGTCAACTTCACTCTTCTGCATGTGGATATCCACTTGTCCCAGCACCATTGGTTGAGAAGACTATCCTCTCTCCCATGGAGTGTCCGTGGCACCATTGTCAAAACTGATCGCCTGTAAATGCCATTCGTCCATCTCAGCTCACACATCACTTCCTCGAGGAAGTCTTTGCAGACCCCCTCCTTACCGTATCTGTGAAACAACTGTGTTTATCTGATGATATAGTAGTCATGAGCTCACACTCTGAAGCCAGACAGCTGAGGTGCAAATCTCCATCCTAGCTGCCTGGTGTATTGTTTCACTTCTCTGTACCTCCATTTCCTCATCCACACATGGGGGATTTACTTACCTCACAGGCTTGTCACCAGAGTTGGTAATGTGTAAAGTACATGGCAGGTGATAAATGTATGAGATCTTATAAATCAGTGTCATCTCCTTATACTTTAAGCTCCATGAAGACAGGAAGCCTGCCTATTTTGTTTTCCACGGAATCCTCAGGCCTGGCACAGGGAGGGCATTCGATACCTGCTTGTTGAAATAATTCGTGATGAAGGCGCACGTGCATGAATGAGTGAGCCTGGCAAATAGGGTGCAGGTCCCACCCTCACACTGTCTGGCTGTGGGACTTTTCCAGACTCTAAAGCCAGACCATCGGATAGATTAGTGTGAGTGCTTTACTTCCTTTCTCTCTTTGGATGCAGAACTCACTCTTCACTTGAAATGAGAGGAACCCAATAGATAAGGCAGATAAAGGGAGCTGCTGTGAGAGAGGCCAGGGCAGGGCCAAGAGCCCCCCTCTCCTGAGCGCGCCCCGAAGGTCCTCCAGAGCCTGCTGAACACAATGTGAAAATCACCATCTGGGATGGGATCCTACGTGCTCCCCCCCAGCTGGGCTCTGAGGAGCCTGTGATTCAGAGGCAGCTGACGTCTGAGGCGCTTAATTCAGCCCAAATGCTGGAGGTCTGGGTCTTGCGGCCTGGGAGAGGGGGAGGGCACATTCCAAAGGGGAAAGCTCTTTCTTCCTTCTGCCTCTGGGAGGGACAAGATGAACCCCGAAGTTGCCCAAGCAAATAAGCGGCAGAGCAAAAGTTCAAACCCCAGGCTCCTGACTTGAGTCGGGACTCTCTCTTCAATAGCTGCTTCCAAGACACTGTGATGGGGCAGGCCCTGCGCAGCAGGTGCTGGGGGTCACCCACCTCTGTGGCCTTTGGGAGGAGGGAAAGCCCCAGAGAGGCCCTCCAGGGCAGGCCCCCTGGCAAGAGACCTAATTCGTCCCCCAGGCAGAGGTCCCTGGCCACAGTGAAAGGGCTACCCTGGGAAAAGAGGGGAGAGGCGTCCCCAGTTGGCCGGTGAGGAACATGAACTCTGGGCCAGACAACTCTGTCAGAGTTACCATGAACCTCTCTGTGTCTCAGTGTCCCCCCACCTCGTGACACAAGACAGTAACACCCACATAGCTGGGTTGCTGTGCGAGTGAAATGAGGCAAAGACTTGGCCCTCTCAGTCTGGTGCGAACGCGGTGAGTATTACTGTCCTCAGTGCTGGGGAAGCTGTCAGCTGGGCCCCACAGGCGTTGCTGAGCGTCTCCGTGATTAGACAGATTCAGGCTCATAAAGACCCAGACCTCCAGCGTTTGGGCTGAATTAAGACACTGACTTCACATCCCACCCCGTCTTTGAGTTCGCTGGGAGTGTTTTGTTCTAGGAACTATACTGGAGGAAAAAGAACTGGGGGGAGTCACTGGTTAACCGGAGAGTCGCTTTGGGTTAATTCAGATTTCCTTTGTCTAGTAAAGACCAAGAGAGTAGACGTGGGGAGGTGAGGGGAGGCCAGGGGCTGCCCTGTCACCTTGCTTTGAATCCTAAATGCAAATTATCCAGGGCAAGTCACTCAACCTTTCCGAGCCTCAGTTCCCTCATCTGTAAACATAGAGGAAGGGGAGCAGCTGGGTGTGAAGGCCCAGCCACTGCTCCAGCTGCTGAGGTGGAGCTCCTGTTTGGGGCCTTTCAGGTGATGCCTACCAGGTGCTGACAAAAGACCCCTTCCAGGCGGAGGAACCTGGGAGCACTTCCTGGAGGCAGTGGCTGGGCCCAGAAGAATGAAGACAGTCCAGGTAGAGAGAACATCTTGAGCAAGAATATGGCAGTGGGAAACCATCAGGCCCACGAAGATAGCTGCCATAGGAGGGGGAGATTCACGGCGGGAAGACCAGGGAGGTGAGGATGGGGGTGAGGGCGTGGCAGGGAGCTCAGGTGACCTGCTGGGAGACACCTGCAGAGGCAGGATTCCAGCTGGGGCCGGCCAGCCCTTCTGGTGTCCTAGCTGCTTCTGGGAAGAGCTCTGGGTCTATTCTCAGAGCTCCCGAGGGACGGGGAGGGCCGAGTGATTCAGGTCTGCTCTGTTGCGGACACAGCTTCCTGACCCGCACGTTGAGGGGCAGGTTCCCAGAGCACGTGGCCTCCCACACACCACCCTCGCAGTCCCGAGCGACCCACAGGAGGGTCAAGGGAAGTGGGTCTGGCCCACGCCTGAATTATTCATCCGACGGCCCAAAAAAAGCCAACAGGAGACACCCACGTCAGTAATAAAAATAACAATTCCTTAAATGTGATCAGAAGCATGGGCGCTGACGGCCGAGGCACGCCTCCCTGTGAGGTCACGCTCACCACCCTCCTGCCACCGATGAGGAAACTGAGACTCAGGAGGGAAGTGGCTCCGCTGAGGCCAGTCATTAGGATCCTCTGCTCCGACGTGGAGGTGGGGGCATTTGTGAGTGTGTTGTGAGGGGTGGGGCGTGAGCACAGCAGGAAAGCAACTTTAACCTAAAGCCTGGGCACTTGAACCTAGTTCTTGGGAGGGAAGAAAGGGTGGGAGGTGGCTGGGCCAGGGCCTCTCTGTGCCTTCAACACAGACCCCACAGCCAGAGCGGCAAACTGGAACAGGGTGCACAGTGATGTGGCAGGGAGACCTGGGTGACACGGGCAAAGCTCAGTGGGGATGAAGTGGGGGCTGGCAGGGGCCAGGGGAGGGAGCTGGGCTCTGAGGAGGGAGGGGGGACCGGTCTCCTGGGCAACCTGCTGACGTACCGTGGGGAGACTGAGGCCTAGAGGAAGGCTATACTAGAACAGTGGTAGGCAAACCGTAGCTCGCGAGCCACATGCGGCTCTTTGGCCCCTTGAGTGTGGCTCTTCCACAAAATACCACGGCCTGGGCGAGTCTATTTTGAAGAAGTGGCGTTAGAAGAAGTTTAAGTTTAAAAAATTTGGCTCTCAAAAGAAATTTCAATGGTTGTACTGTTGATCTTTGGCTCTGTTGGCTAATGAGTTTGCCGACCACTATACTAGAACATTGATATTGCACCCCAGTCTGAAGTGGGTTGCCTTTTCCCTGCGGCTCTGAAGTGGTCCCCACGGGGAATTCGGCAATGCGGGCACCCCAGGCACACCATTGGCATAAGCGCAGTAACCTCCCAAGGGGGCTGCTTCAAGGAGTGAGGTCTCTTCGATAGACAGTGTCCTAGCTGTGCTGGGGGCACCTCTGATACCCCATCTCAGATGATATACAGGGACCCTCCACCCCCATCAAGGTAGGGCCTGATGTGCCTGCTAGCTGAGTACAGTTTGTTCATGGACAGTAGATTGATTTTGGAGCCCTGATCCCTGCTGGACCAGCTACTCTTACCCTGGCCTGGCAGCCGGGGCCAAACCAGACAATGGTCAGTCCTGGGACCACATCTAGGCGTGTCCAGATTCGACCTGCCAGACCTGCCAGGGCTAGAGGGGACCTTCCTGCATGGCTCTGACCAACAGGCCACTGGCTCTGTGTAGCATCACAACAGAGCTTGTTGCCAGGGCAACCTCCAGACCTGGTGGTCTGGGACCTAGTGCTTGGGCCTCTCCCCACGGGCTGCGGCACAGACACTTAGGGAGCAGCCCTCCCTGGCTCAGGGAGGCTATGAGGGAGAATAAGGCAGGCGGAGGCCGTCTGGGCCTTTGAGCTGCTCAGCCCGGGGGAGAGCAGAAGAAGTAGATTCCTTGGCTTGGCTCTCTCTCCCTGGGCCCTGGTCTCCTGATTTCTCCAGCAGGGACCCTACATGGCCACCTCATCACATGGACCAGGGTCCCAGGTAGCAGCATGGGTACCTCCCAAGCTTTTCTCACCCCCTCATCCCATCCATCACCACAGCCTGAGCCTCTGCCCTCTCCCAAACCTCTGGCTTTCTCCCCTCCCCAGTCCTCCCTGTCCTCAGCCCCAGGTCCAGCTTGGGCTCCCTCCTGAGCCCAGCCTGGATCACAGCCCAGGCTCCCCTCTAGACACCTCAGATCTCCAGTTTCCAAAGTGGCCTCACCTGGATCCAGCCCCTCCCTCGGAAATCCCTCCCTAGCTTCCTCACCACCGTCAGTCACGAATGAATCTCGCCTTCCCTCCAGTAAAAGCAAAGTTCATGCAATCCAACCAATATATGAATTTATTTATAAATTATATACATATGCCATCATCAAGTATTTTGGATAAATTATAAAATATATACCAAAAATAGAACCTGAAGAAAGAATGAAAGAGTAAATAATATTATATTTAAAGATTTGTTTTCTTTTTATTAAATGTTCTAAAAAAAAGTTTGTTTCTCTAACTAAATACATTATTACTAAAAATTGTGATTAAATATGTTTTATTTTTAAATAAAATTTTGTTTTAGTGATGCGGTACACTTATCTGAGAATCTGGTACTAAATTCCATTTACCTTTTCACCTGATTTAATGTCTGTTGTAGTTGGAAAATATACCTCACAAACCCTGGCCAGGTAGCTCATTTGGTTAGAGCATCGTCCCGATATATCAAGGTTGAGGGTTCAATCCCCAGTCAGGGCACATACAAGAAAGCAACCAATGAACGCATAAATAAACAAATCTCTCTCTCTCTCTCTCTCTCTCTCTCTCTCTCTCTCTCTCTCTCTCTCTCTCTCTCTCTTTCTCTCACCTTTCCTCCCTCCCTCAAATCAATCAGATTTTTTTTTAAAAAGAACAATAAATTTCACAAAGAGCCAAAGCACCACATGGAAGAAGTGTGTTCCTGGCTGTGCTTACGGGTGATTTCCAATCCTGTGCAGAGGTTTTTGTTGAAATTTGGTTTAATTGATGTCAATCAGTTGTTATTGGAAGCTAATCAGAAAGTGTTATTTTGACAAATGAGTTCGAAACCCACTTAAACTCTTTAGAGGCATGTGCCTCATAACGATTTTCCAGTTAACAACAGACCACCTGTATGAAGGTGGTCCCATACATCATAATGGAGCTGAAAAATCCCTATTGCCCAGTGATATCAGAGTCATCATGTCATAGCGCACATATTACTCACATGTTTGGGGGGGAGCTGGTGTGAACAAACTTACTGAGCTGCAGTTGTATGAAAGTACAGCACATGCAATTCTGTACTGTATATAAGACTTGATGATGATGATAAACAACTATGTCACTGGTTTATGTATTTACTATACTTTATCCTTTTAGAGTCTACTCTTTCTACTTATATAAAAAAAAGTTTGCTATAAAACAATATTCCCTTGCCCTAGCCCCTTGGTCAACAAACTGCGGCTCGGGAGCCACATGCGGCTCTTTGGCCCCTTGAGTGTGGCTCTTCCACAAAATACCACGGCCTGGGCGAGTCTATTTTGAAGAAGTGGCGTTAGAAGAAATTTAAGTTTAAAAAATTTGGCTCTCAAAAGAAATTTCAATCGTTGTACTGTTGATATTTGGCTCTGTTGACTAATGAGTTTGCCGACCACTGCCCTAGCCAGTGTTGCTCAGTGGATAGAGCGTTGGCCTGCAGACTGAAGGGTCCTGGGTTCAATTCCAGTCAAGGGCATGTACTTTGGTTGCAGGCTCCTCCCCAGCCCGGGCCCTGGTCAGGGCGCGTGCAGGAGGCAACCAATCAATGTGTTTCTCTCACATCAATATTTCTCCCTATCTTTCCCTGTCTCTTCCACTCTCTCTAAAAATCAATGGGAAAATATCCTCAGGTGAGGATTAAAAAAAACAACAAACAAAGAAAAAAACAGTGTGCCCTGTTATACCAGCAGCAGTCTCACACATCTCGTGTTTGCCACTTTTCTTGATTGCACCATTTTCTCTTGTACTTGATTTAACCTCATGTTGTTTGGCATAGTAACATGCTGTACAGACCTGTAGCCTAGGAGCAATGGGCTATACCATCTGGCTTAGGTGTGAGGCAGTCTATACCATCTAGGTTTGTGTCTGTGCACTCTATGATGTTCACTCAATGATGAAATCACCTAATGACGCATTTTTCAGAACTTAGCCTTGACGTTAAGTAGAGCATGTCTGTACATAGATTTTTAAAAGGTTATAAAATTTTATTAAATGTGTAGATGTAACAGGTTGTCCTAACAATCACTTCAGTGATAAAATAATTCCAAAACATCCATCTGCAAAGTACTGTCTCTATCACATGAGTTCCTTTCCAAGGTGGTTACTTTATATATATATACACATTTTAATTGATTTCCAAGAAGAAGGGAGAGGGAGAGATAAAAACATCAATGATGAGAAGAATCATCAATTGGCTGCCTCCTGCATGCCCCCGCACTGGGGATTGAGCCCAAAACCCAGGCATGTGCCCTGACTGGGAATTGAACTGTGACCTCCTGGTCAATGCTCAACCACTGAACCACAACAGTACTTTCTTACTCAAGCTTAAAACAACACCTTTACCTATACGACCTTTTTTAGCATCTGCTAGAGAGTTATCCTTGTCACAGAAAGAGTCAGCATGTTTGGGTCATTTGTTTTTTCATAAAAGAAAAAGGTAAAATTCATGTTTAAGATGGTAACTCTTTTAAGTATTTAGCTATAACCAGCAAATTTCTACATGGTACCAAAAAAAAAAAAGATTTATGTGCCCCTACCTCTATCAATAGTAAGTTTTGTAAAGATGCTCCATTTGAAGACTTTGTTTTTGTAGAATGAAAGTGCCTGGATGAACCCTGTGGCAGGCTAACTGAAGGCCTCACGGCGGGAGGGGAGGCAAGTGGCAGTCGGGGGGAACTGTTGTCAACCAAGCCCAAAGGGAGGAACCCACGCTGCTTTCCTCAGGAGACCTGGGATGTGGGACACAGGACCTACCATGGTGTGGACAATGTTTATGTATTTACTATACTTTTATCCTTTTAGAGTCTACTCTTTCTACTTATAAAAAAAAAGTTTGCTATAAAACAATATTCCCTTGCCCTAGCCCCATGGTCGGCAAACTGCGGCTCACGAGCCACATGCGGCTCTTTGGCCCCTTGAGTGTGGCTCTTCCACAAAATATCACGGCCTGGGCGAGTCTATTTTGAAGAAGTGGCGTTAGAAGAAGCACTGACGTCAGTCTATTTATTAAATACTAGAGGCACAGGGCATGAATTTGTGCACAGGTAGGGGCTGGCCAGGCCGGCCAGGTGGAGGGGCCGTGGGTGGTTGGCTGGCCAGCCCCGCCCCCGATCAGGATGTTGGGGGCTGATCAGGGGCTGGGTTGGCCTAGGGGTGCGGGGGGAGGGGGGGGAGGCAATCAGGGCCCAGATCAGGCTGGTTGGCTGCCACAGTGCACGTCATAACCACTGGTTGTTCCGGTCATTCCGCTGTTTCGGTCGCTGGGCTTTTTTATATATATAGACTAGACGCCCGATGCACGAAGATTCATGCAGCATGGGCCTTCCTTCCTCTAGCTGCCAGCACAACTTTTGCTCCAACCCAGAGCAGCCTTTCTGCCTTTGCTCCGCCCAGAGCCTCCTTTCTGCCTTCCCACACTTCCCAGAGGCCCAGAGCGGCTGGGGTGGTGTGAAACGCGGGCGACCTGCCCACCTGTGTATGCAAATTAACCTGCCAGATTTGTTGGGTTAATTTGCATACTCACTCCTGATTGGCTGGTGGGCATTGCAAAGGTATGGTCAATTTGCATCTTTCTCTTTTATTAGTGTAGATTAGTAGAGCTTAAATTTTTCTTCCTTCCTTAAAAAAGATAAAAATAAATCTAAATTTTAAAAAATAAATCTAGCCGAAACCGGTTTGCTCAGTGGATAGAGCGTCGGCCTGCGGACTGAAAGGTCCCAGGTTCGGTTCCGGTCAAGGGCATGCACAGTGGTTGCGGGCACATCCCCGGTAGGGGGTGTGCAGGAGGCAGCTAGTCTATGTTTCTCTCTCATCGATGTTTCTAGCTCTCTATCCCTCTCCCTTCCTCTCTGTAAAAAATCAATAAAATATATTTAAAAAATAAATAAAATAAATCTAAATAAAAGTTCTAGAATGTTTTTTCTACATGAACGGATCCCTTGTGCATCCCATTTTGGACACTTCTGGACTGTTAAACAGGGTCGTTGGCCATGCTCACAGCCCCTCAGGTTCTGTTCCTCCCAACTGCCTGGCTCCCACATAAAACTAGATCCAATGTTCCTGAGTACATCACACATTTTTGTGTCTTTCTAATGCAAGTCTTTTTGCCTGATATGCCCATCTCTAGTGGACTGGCTTAAAAACCTATTATTTCTTCAAGAGCCAACCCCCAGGCCACCCCTCCTGTTCTTATTGTCTGGGCAGAGTCATTCATTCAGCTACTCATCACCTATTTAGTGAACATGGACTATATGCCGGGCACTGACCTAGGGGTTGCTGGGAATACAGCAGTGAGCCAAACAGATAAGAATCCCTCCTTCCGGACACTCACATTCTAGTGGGAAAGAGTTTGGTGTTCTAGGTCAGTCCTTATCTCATTTACCCACAAGGCGGTTGGCCATTTACAAGTTTGTCTGCCCACAAAAGCATTTGCTCCTAAGAGCAGGGTTTCTGAGCCTGAGCTCCAAGCACAAGTCCTAGCCCAGAATAGGGGCCCAATGGATAATGGTTGGAATGAAAGGGTAATTATTGCAGGCGGGTAACCCTTGTCACTACTCCAGCCGCGGGCGAAGATTTGACACCAAATCCAGACTGAGGTCCTACAAGCGCCTGAGTTTGCCACAGGCTGGCCTGTCACTCTGAGCTCGTTCTCACAAACCCCATTCCTGCCAGCCTCATCCCTGCTCCTGTGAGAAGGAACTGCAGGGCCCCCTGCGGCCGGCAGGAACCACTTCCACCTCCCAGTGTCCCTATATTTAGCCGTCCGCTGTGACCCTGCAGCCCTCTCTCCTCCGTGGCCGGAGGGAATTGCCCAGGCTGCTTTGATGGCCTGTTTTCCCAGGCCCTGCGCCTGCTTCCCAGACCCTTGGCCTCTCTGCAGGAGGTGGGGCCCCAAGCCCAGGCCCCTCTCAGCTGGCAGGTTCCGAATCTTAAAATAGCGCCAGCACTTGGCAGGGAGAGACAGCCACCTGTAGGGACAGTGCTGGGAGTGGCGGGGAGGCGGGTAGAGGAAAGGTTGCCCGGACAGAAAACTCCCAGGTAGTACACCCTGTGTTCCCTGATCCCTTCCAAGCTTGAAGCCCTTGGCCCCTAATTCTTCCAGCGCACGTAGGCTAACGGATTGCCAAACAAGGCCTGGAGCCTCCGCTCCAACCACTCCCCACCCTTACGCAATCTGGACAGGAGCCACACTATTCCACATGGGCCCCCGATGAGCTTCCCACCTCTGAGCCTCTGAAACTGGGCTTAACCCGGCCTCCCCTCTGGCCCCCGCTCCCAAGGAATGCCTGCGTTATATGCTGAAATCCGGTAAATCTAGAGAGAGTTAGTTCAAATGCCACGTGGGCCCTGAGGCCTTCCGATGCCATGGGCTCAGGGGAGTGCTCTCCCCCCATTCTCCCCCACCACCACCACCCCCGACCCCCCCGCCGCCAGCCTGCCCACCCTATAACTGCTCGGTTTAAAACCTCCAGGCTGAAGGTGGCAGGGTGCAGATTCTCGCCCTGTCCGCCCTCAGTTTCCCTGCCTGTGAAATGGAGAAGTGTATTATGCACCCTCCTGGCATTCTGAGCCTGTGATTCGCCCTCATTTTGGTAGAGAGAACTGGCTCTATCCCTCAGTTATTGGAGGTTTGGTCCTCTCCTCTTCCCCCTTCCTCTCCACAAAGCCGGACTCCCGGGGGCAGGTATGGACTCCCCAGGGGGGTTCTCTGGCTGCTGGCTGGGGGACAGGCGCTATGGTGAGGCTGGCTTCCAACCCAGCGAGGCAGCCTCCCATGCGAGGAGGCCGCTCTCTCACCATCCATCTGGTTCAGGTTTCTCTGTTTTGTCTCGGCTGGAGCACTCAGCCCACAGGCTTGCCAACTGGAAGGAAACATCCCAACCACAGCATTTCCATGTTGTTGACTTCAGCAGGGCCCAGGCCCAAGGGCTCTGCACAGGCCACCGGGATCTCGGCAGGACGGGAGGGAATCCTGGCAGAGGGGCTCTGGAGCTTGGAGAGGGTGCCACTTCTCACTGAGGCTCCGGGGAGGCCAGAGGCTGTGCAGTGTCCCCCGGCCTTGAACCCCAGTGAATCCTCCGGTGCGCCCTCTCTCCTTTCAGTAGGGATTGGAGGCGACTTCCAGGAACTTTACCATTTAAACAGAACTGGGAGAGGCCGACTAAACCACACTGTACTCCTCAGGGCAAGGATGGCAATTATTCATTCAGTGGTAACTTAGCCAATCAGTGCCCTCTGTGTGCCAAGCACTGTTCTAGGCACCGGGGTAAAACTGACACAGTCCCTGCCCCCATGGAACTGGCCTTCCAGCAGAAAGAAGTCGAGAAATCAATAAAATACTCCAGGTAGTCGTAAGTGCTGTGAAGGAAAAGAGTGAGACGAGGGAAAGACGGGGACACTGGAATCGAGTCTATTTTTAAAAAGCCAGTCTGAAAGGCCTGTCTCTGGAGGTTGACATTGGAGTCAAGACCAGGAGGACGTGGGAGAGATCCATGGGAATATCTGGAGGAGGAATAGGCCAGAGAGAGAAAACAGCTGCAGCAAAGGCCCTGGGGCAGGATGGCGCCAGGAGCGACACGGGAACAGCCAAAAATGTCAGTGAGGCTGCAGCAGCGTGAGCGAGGCGGGGAAGAAAGAGGTACAACAAGAGGGTGCCAGGGCTGAGGAGTGTCTTAATTTTGTTGATTATAATCCACAGTAAGAAATAAATTTGATATTGCAATTCAGTACAACCATACATATACAAAAAAGAAAAAAGAAAAAAAAACACAACACACCAAAGTAATCATTTCATGAAACATACCTAGTTACTATGGGTATACACTCTATTTTATGTAAATAAAGTAATGCTGGTCATGATCCTTAAATTGATTTCCTGACCTAGGAAAGGGTCATGGCCCACAGTTTGCAGAACACGGACATGGTCCCTATAGACCATGGTAAAGAGTGAGCTGGGAGTCATTGGGAAAGTTTGTGCAGAGGAGTGATGTGGTCCATTTGCTTTTGTGTACCATTTCTTTTAGCATTAATACCTTATTTACACCCAGTGAAAGACACCCTTTGTAGAGTACAGTTCTGAAAGGGGTCATACAGGCCGCTGAGTTGAGACGAGCCTGGAGGAGGCAGAGGCGGCCTCAGTGGGGATCAGCGAGAGGCTGTTGAAATAGCCCCGGTGAGAGATGGTGGTGGCCCAGAGCAGGGTTGTGGCTCAGATCAGAGTGTGTTTCTGAAGGCTGAGCTGATTGGACTTGCTGACATTTGCATGTGGGGTGTGAGAAACAGTGAGGGCTAAAGAATGACCGCAAGGTTCCTGGTCTGGGCAATGAGCCGTGGGAGGCAGAAGAGAATAAAGTTTGGAGAGAACACGAGTGTTGGTTCAGACAAGCTAATTGTGAAAGTCAAGGGGTTAACTAACTAGTTGGGGATGGTGAGGAGTCCAAGAGAGAGGTCCAGCCTGGAGATTTGCGCGTGGGCGTCCGTGGGATCTGGCGACACTGAGAGCCATGGCCGCCTGAGATGGCCAAGCGAGTTGGATGGAAAGAGCCTGCAGCAAGGCCACATTGAGGGGGTGGATGGTAATGGTCAGGAGTTCTCAGCAGGAGAGGGAAAATTAGCTGCTCCAGGGTGGGCAGAGACACAGGGGCCAGTGAACAAAATGCCTCTAGATCTAAGAGGGTGAGACCAGCTGTGCTCAGCTGAACAAGATGAGGGAAGAAAATGGATCTTTGTAGTGGGCTTAGACTTATACAGGAGACACTGGGGGCCTAGTGGGTTTCTGAACAGCAAGTGGTTTGAGTTGAGCTATGCTTTAGAAAGATTAATAATAATTACTATTTATTATATTATATTAGAGGCCTGGTGCATGAAATTCGTGCATGGGGGGGGGGGTCCCTCAGCCCAGTCTGCACCCTCTCTAATCTGGGACCCCTTCAGGGATGTCCGACTGCCCGTTTAGGCCCGATCCTGGTGGAATCAGGCCTAAACGGGCAGTTGGACATCCCTCTCATAATCCAGGACTGCTGGTTCCCAACTGCTCACCTGTCTGCCTGCCTGATTGCCCCTAACAGCTTCTGCCTGCCAGCCTGATCACCCCCTAACCACTCCATTGCCAGCCTGGTCGCCCCTAACTGCCCTCCCCTGCTGGCCTGATTGCCCCTAACTGCCCTCCCCTGCAGGCCTGGTCACCCCTAACTGCCCTCCCCTGCTGGCCTGGTTCCCCCCAACTGCCCTCCCCTGCAGGCCTGGTTGTCCCCAACTGCCCTCCCTTGCAGGCCTGATCGCCCCCAACTGCCCTCCCCTACAAGCCTGGTCCCCCCAACTGCCCTCCCCTGCAGGCCTGGTCGCCCCCAACTGCCCTCCCCTGCCGGCCATCTTGTGGCAGCCATCTTGTGTCCACATGGGGACAGCCATCTTTGACTACATGGGGGTGGCCATCTTGTGTGTTGGAGTGATGGTCAATTTGCATATTACTCTTTTCTTAGATAGGACTAGAGGCCCAATGCAGGAAATTCGTGCAAGTGTAGGCCTTCCTTCCCCTGGCTGCCGGCACCGGCTTCCCTCTGGCACCTGGGACCTGGGCTTCCCTGGCAGCCCTGGCTTTGTCTGGAAGGTCATCTGGTCTAATTAGCATATTACACTTTTATTATTGTAGGTTATTTATTATTTACCATTGATTGAACCTTTGCTAGTACAGGCCCTGTGCTAGTACATTATATGTATTAACTCATTAATTTTCCCATCAACCCTTTGTGACAGGTACTACTATTATTTCTGATTTACCGGTGAAGACACTGAGAGGTTCAATGACTTGCCTAAGGTCACACAGCCAGGAAGAGGTGGAGCTGGGCCTAGGGGCATGTTGTCTGTGGCCTGTGAAGTTGGCAGCAGGACCGCTTGATTCTGGTGGCTCTGCTCCTCTGCCTTTGGCTGCTCCTGGTGTCCTGCCCTGGGCACCACCACCACCCTGTGCCTCCTGATCCAGTGGCCAGCGCAGCCCAAGAGGCTCCTGGGTGGGGTTTGGCAGGACTGTGGGCCTTTGTTTTTTTGGCTGGCGTGGCCTCCCCTGGGCCTGCTCCCTTGCCCAAAGTGGTTAGTTTTTTGAGGAATCTGTCGCCATCTGGTCCCCATGTGCTGCCTGTGGGTCCGTCTGGGGCACTGAAGGATTCCATTCCAGCCCAGAATAATTGTTACCAGAGGTGGGCAAGTCCAGGGAGGGAGGCGAGGGGAAGGGCTGGAGCACAGCTCACAGCAGCCAGCGGGGCCTTTGGTGACTTGGAGAGAGGGGGCATGAGACAGAGGGTGACAGAGAGACAGAGGGAGACACTGAGACAGAGCGGGGGCAAGACAGAATGAGTTAAAGCAGATGTGACAGCGGGAGGCAGTCAGATGCAGTGACAGACAGAGAGCAGGCTGGGAGAGACAGGCATTGAGGGGTGGACCCTGGTAGGGAGCAAAGAGCTGGGGAGACTCGACAGAGGAAGGAGAGATGGCAAAGGAGAGCAAGAGAGGGAGCGAGGAGGAGGGGATGGAGAGGGCAGCCTCAACAGGCATAGAATAGGGCTGAGGAAATGCCAGGCCGGAGGAGCTGGGAGGCTGGCAGGACATGGGACGTCTCGGAGCAGCTGGAGCTCCCGAGCCCAGATGGCACTGCAGCCAGTCCCGGGGCAGCCACGCCAGCCACGGTCACACAGGGAGACGCTGGCTCTTGCCCACTGACCTTTCAGAGCCCAGCCCCTGCCTTGCACAACCTACCAAGGACACCCTTCCTCTTGCCTCCCTTCTGGAACCGGGCCTTAGAGCCCCCGGCCCCTCCTCCCCAATCACCTTCCCACAGGCTCCAGGAAACCATTTCTTTGCGGTGGTCCTGGGAGGTAGGAGGAGCACAGGACATGAGCCTTGGTCCTGTCCCTGCCTCTGTTCACCACACAACCTCATGCACCTCCCCTCCCCTCCCCTCCTGCATCTGTGGAAAGAGCTGGGCTCACCCCTCCAGCTCTGTGTTCTGAGCTAGCAGCACAACTGGGCTACACAGACGACGGACTCAGGCCACGGTCTCGTCTCCCACCCATTCGGTCACTCCCTCCCTCCCTCGTCTTCTCCCTCACTTCCTCTCCTTTTCCTTCCCTCCCTTCCTTCATGCCTTCTTTCCTTTCCCTTTCCTGTCTTACTCTTTTCTCTTTCCCTTTTAACTCCATTATTCCCTCCCTTCCTTTATCCATTCTTTCCCCCTCTCTCTCTTCCCTACCCACTGAGTGCCCCCTTTGTGCCAAGCCTGGGTTTGGCACTGATGTCTAAGAGGTAGATCCCACAGGGTCCCTGGATCTGGTGGGCTCAGCCTAGGACAAGGTACAGGTGTGGGGAAGCCAGGGACAGATCAGACTGCAGGCATAAATGCCCCTGCCCCAGGCTAGCTCGTCCCAGCTTGTATCTCTCTGCCCAACCCCTATGTCCACACAGCTCTGCTTTGGGCAGTTCAATCTGGACACTGACCCCAAGACGAACAGAGGCTGACATATAACCACACATTTTCCATGTTAGAGTTCGGGACGGCCAGAGAGCCCAGAGAAGGACAGAGACTTGCCCAAGGTAACGCAAGCAATCATAGCCTGACTCACTTTCTATTTGGCGTCAGTCCGTCCTGGGGGGGCGGGACTGGAGACTCTATAAATCCCACATCTGGGGTGAGGGCAGCCTCAGGCATACCTTTGAAGGCGAGGGAAAGTCTAGTGATGGCTAGTCAGAGTGAGGTCACTGATGGGACCCATGTGTTCAGGCCTTATCTCCCCTCCAGCCCTCCCCACCCAGCCCCTGGAGGCTTGGGAGTGAGCGGGGGAGAGGACTGTGGTGTGTCAGTCCAGGCTCTGAGCCCAGAAGTGATGAATGTGGAAAAAAGGAGCGACAGTGGCCCCCACCCCGGCCACCTTAGGTCTGTTGTCACAGGAGGTGACGGAGGGGGAGCTCTGGAGGGATCGAGGCTTAGGCTGGAGTGGTGCCAGCTTGATGCAGCTCCATGGCCTCAGGTGAGCTCAGACTGGTCCCAACTGAGTCCTTCCGACTTGCCAAGCCAGCCCCACACTCCACAAGCCATTTCCTTGCAATCTGTCTCTCAATGTTCATCACTGGTGACTCTGCTTCTCTGATGGGCCCCTGACTGATGTACCATCGACATGGGACTGTGTGCACTAGCCCTTGTTCCTCACCATTCCCTCCCAAACACTTTTTCATATTGGCTGCAGAATAGTCTATTGTGTTGATGCATCATAATTTACTAAGCCAACACCCCTTGCTGGATATTCAGGTTACTTCTAAACATCCATATCCATCTATCTATATATCTATATCTATATCTATATCTATATCTATATCTATATCTATATCTATATCTATATCTATATCTATATCTATATCTATATCTATACCTATACCTATACCTATACCTATACCTATACCTATACCTATACCTATACCTATACCTATACCTATATCTATATCTATATCTATATCTATATCTATATATCTATATCTATACTTTTGAAACTGTCATGAGCATCATCACATAGTTTGAAAGTTTTTTCAAAGAGCCCCCTCCCCAGCTGGAGTCGGGAAGGGGGCTGAGGCTGACCCGTGACGGCCTCTCCCATGGCGGCCCAGCCTCAGCTTCTCTCCTCCCTCCCTCTATCCCAGAGCTCCTGCCAGCAGCAGAGGACCTGTGCCCGAGATTCTGGACCCCCAGCGGTGGAGGCTGGACAAACACCCCAGGCTCCTGCTTCCCGGCTTTAAAGGCCGGGCGCATGTTCTGTACACCAGCTCAGAGGGTGCCCACAGCAGTGACCTGCCCACCGAAGCACTCGTTCTTGGGTTCTCTCCCTCCCTGTTTCCTGGGGTCACCTCCTGAATGAAGCTCCTGCACCTCAGTCCGTGGCTCAGGGTCTGCCTCGGGAACCCACGTGAGGATGGGATTTGTGAACACTTTCTTTCAAAGGCTCAGCACCACCAGTGGGAAAGGGGCCACAATTGACTTATTTCTTCTCAAAATCCCTGGAGTCCACTTCCCGCAGAGACCGCCTCAGCCTTCATGATGCAGCGTGATAGGCAGAGCACAGGCTTCGGAGACAGGCAGCCACCGCACCAGCCCTCGCAAGCCGCTTTACCTCCTAAGCCTCAATTTCCTCATCTGGAAACGGCCAGCTGGGCTTCATACAGCCCAAGATCGAAAGGGAACTACATACGTCCCAACCACCTCCTTCCCACCCCGGGCCCTGCCCCCTTGGCACCTGCCTCCTCTCTGTGGCTAGCTGGGGAGAGCTGAGTCCAAAAGCCACATCCCTCACGCTTCCCTGTCCTCTAACCACCCACACTCACTCCAAACCAGGAGCTGTGCCGGGGGCCGTGCCCTGATGATGTCATGGATCCCCCACAACTCTGGGAGGCAGGTGCAATGGTGATGCCCATTTCATAAGTGAAGAAACTGAGGCACAGAGAAGAGGGGACTTGCCTGTGTGGCTAGGGTGACACAGAGCCTGGTTTCATGTCCAGCTCTCTCCGGCTCCGAAAGCCATGCTCTTACGTGTCACATGACCCTGCTCTTCACCCTCGAAGCCCTCTTGAGAGAAGAGGGGATTCCTTGGAGCTGACTCAGGGCCTGGGGCCAGGAAAAGCCACATCCCTGGGGCCTGCGGGGACGGAGAAAGTGACACCATGGAAGTTCCCACACAGCCTTGAGGCTCTAACCAGCTGGGCAGCTCCAGGCTGAGCAGGGTGCTGCCGGCTCCGCTGGCTGCCCTTCCGCGCTGACACAGGCCCCTTGTCTGGGGCGGCTTCCTGGGAGGCTGCGTGACACGTGGGGAATTGGGGAGAAGTGAGTGAGTTCCCTCTGTGGGTCCGGAACCCGAGGTCATCTGCAGGCAGACATTCCTCAGGGGCTGAGGTGGAGAGGAATTCAGGGCGAATTCCAAGGCTGCTTTTCCTGGGAGCCACCAAGAGGAACAAGTCCTGGGAATGGCCTTTCTGAGTTCCAGAGCAGCGCTGGCCAATCAAGTACCATGCGAGCCACGTACTATGTTCTATTTCCCCGGTTGCCACAGGATGAGAGTGAAAAACACACCAGGTGAACTTAATTTTAATAATACATTTGTTTAAGCCCATGGTCGGCAAACTGCGGCTCACGAGCCACATGCGGCTCTTTGGCCCCTTGAGTGTGGCTCTTCCACAAAATACCACGGCCTGGGCGAGTCTATTTTGAAGAAGTGGCGTTAGAAGAAGTTTAAGTTTAAAAAAATTGGCTCTCAAAAGAAATTTCAATCGTTGTACTGTTGATATTTGGCTCTGTTGACTAATGAGTTTGCCGACCACTGGTTTAACCTAATATATCAAATCTGGTCCGTGCCTCTCCTCTCGCTTCCGGTGGCTTGCAGGCAACCTTCGGCGTCCTTGGCACGTAGAAGCATCATCTTGGCCTCTGCCTCCATCTTCCCATGGCATTTCCCTGTGCAAGTCTAGGTCCAAATTCTCCCTTCATGTAAAGACACCAGTCATGCTGGATTAGGACCCACCCCAATGAGCTCATTTTACCTTGACTTCCTCGTAAACATCCAGTCTCCACATAAGGTCATATTCTGAGGGGCTACGGATCGAGGCTCCATAGGCATTTGCGGGAGACAAAACTCAACCATAACACGAGGTAGTACAAAACCAGTGTGGCGGGGAGGTTTGAGGATCCATGCACAATACCATCCAGGCTCTGCGCCCCGCCAGACGGTGGGGACCGACGTACAGCCACTAAGAGGGACCTGGCTGCACGTGGAATCCCAGAGGAGCTTTCATAGAATGCCGGTGCCCAGGCCCCACCCACGATCCTGGTTGAACTGGCCTGGGGTGCGGCCCCGGCCCGGGGATTGTTGAAGGTGGGATGAGGATCTTGGTACTAAATCTGGATTCATGGACTCCACTGCCTCATCAGCAAACCCTTGCTCGGTTGGCACCGCTGCCCTGGCCCTCCCCAAATCCAGGCTGCTCAGGGTGGGACCTGTGGGCAGACAATGGAACAAAGAGGCTTTGTCCCAGCCCCACCCCAGGGTGGAGCCTGTGTACCTGGGCCGCACCTGAGCAGAGGACCTCCCAGGGCTGTGGCTGTGGGAGGAGCAGGGATTACAAAGTTACCGTCCGGGGGATTAGGCCCAGGAAGTCCCTGCCTGAGGCCTGTGACAGGGAAGGGGAGGGAGCCTTCGGGCCAAACCTAGAGGGGGTCAGAGAATGAGCTGGTGATCAGGGAAGGAGGGGAGGGCCTGTCCCCAGAAGGGGAGAGAGAAAGACTGTGGAGTGTGGTGGCCTCTGAGGTCACACGTACGGGCATTCAAATCCTGACCTCGCCACCTACCACCAGTGGGATCTTTGGCAAGTGGAAAGCTTATTCTAAGTCTCAGCTTCCACGTCTGTAAAATGGGGATTGCAGACACAATGCCTAAACCGTGTGTGTGTGTGTGTGTGTGTGTGTGTGTGTGTGTGTGTGTGGCGGTGGTGGTATTGTGAGAATAAGCATCAGAACTGGCCATAACAGTGTGTTACCTCAGTTTCAACCTTCTCCGTCCATGAACTGAATCACTCCCACAGCTCTGCCCCTCCCACCCTTGCTGGAGACATGGCCCTGGGGTCACACTTGCAGTTTCACACCTGTCTCCTCCCCATGACACCAAGGATCTGGGGGGAGGGGCCTGGGTCTTGTTCTGTGTCCCCGACCCAAGGCTTATGCTCAAGCGACAGTAGGTCCTTCTGAGAACCGCAGCTCGGTGGAGATAAGCATCTCTCCGGGTTCTCAAGAAGTGCCTGGCAGCACTGAGCAGCCCGTTCGGGTTCACGGCCACACCTGAAACGTGCTTGCCCCTGAGAGGTGCTGGGAAGCCTGCAGCTGCGGGATGGACAGATGGAAGTGCAGCACTTCCCGGCAGGGGCCGCTCCACCGGCTGTTCACAGGAGCCCGTGTCTGCTGAGCAGCTGTGCTTGGTCCTTTACGTGCACCTCCTCCCTGGCTCCTCGCAACAGCCTGGTGGGGCGGCTGCTGTTATTCTCGCCTGCTTTGCAGATGAGGAGACAGAGCTGGAAGGAGAGGAGCACTTGCCACAGCTTGTCCACACCGCAGGCCACTCCCCACCCCACCCCACCCCACCCCTCTGCAGGGCAGAGGGCTCCGGATCTCATCTCGTCCCTGCAGGCCCAGCAAGGTGCCACCACGTCTACCCTGGTTTGACTGTCCACCAGACTGGGAGCCCCTGGAAGGCAGGTCCCCAGCCCAGCACAGGGCCTGGCACAGACTAGGGCTCATTAAGTACACGAGTGAGTGAGTGAGTGAGTGAGTGAGTGAGTGAATGAGTGAGTGAGTGAATGAGTGAGTGAGTGAGTGAGTGAGTGAGTGAGTGAGTGAATGAATGAGTGAATGAATGAGAGAAAGCTAGGAGCCCTGTCTTTCAGGGTCCGGTGGACAAGCAGACAAATGTTCAGGGAGCAGAGGGCCTTGGGAAGCACTGCTTCCCCTCCTCATGCGCGGGGAACTGCTCACCCAGCCTCCTGGCCCGGGGAGGTGAGGGCTGAGGCTGATAACAGAAGGGGCCTTGGAGCTGTGGGAGAAAGTGTCCCTTGGTGTCGTTTTGTACCAGGAGGGAGCCAAGGCCCAGAAGGGGCAAGGACTTGGCCAGGCCACGCCGTCAGTTCACAGCAGAGCAGGTTTAGAGGCCGGGCCTCCCCTCTCCCCACTGGCCGGAGTCCTCTCCGCAACATCTCGCTCTACGGCTGTGCTGTCATTCTGATCATGCCATGCTGCTCTTCAAGAAGTGTCCTGGAGCTGCTGGCCTGTGCCAATGCGGGAGCAATGCCAGAAACTTTGGGGTGCATCACACTTGACCTAGGAAACAAAGATGAACAGGTCAGGGATGAATAAAATGGTAAAAATGCAGCAGCACAGGGCAGGGCAGGGAGGACCAGATCAGCCCACCTCAGGGCCATAAATCTCTGAGAAAGGGTGTGCGGGCCTTGAAGAAGCCCCCAACCTCAGTGCAAGACCAGGGGCATGAGAGCAGGGGTGTGCAAACCTGGATGTGAGCCCAGCTCGGCCATTCCCCTGGGGCAGGTCCCTTCCTCTTAGAGCCTTGGCTTCCTGGGAAGAGACAAGCTCTACCTCAGGCTTGTGAGGATGTCATTCATCCCCATACATGGCCCAGCTCAGAACTGAACCTTTCCAGCACCCTCTGCCCCTTACCCTCACCCTAATCCTCTTTTTAAAAAAGTCCTCACCCAAGGATATGTTTTTATTGATTTTTAGAGAGAGGAAAGAAGGGAGTGAGAGAAACATCGATGTGAGAGAGAAACATCAATCAGTTGCCTCCCATACAAGACCCTACTGAGGATCAAACCCGCAATCTAGGTATGAGCCCTGACTGGGAATCGAACCCATAACCGGTTGGTGTATGGGATGACGCTCTACCTAACTGAGCCATCCAGACAGGGCTCACCCTAATCCTCTTGAACTCCTGCCCCTCCACCCCTGAACAGAGGCGGGAAGGAGGGTCCCAGCCCCATGCTCCAGGACTGACTATGGCTCCCCGCCTCCCCGGGCTCTGGCGTGAGTTCCTCATAAGTGCCAGGAGCTAAATGCCTTTCCTGGTTTGCATTTATTTCATCCTCTAGTGACGGGAGGATTATTAACATCATTCCACAGAAAAGGAAACTGGGGCTCAGAGAGCAACTCCCGCAGTGTGTCAGGGCTGCGTAGCTCCCAAACCATGACCGCCCCACTCCTCCATCTGTTGGGGTTGTCTGCAGCCGACCCTGCCCCCCTAGGCCACTGCCCTCCATCCTTCTGCCACACTTCATTCTGGGAGCCAGACTCAGCCCTGCACCTCGGCCAGCTGCCTGGGCTGTTACCTGCACAAGCTTCCCACAGCCCTGCTGCCCCGTTACCATGAGGCCACCCACCACACACACCTGGAGGTGCCCAGCTCACCTGGACATCGCTAGTGCCTGGGTGCTGCTGGGTCCTCTGCTCCCCAGTCTGGTGAGTAAACCTCAAAAAGGGAGTGGCCTTGTCTGCCTTTGTTGTGCTGTATCCACTATGCATGGCACATGCTCAGGGCTCCACGAACATTTGCATGAATAAGAATAAATGGCCCAGCCAGTGTGGCTCAGTGGTGGAGCACTGACCTATGCACCAGAAGGTCACTGGTTCGATTCCTGATCAGGGCGCATGCCCGGGTTGCGGGCTCAGTCCTCGGCGGGGGGTGTGCATGAGGCAGCCGATCGATGTTGATGTTTCTCTCTCATGGATGTTTCTGTCTCTCCCTCTCCTTTCCTCTCTCTCTAAAAAGCAATAAAAACAAATACTTTAAGAAGAAAAGAATAAATGACTCAGTCAAACAGCCCTGGCACCTCCAGCCAGCGCTGGCTGTGCAGGACCATGCCACCCCAGAGCTGGAGCCAGGAAGCCCGAGCAGTGGCCAGGACCGTGTCTGCAGCTGGATTCCACAGGTGGGGCAGAAAGTGGAGGCCGGAAGCAGATTCAGAGGAAGGGGCAGGAGGTAAAGGGCTCTGGAAACCACAACCAGGAAGGATGGCTGGGGGAGGTGGAGTAGCCTGGAGTCATCCTACAGAAGACTGCAGAGGGGTCTGCCCATTTACTCATTCGTTCATTTGTTCAATAAACTTTGCTGAGCCGTCTTCCCATGCCACGCTCTGTGCTGCACGCTGGGGCACAGAGATGAATCCACCCTCCCCCGGTCCTGGAGAATCCTCCAGTAAGCGGGAGATGGAACTGGGCCAGACAAGAGCCTCCCTCCTACCCCCCGTCCCCTACTGCTGTGAATGGGCTGGGAGCCCAGACCAAGACGGCTGGCTGACAGGCTACAGGGACTGGGCAGGGGGCACAGTGACGCCCTGTGACTGAGCAGCCAGGTGGACGGTGATAGCACCACAGAAATGGGGAACATGAGAACACCCAGAAGAACATGGGGAGCCAAGAGAGGGTCTGTGTGGGACATGTGGGGTTTGAGGTGCTGGTCAGGCATCCCAGGGACTTCCAGGAGGACCAGACAGATGGGTCAGGTGATCCCAGAGGCTCCAGGCGGGGACAGAGCCTTGGCGACTGCCAGGGTAGAGATGGTTCCCCGTCCCCTCGAAGCACCTGTGGGAGAAGAGTTGACAATCTTGACGGAGAGGAAGCCCAGGCCACTTCCTCCCTCTGCTTGGAGCCGAGGGGTGGATAACGGCTGGCCTCAAGCCTGAGGCAGCGGGACCTTCCTGCTCAGCAGCGCAGCATGCGAAGGAAATAACTTTATTAGCTCGTGGATGAAAAACAGGAAACGAATGCTGTGACTCGGGCACCGGCCGAGTTTCACTCACATCTAGTTTCTAGGAAACAGGTATGTGGCCTCAGACTAGGTTGGGGTTTTCTCAGCGAAGTCTTTCTGGAAACGCCATGCTTTTCTCAGGAAAAACCATGCCCTATTGCCGCCCCCCCCGCCCCAGGCTAAGGGGTAATAGTGAGAAGAGGCCCCACTACTCACTCTATCCTACCCCCTAACCCAGCAGGCCTCTAAGAGACCAAGCGTTGACAATGGCTGGTTTCCTAAGCACCTACTATGTGCTATAGGTAGAAATAAATTGAATACATCAGTAATGATAATAACAAGAAGAAGATTGTTAAAGTTAAGTAAAAACTTTAGCTCAAAGAGCACAGAAAAGTTGAAAGTCAAAAGATGGGACAGACAAATATTAACCAAAAGGAATCTGGACTAGCCAAATTAATGTCAGACAAGACAGGCTTGAAGACCAAAGCATTACTGGAGATAAATTAAGCCATTACAAAATGATTAGATTCAATTCACCAGGAAGATATAAAACTGTTTAACTCATACGCACATAATAACATAACTTAATAGATATAATAGATGTATAATATATACATGTAATATATACATATATAATATATATAGTAGGAAATCTATCAGGATTTGATAGATTATGTAAAAAAAAAAAAAGCATCAGTAAGACTTTAGAGACCTAATGCATGGACACAGAACCTGCATCCAATGACTGAAGAATAAACCCAACGTAAAGCACATATGAACCACCTTTGCACACTGATTCTACACTGGGCTATAAAGCAAGTATCAACAAATTCCAAAGAATCTGTTTCATCACAAACCATGTTCTCTGACCACAGGGCTCAACATTAAACAAATCTATCAATGAACTGCTCTTTATTAACAGATTAAAAGAGAAAAAAATAGAATTATTTCAATAAATATATAGAAAACATAAAATTCAACATATCCATCCATGGTTAAAAATGCAACTCCTAGCAAATTAGTAATATAAACCAACATTCTAAACCTGATAGCTACAAAAACAAAAATCTGAAATGTTAAAAATATTTATTTTAAAAACAGGAATAGCATAAGGATGCCTACTATTGCCATTTCTATTCAACATGGTACTAGTGACTCCAGAAAATTGAATGAGACAAAAGAGAAATAAACTTTCCCTAGCCATTTGGCTCAGTGGATAGAGCATCCACCTATAGACTGAAGGGTCTCTGGTTCAATTCCGGTCAAGGGCACATGCCCAGGTTGTGGGCTCCATCCCCAGTAGGGGCAAGGCATCGAGGCAGCCAATCAATGATTCTCCAACCATTGATGTTTCTATCTCTCTCTCCTTCTCCCTTCCTCTCTGAAATCAATACAAAATATATTTTAAAAAAGAGAGATAAATAAACTTATAAGGACTGAAAAGGGAGAAACAAAACTGTGTTATGATTTATATTATGATTTAATGTAATTTTTACATAGAAAAGCAAAATAATCTACAAACTATTAGATTTTAGAGAGTTTAGCAATTTGATGTAAAATCAACATGCAAAAGCCAATTGCACTTCTATATACCACCATTTTTCCATTTTTTCCGTTAGAAAACTGTACTTTTAAAAGGTAATTTGTGCTAGCAATAAAACACAAAATATATGTTAGTAAGTCTAACAAAAGATGTGCAATATTGATAATAAAACATCAATGGAAGGCATTAGAGGAGACCTAAAGGAACCGAGAGGCCCACCACACTCATGAACAGGAAGGCTCACTATCCTGAAGACGCCAATTCTCCCCAAATTGATCTGAAGGCTCAGTGCGATCTCACACAAAATGCCCAATGACCTTTCTCACTGTTTCCTCATGATTAGATTCATATGGAAGGAAAAGGTCCAAGACAGGCTCCCATTGACCAAAGACGGGACCATTTGAAAATCAACAACAATAATAGCAAATGGATTTAAAGCATAAAAAATGATAAGCTCATAATAATTTAAAAACCCTTCTTGATCACATTTAGAGGATGCTAGGAAGCTAGCTCATTATTCTGAAAACTGGCAAGTCAAAGGGAAAGATTCAGACATTCATCCTGACTTCCTAATTAAATTGTGCCTCACGAAAATGAACCAGTGCAGTTGATGCAAGGGAAGTTTTTGTTTTGAATAAAGGAATTCTAGCTAATAAACAAAGAATAGAATTAGAATATCACTGTTTTACATTTCCTTAGAGATGCCTGATTACAGGATAGGGACAGGAAATGTCCAAGAACATCTTGTTATGCCAGCAAGTAAGGAAGTAGTCCAAGAACGATGGGGGCTTTTCAAAAGGATACAGGAGCCAGCTTGAAGCGACTCCCACTGAATAAAACAAAACCATAAGGTCATACTGATATAAACAAATAAATACATTGAGAGTTTGATGAGGAATGGTATATTTGCAGCATTTCAAAGGCTCTCTCTATAAAATCACAAAGGAGAAAAGAAGCACTCCACGCGGAGAAGACGGCAGACATCACCTTAATCATCACCAGCAATGGGGCAGATCAACACCAAACCCCACCTGAGGGTGCGACAAGAGAAGCACAGGGTCACTCCCCTGACAGTCCCGCTCAAGACGGGTCATCACGACGAAACGTCAGACAGACTCGCAACGAAGGAGAGCTACGGAATAACTTCCAAGTTGTTAAACTTTAGAAAGTCAAGTAAGGTGGTGGCCACACAATGCAATGTACAGATGATGTGTTATAGAACTGTACACTTGAAACCTATGTGATCTTATTAACCAATGTCACCCCAACACATTTAACTAAAAATATTTCTCAAGTTAAAGTGGATAAACTTTTCCCGACTGAAGGAATCTAAAGAGCCATAACTAAATACAGTACGTGTGTCTGAAACTGGATGCTGAGGCTATGAAAGGCATTATTAGGACAATCGACCCCTTGAATGGGGTCCAAGGAGTAGATGAGAGCAATGACTCTGTTAACCTGCTGGCTTTGATGGTCGCACTGTAGTTATAGAGAAGACGGTCCTTGTTTGTAGGAAATGGTACCGATTCGGGGGTGATGGGAAACCGGGACCACAGCTCACTCTCAAAAGGTTCACAGGAAGGAGGGTTCTTTGTAATGTACTTGCAACTTTTCGCGTTTGTGATTGTTTTCGAAATTAAGAAGAATTTTAAGAAACAATCAAAGGCAATGTCTGCATCTTGTTTTGGATCCTTCTTCAAGCAAACGCATTAAAAAGACAACCAGGGAAACGTAACGCGTTGGATATTTGATTATATTAGAAAAACATTCATTTTTTGAGGTGTGAGAGTTCATCTCTTGGAGGGTGATCATATAGACCTCGAGGCTTGCTGTGAAGCTCAAACGGAATGATGTTTATGGAAGTGTCTGGGATGTACCAGGCATGGTTGGCTCTCAGTGAACATCCGTGTCCTCTCCTCCTGTCTAAGGGCTTCTCAGGGAGAGGGGAAGCCCAGCCCTGCCACCCAGGAGCAGGGAAGCCCCTTGAGGGCAGGGCTGTGTCACGTACTTCACTTCTCCGCGGTGGTCCCTGCAGCTGTCCCGCCAGCAGCACCATGTCTGACATGACTGACCCCTGGGAAAGGACAGCCCGACAGCAAAAGAAAGCCAGTCACCGCTGGGAAAGCCGGGGGAGTCTCCTCACTCATGCCATGAAGCGAAGTCTTGACCCTCAAGAAAGGAACTAAAAGGACAGAAACAGAACTTCTCAGTGGGGGGCCGGGCCTGTTCTTGTTCCCTTTCCCCCTCTTTGGAGTCTGGCCCCATTGAGATTTGGAAATGTTTATTTATTATTTACTTTTTTTGGTGGGAAAAACAGAGTAAGATAAAATATTTCCTTGTGTCTGGAGAGCTATTTTGAGCCAGGCCAGCCGGGTGATGCTCCCGGCGATGGACGCTGGCTGACCCAGGCTGGACCCCGGCCTTCCGGCCTCTCTCCCTCCCAGGCCCCACAGTCCTGGCAGCAATGCAGCCTGCGGGAGCCTGGTTCCACCCCCAGCCAGTGACTCATCCAGGGTGATCTTGAGGAAGCCTTTGGTGCTCCTTAGACCTTATCGGCCAAAGGGGAGGCTCGGGCTGTTCCCGTCTGGGATTCTGACAGGGCCCCTCAAACTGTGGAAACAAATGTGCTGGAGAGATAGTGAGGGTGTAGACAAACAACAGACTTCCACCCAGCCTGTCCAGCTCAAGATCCCAGAGGTGGCCAGGACCTCACGGGCGGTTCCTCGGACCCCCATAAGCCTCCTCGCATCAAGCCGTGCCCCTTCTGTCCACCTCCTCTCAGTGGCCAAACTGCACTTCTGGGCAATCTGATTTGGCCCAACACTTGCCCAGTTCTTTATCAGACTCGCACTCCTCCTCCAAAGAGTCCAATTGCACCTGAGGGCTGCAGGCCCCGCCAGAGCTGGGCACCCCCTCCTCTGCTCACCCAGCCCACTCTTTCTTTGTGCTCTGAAGCCAGGCTGGCCTCTGTCTGCTCCTCAAATCGTTGACGAGTCACCCAGGAGTTTCACAGGCTTCGTCTTAGTTCATCCTCACCTTGACCTTCAAGGCAAGTGTTCCTTCCGGGGCTAAGAGTTGGGTGGAAGTGATGTTTGCAAATGTGTCTGCCGCACAATAGAACCTTAATAAATGTTGGTTTTCTTCCTTCCTGATGAACACACACCCTCTTTTCTTTACAAAACCCCAATGGCATCCACATAAATCTCACTCCAGCAGCTGCTGCTGTGGGGTGGGTGTGAGAGGGGAGGGGCAGGAAGCCCAGGGGCCCACCAGCCAGTGGGCCAGGCCCCGGGCTGGGAGGCTCTTGGGAGCCCTGCTCTCTCCTGCTCCCCTGGCCGGTGCTAAGGGGCTGGGTAACTGTGCAACGAGCTCCCCGCATCCCCAGTGGAGATGGGACTCTGTCTCCTGCAGATTGGAGGAGGCAGCTCCTGAGCAAGTCCCAGCAGGAGGAAGGAGCTACCTGAGACCTCTGGATCCTGAAGGTGGAGCAGGAGCAGGTGGTGGTGGGAATCCCAGAGGAGGAGGAAACACCCCCAAGGAGGAGTTTTGAGAACCTCTGGACAGCCCTGGGGAGGGGTTTGCTGGGATGAGGAAAAGGAGGCATCCCAGAGCCCAGCAGCCTACAAGGGCCAGACCTGGAAGCCCTGAGGGCTCCTCCAGGCCCTTGCTCTTAAAATGTGGTCCCAGGGCCAGCAGCATCAGCAGAGTCTGGAAGCTCGTCAGAAACGCAGAGCCTCAGGCCCTGCTCCAGACCTGCTAACTCAGAATCTGCCTACCAACAAGACCTCGTGCTTCACAAGCACGTGAAAGTCCGAGAAGTGCCGTGTGCGGCAACGCCAGGGACCGAGGCCCCGAAAGGAGGGACTGCCCAGTTTCTCCCAGTGAGTCAGCGGCGGCAGGGAGCCAGGGGCCCAGCACGCCCGGCGCCATCCTTAGACCAGCTCTGCCTCATCCTGGCCCTCCGCTCAGGAAGCTGTCCCCCCTCTCTGGGTGTGTTTAGGACAGAAAGCACTGAAACTGGGGCAGAAGGGCCCTGTTGGGGGGCAGGGGCCTGGGACCCGTTCCCGGCTCTGTTACCAGCTGGAGGTGTAAGCTGTGCTCCCCGGCCCTGGCTTCCCTGCAGTTCTCTGAGGTGGACTGGGGTGGGCAGGACAAGAAATCTCACCCCATTCTACTTACGGGGACACTGAGGCCTGTTAGACAGTAGCCTACCCGAGGCTGCCATCCCCCGCTGCCCTGCTCAGCTCTGCACAGCTCGGATGACTGAACTGTGCTCCCTCGACCCAGCCTTCCTCTCTAGTGGTTCTTTGCGCTCCTGTCAGTTATCAGAGGCCCTGGCTCGGCTGACAGCCAGCGTGTCTGCTGCTGCTGCTTGGATGTCCACATTCCTGGGCTGTGACAGGGAACACACCCCGAGCCCAGGCTGGGGGCACCCAGAGGGGTTCCGCTTGGCTGCAACCCCTGGGGCCTGGCTGTCTGGAGAGTGTCAGGAAGCAGAGAACTTTCCTTCTCACTGATGGGGGCAGGGGAGATGCTTCTAGAGGCTGAAATTGCCAGAGCTGAGTAGGGCGCAGACTCCCGCCAGCCGGCCCTGAGGCAAAGCCTAGCTAGTCCTGTGGACTGGGGGACAGGGAGTGTGAGAGGGGCAGGGACACGCTCAGGGTCAGTGGCTAACCACAGGAAAACTGAGCAGCAAGGCTGAAAGACCTCAGGTTAAAAGCCAGAGCTGCCTGGATTTTTGTCCAAGCTCTGACATTTCTTAGTTGTGTGACTGGGGCAAGTCACCTATCACCTCTGACCTTCCGTTTCTTCATCTATAAAGTATTAACACAGCCGGTACATGTGCAGTCAGCTTGCAGTGTAAGCCTGGGGAAGCCACGGGCACTCGTGGTTCAGTCTCAGCGCGGCACTGCATTTAAGAAGTGCACCTCCACAGACAAGGCCATAGAGTAACCCGTTCTGTACCTGAGGTTCTTAATGAGAAATGTGAATCCAGAGTCCATGCAGAGCTCTCAGGAGCCACTTCCTTCTCCGAGCCACTTCCACCCTGTGCCTGGTTTGGCTTCTCTCTCCTCCAACACCCTGAAAACTCCAACCCCATACTATTCAGCTTTTTCTCATCTTCCCTCCTTCCCAGTACTTTAGTATGTGCATCAACTCAGTCCATCGTCCAGCAATGGGGAAGAGAAGAGGGAAACTCACAGGATTCCCTTTGGCAGGACGGGGACCCTGCATAGTGACCTGTGTGCATCCCAGTAACAACTCTTTTTAAATCTGTGGCAGGACAGAATTATTAACATACTAGAGGCCCGATGCATGAAGATTTGTGCAAGAATGGGCCTTCTTCCCCTGGCTGCTGGCACCTCCTTCGCTCCAGCCGGAGCCGCCTTTCCGCCTTCCCGCCTTCCCATGCTGCCCAGAGGCCCGGAGCGGTGCAGAATGCCTGCGTCCCACCTCACCCCCAGCCGCTCAGTGCCTGCATATGCAAATTAACCCACCATCTTTGTTGGATTAATTTGCATACTCACTCCTGATAGGCTGGTGGGCATTACGAATGTAATTTGCATTCTTACTCTTTTATTAGAGTCAATTTGCATCTTACTCTAGGGTCAATTTGCATCTTACTCTTTTATTAGTGTAGATGGGTATCAAAGGCTTCTCCTAAGCCCTGCCCACTAACAAGACTCTGCCTTTCTCCTTCAGTTTCTTTCCATCCTCACCCTCTAAGGAGGGTCTTGCACTGCCAGGTAGAATCTTTTACTTTGGAGAATGGAGTTGGAGGGTATGCAGAGAAGAACGGGATTGAAGGGCAGCAGGGAAGGGGAAAGATTTAGCAAAAGAGATTTATTTTATTAAGAATGAAGGAGGGGCCCTAACCAGTTTGGCTCAGTGGATAGAGCGTCGGCCTGCAGACTGAAAGGTCCCGGGTTTGATTCCAGTCAAGGGCATGTACCTTGGTTGCGGGTACATCCCCAGTAGGGGGTGTGCAGGAGGCAGCTGATCGATGTTTCTCTCTCATAGATGTTTCTAATTCTCTATCCCTCTCCCTTCCTCTCTGTAAAAAAATCAATAAAATATTTTTTAAAAATAATTTTAAAAAAAGAATGAAGGAGGGAGTTTTCACTACTGCCCAAGATATAGAACGCTAGAAACAGTGTTGCTCCCATCCTCACAAGAAAGGGCCAGGAAAAATACACACCAGATTTTGTACCCATCAGAAGTCTGAGGTTGGAGGACAATTAAGTACCCTGAATCCCCAGGAGGGACAGGCACCTCCAAAGAGAGATGAAACCAGGGGTTGGGTCACCTGTGACAGAGCCCAGGAGGAAGAGGCACTGGCCACCATTCACACAGACAAGAAGAAAACAGCTAGGAGTTTAATAACTGCCAACAGCCAAGTGTTGCCTAGCATGATAGTATAGAGCTTCAGACTCAATAGAGTTTTAACATACCTTTAGGTTCTCTTTCATGCACCTCTACCAGGTAGCCAGGAGAAAGATGGGGAGAAGGGTGAGAGACTATTGGGAGTCTCCTTCAGGAGTTCAGATATGCAGGAAGGTTCAGCAACTGCTAAAGGAAAGGCACACAGCACTGTCAGCCTGCCAAGACCCTTCTCTCATAGGGAACAAAACCCTTCAGCTACTTGGGCAGAGCATCATACCTTATTGACCCCAAGGGCACAGGCAAAACCCCACTGCTTGACGATAGAAGGATGAAAGAAAAATATCTCCATTCTGGTACAGAACAAGAAACTGTCCCAGGCCTCACATCCTAAACTAAGATGACTAGAGGGCTCTTTCCACTGGAAGAGGGAAGGAAATCCCATCTGGTGCAAGGTGCACCACAGATAGAAGGCAGACATTGGCTTCCCTGGGAAGGAGGGGCAGGAATGCTGAAAAATTTCCAGCTGAGAGGGCCAGGCACAGTGCTAGCCTAAGACCAAAGCTGGAACACAACAAAAAGAACACCTCCCTGCGCCTTTGGTGAGTCTCACAGCACTGAGTCATCAGTCTACTACTGGGGAGGAGCAACCATGTGGACAGTGAGTCCTTCTGTGGGGAAGGAGTAAGAGGATGGTTAAAGGAAAAGAAGAAATTCCTGAGAAAAATCCCCCAGCATCCTAGTTCCAACCCTAAGTACAAGGCAACTCTAGAGGAACTTGAAACCTATGATGTACTGAAGGTAACCATGATAACAACAAAAACCCAAACCCAGTTCAACTCCCAATTCAATCCCACACACTAAAGGTTTCACAGAACCGGAGATATGTCTATTTTCAGGTGTAAATTGTATTTATCTCAGTCTCTACTGTTCTACAGATAATGTCTGATAGTCAATAAAAAATACAAGAGACATCAAAAAAGCAAGAAGCAAATGGCCCATTGTCAGAGACAAAGCAATCAATAAAACCGGAATCCGAAATAATCCAGATGTTGAAACTATCAGAAGGGAACTTTAAAACAACTAAAAGCGATATGTTTTAGAATCTAGTGGAAAAGATGGACAATATCAAAAGCAGATGGAGTTTCAGCAAAGGAATGAAACTATAAGACTGAGTCTAATGGACATCCTAGAAATAAAAATTACAGTACTAAAAATGAAGAATTCCTTTTATGGCTCATTAGTAGACTCTCTGACAGACTCCTCACTCTGAGCTCCAGCACTGGGCAGCTGCCCGAAAGGTCTAGAAACATGTTTGGTGGGGTGAGAGGAGTTTTGAATCATCTGGCTTTGGAGTGAGGGCTGGAGGGACAGCTTTCTCCCAGACAGAAGTGCTGGCAGAAGCTATTGTTCCTTTGCTGAGCCCTTCTCTGGCAGGCACAGGCAGGTGCCGTATCCGAGTCTTGATCAGCCTGGCTAACACTGGTCACCCCACTCTGATGATTCCCTGAGACCTTACCCCATTCAATTTGGTGGCCCACCCAAGCAGCTTCTAGTGGCTTTTCCATACAAATGGCCCATTGTCATTCCTAAATTATCTCAAAGGTCTATAAACCCTAAACAAACAGCATCTGGACTTGGTGTGCCATACAAGGCCCCAGGCCCAGCACTAGTGGCAGCCAGATTCAGTTTGAAGCTTGGCCTCTCCCAGGCACTTCCAAGCCCAGCACAAGTAGCAGCCATCTTCAGATTGCTTTGTAGCTCATGCCAGCTGGTCCAAGGCAGGGCACAGATGGCAGAGGACCTTGGCCTGCATCTCCTGGAAGGCCCCAGTGCCAGCACACCTGGTGGCCAGTTTCAGACCATGTTGGAGTATTGCCCAACCACCTCACAAGCAACACACTAGGGGGAAGACTAGGCAGGCACCAGAACCCCACTGAAGCGAGTTTTGCTCTTTGTGGTCAGCCCCTGCAGAGCAACTCTTCTGCTATAGTCATGGCTGGTCCTCATAGCCAATCAGCCTGGAGGTCAATCCATCCCACTGATGTGCCAAGGGCAATCAAGGCTCAATCTAGGAGGGTATACACAACCCACATCAGGGGTTACACCTGGAACTCCTGGCTCTGGTAATTAGGGAGGCTGTGCCACTGGGCCCTATAAGAAATCTACTATATAAGGCCAACCTACCAAGACTGAAAGACATGGCATATCTACCTAACACATAAAAACAAACACAGAAAGGCAGCCAAAATAGGAAGACAAAAGAATAAGTACTAAATGAAAGAACAGGAGAAATCTCCAGAAAAAGAACTAAATGAAATGGAAGAAGCAAACTACCAGATACAGAGCTCAAAAGAATAGTTATAAGGATGCTCAAGGAACTTAATGAGAATTTCAAAAGCATAAAAAAGGACATAGAAGCCATTAACCCTTTGCACTCGCTTGCTTTTTTCTCAAGCTGCTACCGATGCTAACCGTGTCGAGTCACACTCGACATCCGAGTGCAAAAGGTTAAAAAGAACCAGTTAGAAATAAAGAATACACTCGAAGGCATTAACAGTAGATTAAATAAAGCAGAGGATCAAATCAGCAATTTAGAAGATGAGGTAGCAGAAAACAATCAGAACAATAACAACAACAAAAAAGAATTTTAAAATGTTTAAAGGACCACTAGGACAACATCAAGTGTAATAATAACCAAATCATAGGGTTTCAGAAGGAGAAGAGAGAGCAAGGAATTAAAAATTTATTTGAGGAAATAATGACTGAAAAATTCCCTAACCTGATGAAGAAAATAGACACACAAGTCCAGGAAGTACAGAGAGTCCCAAATAAGATGAACCCAAAGAGGCCCACATCAAGACACATCATAATTAAAATAGCAAAGTTTAAAGACAAGAGAGAATCTTAAAAGTAGAAAGAGAAAGACAGTTAGTTACCTACAAGTGAGTTTCCATAAGACTGTCAGCTGATTTCTCAACAGAAACTTTGCAGGCCAGAAAGGATTGGTACAAAATATTCAAAATAATAAGAAGCAAGGCCTACTCAGCAAAGCTATCATTTATTTAAAATTGTAAGACAGATAAAGTGCTTCTAAGACAAGTAAAGGCTAAAGAAGTTCATCACCACCAAACCAGTATTACAAAAAATGTTAAAGAGTTATCTTTAAGAAGAAGAAAAAAAGTCAAAATATGAATAATAAAATGGCAATAATTACATATAAACAATTACTCGAAATTTAAATGGATTAAATGTTCCAATCAAACGACATAAGGTGTTATGCTGTACACCTGAAACTAATACAAATAATACTGAATGTAAACTAATTTTAAAAAATTAAAAATATAACAAATTATTTAAAAAGACATAGTGTGGATGAATGGATAAGAAAAACAAGATCATTACATATGCCACCTACAAGAGATTCACTTCAAATTGAAAGACACACATAGACTGAAAGTAAAGAATTGGAAAAATATATTTTATGAAAATGAAAATAAAAGATGGGGTAGCAATATCTATACCAGACAAAATAGACTTTAAAACAAAGGCTATAAAAAGAGACAAGCACCCAGCAATTTCACTTCTGGGTATTTATCCAAAGAAACCCTAAATTGAAAAGACATATGCATTCATATGTTCATTGCAGCATTATTTACAAGAGCCAAGATATGGAAAAATACTTAAGTGTCCATCAATAGATAAATGGATAAAGAAGAAGTGGTACATATACAGAATGGAATATGACTCAGCCATAAAAAGAATGAAATCTTGCCACCTGAAATAACATAGATGGGCCTAGAGGGTACTGTGCTGAGTGAAATAAGTCAGACAGAGAAAGACAAAATGCCATATGATTTTACTTATATGTAGAATCTTAAAAGCAAAATAAACAAGCAGAATAGAAACAGACTTATGATATACTAGAGGCCCAGTGCATGAAATTCGTGCACTGTGCTGGGGGAGGGGGGGTTGTCCCTCAACTCAGCCTGCACCCTCTCCAATCTGGGATCCCTCTCACAATCTGGGACTGTTGGCTCCTAACCACTCTCCTGCCTGCCAGCCTGATCACCCCCTAACCACTCCCCTGCCAGCCTGATCGACGCCTAACTGCTCCTCTGCTGGCCTGATTGCCCCCAACTGCCATCCCCTGCCAGCCTGGTCACCCCCAACTGCCCTCCCCTGCCGACCCGGTTGCCCCCAACTAACCTCCCCTGCCAGCCCGGTTGCCCCCAAATGCCCTCCCCTGCAGTCCTGGTCACCCCCAACTGCCCTCCCCTGCCAGCCTGGTCCCCCACAACTACCCTCCCCTGCTGGCCATCTTGTGGCAGCCATATTTGACCACATGGGGGCGGCCATCTTGTGCGAGGGCACGAGGGTCAATTTGTATATTATCTCTTTATTATATAGGATTTTGATGGTTGCCAGATGGGAGGGATTTGGGGGGGATGGGTGAAAAAAGTGAAGGTATTAAGAAGTACAAATTGGGCCCTGGCAAGTGTGGCTCAGTTAGTTGAGTATTGCTCGTCCCATACACTGAGAGTTTGCTGGTTCAATGCCCAGGTTATGGGTTTGGTCCCTAGTTGGAGTGCATATGGGAGACTACTGATTAATGTTTCTCTCACATCGATGCTTCTCTCTCTCTCTCTAAATTCAATAAAAACAATTTTTAAAAAAATAAGTACACATTGGCAGTTACAGAATAATATAGCATAGAAAACATAGTCAATAATATTGCAATAACTATGTATGGAGTCAGATGGTGCTAGTTTTATTGGGGCAATCATTTCATAAGTTATAAATGTCTACTCACTGGGTTGCACACCTGAAACTAATATAATATTGTATGTCAATTGTAATTGGAAAATAAAAATTATATAAAAAAGAAAAAAATTATAACCTCAATAGCCCACACATGAACCCACAGATCTAAGAAGTTAAGATAAAATTAAGAAGAATAAATATAAAACAAAACAGAGACCCTAGATACATCATATTCAAAACTAAATATAAAGAGAAAATCTCGAAGAACACCAGAAGGGGTAAATACACATTACTTAGAGGCACAAAGATTAGAACTACAGCAGACTTCTTGTATGAAACTATGCAAGCCAGAAGGCAATTAAGAAATACCTTTAAAGCACTGAAATAGAAAACAATAACTGTTATCCAGAAGTCTTGCCAGTAAAAAATATATTTCAAAAATGAAGTCAAAGGCTTTTCACACAAATAAAAGCTGAGAGACACTATTGCCAGAAGACCTGTGCTATAAGAAATGTTCAAAGAAGTTCAAGTACAAGGGATATGATACCAGGAAAAAATTTAGATAAACACAAAGAAATGAGTACCTTGAAATATTTTTAAAATAAAAATAGATATATTTTTAATTGCTCTAAAAATAACTGTGTACCACAAACATAGTAATAATGGATTGTGGGGTTTGTGATATAAATAAAAACAAAATGTATGATAATAATAGCACAAAGTATGGGCAAGAGGAATTGAAAGAATCCTATATAATAACAGCCTAATGTGCAAATTGTCCCCTTGGGTGGTAATTCAACCGGGAGTTTGACAAGGAGTTTAACTGCTTGCTATGACGTTCACTGACCACCAGGGAGCAGCACGGAACATGGTGGGCATTGGTGACATGGCGCTGGCAGAAGGCGGCAGTGGAAGCACTGCGGGCCCGATGGGCCCCAATGAGAGCAGGACCGTGGCTGGATGGTGGAGCAGGTGAGTGGGTGGCACCAGGCCAAGGTGGGTGTGAGCGGGGGCCCAACGCCCCGACAATCACCCGCAGATGGCGACCAGTGGGGGGGAGGGTGCGGGCCACCACCCGGCTCCCAGGCACTGAGGAAGCCAGACGGGGGGGGGGGGGGGGGGGGGGAGCCTGCCCCAACCAATTGCCCCGCAGGCGGGATGGTAGAGCAGGTGAGGGGGTGGTGCCAGGCCAAGGCGGGGTGCCAGGCGGGGTGGCGCGGCTGTGGGGCTGTGAGGCTGGGGGCACGAGCTGGGGCCCGATTTCTGAAGGCCACCCAAAGGGACCCCACCCATGCACGAATTCATGTACTGGGCCTCTAGTACCATTATAAAGTTCTTATACACCTTAGGTGAAATTGTGTAATATTATTTGAGGGTAGGCTGTGGGAAATTAAAGCACATATTTTTAAAATCTAGGAAAACCACTAAGGATTTAAGTTTTAAAAACAAGTGTAATAATAATAACAGAGTCGAAATTGAATTTTAAAAAACACTAAATCCAAATGAAGGCAGAAAAGGGAGAAGTGAAACAAAGATGGGATGAACAGAAAACTACTAACAAGATGGTAGATTTAAATTCAACTATATCATCCTATATAATAAAAGCCTAATATGCAAAATGTCCCCTCGACCGCGAGTTCGAGGGGGGTGGGCGGCAGGGCTGGCCGGCCAACCACCTGCAGCCCCTCCCTGTGGCTGGATCCCCCCGTGCATATATATTACATTAAATGTTGATGTTCTATATACACCAATTAGAAGACAGAAATTGTCAGATTGCATTAAAAAAGCAAGACAATAACACATTGTCTACAAGAAACCCACTCTAAATGTAAAGATATTGACAGGTTAAAAGAAAAAGAATGGAAAAGAGTGTACCATGAAAGTGTTAATCAAAAGAAAGATGGAGTGGTCATATTAATATCAGACAAAGCAGATTTCGGATCAAGGCAATAATCTGCAGCAATAATCTTCATGACTCTCACAACATAATGTTGAGCAAAAGAAGCCAGGTACAGACATGTATGTACTGTATGATTCCATTCTTATAACGTACAAAAGCAGACAAAACTATGTTGTTAGAAATCAAGATAGTAATTAACTTTTGGCAAGGGATGGTAATGACTGGCAGGAGCACACGCTGGATTTCAAGGTACTGACAATCTTCTCTTTCTTGGTCTGAGTTCTGCTTACATGGAGGTGTTTAGTTTGTGAAAATTTACTGAATCAACATGTTTGCAAGGTACAGTGTCCTGCATTATATTATACTGAAGAAAAAGGGTTGTGTGTTTTTTTTTAATAGCATTAAAATACACAACAATAGCATGTAAGTCAGGAGTGGAAGGTACATATATTCTATGGCACTTTTATTATTCAAGAAGAGGGTAAACATATTAACTACATTGAGTTTTGGTAAATTCAGGATGATCTTTTAATTTCTAAAGAAATCATGAAAAAGATAAAAACAGAGTGTATATCTTTCAGACTAATAGAGGGGGGAATGAAATGGAACCAAATAATTTGAATAAAGGGGAGAAAGACATAAAAATAATGGAATAAACAGAGTTCAAATAAATGATATAAATTCAATATATCTGTGTTTAAATTAAGTATAAATAGAGTAAATGATATACTTCAAGCACAGAGATTTTCTGTTCACCAAAAGGCATTTTAAAGAGTGAAGGCAGGTGACATTAAACTTTATATAGAGAACCTCAAAGATTCCACCAACAAACTACTAGAACTGATAAATGAATTAAGTAAAGTAGCAAGTCACAAAATAAATGTCCAGAAATCAGTTGCATTTTTATACACCAATAATGAACTATCAGAAAGGGAAACTAAGAAAACAATCCCATTTACAACTGCATTAAAAAAAATACCTAGAAATAAATTTAACCAAGGATGTAAAAGACCTGTACTCAGAAAATTATAAGACACTGAAGAAAGAAGATACAAGTAAGTGGAAGCATACACAGTGTTCATGGATAGGAAGAATTAACATAATTAAAATATCCATACTATTGCCCTGGTGGGTGGTTCAGTTAGTCGGAGCATCGTCCTGTGCACCAAAAGGTTGTGGGTTAGATTCCAGATCAGGGCACACACCTAGGTTGCTAGTTTGATCCCTGGTTAGGGTGTGTATGAGAGGCAACCGATCAATGTTTCTCTCTCACATTGATGTTTCTTTCTCCCTCTCTCTCTCTCTTTCTCTCTCTCTCTCCCTCTCTCTAGTGAATAAATATACCCCCAAATGAGTATAAAAAATTAAAATGTCCATACTACCCATAGTAATCAAAACAGCATGGTAGTGGCATAAAAACAGACACATAGATCAATGGAACAGAATAGAGAGCCCAGAAATAAACCCATGCCTTTATGGTCAATTAATATTTGACAAAGGAGGCAAGAACATACAATGGGGTAAAGATAGTCTATTCAATAAATGGTGCTGGGAAAATAGGACAAAAATGCATTAAAAAAGGAAACTAGATCACCTTCTTACACCATACACTAAAATAAACTAAAAATGGATTAAAAATGTAAGCCCAGCTTGTGTGGCTCAGTGGTTGAGCATCAATCCATGAACCAGGAGGTCACCAGAGCACATGCCAGGTTGCAGGATAAATCCCCGGTAGGGAAAGTGCAAGAGGCAGCCAATCAATGTTTCTCTCTTTTCGATGGATCCACTATTTAGTCTATACAACATCAGGCAACATCATCTAAGGGTGGAGATTTGAGGAGAGAGATACTATTCTCAGTCGGGGTGTCCTACGTGAGACTGCATAGACCCCATGTGCTATAGCTGTACAGCTCAACCTTTCATTTTCACACAAGCATGCACATGCAACCATTTCCCCCAGCATTCTCACACCACTAAGAGTTCACAGAGCTGTGTACAGCACATAGATATGGAGGAGACAGGAAGAAGCAGTGAAAAGAACACTAAGTGTGGAACCATGGGCTTTGGTTTGGCCCCTTCGTGAGCTGTGGGATGTCAAGAATTGGTTTTTCAGTAGGTAACATGGTGCTAACTTACCTCCTCTGACTATTGTGAGAATGAGGAGAAACAGGGGATGTGAGACCTCTCTATAAACTTCACAGCACTGTGCACATGGTGGAATTATTCCTACTAGAGGCCTGGTATTTGTAAGACGCCCTAGAGAAAGTTGCTAAAGATAAGCTTCCCAATAAAACTGATGCACAATCACAAGAAAGCCTCCAGGAGGTCAACTAAGACTTGATATGGAAAATAGGGTCTGTGGTCCAGCAGCACCAGCATCTTCTGCGATCTTGTTAAAAATGCAAAACTCAAATCCCAGCTCAAAATTGAATCCAAATCTACTGAATTAGAATCTGCATTTTAACAAAATGCCCTGGTGGTATGACTGCACACTGAAGCTGGAGACTCACTGGTCCCGTCAGTGGGGTCAGGGCCTGCCTTTTCCCTCACTTGCCCCTGGAGCCGCTCAGCTGCCTCCATTTTAGATTTTGGACTCTTATCCAGATCTGCTCTGGGGAGAAACGGAGCATGAACTAACCTGTTCTTATTCCTTTAGCAAGATTCTGTATTTTCATTCCTGAGCTGGGAAATTATTATAACTATGCCCATAATAATTGTAAAGAAATAAGAAATGGTAGAATCGTGTTCAAGAAAGCATAATGAATTTCTGAAGTTTATCATCTAAAATGATTCAAATTAACAATAACAACAATATCCTATTGCTTAATTGATTTGCACCGTGTTAATCCGGAAAAGTTGTCAGTGCAAAATGACTCATTCCCTAAAGGTCTTAAATAAGATTCTAAAATCACCTCCCATGGCTTTCCTGCACTTTGAAGTGACAGAACGACAGCAGAGATGGGCACTGCCCCCTACGTCTAGAATGGCTGATACACAAACATCTCTCAACAATAACATCCTCATCCAAAAATAACCTGCAATAAGGAGGCTATTTCTGGGATTTGCTTGTGCATTTTAGTTAACAAGCATCTGTGCACCTGTGGGCAGAGCCCCAGGACCAGGATGGTCTCAAGGGGGGCGTTGTACAGTTGATCAGCAAACTTGTTAATGCTTCCTCCATAGGAAGTCCTGTTCTAAAAACATGGAGATGAATCCAACTCTTAGGGCAAAACCCTCATGGAGAAAAAAATTGGGAGCCATAATGGGAGATAAGGAGGATAAGGAGGAAAGAGTCTGAGAAAGCATCCCAGGAGAAAACTTTGGAGATGAAGGGTGAAAGGGGGTTTGGTCAACAAACAGAGGTATGAGAACAACCTGCACAAGGCTTGGAAAGAGAAAGGGCTTGTGAGTGTTCTTCTTCCGGCAGGACAACAATGTAATGCTATGGGAGAAAAACTCAAGATAAGTAGCCCTTTTTGGATCATGTCAAAAACTATGGATAGGCATGTGACAGGGGGTAGGGGAGGCTGGGGGAAGGTCAATGGGGAAAAAAAAAGGAGATATATGTACTACTATATGTAATACTTTAAACAATTAAAAAATAAAACTATGAATAATTCATGGACCTGTCAGAATGCTTTGTTGTCCTCTAGTTATGTAACAGCCTTCAGGTGACTGCTCTGAGCTCATTGCTCCCTAGTCAGCCCACACCCAAGCCCAGTTTCCCACCCCATCTTTGGGCACTCTATTCCATTCTTCTGCCCCCTTGCTCATGGAAGAGGTCTACTGGTCTTCCAGCTTCAGCTCTGGGATTGCCTGTTTTTGAGGTCTCCACACCACTCAGAAACCTGACTCTTCCTCTCCTCACCATGGACAGGTAGTAATACAGTAGAAAGCATGAATTAGAAGAAAAGGAGTTGATCTTGGTTTGGGACAACTTGAAGCTGAAGTACTTGTAGGAAATCCAGTATTTGTACTAGTAAGATGTCCCAGGCAGTGGGTTTTGGGTCAGGGAAGAGATAACGATTGTACATATGGATTTGAGACTCATCATAAAATTGAAGCAAATGTTCTATCACCTACCTGCTTCTGCCCCCTGCATATCTTCTTTCTCTTCTGTTGTAGTGGATGAATCCAGCGCTTCCACAATCTTGTGCCCCCCCTCACCCCTCCACACACATACATACCATTACTCAAAAACAGTGCACCAGCATTCTCCTCTCCTGCATTGTAAAATTTATTCTCTCCTTTGGATCAATGCCTCTGGGAATCCCATTTCTTTAAATGATTTTTTAAAAAGGCCAGAAACATCTTGATCTCACTTGCCTTTCCAGCAACTATTCCATATCTCTGCCTCTTTACAGCCACTCATTGGATAATCTGTGTTCAGTCTCCAATTCCCTCCTCACATTCTCCTCTAGCTTTTGTCCCCAACTCCACCAAAACTGCTCTTCCCAAGGTCACCAATGACTTCACTTGACTAACTCCATAGTCTTCATCTTACTGACTTAGCAGCTTTCTTTATGTATTTCCAAGACACTACAATCTTAATCTCCAGCTTCACCTCCCATCCTTCTGGCTACTCCTTCTCGGTATCTTTTCTGGTTCTGCTTCATCTTCCTGACTCCTGCCCAGGGATGAGACCTTGGACCGCTTTTCTTTTCTACCTACCTACTTGACTTCTTCACCCGATGTCTAATAGGCAACTTGAATTTAATTTACCCCAAACTGAGCCCTTGATTTCCTCCTTCAGAATTGTATTTTCTACCACAGTTTTTCCGACCTCAGTTAATGGCCATTCTAATCTTCTAGGTTGCTCAGGACAAAACCTTGGTGTTGAGAGTGTTGTCAACAAATTGCAGTGGAGGCAGTCCCGAGCTCCTATCCTCCCACAGAAATATTGAAAAACAAGCAGAAACGGTCAGAATCCACTTTGTCAGAATTCTGGAACATTGCCAAATGTTTACAGCAACAACCAAATGTTGAATTAAGAAAATGGAAACTTCCAAAGTGTAAGGTGGTTAATAGGGGCTGTGGGAGATGGAAATGGAGGCTATTTATAGCAGGTACAGAGTTTCAATTTGGAATGACGAAAAATTTTGGAGATGGATAGTGGTGATAGTTGCACAACAACATCAATGTACATAATGCCACTGAACTGTATACTTAAAATGATTAAAATGGTAAATCCTATTCCATGTATATTTTATCACAATAAAAAATGAGACAGAAAAAAACTAGTAAAGCTTTGTGGCATTTTTTACTAGCCTTTGCCCTACCCTGCTTGTCAACAGTCTTGAACATGTTAGCCCATGTCACCAGTGTGAGGTCTATTCCCTGGTTCTGGAAGAAGCATAGTAGACCTCATTTGCAAATTATTGTGTCCATCTGTTCTAACCTGTCTCAGGGCCATTTGAAGAACTAATGCAAGGCACTTGTCTCTGTCTTACCTAAATCAGAACTCACCCAGGTTGGAGAAGCAGCAGACATTGCTTGAAAACATGGTAAGGCTAACAATCCTCAGACACCTGAGGTAAAAGATTACGGATATATAATGAAAAAGGAGGAGGAGGAGGAGGAGGAGGAGGAGGAGGAGGAGGAGGAGGAGGAGGAGGAAGAGGAGGGGAGGGAGAAGGAGAGGAGGAGGGAGAGGAAGGGGATGAGGGGGAGGAGGGGGAGGAGGGGGAAGAGAAGGAGGTGGTGGCCTGGGAAGAGAATCTGAGGAGAGAGTTTCTTCGGGAAACTGGGGAATTCAAAAGGACCTATATACTAGTATAAGGAGGAATTTCGAAAGCCACATACATGCTTAGAAAAGAACTAAGATAACCTCAAGCTTTCAGCTTAGGTTGGTCCCTAGGTTTAGTGGAAGTCTGGGTAAGTGTTGAAGAAGAGCCATAGCACAAAGCAAATATGTAAAGATGAGAAGTGTGTTTGTTCATTTGTTTGGTTAACTTATGAGGTTCAAGAAAATCTCTGTCAAAACAATAGCTGAAAGCATGCTGAGGAACAGAGACTTCAGTGACCACACACGAAAAGTAATATAGTCTCTGGAAAAAAAATAGTTAAGAGAAGTCACTAGACAAATACTAGTAAACCATTATATCCTTAAACAATATAAAAAAAAACAAAAGACACCAAACCAACCAAACAAAACCTAACCCCAGCAAACACTGAGGGGAAGGGAAAGTCTAATTTTCAGAGTTACCACATCAATATTCAAATGTTTCACTTTTCAACAACAATAAAAAATCATAAACAAACAGAAAAGTATGGCCCATTCAAAGGATCAAAATTAATCGACTGAAACAGTCCCCAAGAAAACCCAGACATTGGGCATACTACATAAAGACTTTAAAGTAATTCTTAAATATGCATAAAGAACTAAAGGATAACATGGACAAAAACTGTAAGAATAAGGAAAGTGATGTATGAACTAAATGAGAAGGTCATGAAAGATAAAATATAAGAAGGAACCAAAGGGCAATTCTGGAGATGAAAAGTAAAATTATTGAAATAAAAACTTCTTGGCAAACCAGTATAGGATTTCCTCAAAAAATTAAAAATAGAATGTCATAGGATCCAGCAATCCCACTGCTGGGTATATCCAAAGAAAATTAGATCAATATCTCAAAGAAATATCTGCACTCCCATGTTCATAGCAGCAATATTCATAATAGCTAAGATATGGAAACAACCTAAGTGTCTGTCAAAGATGAATGGATAAAGAAAATGTAACACACACACACACACACACACACACACACACACACAATTATTCAGCCTTTTAAAAAAAGTAAACCCTATCATTTGCAACAACATGGATGAAACTGGAGGACATCATGAGAAGTAAAATAAGCTAGACACAGAAAGACAAATACTGCATGATAACACGTATAGGTGAAATCTAAGAAAGTTGAACTCATGAAAGCAAAGAATAAAATGGTAGTTGCCAGAGGCTGGGGAAATTGGAAATATTGATAAATAAAAATTTTAAAAACTCATGAGGGGTTCAATTAAAATTTGAGCATGCAGAAGACAGAATCAGTGATCTTGAAGATAGAACAACTGAAATTATCCAGTCTAAGAAGCAGGAAAAAAAAATTAAGAAACATGAATAGAGCCCGTGGGACATCATCAAAGAAATATTTTAATAATAACTGAAAATTTCCCAAGTTTGAGGAAAGACATGACTCTACACATTCAAGATGTTCAAAGAACTCCAACTAAAATAAACTCAAAGACCTACACTAAGACACATTATAGTTAAACTGTCAAGACAAGACAGAGAATTGTGAAAGAAGCAAGAGGGCAGCAACTTGTCATGTATAAGCACTCCTCAAAAAGATTAACAGCCCATCTCTCACCAGAATCCATAAAGCCCAAAAAGCAATGGGGTGACATATTTAAAGTGCTGAAAGAAAGAAAAAATTGTCAATCAATAATCCAATACCTAGCAAAACTGTCCTTTGAAAATGAGGGAGAAATTAAGACATTCCCAGATAAACAAAAACTCAGGAAGTTCCCTACCAGTAGATAGAACCTAAAATAAGAGCCAAAGAGAGCCCTCAAAGAAAATTATGAACCTACATGAAGAAATAAAGATCTCCAGGTGAAGGCAGCTACATGGACAAATATAAAAGTCCGTATCATTGGTTTGTAACTCCACTTTTTATTTCCTATGTCATTTAAAAGACAAATGCATAAAATAATTATAAATCTATGTTATTGGACACATAATCTTTAATTATGTAATTTGTGATGACAACAACATAAAGATAGGACAAAGCTGTATAAGAGCAGAGTTTTGTATGCTATTGAAGTTAAGTTGTTATCATTCAAACTAGACTGATATAAATTTAAGATGTTCAATGTAATCTCTTTGGTAGCCACAAAGAAATTATCTAAATATCTAAAAAAAATGCACACTAAGAAAATGTGAAGGGGATCAAAACATTTCACTGCAAAAAATAAAAAATAAACTAAACACAAAAAAATGTAATGGTGTTTAAAAAAATTTATAAGGCGTATGGAAAACAAATACCAAATGGCAGAAGTAAATCCTTCTTTATTAGTAATTATACTAAATGTAAACAAATTAAACTCTCTAATAAAAAAGCAGAGGTTGGCAGACTGAATTCTAAAAATAAAATGAAAAATACAATATCTATCCATGAGTTTTTAAATATAAAGACATAAACAGGTTGCAAGTAAAAATATGAAAAAATGCATTCCATGCAAATGGTAACCAAAAGAAAGCTGAGGTAACTGTATTAATATCAGACAAAATATACTTAAAGTCAAAAATTGTTACTGGAGACAAAGAAGGACAATAAAAAAGGAACTGAATCATCAAGAAATGTAACAATTATAAACATATATGCACCAAATAGAGTCCCAAAACATTTGGGGCAACTATTAACAGAATTGAAGGGAGAAATATAGTGGAGACTTGTGAAGACTTCAGTATCCCACTTTCAATTATAGATAGAATATGCACAATGGAATGAAGATATAAATTATTAATAGAAGTACAACTGGAAAATTCACAAATATGTGGAAATTAAGTAACATACTCTTAAGCAAAGATTGAAGAAATCACAAGAGAAACTAGAAAATACCTTAAGATAAAAAAAACAACCACAACATACCTAAATTTATTGAATGCAGAAAAAGCAGTGCTCAGAGGGAAATTTATAGGCATAAATACCTATAGTGGAAAAGAAGATCTCAAATCGATAACTTAATTTTATACTTTGAGTAACTAGTAGAAAAACTAAACCCAAAACTAGCAAAAGAAATAAAATAATAAATAATAGAATGGAGATAGATTAAATAGGGAAGAGAAAAACAATAGAGTATCGATGAAACAAAAAATCAGTTCTTGGAAAAGATCAATAAAATTGACAATCCTTTAGCTACTAGCTACTGCTAAAGAAAACAGAGAAAAGATGCAAATAACTAAAATCAGAAATCATAGCAGGGATATGACTGCTTCCTTAAGCAATAAAATTATAAGAACACTATACACAATTATACTCCAACAAATCAGATCACGGAGACTAAATGGACAAATTCCTAGAAATACACCTATTACCTAAACTGGCTTAAAAAGAAATAGAAAATCTCAACAGACTTATAACAAGAAAAAAGATTGAACCACTAATCCAAAACCTCCCAACAAAGAAAATTACCAGGACCAGATAGCTTTACTGGTGAATTCCACCATTTAAAGAAATAACACCAATCCTTCACATATTCCTTCAAAAAATAAAAGAGGAAACACTTCTTAACTCATTTGATGAGACCAGCATTACCCTGATACCAAAGACATAACAAGAAAATTATAGACCAATATCCTTCATAAATATAGATACAAGAATGCTCAACGAAATACTAGCAAATTGAATCCAACTGCATATTAAGAGGATTATACAACAAAAACCATATGGGATTTATGACAGGAATGCAAGAACAGTTCAACGTAAGAAAATCAATCCATTTACTTACTGTTCTTTGAACATGCCAGATACACATCTCAGGGCCTTTGCACTTGCTGTTCCTCCACCTCGAACACTCTTCCTAGAGACATCAGCCTGGCTGACTTGCTCATTTCCTTCAGATTTTTTCCTAGTCGCCGTCACGTGAGTACTCCCCTGTTTATCCTATCTAAAATTTCACACACAGATAAGACCCTGAAATTCCGTATTCTCCTTCTCTATTTTTTCTCATTATTTTCACTAAGATACTATATATTTTTAAATGCATATTTATAGCCCATTTGGAATGTAAACTACATAGGGCAGAATCTCCCCCGCCCCTCCACCCCCATTTTGTTTGCTGCTGGCTATCCTAGTAGCGAGAACAGTTCCTGGAACAGAATAACTGCTCAACAAATATACAGTCAATGATTTAACCCATTTACAGGTGGAGGTTAAAGCCATAGTATGAATGATAGCTTCAGGAACACTGCAGAGAGTAAGAGGGATGTAGGTTGAGCACAAACCCTGGTGAACTCTATCATCAGGGGAAAAGCAGCTGATCCCATGCAGAGCCGAATATAATGTTATTGACTGAATGAGAGTGAATCCTACCTACCAAGATCATCAATGATCTCACTAAATTCTAACCACCTTGAATATTAAACCTTGAGATGCAAGGGCATAAAAAAATAGAGAAACTCAGCACCTCTCACTTTAGACTGAATTTTTTAGAGTAACTCCCTAGCACAGTGGTTGGCAAACCGTGGCTCGCGAGCCACATGCAGCTCTTTGACCCCTTGAGTGTGGCTCTTCCACACAATACCACGTGCAGGAGCGCACGTACAGTGCGATTGAAACTTCGTGGCCCATGCGCAGAAGTCGGTTTTCGGCCTGGGCGAGTCTATTTTGAAGAAGTGGTGTCAGAACACTCAAGGGGCCAAAGAGCCGCATGTGGCTCGTGAACCACAGTTTGCCGACCACTGCCCTAGCATGTTGAATTCCCCACTGGCAGGCACATTGTGGGGAATTGCAAAGGAACCCTCACATTGTGATAGTGTACATAAGGAATTCCTATCAGGTAGCTATAATAATAAAAGTGTAATATGCTAATTAGACCGGACAGCCAAACATCCTTCTAGACAAAGCCAGGGCTGTGAAGAAAGCTGCTGCAGCTGCAAGAATTTTGTGCATCGGGCCTCTAGTCGTCCATATATATTAAACCCTAAGCGACCGAATGACTGGTCGACCAGTCGCTATGACGCACACTGACCACCAGGGGCAGACGCTCAAAGCAGGAGTTGCCCCCTGGTGGTCAGTGCACTCCCACAGCGGGAGCGCCGCTCAGCTGACCAACCCGTTCCGATGGCCCACCAGCCCGGCAGTAGCCATTCCCTCCCTCAGTAGTCCTGCAGGTCCAATCTCCGGAGAATAGGCCAGGCACTGAAGGACCAGCACCACTGGCATGATCCCAACAGTGCCACCGGCCTCCTGGAAGGCAGCCTTGGGCCTCACAGCCGCTTCCCCTCCCTAGACGCACCATAAGGAAGAAATGATATAAAAGCGGCCACCAGGTGGCTCCTGGCAACCAGCGTGAACATCAGCAGGACAGATCCGGATCCCAGACTGGCAAGGGCGTCCCACTGCCCTGCCCAGAGGACCTATTGCATCCCAGCCCCGCCACCACTCCCATTGGGATGGGCGCCAGATGCAGGGCTCATGGCTGGTGAGCGCTGCTGTGGCGGTGCGAGCCTCTCCCTATTAGGATTGACTGGGCACGAGCCCGCGGCAGGCACAGCAGGGTCGGGATGAGCAGGAGTGGCAGGCAGGAGCTGCAGGCGGCGTTGAATTGTGGGTATCGGCCCGGTCCCCACAGGCCACCCTGAGGGGCCCCACCTGTGTGCAAATTCATGCACCAGGCCCCTAGTCCATATATATATATAAAGGTCTAAGTGACCATTCGACCAGTAGCTATGACATGCACTGACCACCAGGGGGCAGACGCTCAACATACAGGCATGGGAACATGGAACAGACTGATGAATCTCAGAGGAAAGGGGGGAGGGCAGGAAGAGATTAACCAAAGATCTTATATGCATACTAGAGGCCTGGTGCAGATTCATACACCGTTGGGGTCCCTCAGCCTGGCCTGTGGGGATCAGGCCAAAACTGGCAGTCCGACATCCCCCGAGGGGTCCCAGATTGCAAGAGGGTGCAGGCTAGGCCGAGGGATCCCACCAGTGCACGAATCCATGCACCAGGCCTCTAGTTATATAAGAAATTGGGTGACTTAAAAACAAAAAAAAAGTGAATCCTTGCCTACACAGAGCACCGTTATGCAATGCAAATAATTTGCAGTAGGTTATTAATGGTGAGCGCTAAGTAAATATGTTTATCCCCAAATGCTAGAGGAACCCAGCAGTGGGGTGGGATGAGTCCTCATTGAAGAGATCTGGGAAATCTTGGGGGAGGGGAAATTCAAGCTGGGCTTTGAGGAATGAGACTTTTAAATGCAGAGCAATAAAATGTGTGTGTGGTGAAGGAGACAGGCAGTAGATCAGGGACGTGAAATGGTTTTGAATCTAGAAACAAAGGTTGAAGCTTTGGCTGCCTGGTATGTCAGATTCAAAGTACAGTATTGGGGAAACCACGGAAGATGTTTGAGAAAAGGACAAAAGGAGTCGAGACTGGCATCAACAAAAGATATGTCAAATACATTTTTCTGTTCTAATGAACCAATGTAACTCCAAACAATTTGTAACTATGGTAATTCATTTTGCAAACTCCACTGCCTGAAAACTTTTCAATGATGTCTCATTGTTCTTAAAATAAAGACCCAACCCTTTATCATAACCCACAGGATCCATATAATTCAGCCTGTACTTTCTGCTCCCACCACACTGGCTTAGTCTCTTTGCTGCTGCCACAATGGCTTATTCAAAGTTCTCCTCCCACCACAGGGCTTTTGTACCTGCTGTCCATATGCCTAGACAGGTGTCCCCCCCTCCTCTTTGCCTAGTTAAATCCTCTTCCTTCAGATCACAGCTTAGGCATTCCATCCTGAGGGAAACTCTCCAATCTCCCCATTTCTATCATGGCACTGCAAATTTCTCCATCACAGCACTTAGTTGCAGGCTCGATCCCCAACAGAGGACGTGCAGGAGGCAGCCTATCAATGATTCTCATCATTGATATTTCTCTTTCCCTCTCCCTTCCTCTCTGAAATCAATAAAAATACATTTTAAAAAATAAAAAATGAAAGGACGCCTGGAGATCCACATATAGTGTCACCATCCACTTAATCAAGAAACCTGTTTCTTGTTTCCTCCTTCCTTTAGCCCTCACATTCACTTCATCAGCAGGAAGTCCTGTTTATAAACTCCATACGGGTAGAATTTTCTGTTTATTTGGTATAGTATCCCTGGTGGCTTAGAATAGGGCCTGGCACACACGAGATGCTTAATTAATACTTTTTTGAATAAAAGAATTCATGTTGCCCTTGAAAATAGCACCTTTAAAAGAAAACAATTTTAAAACTCTCATTTGAGAATTTGTTAATATGTGCACTAATTTTTAAAAAATGTAGACTATGGAAGTTTCATTTGCCATTCCAGTTGCTGAAACATGTTAAGACTAAATTCTCAAAGGGAGACAGGTATGCTATGCTGCCAGAATATATATAGAAGTAGAATGTAATAATTTTATTCAAGTGTGCTCTTGTTACCTGATCCACAAATATTTAAAAGATATTTTATTTTATAAAAACTTACACCTGCAAGTAATGAATTGACCATAACAGAGGGTTTAACCTGGAATACAGGATATGCTGAGGGGGCCTATAAACCCCTAAAATTATATGCAAAATCTAACATGTATATTGGCATGTGTATCTTTTTGGTGAGAGAGTTCATAGCGTAATCAGATTTTCAAAGAAGTCTATGACCGGAGAGGTTAAAAAAATTACTTAACTATAAACAGTCACAAAGTCTTTTAAACATGAATTTATACAATAAAATAACATCCAACAGCTCCATCTATGGGTAGGTCATCATCAACTAACAGAAATAATGACAACTACCAGAGATCAGTGCATCTTATGAATGCTTTTGTTTAAATCATGTCACTCTAGTGGGAATTTATTAACTATAGTATCACAGTTTTTCTTTCCAGATATAGATGCAAAAATTAGGAGACTGTTGATGAATTCTACTTACAGTACTTCAGCACCAAAAAATTGGGCAGTTATGCTGATATATGTATGTACAGTTCAACATTTGTCAGTCTTAAAACGCTCATTTATAGTGAAATCTATATAAAACCGTTAAAAACATTTCTATTTACATTTTTTAAAAATGAAAAGTATAATTTCCTTTGCCACAACTTGTCAAAACTGCCTTATCCTCCCACCCTCTTACCCCTCACTCTACTTGCGACAGTGGTCACAAGACCCAAACATATTGCTTAAACAAACTATGTCCTAAAAAGGTAGAATGCTTTAAAACATTACATTTAGAACTGTAAATGAACCTTTTATACATTTCAAAGGGGGTTAAACAAAAGTATGTAAAAGATTTTTCAAAGTCTCAGTCCAACATGAATGTGCAATTTCAATATAAAGATAGCAACATATGAACAATTTGTTTTCCTGAACATAACTGAACATTTCCTTTGGGTCAGAAAATGTTTCTTTTTCCTCTGCTTCACAATGAAACATTTTCTTGTAAGTTTTCTTAAAGTGGGGAGGGGGAGGTGGAAATGTAGGCAATCCTGGTTCACAGGAAATTTGTCAGAAGGAACATAGTCTGCTTTAAAACGTTTACATTTAAATAAATAGAAGGCAAGTGTGCTGGCCCGGAGCACAAAGGAACAACACAATAAATTAGCATACAATTGGTGAGAATGTACAAACCACCAGAAAAGCACTTCCCACTGGTTAGGGATCTGATTTTTCATCATCCAACAAGGACTCTTTAATGCCAGTATTTTTCTAGTTATTTTATAAACTATGATCTGAGCAAATGTAAAATGTTGAATTGGTTAATTCAACCCTTCCAGGGATTTGCAAAAACATACAAGATTAAAGGGGGGGAAAAACTGTTCCTGTCACACTGTTTCAAAGTACAAACTATTCACATTCTCTTTTTTTGATGGTGTTTTGCTCAGTAGAAGCCAGCAGAGGAACATTCACAGAAAAAAAGTCTCTTTCCACTGCAAGGCAAACTTTTCCATCAGCCACGGTCCAACAGAGGAAGAATATCAGGTCTCCTGCCCTGTAGATGTGCATCTCTTTTTCTTTTTTTTTCTTTTTTTCCTTTTTTCTTTCTTTTCTCTTTTTTAAAAGTACCTTCCCTGTTTTGTTTTGCTTTAAAATGCTTCTCCTGCAGCAATTCTTGTTGAAATACTGCTGCTGCGGGATCTACAGCCTAAGCATGGGCAAAGTGCTCTCTTTACACATCAAAATACAAGGGCTTCCCTGGACCCTTGGTAACCAAGTAGGTTTTAAAGTGCACTCCTGTATCCGAAACACTAGGATCGTTCAGCAGAACTCTGAGAGGGACTGGGCTCAGTTCCATCCTCTGTGCTACTGTCTATGTCCTGCTCCATTGCTGTTTCATCGTCATCCAACTGCTGACTGGTGAAGTTGTTTAGCTCAAGGAGCCCGCTGGGCTCTACTACCACATTGGAGCTGGAGTGACAAGGAATAGCGTACTGAGGAATGGCCTGGAAGAGAAGACACAGGAGAAAAGCTTTATGGAAAAGAAAAGGTAACAGAAAGATTATCCAACAACCCTAAAGAAGAAAAAAGGAATCTGACATTTATTAGACAATTACTACACGTTGGACACTGTGCTAGGTACTTTCACATGATATTCTACTAAATCCCCATAATAACACTATAAGGAAAATACTATTCCCATTTTACAAATGAGGAAACTAAGAGGGTCAGTGACTTAATCAAGGTCACAGTTGGTCAGGGTTAATGTCAGGATTCAAAGCCAAGTCCTATTAAACTCGAAGTAATCCTTCTACTCCTTGAGGGTTCCTCTTCTAACAAAGGAGGATGAAAGCTGTGCCTAATTCAAGAGACAGACTTTGAAGGACATTTTCATTTGATCATTAAGCACATTTTAAATGTATACGTAGTCAGATTTTTTGTTTGCCCCCCCCCCTTCTCCCCGCCCCCCTTCCACATAGCTAATCCTTGTGAAAAAGTCTCAGAGTCAGGAGACCAGGATTTTTGTTCAGCTTTGGCTCTAACTGTGGACCTCTGAAAAAATCACTTCACTTCCTTGAGCTTTTATACAAAAACTTTTATACAAAAGTTTGCTTTTGTGTAAAATAAGATGGCTGAAGAAGATATATTCTAAAGATCCTTACAGTTTTAAAATTCTATGAATTGCACATATATAGACTCTTTCAGGATAGTAGATATATTCTATCTTGTTTACTACTCTAATCTCAGCACCTAGCACAGTGCCTGGAACATAGAGTTAAATAATACATGTGGAATGAATGAACAAACGAATGAACGAATGAATAAACGAACTATACATTACCTCTGTCTACAAAGAATTCATGCTTTTCATTCAAAGCATTTACTATCAAAGCACTTCTGCAGACTTCCTTCACTCATCCCCATAGGTATTTTTCTAAATCAGTAAAATCAGTATGTACTTCAGGTCAAAGCTAAGTATAACTAATAAGATCTGAAAATGTTCTAGCAATGTATTAATGATAATTATAATAACATGAGCTATTTTTATTGAATCTATCAGACACTTGACCAGCTGCTTTATATACATCTTCTGACCTAATCCTCAAAACAACACTGTGAGGTGAATGTCATTGTTTCCATTTCATACATGACAAAATTGAGGTTAACTTTGTTGCTCAAAACCAAAATGCTGACAAGGAGTACAGGTGAGATTCAAATCTAGGTATTTCTGACTCCAAAAGCTTGATTCTTAATCACTATGCTGCTCTTCCCTCTGACATAGCAATCTAGCACATGGTACATGCTAAAAGTTAGCTGAGTATTCTGAAGAGAAACTATTAAATAGCTATTATCCTGATACATGCAATCGATTGCATTTTCACTCCTGTTCAGAAAGTGCAGAAAGTAATTTCCAATTAAGCTATCCAAAATTATTTTCAATTTAGTGAGTATACCAATTTAACCCCCCAGGAGCCATAATAAATTTTAGTAAAAATAGTATTAGCTACAATTTATTGGGCAATCACTGTGAGCCAGGTACTGTGCCAGGTGCTTCATCTCAATTTTATGTAATCCTTACATCAATCATGTAAAGTAGGCGTACCTTAGTCCCACTTTACTGATGAGGAGACTAAGGTACAGTGAGGTTAAGTAAGTAGCCTTGCCCAAAGTCACACAGTGAATGGCAAAGCCAGGAAAACATTCCTTTTTCACTATACCTCTTCAGAGAAAAACAACAACAAATCCCTTTGTCAAAGATTATTTAATTCACTAACATTTATTTTTTAATAGGGGGGAAAACAAGATATTTAAATAATTCAATGGCCAGTTCAATTTGCCTTTAAGCATTTTCCCCATACTTAATTATATCATATTTGGATTAATACTGGTTAATTTGCATTCTCTCAGAGCTTGGCATCATGGAAAAGGAAGTTTACCACAGGAACTGCCAAGTGTGAATCTAGAGTAAAATCCTAGACTATTCACATTTCATAAATCTAAAAATTCTCAATTAACTAAAATTGTTGCTCTGATACCTTCTGAGACAAGTATCAGTTTATCAAAAAATGACAATTGTCAAACAGCCTGGTACTTTGGAAGGGGAGAGGGAATAAAACACAATTCCTAAGGGCTAGTCCAAACCAAATCTTGGTCTATTATGCATGATGAAAGATGAGTTTAGAATGAAGAGAATGTGAGACTCATGTTCACTAGCCTGTACTTACCAAGACAGGGCAGTAACCATAATGAGATTTTTCAATAATAATGATTGAAATAAAAAGCAAAGCTTTACGGTTAATCCCAAGTTAGATATAAAGTTAAATTACTTAGAAAATTTTCTTACTTGTTTCTCTAGACATTTCAGTTAGTTAAGTTTTTATTATCCTAAAAACCATAAATTTGGATCAAGATCAAAAACTGTATTTCCAAGGAAAGGATCCATAAAATGTACTTGAAATAGAAGTACAATCCAATTATATCCCAGAGCAAAGATTAAGGAGTCCAAAATTGACCCTAGGAAGTTGCCAATCTTCAGGGGTGACCTACTGAATTTAACATTGGGAAGTGTGACCTGCATAAATCAAGCTGACATATGGGCTCAGGCCCCTTGACTGTCACTAAGGTGTGCTGTCTGACAATGTCCATCAATTTTCTGGGATTCACTTCCAAAAAATTAGTATAAAATTGTATATTTGAATAAGTATTAAACCAAATTTGTCAAACACCATCTCAAGGTAATCTGTCTTTTCCCCATCTTGGTTTGACTTTTTCTGTGATATCCCAAAACCCACCAAACCCACCACCCCCAAGATGCCCAAGAGTTCTCATGTTCTTTCCAGTTCTTACCTGGATGATAATTTCTGCTGGGCTCTCTTCAGCTTTCTTTTGGCCTACATTCTGAATATGCATGAACTGGCCTGTTGTAGGCATTCCTGCTGCATCGATTTTCCTTGTTGTTAGGGGAGGGCCAGCAGCAGATGGACTTGAACAGGACTCTCTACATTTCTGTTGCTGGGGAGTGCAATTCGCCATCCCTGCCACCACCACGTGGGTGGAGGATGATGATCCTGCTTCACCAGCGAGCATACTAGTGGCAAGAGCCTTCTTTGGGGAATCCACTACCATATGCTCTACATTTGTATCAATCTGAGCTTCCATCAAAGACATTTTCAAAATGTCTGACACTGCTGTCTTCTCAGAGGCCTGAATGGGAGATATGCTTGTAACTGGTGATGTCAGCTTAGGCACAGAACTGCCACCAGTTATCTTTGTAACTGTGGGTGGCTGGCGCCCCTCAAAAGTTATCTTTGTAACAGAGGATCCTTGGGTTATAATTGGCTGCTCCACCTGAAAACAAATTGGGGTTGTGTGTGTTACAGCTACATCTTTTTGAAAATCTATCAAACACCCCAGACAATATGGCAAAAGAAACATTTGTGCGGTATACTAGGAAGACATTTTGAAGCTTGGTGTTTCGATAAGAGGGCTGGTAGGGAAGAAACTGGCTACTCGTACAGAACCTAGGGAAAGAGGAGGGGTCAAAAGTTCAGCCAGCCAAAGTTCATAGCAAATTAAGGGGGGAAAAAGTTACAGCAGTCTTGTTTTCCTTTAGGATTTGTATTCCCACACAGTATACCTTCAATCTGTCTCAAATTATTTCATATAATCTTCAGCTTTTTAAAATAAGAAGTTTTTTTTAATCTTTTGCTTCAAAATACATTTACACAAACATATTCTATATATTTATGTATTTATAATTTACACCTACACACATCACTCCAAAGCCACTGACTTTCCTGAAAATAGTTTTTCTTTCAACTATCCAGAGATAATTTCTCTGCAATGTAGAAGATAATTTATTAACTAGATGGTGATGATGCAAACTACAAAGGAAGACGTTCAATGAAGCGCCTTAAAAGACTACAGTTTACTTAGCATTACTGTCATAGAAATAAGAGTTTACAGGCATAGAAATAAATATTTTATACCTAAACAAATAGGAATAATTTAGGGATATCGCTTCTATGCACTGTTGATCAATGCTGAAGTGATTTCATTAAAAAATGCCTGGAAAATCAACTTCTGAGTGCTATGATTTTTTCCCCTTCCTATGTTAATGATGTGCATTTCTTCCCTAATGTCAACCTTCTAATGGGGTAAACTAAAACCAGCATAATGAGGCTTTCGAGTTTCCTCTTGCCAGGAGAAAGCACTGCTAATCATGATAGGGTCGTGATAGTTTCATTTTTTCCGTGAACAGAGAAGTTTAACTTTGCATGCTATCAATATTCCGTTACCTGGCTTGCCGGCTGTTTCTCTGACGAGGCTGGGAGCGCCATTTGGCTCTGGGGGGTTTGGGGTTGCACGTAGATTTTTGGTTGGTTCGGAGCCTGCTGCAGTTTAGGGAGCTGCTGTGTGGTTTTCACGGCAAGCACCTGTACTACAGTTTGCGGGGGCTGTGCCATTAAGGTAGGAAGCTGCCTGTCTTTGGCCACAATAGGATGCTGTGTGTGCTGTACATCTGGCTTGGGCTGTGCTTGTTCTTGCTGGAGAGGGGTGAGTTTTTGATGCCTGATGGAAAGCTGGGGCATTTGCGGGAGTTTGTGCTGGAGCTGGTCTGCCTGCAGGTGGATGGTCTGCTTCTGTTTAGTCTGGAAGCACTGCAGAGTTTTCACTTGCAGCTGAGTCTGTTCCAGCTGGGGCTGGCTAAGTTTCTGCTGTTTAGCAGACTGTGACTGAGGCAGGGCAGATCGGTAAAACAGACCTGTCTGAGGGTCTAAAGTGTCCATCTCTTCAACCTCACCCTCCTCAGTTCCAAGTTCCTCGCTGTGTTTGGTAAAAGCAGTGTGGCTGCTTAATGCCTAAGTAAAAAAGGCACAAAGTAAGAATGAAATAAGAAAAACACCTATAATGCTACATTTTCCTCAAATTGGAAAAGACTTGGTTATGAGATTCATGCAAAAATTATCAGAGGGAAGAGCCTAAAAAGACCAAGAAACCTCAAGATTTCCAAATCTAAAGGGGGCTTTACATTGAGACTCCTGTAATTTCAACTCTCAGACATTAAGTACTGTAAAAACTAGTCTACTCACTTCTACTAGTATAAGAAAAATTTGACAGGGTCCGAACTTATAGGTAAGAAGAACAAGGTTGCTCTGCAAGCACAGCCCAACACAGAAAAAAAAGAAAATGCTGCCCTGGCTAAAGAAACAGCTCTCAAGACTGGTAATCAGAGATGGTAACCACACAAAGATGTAGCAAACCAGGAATGAGGCATCCAGAGAAAAGCCAAGGTTCGGAGAAGCCTACTTTGGCTGTGTGCATGCCCAACAGTGTCCAGAACAGCGGTCGCCAACTGGTGGTCCGCGAGGTCCAAAAGGTTGGCGACCGCTGGTCCAGAAGGTAAGAATTGTTGCCCGAGGGACATGCCCATCCCAGTCCCCACAAAGGGCCTCTCTGCTCAGAGTGGAGATGGCTTATCGGGCTTCACAAAGGTCTGCGGAACCACCCTCTGCACTAGCCCTCCTCACCTCACCCCTTTGCTCAGATTCTAGGCCCACCAGGCAACAACTTCCCAGAGACCCGGCTCCCTGGAGAGAAGGAGGGGGAGGGGACAAGAGTACTTCTGTCAGTGGAAAGGGAGATTGTCTGCTGTTGGTTATAATAGTGTTGGGAGGAGCATCAATCTTGAGTGACATGATTGGGGCCAGCCTGTCTGACCTCTCTGGCTGTCTTGAGAAAGAGGTCAATGTCAGGACTGGCCAGAACAGGGTCAGACTCCAGGCTGAGATCTGACACCTAGCAAAACCTCTGGCCATCTGACTTCCCTAATGACACCAATCCCATTCTTGTCATATGCTGTACCTCTATAAGATTCAATTAAAACCCTCCCCCATCTCTTAACGAACTTACACCTAGAGGTTTTTAATTCAACATTTTCTTCATTGCCATTCAGGTAGTTTGCCTACTATTAGGGTCAACTGCTACCGGTAGTTGAGAGCTGGTGATTTATGTAAATACTTAAATGTGATATCTATGATATCACTTTATAATAAAGGCAGGCTACTTTGAATTTAAATCCTGGCTCTGCCACCTAGGATAAGTTATTAAACTTCTGTAAGCATGAGTTTCCTCATTTGTAAGAGGGATAATACACCCATCTTACAGGATCATAGAATTAAACAAGTTAGTGCATTTAAAGCTCAAAGCACAGTATCCGACAAAAAAAAAATCAACTTATCAACATGTTTTCTTTCTCCCATTATCCTTGGTACCAGATTCTCTGTTTTAATTAATTCATTCTCCCTGTTGAGTCTTTTCCTTCTTCATTGGTCATATAAAATTTTTTTAAAAAAAAGGTCAAATATTTATTTATCTACTTATAATGTTCCCATGAGGATTCATTATAAAATCAAAAAGTAAAACAAATAAGAAAAAAAAAACAACACCTCAGTAACAAAAACCGAAACAAGCCAACTTCTATTTCATCTGAAATTTATCTCAGTGATAAATTCTTTCATAACAATAAAAATCATAGAAGCAGCGACCAATTCTAAATTCATCTAGATAGCCCCACCCTTTCAAAATAGTAAGAGTTCACAGAAAATCCAAGAATATTATTTCTTAATTACTTTCTGTTAAGACTTTCAATTCATTTCCTCTATTCACTCCTCACAGATGAAAGAAGTACACAAACACTCTCTGATTCAGTTATTTCTCCTCTTACAAGAGGAGATGAAACTGAACCTCATTTCAGGCAAAATGCAGTTACAGAAGGTAGGAAGAAAAAGAAGAGGTACAACCTGCTGCATAATGTGGGTGATTGCTCCTGGGGAAGATGCTGGAATGGACTTCACCACCACTGAAGTCTGTGTTGCAGTCTGTGACTGAGCCACATGCTGGAGTAGTGTCCGCTGGGGCTGGGAGGGCTGTTGGGGCTGGGAGCGATGGCTGACTGAAAATAGAGGAGGTGATGATATTTCTCCAGAAACCACTACAGCTTATGTAGCTAGTAGTCATTTTAAACAAATATATGTGATACGGCATCACAGAGAAAGTGTGAAGTGAACTAGGAGGCAGAAGACCAGAGTCTGCCCACCTATGAGCTGTGTGACTCTGAGAAAGTCACACCCTCCTATGAGTTGTACTCACTTTCTCCAGTGACGTTTATCCCACTAAATAAAATAATAACCAGTTTCTGTAATGGAATCCCAGATTAATTTCTTTAGGGATCGTAAGACAATACAAGTTTATTTAATCTCTTGACCCCAATTCCAAGTGCAACAAAAACCAGAAGCATCCACTCTTTATGTTTATACTAGAGGCCTGGTGCATGAAATTAGTGAATGGGGGAGGGAGGTTCCTCAGCCCGGCCTGCACCCTCTTGCAGTCCGGGACCCCTCACTCCTTACTGCCCGCCTGCTCGCTGCTCCTTACCAATTGGCTTGCTGCTGCTTAGCACTGCTACAGAGGTGGGAGAGGCTCCCACCACCGCCACTGTGCTTACCAGCTGTGAACCTGGCTTCTGGCTGAGCAGCGCTCCCCCTGGGGGAGCGCACTGACCACCAGGGGACAGCTCCTGCGTTGAGTGTCTGCCCCCTGGTGGTCAGTGAGCATCATAGCGACCGGTCATTCTGCCGCAATGTCGCTTAGGCTTTTATTATATAGACTAGTGGCCCGATGCACGAATGAAGATTTGTGTAAGAATGGGCCTTCCCTCTGGCCGGAGCAGCCTTTCCGCTCGGGCCCAGAGCCGCCTTTCTGCCTTACCACGCTGCCCAGCGGCTGGGGTGGTGCGGAACGCCTGTGTCGTCGCCATGGCGACAATGCAAGCATCCTGCCCTGTCCCCTCAGCACCTGTGTATGCAAATTAACCCGCCATCTTTGTTGGGTTTTTTGCATACTCACTCCTGATTGGCTGGTGGGCATCGTGAAGGTACGGTCAATTAGCATGTTACTCTTTTATTAGGTAGATAGCCTTACAGTTCTTAAAGCTGTAAAAGGTCAAGATGATACTGCAGGGAGTGTCATCACTAAGAGTCACACCTGGATTCTGCCCCACTCTGCCACCAACCAACTGTGGGAATTTGAAGACATCGTGTAAACTTTATTTAACTTCTGAAACTTAAGAGATTTTGTTTGTTTGATTTTTGTTTTTTAATTGGATAATAATAATTTGTTTCTACCTAGAAGAGGACCAAATGAAGTAATAGATTGAAAATATTCCTTAAATTGTTAAGTACTAAAATATAAAGTTAACAAAATAATAGAAAAATCAGTGTTCTTTCATCTTCTCTTAGCTCATCTGACACAAATAAGTAAGAGTATACATTGAAATAACCCCACTTCTTTTTCTTTCGCTACAAAGATCCCATGTAATAAACTATCTATATTGATGCCAATCGATCATATTTTACCAGCCTGAATTTCCACATTTTAAACAGTATAAACATTCACTGCGTCTTATTCTACACAGCTTTAAACATGTTTATATTTACTGAGAAACCAACTTTCTGAATCAGGAACAGAGTAAAAAATTCTAGAAAATTAGCTAAGAATTCTGAGAAATGAAAACTCAATAATCCATGATTCTAATGCTCATATATATATTTTAAAATATATTTTTATTGATTTCAGAGAGGAAAGGAGAAGGAGAGAGATAGAAACATCAATGATAAGAGGGACTCATTGATCAGCTGCCTCCTGCACGCCCCCTACTGAGGATCAAGCCAGCAACCTGGGCATGTGCCTTTGACCTGAATCAAACTTGGGACCCTTCAGTCCGCAGGCCGATGCTCTATCCACTGAGCCAAACCAATGAGGGCTAATGCTCATATATCTTGATCTACAATTTCAAGTAGTAGTGGTTTCATACTTAGAAAAGTCATCAGTGGGGTATCTAAGTGTAAGATGATCACTACAGAAATCAATGTAAAAATGCCATTTATGTGTAATAAGTACAGAACTTTTAAACTATTAAGTGAAATATAAACAAGCTTTATTTTTATAACACATTCTATCTATACTCAAAAATGCATTTTTCTATTGTTGCTGTATGTACATACTAGTATGCCTACATCTGATGAGATTATAGGCATCACTAGTCTTATTTTATAAATGTACTGTAGTATCAGTTTGCTTTATTTTTCATTTTATATTATATGAATTAATAAAATCTTTCATTTGTGCTCAACCAAACTGGAAAAAAAAAAGTTGGCATTTATATCAAAACAACTAATGAAATCTACAATATGACTGAATAAGAGAAAAATAAATCATATTAAAATTAAACAAGCAAGTTAATGAAATTTTTATTGATGAAAGCATCATCAAAAATGAAAGGTATTTAAAAAATAAAGAAACTTCTGATGAGATTATCAGATTATATAAAACATTTCTGCTGTCCATACTAATCTTTATACTTATTACTTTAATTTTTAAGGAATGAAATGAATTTAATAGAAGATCAACTAAAACCATTTAAAAATAATCTTTATTCAAAATACTATAAATCTCTTCTCCAGAGTACAGGAAAGTTAAGACAAAACTAACACCCACTGCAGGATAATACAAGAGGCCAGGGCCAGGAAACTGGCTTGGAAGTCAAAGAAAACGCTGCATGTGATTGAGGATATTATTGGGAGGAGATTATGAAAGAAGGCCACAGAGTGAACATTGGAAAACAGCTTAACTGGGCCAAATAAATACCATAAAATGGTCACTTACTTCTTTAAAGAACTCTTTTTTTTCCTAATGTCAAATTCTTTATTTCTAAGAAAAAAATCCCACTATTCTGCAAAAAGAAAATCTCTCTTCCTTTCTTTCACTGATTGGAGCTTTCCTTTCCCCTACCAGATCAGAGTAGAGCACATACATTGAAGTGGTTCTCCCCTAAACAATCATCTTTTACCTTTGGTTATACAACAAATGGATGCACACAACTCACCTAGAAGGGGAAAAGCAACCTCTGTCCCCTCATCACTGCATTCTGAAAAGGATAAGTATGGGAAAAAATCATAGGTCTTTTCATCTATTTGTGATAATCTAGTCCAGTAATGGGCAACCTTTTGAGCTTGGTGTGTCAAACTTTGCCAAAAAACTGAGCATAACTCGGGTAGTGTGTCACTTTGAGGAAAAAACTAACTCCAAGACTCTAGTCGCAAATGTTTCATCCTCAGGAGCAGCAAATGTTTCATCCTCGGCATGCGGCCGCTTGTCATCAGAAATGGCTACGCGTGTCAGTGCTTACACGCGTGTCATAGGTTCGCCATCACTGATAAGTCTATACCAAGGTCAATACTGATTTCCCTAACATACTGCCCTCTGCTTTATTTAGCTTTCTGCTAAATATCTCTCAAGTACTAGTAAATGCTAGATGGCTTTCCATAATCTTTAAATGGATTTTCCATTTGGCAATTTTAACCCATTAGTTTTAATATCTTCTAAAATGATGCCAAAGAATTCCCTTTCTGCTTCAGTATTTACATCCTTCAAATATTTTTAACTTTATGTTCTATTTTAATCACTGCTAAGGAATACTTAAGACAGGTGTTCTTTACATAGTGCTTCATAAGTCCTCTCTCCTAACCCTGAATTATTCACATTACTACTCTCTGAACTATTTCAAATCTCAAGGTAATGAAGTGTCCAAAACAGAAAGCAGTATTCCAGGTGTGGTTTCACCAGCATCTGAAAGAATCTATATCCTTCCTGCTCCATTCTCTATATACACCATCCAAAAATCTCATTAGTATTTTGCTTCCAGGCTGTATTTTAAACAAATACCTAATTCACTTTCCACCAGAACTCCTAAGTATTTATAATAACTTAAAAAATTTTCCACATTTTTTCCCCTTTACATTAAAAAAGGGTTGGATTTTCTACCTTCTTTCTCCCTTGATCCACCTCTCCCCCTCCCCCAAAATAAAAAAGTTTGGATGCATAAAAATGTTTATTTCTAGATTTAAAAAAATATTTATCCTCTCTCTATAAGTGTTAGCCTATAGTCACAGGTATTATTTATGGCCAACTTGCAGTTTTATATTACTTGCTAACTATAGCAACCTATTATCTCCGCTGCCCCCCACCTCCCCTGCCAGTTGTAAAAGAGTAAATCCCAAGGACAAAGTGAATTTGCTCTCAGAGCAAACTGAAAGAGATCCGGAAATGTAAAAAATATATTCTCCCCCAAACAACCACCCTATGAAATGCAGAAAGGTAGCTCTCCTATCTTAATACTACTTTTCAAAAGGACACCTACCAGTAGTGATGTATTCAGCAACTAGTTCTGATTCTACTACAGCAATTGATGGACTCTCCGGAGAATGTCTCTTTTCCTGGGTCATCTGAATAGGCACTGCCATTTGACTCAAGTCAATAGTAGGTTGTCTTGGTTTAGATTCCAATTTTTCCTTTACTGCATAAAAAAGTCAGGGGAAAAGTTAACTTTTATTACAAACAAGTACTAAAACCAGAGTTGTCCATGGGAATAACGAACCAGACCTCTGGGGTGCCACACTGGTAGTGACTAAGGAGACAATGAGTTGAAAAGGAAAAATCAGACTGCTATGCAAGAGTACAGAGTCCACAACTTGTGCAATCATACCCAAAAGCCTAGCAAAAAGGACTCATATGCAATCAGAGTAAAATCCCCCCCTATTATCATTAGGCCAGACAACTGGTTCTGTTTCCCTTATACACATTTCCCTTAGAACATTTTCTTTACCCTTCTGCAAGGTAGTCCCTGGAATCCTTGAGTTCACCAACCTGAAAACAAAGGGTGAATAAGCAGTACAAAGCATGATTTCCACTCAGGCACACCTACCCTGAATAACACAACTCGGTGATCAGTTTAATTTGTTCTATTAAAATTTTAAGATAATCTCTAAAGAAATATTAGAATGTTTTCAATGACTTTTAAAACATAAAAATTTTTCAACATTAGAAAAAATGGCTTCTGTGTTCCTGCAAAAAAATGTCTTCTGGAATAGTCTGGAATCAGGAATGGTTTCCGTGGACAGATTTTTCTATCTTATCACTTTTCCCACAGAATCTACTCAGTTTCTACTTTCTTATAAGGCATTAATGAAAATGGCTGAGTATGTAAAAAACAAGGAGCTGAGGAAATAAATGACTAAGGCTAAAAATAATATCAATATTTAAAAATGTTAACCGAAGACTTACATTAAATACTAGTATTCTTGGGGTAGTGTAGAGTGGATGTCACAACAAAGAGTAGTAACCAATAATCAAGTCCACTGAATGATCATTCAGATTATTCCCACAAAGCATATAATGTGACAAAATCAAGATAATCATTTAAACAAAGAAAGCAAAACAAAACCAAAAAAATACAAAAGTCACCCTATAAGTAGAGAGGACATTGAACTAGGAATCAAGACATTGAATCTCACTCTGCCACTAACCAACTGGGTAACCTCTCTAGGTTTCAGTTTATTTATCCATAAAATGAAAGGGTTGGATGAGATCATTGCTAAGGTCCCTTAAATACTCCGACAATCTTTGACCTATTATAATAGAGAGGTCAGTATTTATAATACACGTTTTGCCTAGTTTGTTGAAGATATTTAGTAACTAGAAATACTGACAGAATCTTGTGAGGATAGCTTTGCATGGAAGTTCAAGTAAGTAAATTATACAAAGAAACATGAAGATAAAATTAAAACAAATCAGAATGCTAGAAAGGGCCATTAATGGTATTTTATGAACATAAAACTGTCCCACCAATATCAAGGAGGATGACAAGGGCCCTTCAAACTGCCTCCTACTATTCCTGAATAGAGCTGGTGAACTGTATCTATCTTTCCACTTAGAAGTAACAGACCTACTCCTTTCTGGTAAGAAGAGAAACAGGATTGTCCACTTAAGTCAGGAGACAGAGAAGAAAGAGCTCTGCCATTTTTTTCTACCTTTCTACTGACTATATCTATCCTTCAGTACTCCTGTGCACATCTTAATGAACTGACAAGTGAGCAGACTGCACCAATGATTATAGACAAGTCCAGAGGGGGGAAATGTGCTCAAATAACAAAGAAAATAGAACAGTGGTAGTATTTTAGCACAACCCATCTCTAGAGAAAACATGCTTCATTCAATTGAGCATGTGAGTTCATACCTGTTGTCTGTTGGAGTTCTAACAGAGCTTTGATTGTTGAAGTAGCTGATTGTGATTCACTGGATACATCCTGATAAATTATGGTGGGGCTAGTCTCCATTGCAATCTCATGTTCTGACCAATCCTGACGCCGGGAAGCAATTACATGAACTACAGGCTGGGAATCTGTTTTATATTAGTTAAAAAAAAACAAACCCTATAAACAAAGTTTCTCTTTAAAAAAAACAATTTGCTTTTTAAAAATCTTTGTATTTATTGTAAACTTCATGCTTTATCTCCCCAAGAAGACTTGTAAGCCCCCAGAGGGCAAATGTCTTTCATGTCCGTATTCACATAATCATTCATTCATTAACTGAACAAATTGGGCACCTATGTGCCAGAGTCTATATTTGGCATTGAGGATACAAAGGAGCTCACAGAATAATCAGAGGATTCTCAAGAAGCACACAATCTGGTTGGGGAGACAGACATGTAAAAAAGACAAGTTACAATTCAATGTGATAACTGCTGTAATAAATAGATGTGTACTGTGTAAGTGGGTATATATTTGTCTAAGGACAAAATGCTATAGGAGTCTTATTTTCCCAAACGCAGCTGAAAATGTGCTCTGTATTACAACCTCAGCATTCAGTCAACACTTATTGGATGGCTGATTTACTGAAAGGAAATCTTGTCCACTGATAATAGGACTGGATAGATAATCTAGAAGCAACCTGATATAATAAGACACATATAACATTTGGAATTCAAAGTCTGAGGTTACAGCCTCAGCTCTATCAATTATTAGCAAGTTGGTTCTTTGGGTCTTAGTATCATTATTTAATTATGGCAACAATAAAATCACCTCTCTACCTCACAGAATTTCTGAGGATCTGAGGATATAAGGAAATCATACATGTTAAAGAGCTTTGTAAACTATGAAGGGCAATAGAAATATTGTTGTGGTAGTGGTGGCCCGAAAGTCCTCAATTCTAAGACTTTTTGATAGTTTCAAATTAAATTACACCCTAATTCAAGGTTTATTATATTCATGCTATACCGGTATGCATGTAAACACTAAATGTGCATCAAATCGAGCAACAAATTATTTATGAGTTTGCTATCTACAGAATAAGCAGATTGGAATAGACTACTTTTAAGTTCCTAAACTCCTTTGTCCAAGACACCACACAGAAAATTATGCAGGGTATATAAAGGCATGATCCCTACTCCCAAGTTTGGATTATAATGAAAGAGACATAAAATAAACATATATATATATATAGCTTTGTATTTTGGGGTAAAATCAAATGATTAGGGCAAATAAGATGAATACATAGAAAGAAAAAGTCTGCTTTGAATTGGAATGGTCAGTGAAAGCATCACAGAATAATAAAAATAATTCATGTAGCCCCCCAAACAAGAATAAATGGAACCTAAGTTTGGCCTTCTATGAATATTATATTTTTGAAAACCACAAAATTGTCCCAAAAGTTTGAGGCAGGGGAAACAACTCTTAAAAAAAAAGAGAGAGATAAAAACAAAAATAAACCAATACAGTACGTCCTCGGGTTACGTCGGAGATCCGTTCCTACGGCGCGATGTAACGCGATTTTCACCCTAAGTTGGAACCCACCTACGTAAGCACCTACGTCACTCACATGGAGCACATACACAGTAGTAATGAAGTGAAAAAGTAAAAAAAAGTGTAAAAGAAAGGTAACAATTCCTGACCTTTACTTGTGGTAAATAAATAATAAAAAACATAAAGCAGCCAAAACCGGTTTGGCTCAGTGGATAGAGCGTCGGCCTGCGGACTGAAAGGTCCCAGGTTCGATTCCGGTCAAGGGCATGTACATTGGTTGCGGGCACATCCCCAGTAGGGGTTGTGCAAGAGGCAGCTGATCGATGTTTCTCTATCATCGATGTTTCTAACTCTCTATCCCTCTCTCTTCCTCTCTGTAAAAAATCAATTAAAAAATATATTAAAAAAAAAAAAAAACATAAAGCACATATGTACATATGTCAAAATGACGGAACTTTTTTTAAATAAATAAATGGGAGATGGCGACGTAATCACGAAACGACGTACGTAACCCGAGGACTGCCTGTAATCTTCCCAAAGAAAACAAAATCAGTATACAATAAATCTGGAAATTTTAATTAACATTAATAAGTTATTACACACACACACACACCCAAGTGGGTAGAACTATAAGGCACATGAATAAGGTGACCAGATTTTAACATTGGTAAAGCAGGACACCACTGACCGGGGTGGGGGGGTGGGGGGTTCGTGATTAAAAATTTGGTCTATATGGAGCAACAAAAATTTTCATAGAACACAAAAATAGTATTGTAATATATTTTTTTAAATTTCAACATAAGTACAATTTACAAATATAATAAATAAAAAATTATGTATAGTATTATTTTATTCTTTGGCATATTTCTCATTTGAGTGAATTTTTTTAGTAGATTGCTGTCATTGTTTAAAAGGTCATGAATTTGCCATAACGTAAGTCGTAAGTGTCACTTTCAAGGCCGGCGCTAGACTTTTTGCCGCCACTATAAAATATAAATAATACGAGTACTGTCTGCTAAATTCAAGAAAATTTATGTATTTATGAAATAAATAAATTACTTACCTAAATTATCTGAATAGCTGATTTGTAATGACATCACTTGTTTAACTAGCTTACTAGCACGCAGTACGATGTGTATCGTCTTAGAGACAGTTACAAAATGTTTTCGTCGTTGCCAATCCCAAAAAATGCCATTGTTCATTAAGTCCAAACAATGGTGGTCGAATTCTAACAACTGATCAACAATGCGAACTTTGATAAGCAGTTCTCGATAATCAGTTCTCAACAATTATTTGTTATTATTAAAGTTTAACATTATAAAATTAACAAAAATAATATAAAACTCATATCCTGGCTAAACAGCCACATGGCCGCCGAAAACCGTATATTCCCTTCCCGTTCTCCTGCCGTTCCCTAGCTTGTTGTGCATTCTTTCCAAAAATCGGGACTTTTTTAAAACGCCGCGGGACAAATTGTTAAAAATCGGGACTGTCCTGCCAAAAGCAGGACGTCTGGTCACCTTACACATGAAGGATGTATAACGTCCATTAAACTTCCTCCAAAATCTAGAAAATTAAAGGATACTATCCTGAAATACCAAATGCTATGTGAAGCATATAACAATTTTTCTTTACTCATTCAAAGTAGATATATAGAACTTAAACTTAAGAGAATTATATTAGAGAACCATTCTTTTTATATAACCTAAGTTCTCAAATTTAAAAAATTCCATTGATGATATAAGTACCCCTTGATTGGGTGAGAGGATCTATAGGCAAAGAATGACTTGGCAACTCCACTCCATATATATCGATTATCTAAAAGAAAGCAAGGACTGCATTTGTAGAGGGATATAGTAGAGACTAGAAAAGGAACACAAATTTCCACATGGGAACACCTATCAGAGGCATCACCACAAATAACATCATCCCATAGAGACTGGGGAGATTGCTCACTCTCTGCCCAAACTTAGAAAGAGTAGCTGACCATCACAAAGTATTACTAAAACAACCCCAACATCTATGACACAGAATGAGAGAGTGAACCTAGATGTGAAAACCATTTCTTGAGTGATTTTCCTCTCTACCTTTGGCTTATGCTTAGTCTGGATAAATCTACTGCCTATCAAGCCTGATGCTGGGGTAGGAAAGTAATGACTGAGGTACCGGGAGTCTGATCTCATAGTACCATTTGATTATGTGATGTGCATCCATCTTGTAGATTTTTTTGAAAGTTTAATGGAAATTATGCATCCCTGGTGTTGTACATATTCTACTCAGTGTTGTTGTTTGTTTTTTTTAAGGGGTATGGGAGAAATACAGTTTTTAAATGGTAATTAAAAATTCCAGATCTATTGTATGTTGATTTTGTTCTCTTTGGGAAGGCTATTTTTTTTAATGACTCTATCTCTCTTGAAGATGGTGGCCTGCTAACCTCAAATATCTTTCCCAACAAGTTACTTAGCAAGTATTTATTAAATACCTATAGCATGTTGGGTACTAGAGATACACACTGTATCCAAAGTCAGAGTCAGGCATCTCTATGAAAGAATGTCTCCTATGTCTTTACTATAAAATGCCTATATCACATTTTCATAACATCATAAGACCTGTCAGCTAGAAAAGATTTAAAAGTTCGTTTAATGCTCTCAGCAATCCTATGCTATAATCTTCATAAAGTACCACTGCCAGTCCAGGAACTCCGCCACCAGAGAACTCCCTACTTTCCAAAACAGTTTCCTTCCCAACTCTGCACAATTATGACAATTAGAAAATTTTCTTTTATGGAGTGGAAGCAGGTTTTCCTGTTACTTCTACCCAATGGTTCTAGTTTCCATCCATGTATCTACAAAGACCAATTCTTTTTCCTTTTCTTCAAGATAACTGATGACATCTCCCATGCTCCCCCAACCCAACTCAATCTTCATCTTCTCTTCTCCATGATAAATGGTCTGTCTTCACTAACCATTCCTCATATAAAATGATTCCCAGATGCCTTACCCAACTAAACCATCTCTTCTAAACTAAACCCAAGATGTCTACATCCATTCTATGATGTAACATGTACCTTCCCTCTGAAGTATTGTCATAAAGCCTAAGGCCTTCATAGTATTTAATTATCTAGACAGCATCGCCCAAAATGTTCCAGAGAACACTAATTTCTCAAGATGTTCTGCAAAAAAAGGATCCCATGGTCAAAAAAGTTGGGGAGCATTTTACATTATATACTGCACTCCTCATAATAGCACATAAGAGCTCTGAAAAGTTATGCGATAAGTACGCTTTGCTTAACTTTGATTTATTCCTCACCTTCACCAAGACTGCCCAAATCATGAAGCTTCTGGAAGAATCATCCTAGAAACCAAGATGTGGCCTACTTAAAACAATGTCTTGACAGGATGCATTTTTGTATTTGCCTCATGCCTTGTTCTATCATAAATCCCTACCCTTGGTTTTTGTCCTCTTATTCTCTTCCATTTTACTTCACATAACCTTATATTCTATCTAACCCACCTTAAAACTTTTTGGAAATAAACAGAATATAAGAAAAGTAACTTTTAATATTTTTTCTTTTAAGAAAATCTGGAACACTATACGTCTAGCCTATTCCTAAGTAAGAAAGGGGGGAGGGGGAAGATACAATTAGGAAGAAAAGGTTAGGAGCTGTGGAAGGCATATGGTCTAATGTTCAGTAAGTGACCTAGGCAAATAAGGTTTGATCCTTTAGGATTGGTCATCTAATTATCAAATAAGATCTAAAAATACTCCACTTAAAAAGGCCCACCTGCAAGGTTAGAGGGAACCCCAGAAAGGAAACAATATTTTGGACTCAGGAAACAAAATGAGTTTATGCCCTGACCGGTGTGCTCAGTGGTTAAAGCACTGACCTGTGCACCAAAGGGTCATTGGCTCAATTCCCTGTCAAGGGCACGCACCTGGGTTGCAGGTTCAATCCCTGGCCTGGTAGGGGTGAGTGTGGGAGGCAACTGATTGATGTGTCTCTCTCACATTGATGTCTGTCTGTCTGTCTGTCTGTCTGTCTCTCTCTCTCCCCCCCCCCTCCCCGCCCCTTCCACTCTCTCTAAAAAAAATATCAATGGAAAAATTTTCCTTGGGTGAGGATTAGCAACAACAAAAAGTTTATAAGGCTGAAGCTAAACACTATGCCACAGATACTATGATTGTTGTTTTACTGTTTGTTCATTCAGTGAAACTTCTATTGAGTGTCTACTTAGTGTCAGTTAACCTATTTTCTAATTATTGGCTATATAGAGATAAATATGACCTTTGAGAAGCTAGTAGCCTTGTGGTAAATAATCATTATAAATAAACGAAAAGTACAAAATAAAATGATCAATGATAAAATAGCTGGTAGTACAAAGCAATTCTGGAAACATTGTATAGAAGGAATGATGAAGCCTCCAGGGTGATACAGCAAGGTGAAGATGAAGGCCACTCTTCTAGCCTTAGAGACAATTTAAGAATAAGGTATAAGGACAAAACTGTTCCTCTTTGGGGGTGGGAGATAATGAGAAAAGTTAGAAACTATTAAGTAGAATCAAAAAATTCCCCTGGCATAAGAAATATCCTTATTTCCAGGACTTGTGTAAGAGAAATCATCAGAAAAACATCTGAAATCAAAAAAAGGTTGATTTTACAGTAGAATGCCAACTATCAATATACAAATAATGGACTTTAGAAAATCATCAATGGATGCTAAAACTAGTAGATAAATGTTTAATGAGGAACATGATATTTATATAGTTTCAAAGTATCTCCTCACAAATTAATATAAATCTCAAAGGAAAATATGGTAACTTCACAATGTAAAAACATGGGGAAGATATCACCTTAGCCAATTGATCAACATTAAATTAACATCAATATAGGGACAAACTAACATCATGTGCCTACTAATTCCACAAAATCATATCTGTGGAATTCTTGCTGAATTTAATCAATAGTAAACATCAGACAAAACAACTGAAGAATATTCTACAAAGTAACTGATCTATACTCTTCAAAAATGTCAAGGTCAAGAAACACAAAGAAAGGCTGAAGGATTAGCTAAAGTTAAAGGAAAATGAAGAGCCATGACAATTAAATGCAACTAAATGCAATGCATAATCTTAAATTAGATTGTGGACTGAAGAAAAAAGTATAAAGAATATTATTAGACAATGATGACATTTGAATGGATTATAGAATCATAGCATTAAATTTCTTGATTTTGATAACTGCATTTTAGTTATGAATAGACTAACCCTTAAGAAATATGAACCTACAAATGTAAGTATTTAGGGGTAAAGGACATATCTACCACTTGTTCTCAAATCGGGGGGTGGAGGGGTTTAGTTAGAGAATCAACAACAAAGCTAACAGGGCAAAATGTAAACTAGTGGTGAATCTAGATAAAGAGTATACACAGGAGTTCTTTTTACTCTTCCTGCTACTTTCTCCTGTCTTAAATTACATTAAAAGAAAATGTTGCTATTTTTTTTTGGGGGGGGGACGCTAAAAACCACAAAAGCAATATAAAATAAAAATGGACTTCTAAGTAGTGTTTAGATTCCTAGCAGTTATGATACTCAAATACTCTGAAAACCAGCACAATTTTAGACTGACTCAAACCTTTATCCCTTTCTCTTTAAATCACAGCATATATATTCCCAACACCTTGTCTTTGTGAGAATGTACTAAAGAGCTATACAAGGATATGGGAAGGGTAAATGCAGATTATAAAAACTGGCTTCATATTCAATTACATTAGATATGCTTAGTCTGATATAAAATATCTCTGTATTACAGAATTTTTAAAAATACAAAATGAAAGAAAACTAATAAAAACAGATGATGCTTATATTATAATAGATCAAAGAGCAGAAAACCTTATATTTAATCACGTCTAGAAATAGCCAAACTCTTGCACCATCTTAGAATGACAACTGAAGACTCACTAATGAAGTGACATGTTTGGGAAGTACTGATTGATTTAGGGCTCCCTTAGGAAAAGAAGAGCAATTTCAAAAGATCATCTGAGATTATATATGTACATATATATAATCTCAGACACACACACACACACACTAGAGGCTCAGTGCACGAATTCGTGCACAGGTGGGGGACCCTCGGCCTGGCCGGCGATGGGGCCGTCTCACCCAGTCCCAATCAGGGCCCGTGGGGGCTGGCCAGCCAGGGAGAGACCGTGGGAAGTTGGCCGGCCGGGGAGGGACTGCGGGACGGCTCCAGGGCATGTCTAGCCCTCTTGCCCAGTCCCGATCGGCCGGACCCCAGCAGCAAGCTAACCTACCGGTAGGAACGTCTGCCCCCTGATGGTCAGTGTGCTTCATAGAGACTGGTCGAGCAGTCGACCGAAAGGTCAACCGACAGGTCAGACACTTCGCATATTACGCTTTTATTATATAGGATATATATATATATATCTATGTGTGTGTGTATATATACACACATCTACTATTCGTGCCCCCCTTTTAGCACCAATGCATAAACTAAATATTTTACATTATTTTATAAAATGAGTGACATATTGTTCATTTGTTAAAATCAACTTTTTTATTTACTTTGAATTGATGAGTTTTCAAAGACCATTTCAAATACTACTTCCTTCATGAGGCTTTCTCATTTGCTCCTCGCTGGAGTGTGAACTTTCAGCACTTGGTATTTTTGTTAGTAATAACATTTTGTTACTAATAAAATTCTTATACTGAAGTTGTACATGTAGTTTTTTTTAATCCCCTACTCTAGAGTTTAAGCTCCTAACGAGCAAGAACTATATTTTATTCAGCCTTTGTAGGTTCTAGCATAATTCTTAGTACATAGTATAAACTAACAAATAATTTTAAAATTGAATTATTAAATAATTAGCAATCTGAACCATGTAAGACTAACTTGGGATGACTCTACTTGAAGAGTTAAAAAATAAAGTGTTTGGCACAATATGAAGAGTCTGTATTAGAAAAGTGCTAAGAAAGCACTCCAGAAAGGATAATGGGAAGGCAGGGACAGAAATCGAGTGGCTAAGAATAACCGAGGGAATATAAACCACTTTGCTTAGATACATCAGAGTGCATAAGCATGGGCATAACATACTACCTGACAATAAGAGTGATTTAAGGTAATTGAGTATTAGATTTGTAGAAGGTCTCAAAGATTATGATCATGATTTAATTTCAAATGACTTCCTAGAAGAACATAATTAAAAAAGCACTGAAAACAAAAAGCTTCCCTACTATGAATTATGGCTTCATAGCCCCTTCCTTATAATTAGGAGAGTTATACAATTATTATCTAAACTGGGATACCTTTGATAGTGAAAGGGAATGCTATTAATAATAATGCTAGAACAGACATAAACTAGGACTTGTCCCATGCCAACTGCAAAGCATGATAACCTACTTACAGCCCACTCGTAGCCTACCTCTGGCCACCTTGACTCTTTCTCAAGATTCGGCAACAACCATTTCAAAAGGTATATTCACTTTCTTGCATACTTCTACCTACCCAAAGAAAACAGGAGGAATCATAGCTCTAAGCAGTTTGATAATACCTACCTGTCAAAATCATTATCTTAAGTTTACCAATTATTTGAAGAACATATGCCATGCAGTAAAGAATGGTAGGCCTTACCAAAAACAAAACTTCAGCTCACTAATTACATATCAAACAAAAGAAAATCAAATCAAAAGAAGTGACAAATCAAAGCATATTTGTTTATTTAAAATTTCTAGATGCAACTATTTTAGAACTAGGGCACTATTGTCAGCAGTAATTATATAAAATGAATCTTACCTTGGGAACTTTGGGAGGACTCTGTAGAAGAGGAACTATCTGTATAACTTTGTGGTTCTTCTTTTCCCTCCTGAATAGAAGAATTACTGGCCTCTGCCACCCTGGATGCTTGCTGTAATGTTTCTGTGACCAGCTGCCTTGTTTGTTCACTAACAACTGTGGCTTGAAACGTTACTGGTTTGGGTTTAATAAGAACCTAGAAGAAAAGCAGAAATATACCAAGTTCAAATTTTAGAGCACTATTTAACCTTTTGCACTTGGATGTCAAGTGTGACTCGACACGGTTAGCATCAGTAGCAAAGGGTTAGCGAGTGCAAAGGGTTAAAATGTTAATCTTCTATGTCATGAACAATAATATTTCCTTGGTGTACTAAACAGCATTCTGTACATTTACTATGTTTTGGGCACAACATTGTTCATCAAAGACTAATTCAATCTATGAGCAAATTATAGTCAAGCTACATAAAACATTCTAAGTAGTACATGCCACATTATTACAGCCATGATTCTGACAAGAGCATCTGCCCTTCTTTGTCCTTGCCTGTGATGTCTTCAGGAGTCATTTTACAATCTAGGCTATATAGTAGAAATGAGTCACATGAAAAATACAAGAAGCCTAGATTCCCAGTGGAATTTTTGTGTCCAGATTTCACCAGTCTGTACATTAATTAACATAGTAAAAATAAAACCCTAATTTGTTTAAGTCACTGTTCTTTGGTTTTCTATCATTAGTAACCAAATGAAATTCCTGACACACGTATACAAAGTAAACTTGCTTGGGACTGAAATCATTTTTGAAGAAATCCCCAGAGGAACAATGATGTAGTCAACTATTAGAAGCAATATGGAATATGTGGTAGATCAACTCTTGGCAAAGGTGAAAACCACAGATACCAAAGCAAGTGAAATGAAGAAAGATTTTCAAAATGAACCATTTCATTTCAAAATTTGGACTCTAGGAGTTGACTTCAATTCAGTACATGGAATAATGTTAACTCACCACATTTATTTTTTATTTCTCCCATATATAAGATTTTAAACCTTTTCAGACTCTATTAAGTCACCCATTTCTAAGAATTCAAGAATGAAAACATAATACAACTTAGATAATGGAACAAATCATCAAACTTACTTGTTTAGATAGTAAACTATTTAGCTAAAATTCTGAGGAATCATTCTAAACTCAAATTATTATTTTATAGATAAATTACTACTTTTTACAAAAATTCTAGAATAGCATTTCTCAACCAAAGCAACCTTGCTTCCTTTGATATTCTCAGACATCATGTAAAATACACAGCAGCCCAGCAACTAAGATTAATTCCTGAGCCTCAATTTCCCAAGCAAATTTCCAGAAAAGTTTCCTTAGTAGTAAAAAAATTGAACAGATCTCTAGCTTCTCTATTATTTAAGTTTCAAGTAAAGCAAATTTTTTTAAGTAAATAAAGTGCTTTCAAAGGCCATATTAGCTTATAAAAAGTAAATAATTTTCTCTGAGAGATGCTAAATAACTACCATTCTTCCTCAACAATATACTCCTCAAATAACAATATACAACTTCAACAATTTTATTCCAAGGGGATTCTTTTCTCCAATCTTTGCTCATAATAAGACACAAATATTTAGATATTTTTAAAAAGCGCGAGGAGTGAAACAAAGGGTTTGAAAATGGAAGGATAATTATACACGTGGTCATAACTTTTAATAACATTTTTAAAATATTAGTGATCTTTTCATTCAAATTTCTACTTTGGAATTTTAGGAATTTAAAATATACCTGAGCCAAGAAAAATCACCATTATCTTAGAGCATACCTGTGTTTTCCCTTGCTGCCCATAAACAATTTTTGTTGGGATGATTTTAGCTGCTGGTTGAACTGTGGAACCTATTCCTTTTGGTTGCGTTACAATCATTTTGGTGATGGGTCTTGTAGCAGTGATGATAGCTGGCTTTGCTCCCGTTGGCACTGTCTGAATAGTCTTTTCTCCCTAAATTGAAGTCAGTAACATATGAGATTTATAAGCATTTAAATGATAAAAACTGTCCTTTTACTGAAAAATCACAGAAAAGATTTTATCAGGATGATGGGAAAAAGAACTATAAATTGTGCAACAAAGTACAATGTTTCAAGGTGATCAAAAATCCTAGACTTAATTGAAATGATCTCTGAAGTCATCTGGCTAACTTTCTATCCAAAGAAGGCATTATTTCCTGGTGAGTAAATTAAAAGAATTACTAAATAAGAATACCTATTATACTGCCTCATTCATAGACTAAATATATTAGAAGTCAGAAAATTATAGAAATACTAGAAGCCTGGTGCATGGGATTCGTGCACTGGTGGGGGGTGTGGCCTGTGCAGATCAGCCTGCTGTGGGAGCGCTGCTCATCCTGGTCAGCCAAGTGGCTATGGACCCGCCCTCTGAGTGGCTACTCCTGCTGCGGTCAGCCAAGTGGCGCTCCCACTCTGGGAGTGTACTGACCACTAGGGGGCAGCTCCTGCGTTGAGCATCTGCCCCCTGGTGGTCAATGTGCGTCATAGCAACTGGTCGACTGGTCGTTCTGCCATTCGGTCGCTGGGCTTTTATTATATAGGATATGGAAGTGTAAACAATGATAGAGTTGGAATTATACGTCTTACCCCACCCATATTCATCTTTATTTTCTAATTTATCTAAAATTAACATTTATGTAATAAAATTACTGTGCATTATACCAATAGCTAAAGGCACAGATATAAAATAAACTGCCTAAGTCCCCAAATATAAATTACAAGGATAAATAGCATAATGTCTATGTGAAAAAGCATGGGCAAGAGATGAAATCAGCAATGATTTAACATTCTTTCTGAGGCCATATGGGAAAATACACAGGAAAAACTTAAGGCATTTCCCATGTTTTATTACTAGTATGTTACTAATATCACTTTACTTTATTGTCTAGATAGCATAAGCCCATTAACTTTTCACCATTTTCTACATTTTCATCTGCTTTATTCTTAAGTTCCATTTCTAGTAATTTATTAAATCAATAATTAAACTTAACTAAATTTAATTCAAATAAATGATTTTACTAAATTAGTAAAATTTTAAAAATAAAATCCATAAATAAAAAGGATCTGAATTTTTTCACCTTATCAGTTATTTTAATTTTTAGTCATTAAATGTGTCTATCTAAACTTAACAGCCAGTAAAAACAAAGCACCCAGGTGAGCTGGCAAAAGGTAATCACTATATGAACTTAAGAGCCAAAATTATTACACAACTCACAAGATTAACTATCTGCTATAATTATCTAGAGGACACATGAAGTGTCTGCCAATTGTGCACTTACTTATTTTAACACACACATACCCTTCACAGCTGCATTCTCTGGAAAGAGCTCTAGTTCATTTGCCAAGAACTGCTGGTTTATAAGTGGGCATGCCTATCTATTTAAATAGCTTGATGGCCCTTGTCCAAGTATAATGACCCATTCTAAGACAATTCAAAACCAACTAGCAGGTTATTTTTTTAAAAAGCTTTTCTGGGGTGTGTGTGAGCATGCACAGGAGAGCAAGTGGTTAAGTACAGGTGCGTGTACATATATGGTAAAGAGGATTGGTCTTATACTCTTCTTCTTGTAACTGTCATGCCTTGTGCCTACTATAATATATATCTAGCAACTACAATTCACAAATAACTCTTAGATCTACATGACCACAGGACCTAGGTTACATGGCAACCTCTCTTATATATCAAGTTCTATGAAATTACAAAAAGGTTCTGAAAATCTAAATTCTAACTGTGGCTTTACTTTTGGCTTACTATGTGAACTCAGGCTAGGAACAATCTATGTCTTCCCACCTGATGGAAAACTCTAATGCTGGACCTCTATCAACACTGTGAAGACTGTGATGCCTAGGAAGCTAATAGAAATCTATTATAATGAAGTATAGCATTCTTTTTCAAGCAAAGTAGGGACATTACCAAGCCTAAACAGTTAAGTACTAAGAGTAATAACAATAAAGAACAAAACGAAACAAAAACACTTATTGAGGACTTCCTATGTGCGAGGCACTGTTCTAAGCACTTTCAAAACAGCTACCAGTTAGTGAAAAAACTCACTGGTAGAGATTATCATCCCCAACATACAAATGAGGAAATTAAGGATGAGAGAAGTTGAATAAATTAGCCAAGGTCAAACAACTATGACACTGAGAGACCCAAGGTTTATCTAACTCCAAACCTCTTAACCACTGCCTATATTAATAAACAAAACTATAACTGAATCTGTTATTTAAATTTTTTTACTAGCTCCAAGGTAAAAATGAAAGTAACAAATCCCTGTCAATTAATTTAGCCTTAATCCCAAATATTTCTCTTTTCCCAGCCTAGGCCAAATACTAGGTCGCTCTCTACTGGCCACATGCAGGAATAAAATATCCTCTAACAGATGTCCCCCAGGAGTTAAGCCAGTGGAATCCTCCATCAGGATCAAGCTAAGTATCTAAATCATGATCATAAGCAACCTGGCTATAAGCAACATGTTCTAGAAATTACTGTAAAAAATGGCATCAGTAGATGTGTTTAAACAGTTATTACATCACAGCGGTGGTAAATCAAGCCATTCTGGGCATTGTGGAGTTCTGAAGTTCTTAAGCAAATATTTGTATAGCTGGTCTTTCAAGTCCTCAGTATACTGCTGAGTCTGCAGTTCAAGCTCTTACTTACTCCAGCATTTAGCAATGTTGTGACAACATTTTTGCCCGGGAGGCCTTGAATGGTCGTTCCTTTTCCTGTAGTCTTTTGCACAACAATCACATTGGGCTTGGAAGTCATTGGGATTGTAGTGATTTTGGTAGTCGTTCCTTAGAGAAGGGGGGAGAAAAGGAGGCCTGAGTTAAGAACTAGTGATATTTAACTATTTATGTTGTACATAATTAATACATGTAATCAACGTCATCCCAAGATGACATGAAGGCTGTCATGAGGATGAAAATGAAGGCTTGGAATAATAAATTACAAGTTGTCCTAGAATGAAAGAAAAGAATTGACTCTTATAGCAGACATCTTTTTGGAATCTGAGGACCTACATACCAAACTCAGAACCTAAATATATCACTATCAGTTTCTCCATCAATATTCCTCTCCCAACTAGTTAACTGAAAATCAGAATCTCTATTCCATGATATATATTTTCCCCAAACATAGTATCATATGTAACTAGTGTGATGGGAAAACTCATCAAAAACAACATAAAAAAGAGGTAGTTAAATGCTCATCAAAATTCACATAACCCTAGACTCTAGAGAAAATTTATGGGGAAAAAAGTCATGTATTTTTATGTGATCAAAAAAGACAAACTAAATACTGACTCACAGACTAAGTCACAGGTTAAACATGTGCTCTTATAATCTGCAGCACTGTAAACAGTGAGGATGAAACTCTATTTTTTATTTTTATATACATAAACTTATATTTCCATCTATTAAGATCTACTTAGTAGAGCTATAGCTACTGACCCAAACATCATATTATCTTGCCCTCTCCCCCACATCTGCTTCTCTCCTTACCTATGAACTCTATCTACCTATCAAATTTGTACCCTATATTCTCCTAATTGTCCAAGTTGGAAATCCTGGTACTAATCTTTGATTCATGCCTTGTCTTCACTCTGACAAAAATGAAAATTTCTTGAGGTCCACACTACATCTTTACACATCACTGATTCCTCAATGCTTAGCACACAATGTATGGCAATTACTCAGTAATAAGTATGTGAATGAACCCAATTTGTCACCAACATCTGTCTTCTTTCAAAATATTATCAATATCAGTTCAATAGACAACCCTCATCTATTTTGGCTTCCCATTATTTTCTCCCTATTTCAACTTTCTCTATTACACAAATAGTTCTGATGGTACCTGTAGCAAATATCCTAAAAACCAAACAAATAAAAAAGCCACCTAATTTCATCATGCCAAGAACCCAGAACATGTGAAATTGGTTAAAACCTTCCTAATCCCTCTTGTATTTAGTTCCAACTTCCCATTTTGATTTTCAAATTCCTATATGATTTGCCCTTAATCTACCAATTTGATCTTATTTGTTCTGTGAGAAGAAACAAGTAATCTTTTCAGTCAAAGAAGGGAGTTTAGGCAGTAGACATTTTGGCCTGTGACTTGCAGCTCCCGTGGGGGCTGCCATTTTGAAACAGCAAAGGTCAACTCCTCCCTTTCTCCTCTAGCCAATTGCACAAGACTGTGAGCCTAGGCTCCTCCAACCAAGAGTGAGGGACAGATCACGTGTGTCAGGAATAAAAACCAAGTGACCACCGCTCAGTGTACATGCTGCCAGGCTCTGCTGGTACACACCCTTCTGCAGAAGTGAAGATATGTGCCTTGCTGCTGGCTCCCAAGGGTGCTTCGTATTCTATCAGGACCCCTGATTTTGGGGGCTTGCCTTATTTCTAACAGTTCCTACTCCACAATACATACCATAATTCTAGTCTAACATGTAACTTCTTGACTATGGCTTCCTATTACCTACCACACAAAGCCAAACTCCTCTGCTTAGCTTTCCAGGTTCCATCAGACTTTTAATTTTCAGGATTACCTAGTATATACCTCTCCTTCAGTGTTGGTTTCCACGTGGGTCCTTGAGCATAACAGTCCCAATGCAACTTTTGCACCTGTAATTTCCTTTGCCTATGAAAACAGGCAAGCCATATTTTTCTTCCATGACTAAGCAAAGGACAGATACTCATAAAAATATAATGGATCAATATATTCTCAAGGAGAAAAATTAAACAAAATTTTTTTCTACTGAAAAACCTTAGCATTTCATACAAAAGATTTAGAAATAAGATTGTACTAAGAATAAGAATATTCTAGTTATATGTCAATTTTTTATAATCTTGCTACAATATCCTTGTAATATACTTGCCATCATCTAGTATCTCATCAGCCCAAGGTAACACTCAGGTTACACAAAAAAGCACCTTTATCTATGCACCCCCAGGTTCACAAATGTTTCTTCCTTTATCTGTAGTATCTAAACAATAAGCTAAGAGCCACAAAAACCAGGCTGCCCATTATTCACTTATATCAACTTTAATTCTTAATTAACTCCAGTCCCTCATGTGTTACTAATTATGATGCCTCTCCTTTGGCAATACAACCTCACCTAATTTTGGCTAAGAAAAACTTTTTAGAAAGTAAGCATTAAAAGCTATCTCAAGGAGCCCTGACCGGTTTGGCTCAGTGGATAGAGCGTCGGCCTGCAGACTCAAGGGTCGCAGGTTCGATTCCGGTCAAGGGCATGTACCTTGGTTGCGGGCACATACCCAGTGGGGAGTGTGCAGGAGGCAGCTGATCGATGTTTCTCTCTCATCGATGTTTCTAGCTCTCTATCCCTCTCCCTTCCTCTCTGTAAAATATCAATAAAATATATATTAAAAAAAAAGCTATCTAAAGGAAATGTAAACCAAGCTTTAACTACACCAAAGTATAAGGACCACCAGCTTAACAAATGTGGAGGAGGCTTAGCATAAGGCAAAGCAAGTACAGCATTATATTGAAACTAGTGCCCTGGCACATGGATTTGTGCACATTGAAAAGAAATTAATTAGAAGGTGGCCAGTGGGGTGGGACTGGGCAAGACAGGGCCGGATACGCCCTGGAGCCAACCTCCCATGGTCCCTCCTCAGTCTGCCACACCTGGGGCAGTGCCACAGCTCAAAGGGCGTCTGCAAAGTGAGCAGGGTCCCTCTGGCAGGTGGGGTCCCTCAGCCTGGCCTGCGGAGATCCGGCTCTCTGACATCCCCCGAGGGGTCCCGGATTGTGAGAGGGTGGCTCTCGGGTGATGCACCCCGGAATCGGGCTCCTTTCTCTCTGATTCCGGGGTGCATCACCCGAGAACCACTGCTGCCAAGTCACCGCAGCTCGGCAGTTCCTGCATTGAGCGTCTGCCCTGGTGGTCAGTGCACATCATAGCTACCAGTTGGGAGCGTTTGCCCCCGGATGGTCATTGCGCATCACAGCTACCAGTTGGATGGTCACTTAGACTTTTATATATATAGAAAGAATACAATTTATAATTGATTAGAATGATCAAATTATAAAACTCTAAAATTCCAGTGAGCATGTTGCTATATCTCAGGTGATACCTATGTTATATTGAAGAAAGTAGTACTACTTGTTTTTTTAAAAGATCTTCCTCTATGCTTTCATAGAATTCAGTCTATAGTTTTCATGTTACAACAGAGAGTATAAACTTAGCATTCTTTAGGGCAGAGAATGCACCTCATGTACATCCCTATGTATCACAGCACCCCACCCAGCATCTGGCTCATGGTATATCACAGAAACCATTTATATATACAGTCTTTACTTATAACAAGTCAAGATATAATGGATGCAAATAACTGTGAATCACATTTGGATCATAGGCTATGACAGTGATGCATTCCAGGGATTCCTATTTAACAATAAAAGAATTATGGTAGGGCCCTGACCAGTTTGGCTTAGTGGATAGAGCGTCGGCCTGCAGACTGAAAGGTCCCAGGTTCGATTCCAGTCAAGGGCATGTACCTTGGTTGCGGGCACATCCCCAGTAGGAGTTGTGCAGGAGGCAGCTGCTCGATGTTTCTAACTCTCTATCCCTCTCCCTTCCTCTCTGTAAAAAAATCTATAAAATATATATTTTTAAAAAGAATTATGGTAGGTAGGCTTAAAAAAACACAAATTTTACTATTAACCCAGATTTTACTATGCACAGATTCTTTTTTTCCAGGGTCTACAATTAATTTTATTTACTATCTAAACACATACACTTCTCAATCCCTTCACCTTTTTCACACCATCCCCTAACTCTCCTTCCTTCTGGTAATCATCAGTCTGTTCTCTATATCTGTGAGTCTGTTTTTGTTTTGTTTGTTTATATACTGTTCTTTAGATTCCACATATAAGTAAAAACATATGGTATTTGTCTTTCTGTGACTAACTTATTTCATTTAGTGTAACACCCTGTAGGTTCATCCATGCTGTCACAAATAGTAAGATTTCATTCGTGTTTATGGCCAAGTAATACTCCACTATGTACCTGTACCACAGCTTTTTTTAAATCACAGATTCTTAGGTCACCCTAACAATCTTGGTCTCTTGGGTAATGTTTTGATTTTGATTTTTCAACCACAGTTTACATTCAATACCATTCTGAGACAGTTCCAGATGTACCACAAAGTGGCCAGAAAACCCCACTGCCCCGAGTACCCACCTGGCCCCATACCCAGTTATCTCAACATTATTAACTATAATGTCTTCAGTAATGTTTTATGTTGTTTTGCTCAGAGATAAGCAAATTAATAAATGAATTAAAAAGAATATATTCCCTGACCAGGTGGCTCAGTTGATTGGAGCACTGTTCCATGCACCAAAAGGTTGCAGGTTCGATTCTCAGTCAGGGCACATACCTAGATTGTGGGTTCAGTCCCCTATGGGGGGGAGGGACGGTGTACGGGAGGCAACCAGTTGGTATTTTTCTCTCACATCTATCTTTCTCTCCCCCTTCCTCTCTCTCTAAAAAATAAATCAATGAAAAACATATCCTTAAAAAAACAACAAAAACATATCCTTGGGTGAGAATTAAAAAAAAAGAAAGTACTTAAACACTTGCTTTTTGTTTGGACATTGTATTAAAAATTAAGACAATCAGCCCTGGCCTGGTGGTTCAGTTGCTGGAGCATCATCTCACACACCAAAAGGTTTCAGGTTCCATTCCTGGTCAGGGCACATACCTAGGTTGTAGGTTTGATCTCTGGTCAGAGCATGTATGGGAGGCAACAGATCAATGTTTCTCTCTCACATCGATGTTTCCCTTTACCTCCCTCCCTCCCTCCCTATCTAAAAAATCAATGAAAACATGTCCTCGGGTGAGGAAAGGAAAAAAAGAGTAAGTGTATCAAAATCAAGTTTTGCCATTGTCATGGCTTTTAATAATGTCCTCAGAGTCAAGATAATGAGTTCACCTCTGAACGATTCAATCATCTCCATAAAATATGCATAATTCTTCAACCAACCCACAAAAAACCTTACATATCTCTTAGTCCTCGCTATGTATACATATGTAAGTAAATATTTGACTCTATTAACATATGATTTAAATAACTGCAAAAATGTCATGCCTTCCATTTAATTGCTTATTCCAATAAAAAGAAAAACTTGACCTTTATAGAATGCACTTCGGAAGCATGAACTTGCTTTCTGGGATATTATATACAAAGAAAGTAAGGCCTTCACATAATAATATATGTATAATGTTCATCACAGGATTATTGATAATGAACACAAAAAAATTGTAAGCAACCTAAAACACTGTGTAACCATTAAGCAGAGTGGGAGGGATATCAAAATACATTTAATGGAATGGAAAAAGAATATTATTATATAAAAAACACTGGTTATATTAGCTTTCAAATTAAATACACACACACACACACACACTTATACAAAGAAATGAATAGAAAAAGGAATGAACTGAAACATATACACTTAAATTTCAACACATTTCTCTGGATGATAAAAATTCTAAGTTTTTAATTTTCTTTGTACCTTTCTATATTTTCCAAATTCCCCACAGTGAGGAAAAAAGTCTCACTTTTTAAAGTCTTATATTCTTACATCTAGATTTTTTAGTGTAATTTTAAAAAGTACTCTTTTCTTATTGGGAAATAGTGGTGTGGGGTTGGGGTGTGGACAGACTCTAGAATCCAGCATCTATCTGCTCATGGGTGAAAGCAGAAACTGTCTAAATTCATCCAACCAGGCTTACCAGTTTACTATAAATAGACAGCTTAGAACTGAAAACTAGTAATAAACTAATCTATAATCCTAGTATCACAGAGAACAAAAATAAGAGAACTATCTTTATAAAGGAAATTGATATGTAGCGTAAGGATCAGTTTAGAACAGTCAGAAATGAGGTAAGTTCTTTAGAATAAAAGTGTCAAACAGTGAGGCAGAGGTCCAGACAAAATGAGCTCCATGCAATAGAGTTGTTTCAACTGTGTGCCAAGTGTATCCTATAGTGCTGAAAATTTAAGAACTCTTCTCATGTATACCCACATTCTTGAAACAGCAACTATGAGCTGCTTTATAGTTAAATAGAAAGGTGGGTAAAATGTATACATGATAAAATCTATAAATGTTATATCTAAGCACCTCTTTGCTTCTAGAAAAATGTGCTTGCTTTGCATTGCTCTAACCTAGTACAAAAGCAGCTAAATCATAAATGTCTGAAAACAGAGGCTTTATAACATCTAAACATACCTTCTAACAATATAATACCATAAATTAATATACAGAGAATAAAGAAAAACACTTAAGAGTCATAAAAAGCTACATACCAATGAAAAACATTATCATTTTTAAGAAATGTTTAACCGACTATATGTTCTATACTATTTAAAGATATTGTCAGGTAATAAATTATAACTTGAGTTTTAACTGTGTTATTTAAAATAGCCTCTTAAAATCCGGAGTATGATAATTCTTTCCCTACTGGTTTCACCCTCCTCAGTTTGGCAAATGTTAGATTTTCTCACTTATACTTAAAAGTAGAGCCAAAATTAACAGCTTTAAATATAGTACTTTATACCAATACCATGCCCTGCTTTGCTTTTTTTTTTTTTCACTTCCTGGGTTATCAGCAACATCATATTATGCCAGGAATGTCAATCCCTTCATTTTTAAAATAGAACAATTCACCTGGGGCATACAAGTCCACAGGACTTGCTTGATCAAAGATTATTTACATCATTTTAATTAAAAAATAATAACAACTGAAGAGGTCAATGGAGGGGAAGGAGACATATGTAATATTTTAAATAAAAAATTTAAAATTAAAAAATATATATTTATCACTAAAAAAAAAATCCTATATAATAAAAGGCTAATATACAAATTGTCCCTTCAACCGTGAATTTGACCAGGAGTTTGACCAGGGGGCGGGCCAGCCAACCTCCTGTGGCCCCTTCCCCTGGCCGACCTCAACCCCAACCGGTCCCCCCACCCCGGTCAGGGGTGAGGCCAGCCGACCTACCTCCCCCGGCCCCTCCCCTGGCCAGCCCCACCCCGCCCCAGTTGGGGCAGGCCAGCCAGACCCCACCCGTGCACAAATTCGTGCACTGGGCCTCTAGTAATAATAATAATTATTGAAAACAAAAACCATATTAACATTTCACTTCAGGATCCACAACCTAAATTACTTTAGGAATTAATGAGACCATAAAAACCTAGGTAAGGTTCCAAAATACCAATAAATATTAGCCTTCACTATCTAAGTTAAATATTTTTTAAAGTAAACAGTCCATATAAATGGTGAAAAGCAAAGATATTCAAATATTTTTATTTTTAATAAGCTAAAGTGACATTAGTAACTGAAATTATGAGTTATGGTTCCTCAAACACATTTAGATAAATAAATACTAGTTCTTCCAGTATCTAGAGTGTGTGATCTTGGAAGGTCAATTTCATCTCTGTAACCTTAAATCTGTATCTGTAAACTGGGGATGATGCCAACTATGTCAGAGTTATGAGGTCTAAATAGATGAATAGAATATTTTATAATGAAAAAAATTCTATGCAAATGTAAGCCATAATCGTTTCAATCTGATTAAAAGCAACATTTATTTCTTTCTATTTTAAAATGATCAAAAACTTAATATGTGAAGATTTAATACTAGAACTAAAAAAAACTGTGATCGCTAAACATCAGGACTAAATAAAAGCTTTAGATTTCTAATCAGAAAACTGAGACCAAACAGAATCTTTCAACAGTTGAAATATGTTTCATCCTCTAATCACCTATATCTTTTACATGTTTCAGAGATACCTACCAGAAACTATATTACTGCTAATTATCTTTCCCCCCAAGGTAGCTAATGATTTGGGTACTACTGTAATGATGCTACCACTGGTAGTTTTCACATAGGTTGCAGCTCCAGGGGTTGCAGCCATCCGACCTATGGATGGGCTCACTGTTGGCCGGGTATAGGTTGCCTGTGTGCCTGTAAAATGGGAAAAGCCAAAAGAAAAACTTGTCATTGCTTATAGAAGAATGACAATTTATACAGTTTTACTATAATTCAATGTAATCTACATTGCTTTAACTTGAAAATGGAGTTTTAAGGTGTCAAGACTTAAGTAACAATTTACAGCTAGTTTTCAAAGCACCATACAGAACTATAGCCAAGTCAATTTGAAACAATTTTACACATGAAATATTGTGATGTGTTGCATCAAATTACTAACCCCAGAAAAAGTTAACTCTGTTCCTTCTCCCACTACCTTTCTTCCATTAGTTTTAAGCCAAAAGAAACTTAATTATCTTTCCTGCCAGAGCATTTTAGCTATTTCTGTCATAGATTTTAAGGTCTATAGATTTTAAGGTGCATCTGTTTTATGCTGTCTCAGTGCCAAACCCAATGTCAGCACTCAGGAAATAAGGCAGTACTGTTTGCCTAAAATGTTATAAACTTTTACTGTTTTGTACTCTGCTACCCTGTAAATATATTTCCATCTTTTAAAGAATTATGCCATCATTTTATTAGAGATTAAAGATGCTGCTGCCAAGAATATTTCTTTTTAGCCTAAAAAGTTCACTATTTCCATATTTACTCAACTTTAATTGACCTGTAAAGATATTTTTCTCAAAGGATTTTACACTCCTCCCCACTATTTCTAGGATTTTTTCCTTTTCCTAAAGAGGAATTAAAAACTAATCAAATGAGCCTGTTATAGTTTCCTACAAATCTGGTAACTCAGAAATCCCATTCCTAAACTAAGAACTATTTGTCTTGAGGAGAATGAAAATGACTAAAATAACACCTTCTTCAACTGAAAAAAAATTTTCCATGATAATTAGATTCAAAGGTCACTGTGAAAACCATTTTCAACAACCTCCTTCCCAAAAATATGATTTTAGCAAGTTATTCACCACTTAAAAATACAATCTCTATCCAAAAGAGGGAGGAAGGGAGGAACATTAAGTAGAATTAGTTTAAATTGATTACAAACATACATCTGAATCAGAAAAAAAATTTAGTGCAAAGTAAATGTTATATAGTTTGAATCAGTTAAATTATAACCAGAAAAAAAATTCAACTTCAGCTTTTGTTTTTTTTAAAAAAGAAACACTCTAGATACATAAGTATAGACATATTATTTTTTGCTACCTTCCATAACATAAGGATTCATATATACATAACACTAATACCTTTGTACCAAGTGGTGAAAAGTTTTGGGGGAAGTATGATAGATTTAATACAAAAATAATGGTATATCTAAAGCACAGGCTTTGCATAGAGACAGAAAGTACAGTGGCAGTTGCCAAATCCTGGAAGAAGGTGAGACTAGTTACTATTTAATGTGTACAGAGTTTCAGTTTGGGAAGATGAAAAAGTTCTGGAGCTAGATAGTGGTGATGGCTACAAATGTGAATGTACTCAATACTAACAAACGGCACACTTAAAAATGGTGAAAATAGAAAACTTCATGTTATGTATATTTTACCACAATTTTTGTTTGTAAAGTACTGGGTTTGGAATCAAACAGATCTGAATTCAAATTCCAGTTCTGCCTTTTATTGACTATATGAACTTGGGCAAGTTGCTTAATGTCAGTCTTTGTTTTGTCGCTGAAAATGGAGATAATAGAGCCTAAAGGAGATTAAGTGCAATGTTTGTACAGACCTTTACATACTGGCCAATAGCTGATAGCTTATAAACTTCAGACAGGTATCACCTTACACTATCTAAATTCTATCATCTAAATACTGTCCATCCTCAAAAAAATTGTTAAGAGTTATGCAAATTTAAAATAATATCAATGAATAATTCTTTTTTTCCCCCACCCTAACCCCTAATAATTCTAATATTAATTAATAGTCATAGCTATTGAGCACTCTGCTGGAGACTTTACACACTTGATTTCAATTAATACTTACAATAACCTTATGGCATAGGTATTATTATCCCATTTAAATAGACAAGGGAAAAGACTGAGGATTGTATTACTTAAAATGTTCTACACACTTGTCCTGGACAATGTGCTCAATGGTTAGTGTCAGCCCACGCACCAAAAGGTCTCGGGTTTGATTCCCTGTTAAGGGCACATACCTGGGTTGCAGGTCCCTGACCCTGGTCAGGGCACATGTGGGAGGCAACCAATCAATATGTCTCTCTCTCCTCCCCTCCCTTTTACTCTCTCTAAAACATCAATGGAAAAAATATCTTCTGGTAAGGATTAACAAAAATAAATAAATAAACAAACAAATAAATGTTCTGCACTGTCACTTCCTTGAGCATAGCCTGGTTGCTCTCATATCTAGGCACAATGTCATCCTGTGCCTCCCTCAGTCTGAGGAATGTTTACTACACTATAATGTAATACAGATTCTCAACCTCATTAAAATGAGATCCTTATGAACTGGGACTGCATTTTCATTCACTCGACAAATCCTTACTAACCACTTACAGAACAGAATAGCACGTTCTCTCTCTCTCTCTCTCTCTCTCTCTCTCTTTATATAAATATGTGTGTGTGTGTGTGTGTGTGTGTGTATATATATATATATACACATATATGTAAATACTAGAGGCCCGGTGCATGAAATTCGTGCAAGGGGGTGTGTGTCCCTCAGCCCAGCCTGCACCCTCTCCAATCTGGGACCCCTCGAGGGATGTCCGGTAGGATCGGGCCTAAATGGGCAGCCGGACATCCCTCTCACAATCCAGGACTGCTGGCTCCCAACTGCTCGCCTGCCTGCCTTCCTGATCACCCCCTAACCACTCCCCTGCCAGCCTGATTGCCCCTAACTGCCCTCCCCTGAAGGCCTGGTCCCCCTCAACTGCCCTCCCCTGCAGGCCTGGTCCCCCCAACTGCTCTCCCCTGCAGGCCTGGGTCCCCTGCTAACTGCCCTTCCCTGCAGGCCCAGTCGCCCCCCAACTTCCCTCCACTGCCAGCCTGGTCACCCTTAACTGCCCTCCCCTGGAGGCTTGATAGCCCCCAACTGCCCTCCCTTGCAGGCCTGGTCCCTCCCAACTGCCCTCTCCTGCAGGCCTGATCCCTCCCAACTGCCCTCCCCTGCTGGCCATCTTGTGGCGGCCATCTTGTGTCCACATGGGGGCAGCCATCTTGTGTGTTGGAGTGATGGTCAATTTGCATATTACTCTTTTATTAGATAGGACATATAATAAAACAGACATGGTCCCTTATTTCCCTTATCCTTATGGGAGCTTATGGTCTAAAAAGGTGAAAAATATTAAATAAATCAACAAACAGTAGCTAAGTAAATAGAAATTGTAGTACGCACTATGAAGGAAAAGTATAGATGACCATACCACAAAAAGAGAAAGAACTTTTTTTAGTTGGAGGGAAGTGGGAAGTCAAGAAAGGCCTCTTTGAAGAATTGTCTCAATAATATCTGTAACCCCAGTGTCAAACACAGAGAAATTACTCAATGTCTATATACTGAATAAATAAACTAATGCTCAAGAAAACTTACCAGTAGGAGTGGTTACCAGCTTAGTTGTCATTATTGCACCATTACTACTAACCACCATAATAGGGGAATTGCTACTGGTAGGCAGAGTTGCTGTCACTGGTTTGGGTAAGATTTTACTTGGTTGAACTTGTTGTGTGATGATTTTAACACCTTTGAAAGAAGAAAGATAAATATCAGTACAAATTATTTTTAAAAATACATGTGCCTTATACCAAGCCAAGAGGGCAGTAGTTATAAACATTTACTCCATTTACTCCGTCTTGACTAAAGAGAAGCTTTAAAGTTCATGTGGATAAAAACTCTTCACCAACTTCTGTTTCTCAAATTCCTAATTTCTTATTCAAGAATACAATTAAAACATTATAGAAACTATTGAATTCTTAAAGAAAAACAATTGTTTTCTTTATCTATGATATATAAGAGCTTTCAAACCAAACAGCCATTGGCCTGAACTTTTATAGACAAATAAACAATGTTTCATGCAGATGGGTATGAAAGATTAGGATAAGAAGTCAAAAACAAATGTTAATGTAGCTTTTATATATTCCCAACTGCACCAAGTAGTTTTCTAACCTCTTAAATTATAAAGGCTGTTGCCCTGACAGGTTTGGCTCAGTGGATAGAGCCTCAGCCTGAGGGGTCCTGGGTTCGATTCCAGTCAAGGGCATGTGCCTTGGTTGCGGACACATCCCCAGTAGAGGGTGTGCAGGAGGCAGCTGATCGGTGTTTCTCTCTCATCAATGTTTCTAACTCTCTCTCCCTCTCCCTTCCTCTCTGTAAAAATTCAATAAAATATATTTTTTTTAAAAATTATAAAGGCTGTTGTAAACTATAAAGGAGCAAGAACATTTTCTTTTTGAACCTTTATTTTTAAATTGACATCTTTTTAAAAGTATTTTTAATAGTACACTTTGTCAAATACATAATAAAGGATACTTTATTATTATACCTATAAAAATATGCATTTGGACAAGAAGTTAAAGGCAATATGCAAAAATTAAATAAAAATATTAGGGTGGTGAGGTTATGATTCTTTTTTACATTTTTCAAAAATTTTACTTAAATAATATAATTGTTACATTGCCTTTCCAAATGTAAAATGTAAAATTTCATGCTAACTACAACTTTAAATAACAATTGTTAACCGAGGAAGAAAAATTTTGGTTACATTTTTTCCTCCATAACTTCACTGAAATAATTCTGGAGTTGAATGTATTGCACCAGGACTTTAATTTCATGGGATTGAATGTATTGCCGTAGACAACTAAAAATTGTATTACTTTTTTGGATGGTGATTAGATTGAGACATTAGAAAAACAATAAATCTACTTATTTAATAGCCTTAAATAATTTTAAACTTCTTATAGCCAACAAAGAAGTTAAAATTATGACATCTAAGAATAATTAGGCAAATTACTTAATCTCTCTGACTCAGTTTGCTCATTTGAAATAAATATACTACTACTATATACCTTCTAGGGCTATTGTAAAGATTAAATAAATCAAAATTGTAAAGTGCCTAGTACATAACAAGAATTCAATAAATAAAGTATTATTATCATCAGAGAAGTAAAGAAATCTTAATTATAATAAATCATAAACAGTGAAGTTGGAGGGGAAAATTATTTTTAGTATTATCTCATTGGTGAATTACAATAACAATGCTTAAGGCACATAAAAAGAAGTTCCCAAAGAAATAAACACAGAGGAAAATTTAAAAGGATCATAAGAGACTACTTTGCTCAGTCCTACAGATAAATTGAAAATTTGGATGAAATAAATAATTTTCTAGAAAAATATTATTTATCAAAATTGACCTCAGAAAAGAGATGTCTAAATAGACAAATTTCCTTAAAATAAATATTTAAGAGATCATCCTCCATCACCAAAAAATAGAAGGCCCAGAGCTGCACAGGATAATTCCACAGTCCTTTAAAAAGAAGGTAATTACAATGTCACAGATATGTAAAGTATAGTATAGGGAATATAGTCAGTAACTTTGTAATAACTATATATATGGTGCCAGATAGGTACTGGAAATATTGAGGGGAACACTTCATAAAGTATATGATTATCTAACCACTAAGCTGTACACCCAAAACTAATCTATACTAATAAAAGGGTAATATACTAATTAGACCGAGAAACCTTCAGGACATCCTTCCGGACAAAGCCATGGTGGCGGGGCAGAGGCAGAGGCAGTTAGGGGCAATCAGGCCAGGAGGGGAGGGCATTTGGGGGTGATCAGGCCGGCGGGGGGGGCAGTTGGGGGCGAGCAGGCCGGCACGGGGGGGCAGTTGGGGGCGATCAGGCTGGCAGGGGGGCAGTTGGGGGCAAGCAGGCCGGCAGGGGAGGGCAGTTGGGGGCGATCAGGCCGGCAGGTGGGGCAGTTGGGGCAATCAGGCCAGCAGGGAGGGCAGTTAGGGGTGACCGGGCCAGCAGAGGAGGGCAGTTGGAGGAGACCAGGTCAGCAGGGGAGGGCAGTTGGGGGGGACCAGGTCTGCAGGGGAGGTCAGTTGGGGGAAGACCAGGCCTGCAGGGGAGGACAGTTGGGGGGGGGGGGGGAAGGCCTGCAGGGGAGGGCAGTTGGGGGCAACCAGGCCTGAAGGGAAGGACAGTTAGGGGCAACCAGACTGGCAGGGGAGGGCAGTTAGGGGCAATCGGGCCAGCCGGGGAGCAGTTAGGCATCGATCAGGCTGGCAAGGGAGTGGTTAGGGAAGTGATGGGCAACCTTTTGAGCTTGGTGTGTCAAACTTCACCAAAAAACTGAGCATAACTCGGGTAGTGTGTCACTTTGAGGAAAAAAACATTATTTCGCAAATGTTTCATCCTCAGGAGCAGCAAATGTTTCATCCTCGGCATGCAGCCGCCTCAGCGGCCGCGTGTCATCAGAAATGGCTATGCGTGTCAATGCTGACACGCGTGTCATAGGTTCGCCATCACTGGGTTAGGGGATGATCAGGCTGGCAGGCAGAAGCGGTTAGGGGCAATCAGGCAGAGGCAGGCGAGCAGTTGGGAGCCAGCAGTCCTGGATTGTGAGAGGGATGTCCCACTGGGATTGGGCCTAATGGGCGGTCGGACATCCCTCAAGGGGTCCCAGATTGGAGAGGGTGCAGGCTGGGCTGAGGGACAACCCCCCCCCCCCCCCCGTACACGAATTTCGTGCACCGGGCCTCTAGTACCTAGTATAATATATATGAACCTTGATAATATTAAGTGAAAAAAGCCAGTCACAAAAAAACCACACATTATATTATTACATCCATATGAAAATCCAGAAGAGTCTGCATGGTCTATAACATGTATAAAACTCTAACACCTGTATCAACTGCATATGCACAAGCAAGAGGGGATGACAGGATGTCTTCCTTTGGTGGCTTTGTTACATTATCTGATATACTAGTATATGATGTCCCTACTAACAAAATTTTCTCCAGAGAGATATCTGATGGTATTGTTGCCCTAGGACAGTGGTCGGCAAACTCACTAGTCAACGGAGCCAAATATCAACAGTACAACGATTGAAATTTCTTTTGAGAGCCAAATTTTTTAAGCTTAAACTTCTTCTAACGCCACTTCTTCAAAATAGACTCGCCCAGGGCATGGTATTTTGTGGAAGAGTCACATTCAAGGGGCCAAAGAGCCGCATGTGGCTCGCAAGCCGCAGTTTGCTGACCACAGCCCTAGGATATGAAGAGACTTTAAAAATACTTTCTAAAGAGAAAAGTGGGAACTACTATGTTCTTCAGATGATCAGTCTTACAATCCAGATGAAAATGAAGTTCAAATTCTCTTTGGTCTTTGTTAAACCAGAGAAATAATGGTGTCATTATTTAGCAATGATTTTACCAAGATTAAAGATTTGCCAGAATGTGTGCTCACAGACCTCTTCATGGCCACCATTGCTGTGAAATATACACTCAGTCTAACTCCAAGTATCAGGTTACTGGCATTGAAGGGCAGGACAGCAGTCTCGGACACACTGCACATGCCTTGAAGGAGATAAGGCGAATGAATGCTCTCAATGAAGTTTAACACCAGAGTGAAGAGAGGAGAAATCTCCAATGCCATCAATCAATATGGTACTGGAACCATCAGCAAGGATGAAGACTGAGTAACATGGAAAGCACTGTGAGGAAGTCCCTGAATTATTAACCAAGGCAGAGAAGAAGGAATGATTTGACAAACTTGGTGAAGTTTCTGTCAGCTCTGAGCCTTCCTGCCTTTCAGGGAGTGGTGTGGCATATATTACTACTCCCACTGGTTCTGCCACTGACAAGGTTGTGATTGAGGCCTGTGATGAACTGGGAATAATCCTCGCTCACGAGTTGTCTCTTTCATCACCGATTTCATCACACATTACTTTAAGGTTTGCTTATATGTGGGTGAAAAATAATGTGGGAAATTTTGAAAATACTTAAAACATTAAATCTGCATAATTTTTTAAAAATACTTTAAAAAAGAAATGTGGTATATAGACACCATGAAATATTATTCAGCCATGAGAAAGAAGGAAATCCTGCCATTTACAACATGAATGGCATTATGTTAAGTGAAATAAGTCAGAGAAACATAAACACTGTATTATCTCACTTATATATAGAATCTAAAACAAAACAAAACTAACAGAGCTCACAGATACAAGAGAACAAGCAAGAGGTGAGAGGTTGGCTAAAATGGGTGAAGGTGGTAAAAGGCACAAACTTCCAGTTATAACATAAACTAGAGGCCCAGTGCATGACATTTATGCACTGGGGTGGGGGCGGGGGTGTCGGTCCATCAGCCTGGCCTGCGCCCTCTCGCGGTCTGGGACCCCTCGGGGGATGTCTACCTGCCGGCTTAGGCCTGCTCAACACCCCCAAGGGGTCCTTAGCACTGCCTCGGAGGCGGGAGAGGCTCCTGCCACCGCTGCTACACTGGCCAGCCTTGAGCCCAGCTTCTGGCTGAGCAGCGCTCCCCCTGTGGGAGCACAGTGACCACCATGGGGCAGCTCCTACGTTGAGCGTCTGCCCCCTAGTGGTCAGTGCACGTCACAACAAACAGTCGTTCAGCTGTTTGGTCAATTTGCATATTAGCCTTTTATTATATAGGATAAGTCCTGGGGATGTAATGTGCAGCATTGTGACTATAGCAAACAATACTGTATCGTATATTTGAAAGTTGCTAAGAAAGTAGATATTAAAAGTTATCATCATAAGAAAATAAGTTTGTAACTATGTGTGTGATAGATGTTAACTAACCACTTTAAAATATTCAGGGATAGGGAAAAGGAGGTCTACAGTAGTTCAAATGGAAAATAATACAAGAATAAACTGAGTTTTGCATACTCACAATTGTAAATCTACTTTTGCCTACCCTAATATACATATAACAAATCATTATGTTGTACACCTAAAACTAATACAATGTTATACAGCAGTTATCTCAAAACAATAAATGTTCCTATCAAAAAAAAACAAAATAAAATAGAAAATGTCAGTATCCTCCAAATTACTGTTCTATCACCAAATAAAGTCCAGATTCATTAGAGAAAAAACATCTATTTTCTTTCCTTTTAAAGGTATTAAGTATGTTAAGAGGCTTTTTTAATTTTCCTGTGACTCAGCCTCCATCCTACCTGCCTTTCTATTCAATACTTTTATGATTTGACAATTTATAGTAATTGACTCCTACCTCTGAGTTCCCATTGTGCTGGAGAAGCTTTCAATAAACTGCTAAATTGTTATTCCACAAACCACAAACTTCTTCATTGTACATGATCCTATATAATAAAAGGCTAATATGCAAATTGTCTTCCCAGGAGTTCAACCAGGGGGCGAGGTTGGCCGGCCAACCATCCACAGCCTCGCCCCCCTTATCCCAATTGGGAGCAGGGCCGGATGGCCATCCGCCTGCGGCCCCTCCCCACAACCGGCCCAGCCTGATCGGCCCTGATTGGGGTGGGCCAGCCAGACCTCACCCGAGCACAAATTCGTGCACCAGGCCTCTAGTAGTCTATAATCTTAGCACCTCTTCTGTGCTTGAAAATTTTATGTCATATTATTCATAAATATGAACTTCCCTCTAACACACAATTCACCAGACTAATTTTTCAAGTGTTCACTTCCCATGACCCCAACAGGTTCCAGAGTATAATTCTAAAATCTGGGTTTATTTCCTCAGCATTCTTTATCTCTCTTGAGAGTTCATTGAAAAAATAACAACAAAAAACCTCTTCCTGCTGTGCAAACTGCTTTTTATTCCTTTTCTATTCCCAAGCTCCAGTTCTTTCTGTATAGGTATTTCCAACAAGAGAGTCTCAAAATACATTTTGGAATTTAAAAATCTGGTAATTGAGGAAACTATATATAGAAGTAAATCCATATATATTAGTGGTATTCTGAGAGCTGGTGATTAGAGAAGGATTATATCTTGTAAACATTTCCCATTTACCTGACTCCTGTTTGATTTGAATTGTAGGCTTAATACCAGGTGGCAAAGGAGACTGCTGAGGCTGCTGCTGATGAGATACTGAAGAAGGCTGAGCCACCTGTTGCTGTGTCTGTTGCTGCACTTGATGTAACTGTTGCTTAGGAGACTGTTGATGCTGTTTAGGAAACTGTGCAAGAATCTGAGTTGGGGTACCCACTAAGCTTTTGGGGGAAGGAAGTCTGGTTGATGCCATTTTGATTGCTGATGTAGATACACCTGTAGAAGAGTGAGGAAAAAGAAAATTCAATAGTAAAGCATAATTAAGGTTACTTCTGGTTATTGTAGTAGATAACACAAACTAGGTAAATCAATAAAAGCAATAATTTATTAAGCACCCATTGTATGTCAGATATAATGTGTGATATTTTACATATTAGATATCTAATCCCCAAAAGCTGCAAGGGAGGAGGCATCATTGCTCTCACTCTCAAAAAACACACAATGATTTCCCTTGGTGACGAGTTAACACAAAAGAAACAAAAATATCAAGCAGAATATTCTCAAACTTGTTTCTCAACAGATTTTCCATTAGAAAATATAAGTTCTTAATGTAATATAAAAGCAAAGTAAACTAAGTTTTAAATCTTATTTCTAATACATTTCTTTTTAGGTTCTAGTGAGCCAATTTAAACATGGCATGAAATAAAATAACTGCCCTGGCTGGTGTGGTTCTGTTAGTTGGGTGTCATTCCATGCACCAAAAGGTTGCTGGTTTGATTCCCAGTCAGGGCACATGCCCAGGTTGTGGGCTCAATCCGCCGTAATCTCCACCCCACTCCCACCAGTACGGGGTATGCAGGAGGCAGCCAATTGATGTTCCGCTCTCACATCCATGTTTCTCTTTCTCTCTCCCTCTTCCTGCTTCTCTCTAAAAAAAAACAAACAGTAAAAATATTTTTAAATAAAATAATTCACAATGAAACATTTATCTTTTGAATTATTTAGCAGGACAAAGTAGCTTTTCTTTATAATAATCTATAAATTAAAGTCATTTCTTAAGAACTCTAACTGGGTCATTAAATAATCATTTGTCCCCCAGATACTCACACAGGGGCTACAGAAGCTCTGTAGTCAGAATCACAACTACAGTCTGTATATTATCATCCCATTAAATTTTACCTTTTTAAAAAGAAGATGCCTTAATTTCTTAGAATAATATAAAAATTAAATATCTCAAACAGAAACTCAAATCATCATACAGTTTTCTTCAATATCTACATTCAGATACTTTTATATCCCTCATGTTCTACTGAATTCCAGTGAATTCATGAGAAATCTCTGAGACGTCTTGTCCAGCTCCCCTGTAACTAACTACTTAAGGCTCACAGAGAGATACAGGATGCAAGAAGAAAAGAAGAAAATAGGGAAGTCCTAAGTTCCCAAGAACTTCAGAGGGTAGCTGGAGAAAATTAAGAATGAAAACAGAAGCATGGAATATTCATTTTGTCTAAAGGTATTTCGTTAGTAACCAAGAAGAATACCCCTCTTATCTCAAATAAAAACTTGGAAGAACAGTAACCTTTCTGATATAGTAAAACTTTAGCAAACTGTAATGAGGACTAGAAGGGAAAAAAACTGTCAATGGATAAGAGTTTTGATATAGGGTCAGGTGAGCAGACAAGTGGCCTTTGCTTCTCTCACCTTCAAATTTTGAAATGATGAATTTAGATCATGTTTACAACCAGCATTTTAAATACTTTTTATATAAAATTATTTCTATTTTTAATAATGCTATATTATAGTTTACTACTGCACAAATAGAAAAGTTGGAACGACTTTTTTAAAAATCAGTTAAGGTAACAAATAAAAGAAAATTTCAAGCCTGCTATTTCTTGTTATTGATTGAGACATTAATTGAGTATTAGAGCCAGAAAAATAATAACAGATGCTCTCACATTCTATTAGGGCTATAGAGAAGGAATACTGACCACACTACATCTATGTAACCTCTTCCTTTCTAACAGAGTTATATAGAACACACTAAACATGATTAAAGCAATTATGAAAAACACTATTTTTCTACTCAACTGCTTGCATTTGCTACTAGTTCATAAACTATATTTCCCAGTCTCAGTCTATCTTGAGCTATACATTATTCAAGTAAAATCCAATAAAAAAGAATATTAAGTTCTGTCCTATGTTGCTTCTATGCTCCTTTTTCATAGATTACACCATGGGTATGAATTCTATATAATAAATACTTCTCTGATCCCCATCTTAAGACTTACCAACCCCACAAAATAAAAATTTCTTAACAGTGTGCTATTCACCTTTCCTCTGGGAGGAATATAAAAATATAGAAGATATCTAAACTGATTTAAGCTAACAGAAAATTGATGTTTCCACATTTCCTTTCCTCTGCTATAAAGAAGCAATTGTCCTTCAGGTCAGCCTCAGTTCCTCTCAATATCTCCCATTACCACCCACACAGAAAAATTTAGGATATTGAAAAAAGGCAAATGGCATGTCCTTGAAATCATACTCTTCCCCCTACTTTTTATCATTGGGTAACTTATTTTGAAGAGGTTACATACTTGATATCTCTGAGTACATAATTACAAACTGAGTGCCTATAAAGAACCTATAGTAAAGTAATTTCAAGTTCCTCATTTGAAAATTCCACTATATTAAAGATATTTGTATACGCCTTTGAAATTTGTTGTGACAAGATTTAACCTACAGTTGGGGAATGTTAATTACCTTGGTGATTAGATACTATGCATGTGAATTTTAAAAATCTTGAAGTATATTAATATAAGAAAACTGAGTAATCTACTATCTTGACATTCTCAGACTGGGAGAGGGAAAGTGGTAATCTGTGATGAAACAGGAGAGACCTTCAGACCCAAAGCAGAAAAATAAAGAGTTCTCTTCAAAATTCCCATATAACACAGGAATAGAATTACATGTTGAATTACCACTCACCTTGTGCTACTGTTGACATGACCACAGATGGTGTGGAAGATACCACAGCTGTTACTGCAACTGTATTAGGGATGGGTGAAGGTGTAGAACTGCTGCTGCCACTGCTGCTACTACTGACCAGAGAGGACTGTGAAGCAGTTATAACCACCGGTGGCTTCTGGGTTGTGGAAGCAATTACTGATGTTGGTACAAGCTTAGTGACTGCTGCATAGTTATGGGATTTGGAGAGAATATTGGGCACGAAGGTTGAACTTGGTGATGTGGTCACTATAATAACCTAAGAAACGAAAAATAAGTTATTTTCATATACCTGCTATACTACTAAATGTATTTAGACTTGCCGATATATATAACTCAAAAATAGCTTATGAAACACAAAGTATGAAGAAACAATTTAACAGAGATAAATACACAACTAAAAATATTTAAACGAAAAATGTTTACCAACCAAATATTTTTAAAGACAACATGCAATGCTGTTCAAGACACAGTAAAGTAAGAATGTTAACATAATGTTTAGGAAATATATATTGGCACAATCTTTCTAGAAAGTAATTTGAATAGTCATTCATTTGTAAATATTTGTTGAGCATCTACTATGTGCCAGGCATGATTCTAGATGCTAGGGATAGTGGGATAAACAAAACAAAGTTTGTACTTCATGGAACTACATTCTAGTGGGGAGAGAATAATAATAAACAAAGAAAAAATTCATGTCACGTTGGAAGAGACAATAAAGCAAGATAGGACATAAAAGATAATGGAGTGCTTTATGACTTTTTATCTAATATTTAATGATGACCTCTATGATAAGGTGACATTTGAACAGAAACTAGAAGTAAGCAACGAAGGGGTAAGAAGCATGTTGCTACTTAGAGGAAGAGTATCTAATGGCATAGGGAGCAGTAAACACAGGGGCCCTGAGGCAGAAGCAAACTTGGTATGTTCAAGAAACTTCAAGGACCTAATAAATAGGATTGGAATTTATAAGGTAGAGCATAGTAGGAGACAGATTCAGAGAAGTAATGGAGGACTAGATGATATAAGATCATGTTGACAGTAAATACCCTTGATCTGATATGATGAAAATGGCACTTTGTATCTGTGGCCTTCCTTCTAAAAATCCATAAACCTTGACTAATCATGAGGAAACATTAGACAAATTGCAATAGTGGGACATCCTACAAAGCACTTGACTACTACTCCTCAAAACTGTCAAGGTCATTAGACATAAGGAAAGTCTGAGAAACTTTCACAGCCAAGAGGAGCCTAAGACGACACACAATAAGGTATCCTGAAACAGAAAATGACAATAGGTTAAAAACTCCAAAAAAAATGTGAATAAACCATGGACTTTAGTTAATATCAGTGCATTGATATTGGTTCATTAATTTTAACAAATGTACCATACTAATATAAAATGTTAAAAATAATGGAAACTTAGTGCAAGGTATATGAGAACTCTCTGTACTATTTTCTCAAGTTTTCTCTAAATCTAAAACTATTTAAAAATTAAACTACTTTTTATTTTTATCTTACTTTTAATCCTCACCCGAGGTTATGTTCTATTGATTTTTAGAGAGAGAGGAAGAGGGGAGGCGGGGGAGAGAAAGAGAGGTGTGAAACATCGACCGGCTACCTCCTGTACATACTCTACAACCTAGGTATGTGCCCTGACCAGGAATCAAACCCACAATCATGTGGTATATGGGATGACGCTCCAACCAATTGAGCCACCTGGCCCGGGCAAAAAATAAAGTTGTGTGGTTTTTTTTTTTAAAGAAAACATTACTCTATCTGCTAGGTGAAAAGTATAGTAGAGCAGAGATAGTAGAAACATAGAAACAGGGAGAAAAATTAAGAGCCTCCTGCAATAAACAGAGATGATGATGACCAAAGTGTTCATGGTAGAAATAGTGAAAAGTGAACAGATTCTGAATATATTTAAAGGAGAAAACAACAGGAGTTGCTCATAGGTGGATACAGAGAACAGAGAAAAAAAAAGGGAGGGGGCAGGGGGCAAGAAAGAGACTTCAAGTGTAGCAGTATAGCTAAAAACTCTAAATGGCATAGGGACAAAGCATTTCAAAGAGAACAGGATAGAGCAAAGGTCCTAAGGTGGGAATTAGCTCAATGTAGTTATAAACAGAAAGCAAGCCACTGGAACAAAACCATATAGAGCAAGGAGAGGTGGAAAAATAAGCAGAGATCAGATCAAACTTGTAAGCCAGAGTAAAGAATTTAAATTGTATACTAAGTATAATGGGAAACCATGGGATGGTTTTACAACAAAACTTGATTTTTATTTTAAAAGATGACTCTAGCTGCTATGTGATAAGATGCAAGAGTGGAAGCAGTGAAGCTAGTAAAGAAGCTATTGCAGTAGACCAGACAATGATAGAGGCTGCTTGAACTGGGGTGTTAGTGGAAATAAAGAGAAGTGAGCAGTTTCAGATTATTTCGAGAGGTAAAGTAAATAGGACTTGATGTATGGAAATGGTCAGGTTAAAGGAAAAAAAATCAAGATTAGCTCCTAGCGCTAATATGCATTGGCTTATTTAAATCTCTCAACAATCCTATGACGCAGATACTATTATTATCCCTATTTTACAGTTGAGAACACAAAAATCATTTACAAATCTGTAGTATTACAGTTTTATCCTTGGTGTCATGGTGGTATAGTGATACCCAAAACAGAGCTGAATGTCTTTTTCCTCTTTTACCAACATTTCTTGTACCAAGGGCAGAAAAATTGTTTTGAAAAATCCAAAGAATTTAAGGAAGAGATTCGTTTTCATTTTTATATCAATCCTAAAGAAGGCCTGAAGTTAAATCAGTTAGTCAAAATTTACTGAGTATGTCTATACTCAATACCTACATCTCAAAGAAGCTTTGGCTAAATCTCTATTATATATATTTCAAGTGTTATAGAGAATTAGTACATGTCCATTACTTTAAGGACTCAAGAGACAAATACACATCATGACCAGCATACTTCTATATAGACTTGATCAGCAAATACCTACATAGTTATTACAAAAACAACCATCAGCCGTTATGTAAACTGAGAAGAAGTAGACTAATATGGTAAAAAGACCAGAAACTTAAGAGTCAAAAGAACCTGAGCTTACCCCTGCACTGCCACTGACAAATAGTGACCCCTGGACACGTTTCAAATCTCTGTGCTCCAACTTTTATCTATAAAATAGGGATAATAATACCTACCTTGCAAATTATTACAAGGATTAAATGAGATAATGATGTGAAGCATCTAACATAGTGCTAGGCACATAGCAGATGGTCAATATTTGGCAGTCAACAAATGGTACTTTTTAGTAGCTTATTATTACTACTTAATAAGTGTTAATAGGATATCAGCAAAGGTGTTATAAACCAAATCAATCTGGAAATAAAATGTACTTAATTTTGTTACATTAAAAAATTTTAGATAGCTTTTTCCAAAATTCTGATACCCCTGTATATTCAAAGAATTCACATAGCTACTAACACAGCCAAACCAATTAGCGTAGTAATGGCAATTAGGTTTCACATTTGCCAATTCTGAACTAATAGTAGTAAGCTTTCTCAAGCACAGTGTTTATATAAGGACTCTGTGGCACAGATGAGGATTTGCCAAGGTTTGGCAAGAAAGTATGACACAGTTAATTTGCAATGTCAGTCATGGGCAAGGGAAGGAGAAGCATTCACACTTGTGTCAAATATTTGCAATTTCAGAATTGGAATATGAATGTAGGCTTCTAACATTAAGACAACATAATTTCAGCAAAATAAATCTGGAGTCTTTAAGAGCATGTTTTAGGTTATAGATACAAAGATAAAACATATTTGAAATTTCAGTCTTCAGGTTGATTTTTTTATCTGAAAAGGGATTATTCAAAATTAGAGATCCACCTTGAAGAAAATTTACTTGTACTTTAAAGTTACTTATTACAACAGGGAAAATAAAGGGATTTTGAAACCAAGTGAACCAAACAGTGTTTATTCAGGCCATAATTCAAATTACTGACCTTCTAGCACTCACAAAAACTCCTTAAGAGTGCTGGGACTTGCACCCTAAGGATAAAATGAAAAATATAAATCAAGCACATGAAAGCATAAAGCTATATTCTGTTGCTTTGTTTATATTAAGTGCTATACAATGTTATACTTAAAATGATGGCACCACATTAACATAGGTGGAAGTTTGTCTATCCTGAAAATATATGACCTATTAGAATTTGAATCAAGTCCACAAAATCATAAATAATTATATTTAATGTAAAAGTCACTTTACCTAAAATAATTCCTAAGTTGACTTACATAGGATTTGTGAGAAATCCAAGGTGAATACAATAATGTCAACAGCCTTACAAAGTTTTCAAAAAAAATCCATCTACCCAGCAAAATGAAAACAAAAAAACCAACAATATCTATTAGTCCTACCCATACTCAGCTTGTCCAAGAAATAATAAAACTAATGGTACTGAGTGTACATGAAGTAAGAGTAGTTTTGCATCTGGAACACAGTAAATAATAAATATTTGAGGAATCAATGAATCTTATTTTTAACATAATTTGTTTTAAATGTTTATTTTTTAAACACAGTAGAACAAATCTAAAGTTCTGAGCCTGAAATCTCATGGTATGACTCATATATGACTTTGGAGATAAATATGCCCTCTTATAAACATCACAACTGTAATGACCTCAACTATCCATTTTCATAAGTCAGAAAGAAAAAAAATAAAGTCACTAAATTTAAAAAAAAAGTTCACCAACTTTACTTACAAGCAAACCTCCATCTATTACAAGTATAGTTATATAGGTCTACCAAAGAAGATTGAAAGGTTAATAATGTTAGGTGACATTTACTGAAAATTCAACATATGCACTATGTAAAGCACTTTCCATGAATCATCTCATTTAATTATCATGATAACTCTAGGAAGTAAGTACTGTCATTAACTTTGTTTTATAGCAATCTGAGGTTCAAGAATAGTGATAAAGCCAGTACTGGAACCAAATCTATTTAATCATTCATTCATTCATTCACTCATTCAACAAATATTAACACCTACTACATCCCAGACACTATTCTAACCACTGAAGAATACAGTGATGAGTAAGACAAAATCTCTACTCTTAGCAATTTCTACTCTAATAGGAAATAAACAAATATGTAATATGATGTCAACTAGTTATAAGCATAATAAATAAAAATAAAACATAAGGAAATAGAAAGGCATGGATAGGAGGTAGGTGCTCTTTTAGCTATAACTTTGCTACACTATTACTCAAATTTAGAAAGTAGGAGAGAAGGTAGGGGAGAGAAGGATTACTGATAAAATAAGATCTAGCAAAGAAGTCAGTAAAAAAGTTATAATACATTGCCACATACTATAGGGCTAGCCCAGAAAGCAATAATTATATTATAATAATATATAAAAAATGATATTCAAAAAGACTACCTTGGAGACATCAAATTACAAATGCAAAATTTATGTTCAGTGTAACTTTTAAGAAGTCATCAAAAATAGTCAATTTCTATATATTAAGGGGTAAGCTTCAATTAATTGATGAGTTCAGTTACTTGAAACAACTCACTCACAATGGTGCAAATAAAACACTGCTTTCCATAAAATAACTGCATTGGAAAGGAGCTAACATTTTTGAGTACACACATGATGTTGTACTTTAAAATACCCAATCTCGTTTAATCCTCACAATAATTTTTTAAGACTGGCATTATTCTCAACTCACAAATGGGTAAAGAGATTTAAAAAGACTAATTTATCTTAGATCAAACTGAAAGAACTGGGGTTCCATCCCAGGCCTCCTTACCTAGAAAAATCCTTGTTTGATTTTAACACTACACCATAATGCCTCATTCTAAGATGGAAAATAGAATTATAATTCCACAGATCAACTCATTATCACTTCTACTTTATTAAGAAAATGATATTTTTTATATATTATCTAATGGTATCCTTCTAGAAAACTCAAGGAGATTCTTTAAATGAAAATTATAATGTATCTGAAGATTGAAAGTGGGAAGATCACACATTGAACACAAAAATTTACCTCCACTCTCTCTCCCAAATTCCTCTAACAGTATGAACAGATTTTTTTTAAAGGAAAGAGCAACATAAACCTGGAAAGTCAAAATGGAAAGGAGACAATAGCTATAAAACTTTTGGAAACTGGAAAACAGACAAGCAATAATTGATCAAGCATTCCCAAGAAAGTGAAAACCTAAGACAGCAAACAGAACAAAAACAAGACAACTTGCATCAGAGAACCCCAGAAAGACTCAGCAACTGAGAGCACAAAATACTTCTGAAGTGGGGATAAAAGTAGAACTAGAGAGAAAAAAATTAGCTGAAAGTCTGTTTAAACAGCATTTAGATCCCCAGTTATCCTCCCCCATCCTAAAGAAAGACTAAATCCAAGGGAATTTGATGACACCAAGATTTACTGTTCTATGTAGGAAACTGGAAGATTCTCCTCTGAGGAAACTGAGTGGAGTGGGTGCTATGTTGAAAACAGAGAGATAAAGTTTATATACTTAATGATGGGGTTATCCAGCCCTCTCTCTCCATTTACTTTCAAAATAAGGGCAGAAAGATTTACTGCTCTAGGTAGGAAACTGGAAGATTCTCCTCTGAGGAAACTGACCAGTCCCTGAAAAAGCCCCAAATTAGAGTGACAGCTTAATGGAGGTAAAGGGATAGTCAACCAGCTATGTCAACCTACAAAGAAAGTCACCAGCCACTCTATACACAGAATTTTCTGTCAGCTTTTTAATGCCCACTTTCACATATAATAAATAGCCAGCATTTAAGAAAACTCTGATATGAGAGATCAAAACAAACAGATAAAAGGAACTTACAGGTAAAAGAGAAAACATCAAAAATTATCCTGAGCTATCATAAGAGAATATAGTGATTATATAAAAGAGCAGGATGCTGTATTTTTTTAAAAAAGGAACTTTCAGAGTATAAAAAGGAATTACCAGAAATTTAAAGTATGAGAGCAAAAATAAAAATTTCCATAAAGTAGTGAAGGATAAAGTTAAAGAATAAAGAAAAATAATACTTATAAAACATTAATTATGTGGTAGACTTTATTCTAACAGTTTTACATTTATCATCTCACTTATTTATACCCCCAAAATCCTATAAAATGGATATATTATTTTCCCTATTCTACAATAAGAAAACTTAGGTCTAGAGTTTAGTTTTCCCACAGTCACAGATATTAACCCTTTGCACTCGCTTGCTTTTTTCTCGATTCCTTTATTCTACTCGGGATTTAATTTTTTAAATACCCCAGATTTTACAAAGCACGGCAGTAGAATAAAAAACTGGAGTTTCTTTTCATACAAACTTATTTATTTGGATTTTTTTATATTTCAAATTATTGATACATTCAAAGAGTAATTTGCACTCGACATCCGAGTGCAAAAGGTTAAGTGGCAAATACAATACTGAAATTTGAATTCAGAAAGTCTAATTCCAAAATCCAAGCTTTTAACCATTATACTAAAGCAGAAAGAAAAAGCAAACAAATGGAAAATGTGAGTGAGAAAGGATAAGAACAACAAAAGAATCAATCCAGGCAGTTCAACGTCATGAATAATAGGTGATCCAAAAAGAGAACAGAAAAAAATCAAATAAATAAATGAAGGAGGCCACTCAGTACGCAACCCAATGGATTAAAAAAAGGACTCACACTAAAAAAGTTACCTTGAAATTTCAGAACTCTGAAAGTTACTGAGTTTTCAAAAAGAAGAAGAGGATCTGAAATTAGAACAGCATTGGCCTTCTCAAAAGTAATACTGGAAGCCAACGGCGAGTGGAGCAATAGCTTCAAAATTCTTAAGAAAAATGACTGCCACTCTAGAATACTTCCCCATCAAGAAAGTGGGAGGGTAGAATAAAGAAATTTTCAGTCCACCATGCAAGGTCTCAAAAATATAGTTTCCATCCACTTATATACCAAGAAGTTACTGCAGGATATGCTCTAGCAAATGAGTAAATAAACCATGAAAGAGGAATATCAGGATGCAGTGAACGAAGATCCCAGAAATGCAGGTGTGCAAGAAGCCTAGGATGCCATCAACATCCAGATTAGTGTGGGAAGTTAGAGGATTCTAGTAAGATGAAATTGACAGAATACCGATGATTCGAACATATGGAGAGAAGAGTTTAGGAATAAACTGATGATAGCAAACAAAATAAAAAGACAATTATTCATTTAATCATATGCTTCCTTCTTATATGAAACACCTAACTCTGACAACTCTATTACTCTAGCAAAGTAAAAACTGAGTGCCTAAAGGTAAAGTCATCTTATCTCAGGTAAAAATAATCTTTCATATTTAATTTTTTCCAAGTAGCATTACAATAATAAAATAGAATAAAAGTCTTAGAAGCATGGGATCTGCTAACTGTGGGTATTAGGCAAGTCATTTGGCATCTCTGAGCCTCATCTAGAAAAAGTGAAATACCTATCCCAAAGCTGTATGTGCAGAATTAAGGAAATGTGAATATTCCCAGCATAATGCCAAGCACATAGTAAGTACTCAGTGCATGTTTGTTAAATCTGAACTGTACTGAAAGAGACGGAAATAGCAATTGGCAAGCAGAGACTCCCAACACTATATACCTTCTGTGTTGTTGTGTTTGTCGTCTGTGTTGATGGTTTGGTGAAGGTTATTTTCACAGGAGACATGTGAGGTGGTAAGGAGTTGGCAATGCTCTGCATGATATTGCTCATCTTGGGACTTCCACTCACAGGCACAGTGATTGTCTTTGAGACGGGAACAACAGCTTTTGGAACTTCCTTTAGGACAACAGGGGAGGAACTAGAAGAGTTTGTTCGCCTGCGTTTTCTGGGTTTTTCATCTTCATCTGAACAGCTAACACCTGAAAGACAAGGACGATATTGCTATATTTATAGCAATTTAACATTGCATTTTATACCTCATTTTAATATCTTTGTATCATTAAATCATCCTTGACCTGTCTCTTTGTCATGCCCAATCAGTCAGTAGTAAGTCCCATCAATCCTCCTTCAGAGAAGTTGTCTCTGAATGCCTTCTTTCCTTTCTTTAACCCTATGTTAATGGCAAGACCCTCTTATCGCCTGCCTGTATTTTAGTAACAACCTCATAAAAGGTTTTCATGCTTTTAATTTCTACTTCTTTTCTACCCTCCAACCTACTACCAGTTATAAAATCTCATGGGAATGCCCTGCTTCAAATTCTTTAACAGTTTTTATCTTCCTACAAGATAAGGCACAAAATTAGTACTATATCAAAGTCCCATATTTTTACAAGAACACAATATCCTGTTCCACTCAACCCTGTGTACCTCTATAATCCTGGTACACTGAACTGCTCACCATTCCCCAAAGCCTTACCACATTCTATCCATCTGAAGTCTCTATATACTGTTGTTCTTTGGGGAATACTACCTCCCATCAACGACCACTTCACCATGGTGCAATCAGCAGCAGCAAGCCATCTCCTCAGTGAATCCATGTCGCCTCTGAGCTTATAAAGCACTTTGTATATTCTCTTATCACTTACTCCATGACAATGTGACTGTCATTCTGCATATCTCCCATAATTAAGGGGTACCAGAGGAAAATGACTAAGTCTTATTGGTTGTTTCCCTGGCATCATGCCTTGCACATATAAAGTTAAGTGAATGAATTATTCTATCCCAAACTAATGTTGCCTGTGTAACTTCTGAGAATAAAGCAATATACTTCCTGTTACTTCAAACTATATGTTATGTAAAATTGTTATTTTATGTTTAGGTTCACTTTCAAGGTTTTAAAAAACTATTAAAAAGTAGATCTCTAAAGTTATTTTAAAAGACCATCTTGAAAAACACACAAGGTGTCAAAACAAGCCAGAGGAAAATCATTTGGGCAAAAAATGAAATAGGATCCCAAGTCAAATTTATAGAAAATATTCCTTTATTAACTTTTGGTCGAGAATATGTTTGTATATTTTCAGAAAACAACTCCGAGACCATGTGGATTCCAGCAACAGAGAGGAATCGACAGGACTACTCCAGCCATGAAGACAGAAGAGAAGCAGTCCAGAGATGGAAGACACTGATGTGGCCTTCCCATACTAGCAGTTAGCAGCTGTGCATCACTGCAGGTTGCCCAGGACCAAACCAGAGAGAGTCGGACCTGCATTACTACCATTTGTCCACCATCCAGAACTGTAATGTCAGTGCTGACATGTGCACATAAGGAAATATTTGACATTGAAATTGGGTCTCAAAAGAACTGTTGGCCCAGAAAGAAACTCACTACAGACTGATTCATTTGCCTGTCACCATAACCATTATTGCTTGTCTCATTTTCGGTTCTTATAAGTGTACTAGAGGCCCGGTGCATGATATTCATGCACTGTGGCGGGGAGGGCTGTCTCTCAGCCTGGCCTATGCCCTCTCACAGTTCGGGACCTCTCGGGGGATGTCCGCCTAAGCCGGCAGTCAGACATCCCTCTCGCAGTCTGGGGCTTTTGCAGTCCAAGACCCTTTGCTCCTTACCACCCACCTGCAGCAGAGGCAGGAGAGGCTCCCGCCACCACTGCTGCGCTCACCAGCTGTGAGCCTGGCTTCTGGCTGAGCAGCGCTCCCCCTGTAGGAGCGCACTGACCACCAGGGGGCAGCTCCTGCATTGAGCATCTTCCCCCTGGTGGTCAGTGTGCATCATAGCGACCAGTCATTCTGGCTTTTATTATATAGGATTTCTAATAGCACATGATCTCACTCATCTAGGGGAAATAATGAACAACATAAACGGATGAACAAGAACAGACCCAGAAACAAGGAGGCATGGATCAGACTGTCAGGCCTCAGAGGAAGGGTAGGGGAGGGTGGGGGTAAAGGGGAGAGATCAACCAAAGGACTTGTGTGCAAGCATAAGAGCCTAACCAGCGGTTAAGAACAACAGGGGGGTGGGGACATGTGTGGGGAGGTGGGTGGAATGGGAATGTGGGATGAGGACAAATATGTGATACCTTAATCAATAAAGAAATTTAAAAAAAAAAGACCATCTTGGATAAATCCACAGAAATCAGACATAAATTTAATAGTCCCAAATTCTCAGTTTTTTATGTACTAAAGTCTCAACTGTTTTGTTTTTTTTTAAATCAAATGAGAAACATAAAACCTTCCAACACACATACAAAATCTCTACAGAGAAGATATTTTTTATAAGGATACAGCATGACTCATGGAACTTGTAATAAAATACAACTCCTTACATGTTTAATTTTTAGACTCTAATTTAAACAACATTGACAATGACCTAAAATCATTCCTGTCTAAAACAGCTAATTCCACCTCTAAAAGTTACAAAGAAATCAAGTTTATATTGACAAAAATTAAAATCAAATATTAATGATCTCTAGTTAACAGCAAAAGCAGAAAAATAGACATAGATATTAAAAACCAAAAAAGTGATCACCCTAGCTGGTTTGGCTCAGTGGTTAGAGAGTAGGCCCACGGACTGAAGGGTCCCAGGTTCCATAGGGCCCATGCCTCGGTTGCAGAGTTGATCCCCTGGCCCCAATCTGGGCATGTGCAGGAGGCAACCAATCGATGTGTCTCTCTCACATTGATCTCTCTCTCTCTCTCTCTCTCTCTCTCTCTCTCTCTCTCTCTCTCTCTCTTCTTCCCTTCTACTTTCCCTCCCTCCCTCCAAAAATCAATGGAGAAGAAAAAAACAAAAAAATGAACTGGACATTAAACTGCTTTACTGGGTAGAATCAAGAGGTTAAAAACTGCAAATAAACTTCAAAAAATTATAGTCAATTAGAAATATAAAAGAAGGACCGTCTAGAATGCTTCACTGAATCTAACAGATAATGTCTATAATTTTTTAAAGTACTACGAAGATTACAATTGTAGGAGTAACACTGAATGACTTACATAAGCACATTCCTTCATTTCTACTCCCATTTCTATTTCATGACAATCAAAACAAGTAAATACTTGAAGGGTAGCACTGTTCAAGGCATATTCCCCACAGAGAACAAAAGAAAAGTAATTTATCAACCCCAGAACTAATTAAAAAGCAATATATAGCTAGTCACATGTAAAGAAAAGAATTCTTTAGAACCTCCAAAATCTAACCACTGCTAATAGCCAGTGGATCAATGATTTAATCCAAGAAAGCAGATCTAATCAGAGCCTATGCTGCAGCATTTAGCCAAGAAGATCCTAATAACAACACTGAGAATATCACTTACTTTTGACATAAACAGTACTTCCACTTGGCAAGACAACTACATTGGAGGCAGGACTGGCAGGTCTTGGAGACTTAACCGTTGCTATGCTGCCACTTGGAACAGGGGTAGAGGTTGGGGTTGACGTGGTACTTGTGTAGGAATAGCAAACCACTACTGAAGGAACGATAAAAAAAGTCTGCTGTTAACTTTCACGAAAACTGTCCACTCATATAGAAAAATTAGATTTTACCGCAGGCTAATTTTAACGTTTTCATGCGATCAGAAGTTAGAGGGCAGTGCTAGGTATTAGGTTTACAAGTTAAAAGGTATTAATAACCTTCCTGAAAATCATCACGTAACTGGGTTTCCCCCAAGTATTTAACAGGTGACACTGCCAATAGAGAAAAGTGCAGTTACAAAGAAATTAAGTCTAAAACTATCTAAGAAAAATTAAAATCATTTTCCATTCATGGCAGGAGTTAAACAGTACTTGTATTCCCTTTAAATATTAATACCAGCACCAAAGATGGAGTGATGGATAATTTTTTCCTAACCATAGCAATTTCCAACTTGGCTACTAGGGGGAAACCAAGGCAAGGTTCCTTTATTATAAACCAACTCACTAGTCACTTGCCATCCAAGCAGTGCAACAATAACTCAACTAAAGTAATGACAATATATATTTCAATATCTTGAATAACAACAAGAAACAAAAATAATTCATAGGCACCATTTACTGAGTACCATGTACTACACTAAATCTTTGTCTTCTATTATTATTAACTAGAGGCCCGGTGCATGAAATTTGTGCACAGGAGGGGGGTGTCCCTTCAGCCCAGCCTGCACCCTCTCCAACTGAGGATCCCTCTCACAATCCTGGACCGCTGGCTTCTAATCGCTCACCTGCTTGCCTGCCTGGTCACCCTTTACTGCCCCCCCCCTGCCAGCCTGGTCACCCCTAACTTCCCCCCTCTGCCAGCCTGGTTGCCCCCAACTGCCCCCCCTGCTGGCCTAGTCGCCCCTTACTGCCCCCCTGCCAGCCTAATCACCCCCAACTGCCACCCCCCCAATGGCCTGGTCACCCCCAACTGTACCCCACCCCCCACCAGCCTGGTCACCCCTAAACTGCCCCCCCCACCAACCTGGTCACCCCTCAGTACCCCTCCCCCCACCGGCCTGGTTGCCCCACGCAGCCTGCTGTTCAGTCGTATGGTCATCCCTCACTAACCCCCCTGCCGGCCTGGTCGTAGGCAGCCATCTTGTGAGGGTGTGAGGGTCAATTTGCATATTAACTCTTTATTATATAGGATTGTTACAATACCAACCTACATTTTAAAGATGAGGAACCCAAGGTTGACAGAAGCTAAAAAACTTGCTGGAGATCACATAGCTAGGAAATGGCAAAACTAGTATTCAAACATAGATTTGACTATTGGAAATCCTATATCCTTTCCACTCTACCAGAGTTGTGGATAGAAAGGGTTAAGTGGGAAGAAAAGATTCCTCTCCTACAACAAACAAATCAGAAACTCAATGGAGGTCAAGTTTGCACACTGGTAACTCTTTCTGAATATAACTGTCTCAGCTTAAAGAGAACCTGGCATGCACAAAAAGGGTATCTCACTCTGCTCCACAGCCCACTGCTATTCCAAAAAGACAATTCCCCAAAGTCAGCTGACAACTACATTATTTTCAGGGTCATTTTCATGCAACACCAAAGTAAGCTACTAAAAGTCAATCCAATGTGCACTCTCAAATTTAATATTACTCTTGGCAACCTCAGGAGAATTCAAAGATTTTTAAAGTATGTGTCAACTACTAGATTAAGTAACAGTAAGAAAGCTTTCTTCATCTGCCAGGTAATCCCTAATGGATTTGGCACATTGAGTGGAATAGAGAAGCAGCATATACCACTGATTCCAGAAGACAAAAACAGAACTTTATATTGTAAAGTATAAGTTCAGCATCTTTCCCCAACAGCTAAGTGACTTCTATCATCTTACTTATTTTCTATGTCACCCATTAAAACCATTTATTCACTCCTAACAAAACACACAAATCTCAAAAATTCATTCCAAGAAGGCTTTTTGCAATTTTGTGATTAATATAATTTACACTTTGCATAAAAGGGGGAATTAATTCTGGCTGAGACTAAAAACTTAGCAGTTTCTAGTTTCAGAATAAAAATTGCTCACTGATTTGCAACCTTTAAACACTGAGATATAAACAGATAAAAAATAAGACAACTTTTCTTGAAGAATCTAAGAAAAGTCATCTGTATACACAAATATTTTTCTACTCACCTTCCTTGCTTCCTGTTTCTGCAGGCACTGGAAGAGATGCATTGTGCTGGATAGCTGCATTGGCAACAGCGTTAGCTGTTACAGTGAAGGCAGTTTGAGGAACCAGCCGGGGCATCAGTGGTACCAATCGCCGACCTTCAATGGACCATTCTGAAGAGCTATTAGGTCCAGACATACTGAACAAAAAAGAAAACGCTGCTACAAGAGTTCTCAATCACTGAAAGTGAATCAAATATGTTTGCTCAAACAAATATAACTTTTTACATTTAAAAAGTACCCTAGGTGAATAGGAGAGGCTTCATTTTAAGCAAGTTAGATAAAAATTATGAATAATTAGAATTCAAGAAATTTCATATATACTTAGCTTCTTACATATCTTATTCCATCATCTGATTATAATGAACATAATTGAAACTATAAAAAATTTTCCTATGCTTTCTAAATAAATATCGATATTATTTTCATTAGTTTAAATCCAGTGGTATGGATGAAATCTAGTTTTCTACTAACTTTTAGAACTTAATTTTATAATTAAACTAGAAAGGTAAAAAGTACTCAATTTTAAAAGTCAAATTTTCCTCAATAATTAAGGATGGAATTCAGTGAACCTTTGCAAAATTATCTAACTGCCTGCATGGCCAGAGGTTCTAAGGCTTTCAAAGATGGAAAACTGAGGCAGTAAACGAGGGAGACTTGAAGGGTAGAGGCGGCTGTATATGTCACTGCATATTTCACTGGCAATATTATTATTATATATTATTATCCTTATATTATTTTTAAAAAGACTAGACCTGAGGACACTGGGAGAAATCTGCCACTATTTCAATTTTATTTATTTATACCACTCTTCACTGTTAAGTATTTTGAGGCTGCTAAACTCTATCCTTAAGCAGACACTATTCTCAGTTTCTGTACTCTAAACTTCGTGAGCAAAAATTTGTTTGTTAGTCCTCACCTGAGGATATTTTTTCCATTGATTTTTAAAGAAAGTGTAAAGGAGCAGGAAATAAAAGAGAGGAACATCGATGTGAGAGAGACACATTGACTGGTTGCCTCCTGCAGGTGCCCCGACTGCAACCAAGGTACATGCCCTAGCCCAGAATTGAACCCGAGACCCTTCAGTCTGCGGGCCGATGTTCTAAACACTGAGCAAAACTGGCTAGGCTCTTGAGCAAATTCTACCCCAGGAATCCAAACAGAGGTTGAAATATGAAAAGATAGTTGCATCTCCTCTCTTTACTTGGCTCTGTAAAAGGTAAGTTGTGTCACTTCTCCTGATTAATGATTAGGGTTGAAGTTTAAAATTCACTTAGAGTCAATCAATCAATCTCTTCACTAAATCAGAAATATTTCTGTACCTTTTTCAAAACCAAAGATTCTACAACCCAACCTAGAGTTTAAGACTCTCTCTGTCCACTGATTCTTCATATTTAGAGTACAGAAAAGACCTTATTAGGGGACAGTGGAATAATGATGATGATGATGATGGTAATTATGATAGCTAACATCAATTAAGCACTTACACTATCTCTGCTATAGCACTATTCTAAACATTTTACATGTAATTAACTCATGTAATTCTTTCAAAAATCCTATGAAATTGGTAATACTATCTTCATTTTGTAGATAGGGAAACTGAGTTTAACTAACTTGCCTAAGGTCACACAGCTACTAAATGCCTCCTTCAACAAGCATTTATCATGCTATTGAAATTGTTCACATTACAAGTAGAGCATATAAAGATTTTCAAATGTGTTTTATGTCTAACTTTTGCTTTTGATTTATACTAATCAGGCACTGCTATCTAATTACTACCAACTTTCACTAAATAGAACAAATAAAATTACTTTACAACTTGAGAAGGATTTACATTCCGTTCAGAAAGGAATTTCTAGGAGTTGATGAATTCAATTGGGTTACTGTGGGAAATATGCACATTTCCTAGTCATTTAACACAGTCTTACCTAAGACAAGAGAAAGAGGATTTCCTAAGACCCCCTCACAGATCTATTAACACATTATCTCCATATTGATGCTAGTTCTGAAACAGAGTGGTATAAACAAGAGAGGCAAAGAAACAGCTATAGCTAATTGTCAAAGGAAAAAATTCAAAAAGATATTCAGCATTTTCTTGGCTTTGGCTAACTCCTATTTTGCTACCATTTTATTAGAATATCACTAATAAATGTGCTTAGTGAGAGTTTACCACACAAATAAAGTGTTATCTACACTTACCTGGTGCATTGTTTAAATGGTGGTAGAAATTATGGAAGATTAACAATTTCAAACACATGAATATATGCTACTGAAAAGACAAAATTTGCAGCGCAAAAGACACACTTGCAGCTTTTAATATATAAATCTTCCAAATTTCTACTCATGCAAATATGCTCCAACTTTTTTTACGTTATGAAAAATTAAACATCATGTTAGAATTAGATAAAAAATTCCTCTCTGCTTAGCAATGAAGGTATAAATATGCATTAGTTGCACAAATCATCTAAACTAAATTTTAGAAATTTTTGTAAACATCTTACTCCAGGGCTTCACTGGCACACCTAAGTTATATTAAGATGGCAAAGGAGGGTGGAAACCTTGTTCCAGCCCCTTTTCTGAGAGATCTAACATGATACTAATAAAACTACCTTGGCCCTCACATCCTTTGGTGTGCAGGGCATTAGCAAGAAATCCTCATCCTCACATAGAAATTCACACAGTCTCCTATGATGTTGGGCTGATGAAAAAGGAGTTAAGAGAACAATAATTCCAGATTACCACTTTCTTTGAACTCTAGAGACAATGCTGGCAAGAGTGGACAAATTAAAGACTCTGAAGCCCCTTGACATTCCAGGCTTTAATACTATAATATTCTGACTTGTTTCAAAACTGAATTAGAGAATCAAACTTAATAAATGGCCTGGTACCAAATAATAAATAAGTGTTATGCTTCAAGCCACAGGCAAGGTTTTTCTTTGATCCCAGATATCCCACTCATTTTGTTTCTACCTCCTTTGTGCTCAGTCTTCTCAGTTTTCTCTTCACCTTTCAACCACATTCCTTGGGCCTAAGCTGATATTTTGAGTGGGGGAAGGAAGGGAAAGAAGGGGAATGCAGTCAATTCAGATGCATTCTTCCTTGGCTAGAGTTGCTTTTTTCAGGCTCAGAGTATGACACCCTCCTACAGATATTCTTTGAAACCAGGTTCTGTTGCTACCTCTTAAGGAAAGGCAGAGGAGATGGAGCAAATGAGGGATCTATGCCTTCCTCACCACTGCCACTCTGACGTTTGGGCTCAACAAATAAATGTGACATCTGATCAAACTAAAACCACAATATAAAATATTAAAACAGAAATATGGAAAGACCTAAGAAGCTTAAAATTATACACTGAAGTAAACTCTTCAAAAAATTAAATTCGTGTATTAAAGAAATCAGAAGGGGGGAGGGGAACACAGGCAGATAAAAGCCAACTCTCAATTATCCATGCTAATAGATAGAGGAGGGAAAGGGAGAGGTCAAACAGATTAAAGAAACCCACATATTATCTAAAAATACTTTGGCAAATACTTGAAAATTATTCCACCAACTTCTCCAGGACAACTAATAAGTAATAAAATAACTAATTAAAAATTTCACCTCCTCTCCCTTCCCACCCTCTGACTAGAGTACTCCCAAGCAACAAAATGGCTAAAGGGTGGACAGTATTAGGTGAGGGAGAAGGAGAAGAGAAGGAAAAGCAAGGGGCAAGGTTAATTTGTAAATGGAATATGCGCCCCTGAATAATTGAGAGCTTCAATTTTGAAATAAATACAAGAAAAAGCCTGAAATAATAATAACCTATTTGCATACCTGTAACTTGGTCTTTCACCCAAATATAAGGATAAATTCATTCTTTAAAGGGGAAAAAAGGAAAAGGAGACTAAATAAATGTTATCCTTTAAGTATGACACTGATGCATCAACTTACAACTATTGCCCCACAATACTGTTCCAATGGTTTTAAGGTTCACTAATATTGTATCTAAGTGCCTCTGTATACAAGCTACTGTTAACTACTTTATTATCTAGCACATTACTTTCCCATTACCAGTTCTCAAATTAGAATCTAGGCTCAGGTATTACTTTTTGAGCATACCAATTCAAAAATTTACAGTAAATTAAAGAAGGAACACATTAATATTTTGTTCCATGTTGGCCTGACAACTAAATATTTAATATCTCTAATGGAAAACTGCCAGCTTTCTACAGTGCATACATATCTACCACTGAAAGCTCTCAAAATTCAAATAGCTAAACTTTCAAACTATGAGGTTAAAAAGATAGCACTCCATTTTATAGGTTAAGTAAAATGAGGAACAGTGAAGCACAACATGAAGCTAATGGATCTTCAGGGCCAATTAATTTAAATGCACTATTTATCACATCATAAAAATAAAAAACAAATGAATTATAATATATTTTATGAAATGTTCCTATCATCTTGCATTAACATTTAAAGGATTAATTTCTGTTCCTTTCTATTCTTTAGGAGGCACTGTCTCCATACATACTCTACTATTTGATCCTTGCCCTTAGTCCTCCACCACCCGCTACCCCATCTGCCAAACACTTATAATGATTTAAAAATAATTTGATAAGAATCCTTTATAATTGTATTTTGTTGGCTTTTAAAAAATATATTATATTCATATTTCTTAACAGCAGAACATATATTTTATAATCTTTTTGTGAATCTCAAAACATGTGACATATTAGTTATCAAAAAATTTAGAATGCCTATTTATAAAGCTATATATATATATATATATATATATATATATATATATATATATATATCTCAAATACCATTACAAAGAACCTCTAAGGGAAAGTCAAATTTGGGGAGCACACTACTTTGTTACTGAACTTTGCTTCAAGTGAATCATCTGCTAAATTCTGGGGGCCTTTAGAGATTACATTGTAACGGGATTTGAACTGAGTATTTAGAGCTTGCCTAACCAAATGCAAAAACATAACCAATTGAATAAACAGTTAATAGCATTATGGTCAGGATCCCTGAGTAGAGCAGTATTACTATTAAGATAAAAGACTCAGGAATCTGCTACACAATAGGAAGACTGTTTCAAAACTATATTATACTATGTCATAAAAAATCAGGGGTGGTATGACTAATGGCTTACTTATGTGCAATTGTTGTTAACCGTTCATCGTTTACTGCTCTCCGAACTTCAGCACGGTGGCGTTCTGTTGAGATGCTATGAAAAAAAATAGCCATTATAGAACTCTGTCAAGCAGGCAGCTCTTTTCTACACTTTTATTAATGTTTAAGCCAACATTTTGCTTGGGGTGGGAGGGCAAAGTTGATTTGTAAGATATAGATGGGATCTAACATTTATCTTTAAATGCTTTATTTAATTAAATTCAAAGAAAAAGATTCAGACTGATTCTGTGTAACTGCAGAAAGAATTAGCTGAAAATCTGAAACCACAGGAAGACAAATTTAGCTTGATCTGAAGTCATTGCCTCAAAAACTCAGTAATGTCAGACCATGTTCAAATTAGTATAGGTTCCTATTATCTGAGCATGCAAACAGCCACTGAATGACCCCTAATCACTCAGGAGAAAGTCTTCTGAAGTCCTTTCTAAAGCTCACGCACAAGTCTATAATTTTATGTTCAATGAATATAATAAAGAAATGAAAGTGACAAGATAATCTGTTTCTAGTGGCAACTTGCTATGAAACTTAACACCAGGATATTACTCCTTTATTACTCCATATTTCAGCTATGTGTCTTTACAGTATGTCATGTTACCACTATGGTAAAAATGTGCTTACATTGAACCTGGTTAAATACATGTAAAGTTAATACTAAACAACTGAAAAAAGGCTACAGCATTCCATTCAAAAGTAATAAATACCACTCTTCAAATTGTAGTGTTTACTGTGTAAGCTAAATCTATACCATGGACTAAAATAAATTTAAGGGGCTAGAAAGCAGAATTTATGAGGAAGTATATACAAAAACAAACAAAAAACATAAATTATTAAATATGAAGACAGTAAGATTGAGGATTTGGCTTAATAATGTCCCTGTATTAATGTTCATATAGGAAAAGCCTCTTCCCTACTTTCACTTTTAAAAAAATTGTTTTTAAATGTAGAAAGGAAACTTCAGTTAAAACAGAACATTTTCTGAGAAAGCTCAAGATATTAGAATGGCTTAATCAAAATATCAAAGAACCCCTTCTACAAGAATTTTTAATGGATTCAAGTGCCACTCTAATGGGAAGCTGAAGGGATAAACTATCCTTAAGGCTATGACTACATAATCACCACCCATTTCTATAAATTAAGACAACTGCCTAGTATCTCCTTCTTCTCCTCAAAAAAAATGTGAGCCCAGCGGGTGTGCCCCAGTGGTTGAGCATCGACCCATGGACCAAGAGGTCGCAGGTTCAATTCCCAGTCAGGGCACATGCCCGGGTTGGGCGCCATGCAGGAGGCAGCTGGTCAATGTTTCTATCTCTTTATCCCTCTCCCTTCCTCTCTCTCTAAAATCAATAAAAGCATATTTTTTTTTAAAAAAAGTAACTGGGCCTAGACTCTAGATCTTCATATCCAGTTGCTGCCAGCTCTTCTTTCCTCTACCCATATGAAAAACACTTTCCTTTCGCAGCTGGCCCAAGCCTAAAATAACCTGCCTTAAACCCGTTCTGATTATATTACAGAATAAATGGTAAATTGCATAATTTTCTGTAACAAAGTACACAACTGGGATGGGATCTTTAAGCACCAACAACTTGAAAACCTGTCTTCAATCTGAGTGTGAAAAGTACTGAAACCCCTCAAAATGAAAATTCTAGAGTCATGTCTCACAAACTTTTATGTTAATTTACCTAAGAACTTTTGAGAGTTCTCCAAGAAGATCTTTCTTTTCCTTGGTGAGATCCCCCTGTGCCCGAAGTGCACTGATAACTCCAGCATATGCCTCCAATTCTAGAAGAAGAAAATTATTTTATCAAGAAAGGCCTTCAATATTTTAATACTGTGGCTACATATAGTGAAGCTTCAGGGGAAGAAACCTAAAAATCAATAAAAAATCAATATACAAATATTTTTTTAAATTCCTCTCAAAAATTTTATCTAATAACATAGATTAAAATGTAGCTTTTATAATTTTATATTACTTTCTTCTTACTGCCTCAAGAAGTCAGGTATTTAAAATATGGAGGTAGAAATTCTAACGGTAAATATTTTGTCTCACACATTATCACTAAAGGACATTTAACTCAGATGCTACCAACAACTGGAAACGGACTCTAAATGATATAATAAGGGTGATAAAGAAGGTTTTAGCATTACTGAAAGTATCTTCACCTCTAATCCTTGAAACAATTCCTTAGGCTCACTTAAGAATTCAAACTATAGTCCACATACCTCCTTGATAGTTGAGAGTACTATTGAGTACTGTGCAACTGAAAAATTACTGGAACAAGAGTCAAGTGGCCAGATTCTGGCTCCAACAGTGCCACTTACAAGTTGTATGACCTTGGGCAAGTCCTTTCTCATCTCTGAGCCCCAGTTTCTTTATCTAAAAGAGACTTTGAAGGGCCTGGCCAGTGTGGCTCAGTGGTTGAGCATCAACCTATGAACCAGGAAGTCTCGGTTCAATTCCCATCAGGGTACATGCCCGAGTTTCGGACTCAATCCCCAGTGTGAGGTGTGCAGGGGGTAGCCAATCAATGATTCTCTCTCCTCATTAATATTTCTCTCTCCCCCTCTCCCTTTCTCTCTGAAATCAGTAAAAAAAAAAAAAATATATATATATATATATATATGACTCTGAAGGTACCTTCCAGATCTAGGAGCTTCTCCAGCTATAAAAACAACCATCAAAATGATTAAGGAAGATTAGGAAACATGAATTACTCTTACAGCAACCAGGACTTAATATTACCAACACAGCAACAACCATTATGAAATAAAACTGTCAATCCCTGGAAGTGGTAAAACCAAAAAGTCCTCAATGGCTCCCAATGAACCATACCTCTCCCCCTGATTTGGCATGTGACTTGCTTTAGCCCTTAAAACCAGTATATGTGATGCAAGCAGACAAGCACACAGGGCCTGGCTCTCTTGGAACTCTGAAATCATCAAGCCATGAAAAAGCCCAGAATGAAGGCCACATGGAGAGAGAGGCTCAGCCATCTCAGCTGAGCCCAGTCAACCAGCTAAACTACCAACTGAAAACAGCCAAATGAAAGAGCTCAGGCAAGACCAGCAATCCACAGAATCTTGAGAAATAATAAAATAGTTGTTGTTTTAAATCACTAATACTAGGAGACAGGTAGCTGGGTAAAACAAAATAATGGGAAATAAGTGCCCAGGCTACAGTTATCTTCTTACTAAATTCAAGTTGCTACCAGTATTTGCCACTAGCCAATTCCTGACACAAAAGACACTCAAAGTTAGCCAAATAATGAAAGCAAGGATACTTGCATTCTCAGCACTTATATCAATAATAAACTAATAGCCTCATTCAGTTCATATTATTCACAGTTCTAATTGTAAAAAAAAAAAAAAAAAGCTTTATATGGAAAGCTGAGCTGACTATATTAAATAGAAATCTCTGGACCAAAGGAATTATCCCAGCTGCAAACATCCTGCATGTTCACTCTGTGCTGGATACGAGATCCATGTTTCACGAGGTCTCTCTGGACGAACAAAGCTCTCTGCTGCTCTGGAATAGTGAAGGAAATACTCAGCTCCAGAAAACATATATTTTAGCTATTATCAGGACCCAAAGTAGAGTTCAGAAAAACTCTAGGATAACCAACTAAGAAATCACTGCACTCTAAATGTTTATGCCCCACTTATGAAATATTTCATGCAACAAATCAATATTGAGTCCTGTTATATATACACCAGATAGTATGCTAAATCCTGCCCTCAAGGAGTTAGCTCTAGAATATAGCTACAGTGAAACAAGTCATCAGACTATTATGATACAGTTTATAATAGAGTGGTAGGGGCACAGAGGAGAAACACATCATCTAGTCTGGAAGCATAGGTTTTAATCAGAAAGGTATCTGTGTTCCAGGCAAGCAGGGGGAAAAAAGGCAAGTGTGCAAAAGGAATAGAGAATAAGACAGCAGATAATGTTTCATACAGACATCAAACTTCCACTAAGTCAGTGACTACTTGGAGAGTTTTACACTAGGGGAAGTAAAAATATGTCTGTACTTGCATAGTCAATAATTCAAACCGAACTAGTAGTTGAACATTACTACTACAAGGGACCATGGAGAATCCTACATAATCCTACATAATAAAAAGGTAATATGCAAATTGCATCACTCCACTAAGCCCACGATTGGGGCGGCTGGAGGCGCGGGGGGCGGGACTCAGGGTGGGCGATTGGCTAGCGGTAGGGGGGGGGGGCGGGGAACGGCCGGCGCTGCGGGAGGACCCAAGGGGCTGGCAGAAGACGCCGGTGGCAGAACTCGGGGTGGCCGATTGCATGGCTGCCGGCACCAGTTTTCCACCAGCACGTTTTCCTCTGGCCACCCCCAATCGATTGGAGCGCCTCCCGAGTCCTGCCCTCAGCCTTCGAGTCCCGCCCTCAGCCTTCGGGAGGCACTCTGATCGGCGAGGGGGGGGGGGGAGGGCAGAGGAAAACTGGTGCTGGCAGCCAGGTGAAGGAAAGTCTATTGCACGAAACTTCGTGCAACAGGCTTCTAGTATTTACATAAACAAAACGAAGTCCCTATCCTCAAGGGGATTAAAATCCAACAAGGGGTGCATGTGAGGGAATAGAGAAGGATAAAAATGGAAAAGTAGTTTGGTGCCAGACTAAGAAAAGCCTCTAATTCCAGTCTAAAAAGTTCTTATTTGATAGGACTCAGTAACTGAATGTGGAAATAATAGCAGAAAGAAAGGTTTTGCAGTTTACAAGATATTTAGGAGAATGTCAATATCATAAGAAATGGAGAGGTCAGAGAAAAGTGGTTTGAGGAAACAGAAAAAGAAATTGACTTTGGGGCTCTGGAATTTATAGTGATCAAGACACTATTTCAAAAAAAGTGAAATTAACTAAAGAAATGTGATAAAGATTTTTGACATATCAAGTCTCACTCCAAGTCTAACTAAAAAGTCATGCACAAAAGTAGGTGGCAACCTCACAAAATACTGGGACTCAGAACAATTACCATAGCTACAAAATCAAAGGTCCCTCCTTTCCTTCTCCAGAAATTCACTCATTGTAAAGAACTTTTAATAGCTTCCCAACCTCCTTCACATTTATTGATTTCCATTTTGATGGGTATCCTCAGATCCTGACAAATACCAATTTCTGACATTAATTTTGATGCCATTTTATTATAGTGTTAACTCTAATGATACACAAGTATAATGAAATAATAAACACATGCAAACACCACCAAAAAAAACCAAAGGATTTACCATACCATTTTTATAAAGTCCTCAACCCATTCCCTTTAAAGAAATCAGCAATTCAATTATACTATTGTCCATAAAGCCCCTGTTAAGAGTTATAGCTCAAGAATTTGATATTAGAGGCCCAGTGCACGATATTCATGCATTTCGGGGAGGGGGGTTTCCCCTCAGCCCAGCCTGCGCCCTCTCGCAGTCCAGGAGCCCTCGGGGGATGTCCAACTGCTGGCTATTAGTCAGAGGTGGGAGAGGCTCCTACCACCACTGCTGCGAACTGTTGTTCTTAATTATTTCAGCTATGAAACAAATACAAGCCTTACTTTATAGTTGGTAGCTAGAAATTATAGCAACTGCATGTAAGTGTGTAGAAAACCATCCTTAAATTAGTACTAAAAGTTTGGATATAAAGTTAAAGGGAAAAAAAAACATAAAGGAATGACTGACCAAAGACAAAAACAAACCAACTGTCTAGTTGTACTAAAACACAATGCTACGTTTTTAAAATAGAGAAATCTTCATAGTAGCCTGAAGGGAAATAAAAACAGCCAAAGTTATTAACAGGCAGAGTAAGGGCAGCTATGACCAGATTTATACATAGGAATTCCTGACAAACATTTCTTTTAAAGAAAAGATTCTGCCCTAGCGGGTTTGGCTCAGTGGATAGAGCATAGGCCTGTGGACTGAAGGGTCCCAGGTTTGGTTCCGGTCAGGGGCACATGCCTGGGTTGCAGGTCCAATCCCCAGTGGAGGGTGTGCAGGAAGCAGCAGAAACAATGATTCCCTCTCATCATTGATGTTTCTATCTCTCTCTCCCTCTCACTTTCGCTCTGAAATCAATAAAGATATATTTAAAAAGAAAAGATTCATAGATTCATCTGCAAAAAAAAATGTCTAAAAGTTGTTTTAAAATACTGTACGCTCAGATGTCAAGCCCTGTAACAGGCCTTTTTATATACAGTTAATCCACATAACAAACTTATGCAGCAGATATTGTTATCCTTCCTTTACAAAAGTGCTAGCAGATTTAGGGAGAATAAATAACTTTGTCCTTGATCATGTGGATCATTAGTAACAGAACCAAGACCCCAAGCCTGTCTGAATTCAAGGTCCACACTTTCCCCTTCAAAATCATAGATACCTAAATAATTCATATCTACTGTCAAAACATTTAATGTTCTTTTCAAATATTTGTTCATTTATTGAGCACCTACTATGTGCTAGCCTGAGACTACAGTGGTAAATGAGACAACAAGGTCCTTCTTCTACCTTGCAGTTTAAAGCAGCATTTCTCAACCAAGGATCCTCATTTGAACCACAGAATACAGAAAATTATTTGAATTACTCTTTTTCTCAATTTCCTCATTACTAATACCATTCTGGCTGCATAAGAAGTTAGTTCATTATATACAACAGATACTTTAGTATTAGGGCTTAAGTCCCTAAATGCTAGTTGAGAAAGGCTGTGCTAAAGGAAAATATAATAAACGAGAGGCCGGGTGCACAAAAATTCGTGCACTGCGGGGGCGGGGGGGGGGGGGGGGGGGGAGGCGGCCCTCAGCCCAGCCTATGCCCTCTCACTCCCCGGGGGATCAGGCCTAAGCTGGCAGTCAGACATTCCTCTGGCAGCCCGGGAGCCCTGCTGGGAGCAGGCCTAAGCCGTTAGGTTGGACATCCTTAGCGCTGCCATGGAGACAGGAGAGGCCACCACCAGCACGCTGGCCAGCCATGAGCCGGCTTCTGGCTGAGCGAAGCTCCCCCTGTGGAAGCGCACTGACCACCAGGGGGCAGCTCCTGCGTTGAGCGTCTGCCCCCTGGTGATCAGCGCATGTCATAGCAACTGGTTGTTCCTGGTCATTCCGCCGTTAGGGTCAGTTTGCATATTACCCTTTTATTATATACGATTACTATATAATTCATTACAACCACAAAGGGTATTTTATTACTGATAGTAAAATATAATTTGGGAAAGACAGCATAGCTTACATTAACTTACAATTCAGAAACAATATATAATTCACATATACATTCATGAATGTTAAAAGCATGCTAAAGTGAGACAGAAATCATATTCCCCGGGTTGAAATACTGACTCCAGGACTTACTATCAGCATTATCTTGAGTTCTAAGCTTCAGTTATATCATCTATAAAATGGGGACAAAAAAAGAAAAATGCCTCCTTTTTTAGTTTGAGGATTAAATACGAATGTAAAGAACTCAGAATAGCCCAGTATCCCTCAAGAATTCTTAGTTGTTATGATTATTATGATTCATGCACCTACTATGTACAAAGCACTACGGTAGGCACTGGGGAAATAACAATGAGTAAGACGAGAACAATACCGCTCAAGAATTTCTAATGTAGCAAGAAATATGTCATCCCTGCAAACAGCCATGATCCAAACAAAAAGAGAAAAGTATCATGGAGGCATAAAACACAGAAAATGAAAAGCATACCCAATTTTCGAAGAATCCTTTTGCATTCATCCCTGCTGAGATCCAAAAGGGTTGGCCACACAACAGGCATTGCTGCTTCTTTTTGGTAGCCCCAAAGAGCTTGTCTTCTCTACCAAAACAAAAAATCAAATCATCAAGTACATTCAAAAGGCCACTCACCTGGAGATCCACAGGCTAGGAAGTAAAACCAACAATAAGAAAATCTCACAACCACTCTTTCACCACCACACTTTCCAACTTCTGACAAATGAATAACTAAACAATCATTTGGGAGCATACTACTCCAGCCTATGACTGGAAAAAGCACAGGCTACAGAGTCAGACAACCGTAAATTCTAGTTCCGTGTTTCAACTTACTGCCTGTGTGATCCTGGGAAAATTGGCCTATCTGAGCATACCTTTTACACATTACTAAAGCAGAGGTATCATCACCCGGTTTGTTATGAGGATTAGAGAACTGTGTATGTGAAGTTATCATCGTGGCTGGTACATTGTTTAATAAACAGGCACTACTACCTTTGTAACCTTGGACAAGTTACTTGATTTCTGTTGTCTTTTTCACTTATGAATTACATGAGATAAAATATGTTAAAACTCCTAGCACAATACATGGGTTAATGGAACTTAATAAAGAACGTTCTCCTCAATCCTAACAATGAAAGATGAATGCACACCCTGTAGTCTTTAGCCATTTAACAAAAGTTTAGATGCTAGGAACTTACTTGGCAATGGGAATTCCCTAATCTGGAAGATAAAAAGACAACGAAGCTGGGCACTTGTGCAATACCTGCTTAGCACACAGTGGGTCCGCTGTAAGTATTTGTTAAACAGACAAATGAATGACTGAGGAGAGTAAACTGAATGAATGAGTGAGTGAGTGAATGAATGAATGAACGAACGAACGAACGAGCGAGCTCACGGTCCGGTCTAGGAGTCAGGCACCGAACCCTAAGAACAGTTTTATCCCCTTCCAGGCGCCGAGGCTGCTGACTCCCAACTCCCCGCCTGGAGTTGAGTCCCCCTCCCCCTACTTCCCAACGTCCCCTCAGCTCAGAACCTACCCAGAGCAAGGAGACCGGGACTGCGCGCCCCAGCCGGCAGGATGACATAAAGAAAAGGGGTGGGGAAGAGGAAGCAGGGGCAGAGCTAAAAGAATCCGCTCCCTCCACAAGCCAGTCCCCGCCTCCCGACGGGATTTTGGAGGCGGCCGGCGACCGACCGCCGGAATCGAGCACCACGTCACGGCATCCCGACGCGTCCCCCCGCCAGCGGGACCCACCGCGGGACCGCATCGCTCGGGAAGCCTGGGCAGCAGTGGCCGGAGCCGGGTCCCGGAACCGGGATCTCGTACAATCCTTCCCCGACTCAAGTGTCAAGGAGACAAGCCCGCCCCGCCCCCTCCCCAAACATGCACTCTCGCAGCGCCACAAGAGTGGCCAGCCCACCCTCCTCACCGCGGCCGGGGCGCCGGTCGGCGCCGACCCTAACATCGAGCCCGCGACCCCAGCCTTTCGGGGCCAGTGGCCGGTGTCAGGGGCCCCGGCCAACCTCAGCGCTTCGCTCCCTCCTCTGCGGAGAGGATAACGAAGAGAGAGGAGGCGCGTGGACAGCCAGGCAGATGACCGAGACTCACCAGGAGGCTCCCTGGGCTGGAACCCCAGATCCCCCAGCACGAGGCCTGCCAGAGTGCCCCTCAACCCACCTCGGGAACCCAACGATCCCGTTAGGAGACAACGGAGGATGGGGCTGGGCGCCCCAAGCCGGGCTCTGCATGCTTAGCCCAGGGCTCCTCCAGCCTGACTAATCTGCCAGCTCTTTCCAGCACCCTGTCTGAGAGTCACCCACCTGCCCGGCCTTTCGGGGCTCATCTAAAAGGCTCCTCCGCCAAGACTAGGGGACACCAGGAATTGGGTTTGTTTGCGGTGCCTCAGAAGGGGCAAGATGGCGACAGGTATCAGGGCGCAGGCGCAGCTGCGCGCTGCCAGTCGGGAAATGTAGTTCGCCCTTCCCGCCTTTGGGAGAAAAGCCCGCAGAAGGCCTCCTTTCTCCCCGTTCCTCTTCTCCTCCGCATTTTGAAAGGAAACGAGAGACATCGCGAGGGGAGCTGGGAGTTGTGGTCCGAACCCAAACTCTTCGGTCGGCTGTCGCACGCGCAAGGAGGACTGGGATTGTAGTTTCCTTGGCTTCTCCTCCATCCCCTCCGCTCCGGCTTCGCGCGCCTTGTCTCTGGCTGCCATCTCCCAGCCAATCAGCTGCGCTCTCTGCTACGTGTGGCGTCACACGTAGCGGTCAAAATGGCGTTGGTAGCTGGAGCCGTGGTTTTTCCGCGACCTTTATTCCAAGGGAGGTTAGGGCTGGAAGGAGAGCAGCTATGTCCCTGAAGTGACGTGGAGGATTAGGATCAGATTCTTGGGAGTCTTGGGAGCAATTATCAGCTGCTTTTAACCCTGCCCTCTCCCCCCCACGACGCAACTCGGGAGAGTTAATCTGCGCTACGAGAATCCATGTAGTGGACAGCACAGGTGGCTTGCACCTGATCGGGGGGTTGCGAGGTTGCGGAGAAGGGGAACCCTAAGCGTCCTCGAATTCGGGTTTCTCCACCTGTGAAGTGGGAAGGAGAGTGCTGTCTCGTGCTATATCTGCCAAAGGCAAGGAGAAGGGATTTATTTGAGGCCCTATGACCTGGTAGGTTCACCCTTTTAGCTTTTGTTCTTACAGAACAGTTGTGTGAAGAAGGTATTGTTGTCCCTGTTTTACGGATGAGAAAAGGGGCCCAATATACGATTATTCGCGGCCATAAAATCGAAGTCAGTGCCTGGTATTGAAGATTTAGTCAAATTTTGTGATTGCCCTCCCTCTTAAATTTTGTACTTTTGGAAACATAGGAACTGGTAAAAAAAAAAAAAAGTTCAAGTCAAAGAGGTTTTTAATATGCTTTCTGATATTAACAAAGTTTCCTTGAAAAAACAACAACAAAAAAACTGGGGTCAGTACTACCCAGTGGGGATGTTGTGATAACACAGAGAAAAAAGGTTATTTGTAAATTGTGGACACTATACAAATGTGTGAGACTGTTCATGTTTTTGAATGGTGCTGTAGGTTAGAAAGAGAAAATAAGGAACACCATTTAAGTTTCCTACTATTTTCCCATTAGCTGACAATACTCTGAGGTCCGGGAAAATTGTTACTGTGAAACCCAAGCCTGCCCCTTCAGAAAGTCATAAAGTGGGACAAGAAATCACCAGCTCTCCCCCCTTGCTCTCTGTGATCTTTCAATGCATTCTCTTCCATCTGTTTCCCACTAATTTGAGGTACCACCTGTTTTCAGTCCAATTACTTAAGACTCTTGGAAAGATGATAAATGAAACCTTAATAGATTTTGTAGTTTAAGGTACATTCTTTGAATTGAGCCTCACAGGTATAATTAAGTGAGGCAGGTATAATTAAGATTCCTCCCTTCAATGAATGAGAAAAACACAGATATTCAAGAACTTTCCCAATGTCACAAAGCTGGAATTTGAAGGGAGCTGGGCTTTATAACCCCAGGTCTTCTGATTGCCAAGGTGTCTTCCTCCACAACAAACGTCAAGGTGACAGGTAGTGGAGTAGAAATGGAAAGACAAGCTGTTCATAAAATCAACCCTGTCATAATAAGTAGCATATTAGTCAAGAATTATAGCTTATGAGGTGCCAATACTGTCCTAAACATTTCACATATTAATTCATTTAGTCCTTAATTTTATGAGGTAGAAACTTCGAAGGAGGAAATGGAGGCATAGGAAGGAGATGAAATAGCTTGTCTAAAAAAAAAGGAAATAATTTGCAAACACATAAACCAACACACACACACACACACACAGCTTGTCTAAAGTCACACATGATAAGTAAACCTAAGGATTTAAACCTAAGAAGCTTGGCTCCAGAATCTGCTCTAGACCAGTGGTTATCAAACTTTAATGTTCAACAGGAACCATTTGAGGATCTTGTTAAAGTGCAAATTTAGATTGAGTAGGTCTGGATAGGGCCTAAGATCCTATATTTCTAACAAACTTTTAAGTGATGTTGATGCTCTGGCATCAAGTACCTATAATCTACCCCATATCCTCCCTTTCCTCCTAGCCATATTTGTCTTGTAGCCATGGCCTTCCCCATGCTGCCTCTGACTGCTCCATATTTCCCAAATTAAATTACCTTCCTTAAGGATCAAACTTCACCCTCAAAAAGCTAACCCTGCCCCTACCTTTCTTTCAAGGATGGGACAGGCATTCCCACCTCTGCTCCTACATCACTTACTATACATCTTGTTACAGAACTCAAAACATGGAGTTACAGTCATTTGAATGATTTAAGAAGAGAGACCAGATCTATGCACACTAGTGCCCAGCACAAGAATAGTAGCTAATACTTTTCCAGGGCCTTCTCTATTCCAAATGCTATTACATACATTAACTTGTTTAATCTCCACAATATGAGAAACAGTATTATCCCCATTTATGGATGAAGAAGCAAAGTAGTAGTTTGCCCAAGGTAACAAGTAGTTTGCCCAAGGTTAAGTAGTTCGCCCAAGGTAACAAGCTAGTAAGTAGCAGAGCCGTGGCTTCAAGCGAAGGCACTTTTACTTCAGGAGATGTGTGGTAAATCAAATGAGAGCCATCCTCCACTTCCAAAGAAGGAAAAGTAAACATAACTATCCTAGTATGGGAAAATGTATTGGAGTACAATACCTGTTCAAACTTTATTACTCTTAGTTATTAAGCAGGTTTCTTAAAACACACTTCTTCAAGATGTGTATGCACCATTCTAATTTTGTAGTGCTATATTAGACAAGGTAGATTTCACTGTTGTCATGAAAATATATTAACCTATAGTATTGCACAGGTATGCAAATCGAACCAGGAGGTAACGGTTAGATACGCAGTCAGGTTACAGGCCTGGATTGCAGGCTCAATCCCCAGTGTAGGGCGTAAGGGAGGCAGCCAATCAATGATTCTCTCTCATCATTGATGTTTCTATCTCTCCCTCTTCCTTTCTCTCTGAAATCAATAAAAATATTTTTTAAAAATAATAAAATAAAATAAACAAGTAGAATATTAAACAGAGCAAGATGAGTGGATTTGGGGGACACAAAAGAAAGAAGGATAACTGGCAATAATAAAATAAAATAAACAAGTAGAATATTAAACAGAGCAAGATGAGTGGATTTGGGGGACACAAAAGAAAGAAGGATAACTGGGGATAACTGGCAATTACCCAGGTTCAATGGAGGATCAAAAGTGCTTTGAACAGTGCAGGATCAGAAGTGCTAGAACAGCTTCAGAAAGGAGGTGAAAGTCTGGCCACTGCCTTTATTCCTTTCCTTCACTGTAGTCTCTACTTCCTAAACAGCTGACCCCATTGTTTTGGTGGGCTAATGATAAGACCAAAGGAATCTCTCTGTACTCCTTGTGCAGTGCATCCACCATACTACCAGTGCTGTCAGGGTGAGCTTTCTAAAACTCAAAGCTCATCATGTCACTCCCCTGCATAAAACTTTCCGGTGGCTCCCAGTTGCCAACCTAATAAAGCTCCAGCTTTTTTATAAGCAAACTGATGCCAATGCAAAGAAACTTGTTTACACAGCCAACCTTTTCCTAGAGCACTGCTGTCACCTCTTTATCTTGTCTAAAATGTGACATTTAACTTAAGCCCTTTCAAATAGAGTTCTTCCTTCTCCCCCCATCTTCAGTATCTGTGAGCCAAAAGTTAAGGCTGGCATTCTCCTAACTTGTCACACAACTTCCAGACCAGCTATCCCTGCACCATCAAGCCATGCAAATTTCATTCCACCTTCATTCCATCTCTAGGGATGAAGGGCTCTTAGGAAGAAAGTTTTTAACAGTCTGCTGTCATCAGCTTAGGTTTCCCCATTTTCCTTTCTGCCTCTGTACTCAAAAGAGGTATATAAACCTTTCCCCAGCACTGCCATTCGAGCATCCACTTATGAGACTATGTTCTGTACTTTTTTCTCCAGAACTGTTCCACCTCTGAAACCAATAACCAAAGTATTCCACATTCTAAACAAAACTTTCTTTTATTCCAGATTTCTTACTCCTTTACCCTCACCAAACCTGCTCTTCAACTTCAGTGAAATCTGCAGTTTACAGTCTCAGTTCCAGGTCTGTTGCCCTCCCCGGCTTTACTTTACTTTCTACTCTGAACCCCATGGTCATTTAATTCAGACTCCGTCTCATCAGCACTTTCAAATTCATTCAACCACCTCTGTTCTTCCACATAGACCCTAAAACAGTCCTCAACCTTGGATCAGTTTCTCTCCTACATCCCTTCCCATGTTGATATATCTATTAGTTAACTATTATTGCATAATAAATTATTCCAAACCATAGTGACTTAAAAGAACAAGGAAATGTTTCATACAGTTTTTGCTATTTCTGTTGGAATCAAGAGTGGCTTAGTTGGGCGGTTCTGGCTTGGGATCTTTAAGAGGTTGCAGTCACGATGTCAGTGGGGGCTGCGGTCTAAAGACTGGCTGGGGCTAGAGGGTCAGCTTCCACGGCAGCTCACTCACATGGTTGGCAAGTTAGTAAGGCAAGAGGTCTGTTTCTGACTATATGGATCTCCCTGTAAGACTGCCTGAGCATCTTTACTACTACAGGGTAGCTGACTTACTTCAAAGTGAGTGACCTGAGAGAGCATATAGAAGCTACACTGTTGCAATGTGCCTGTGTGTGCCTGTGTGTGTGTGTGTCTACACAAAATCAGGTTTTATATTTGTGTGTATAAAAAGTAAATCTAGAACAACTTGATGGAAATAAATTGAAGTAATATTAGGTAGCATTTATTGAAGTCCCATTATAAAAAGAACATCTCGTGTGTATTATTATCTCATTTAAATTTCACAACATTCCCAATGACATAGTAATTGTTGTTTTATTTTACAATGAAAACAAGGCCTACAGAGAAGAAGAATTTTTCTGAAGTCAAATATCACCAGAAGACTCTTTCCAAGAACACACAGATATTATGGAGTTCTGGTTATCTGGTTGCATAATAAACCATTGCTGTGGCTTAAACAATTTATTTTGCTCATGAATCTCCATGTTGGTAGGGCTTAGTGGGGACAGCTCATTTCTACTCCTCCAGGCATCAGCCAGGGCAGCTTGAAGGCTCAGATCAGGAATCATGTGAGGGCTCATTAACTCATATGACCAGCAATCAATGCTGGCTGATTCTTGTAATCTTTGCTGGGATTATCCGTGGAAACATCTGTATGTGACAGCTCCATGTGGCCTGGGCTTCATTACAACATGTGGCCACATTCCACGGGCAAGTGACTAGAGAGAAAGAGACAAGAGAAAACTATATTATTTTTATGATCAAGCTATGGGAGTCATAGCATAATTTCTGCCATACTCTTGATTAGAACAGTTAGGCCCACCCAGGTTCAAGGAAAAGGGAAATAGATTCCATTTCTTGATGGAAGAGTGGTAGAGTTCTGAACATGTGAGACCAGAAATATTGTGGCTATTTTTAAAAAACATTATCTGCCACAGTCAATCTTCTTTCTACAACAATGTCCCTCTCACATGCAAAACACACTCATTCCTTCCCCTAAAATCCCCAAGTCTCTAACAACAATGGCTTGGGTTGCTAAGAGGCTAAGAGGTTGCAGTCATACTATGAGATTCCATTTATATAAAGTTTAAAAGCAGTCAAAAATTATAGTAATAACCTGGTGGGTGTGGCTAGGTTGGAGCATTGTCCCCTGCACTAAAAAGCTGCCAGTTTGATTCTCTGTCAGGGCACATACCTAAGTTGCAGGTTCGATCCCTGGTGGGGGCATGTACAGAAGGCTGCTGATCGATGTTTCTCTCCTCTCTCTCTCTCTCTTTCTCTCACATCAGTAAAACATATCTTCAGGTAAGGATTTAAAAAAAAAAAAGCTATTCAGGATAGAAACCTGAATAGTAAATACTTTTAAGCGAGCAACTATTTGGATGCAGCATATAGGTACCTACTAGGTGCTTGAAATGTTCTATATCTGGGTAGAGGTTATATAAATAGATATGTAAAAGCTTATCAAGCTGTACATATAAGATTGTGTCCTTTATGTAAGTTATACCTCAGTAAAAAGGCACTAGCTATAGTGATGAATACAAGCAGTACACATGTGTTAAAACCCATAGAATGTACAACACCAAGAGAACCCTAATGTAAATTATAGACTTTGGGTGATGATAATGTCATGTAGGTTCATCAGTTGTAATAAATGTACTGCTGTGGTGTGGGATGTTGATAGTGAGGAGGGGAGGGGACTTTCCACTCATTTTGCTGTGAACCTAAAACTGCTCTAAAAAAATTAAAGGGATTAAAGAAAAACCTACCTGTACTAGTTCGAGGTGTGTGTGTGTGTGTGTGTGTGTGTGTGTGTGTGTGAGAGAGAGAGAGAGAGACAGAGACAGAGAGAGACAGAGAGACAGAGAGAGAGGCGGGGGGAGGGGAAAAGAAAAAGGGGGGAGGGGAGAGGGAGGGGGAGGGAGAAATTATAGATGAATGAATAAGTTTAAAGAACATTGGACAATTTTTTTTCAGTTTACTTAAAAGTAAGTCCTGGGGTTGTCTGGCTTCAGGCATTACTGAATCCAGGGATTCAAACAGGGCCAGTCTTAGTATTTCTCCATCCCTCAACTCTGTCTTCTACTGTATTGGCTTCATTTTCAGGTTCCGTGTGTTGGCTCCTAGCAGTCTTAGGCTTACCGGTATATCATCCTCCCTACTCATAGCCTCAGTAGAAAAGAGCACATGCCATCCCTTCCAACAGTCTTTTTTTTACACATGTTTTTATTGATTTCAGAGAGAGGAAGTGAGAGGGAAAGACAGAAATATCAATGATGAGAGAGAATCATTGATCAGCTGCTTTCTGCACGCCCCCTACTGAGGATTAAGCCTCAACTCAGGCATGTGCCCCCACCAGGAATGGAATCGTAACCTCCTGGTTCATGGGTCAACATTCAACTGCTGAGCCAGACCAGCTGGGCTCTTCCAAAAGTCTTATCAAAAGCCTTCTTAGCCGGGGGAGGGAGTCTTAATATATGGTGTCAGGAGATGATTTGACTTTGGGCACATGGTGCAATACACAGATCTTGTAAGATAGAAACTCACACCTGAAACCTTTATGTTCACGTTGATCAAAGTCACCCCAATAAATTTAATAATTGTTTTTAAAGTCTTCTTGCTCTGTTGCTGTTGGTTCCCTCTGAGTCACATGACTGAACTGTGGGCAGAGAAACATAATGCCCTGATTTGCCTGACCTACCACATGTTACTCTCTGGGAACTGGGTGGGGGCGGGGGGGAGGCGGGCAGGGGGGAACGGGGGGGGGGGGGGGGGGGGGTAAAGTCAATTATTCCCAAAGCACATGGAGTGCGTGTGAGGGTGGGCTTGGTTTCCATTAGGAAAATTAGCATACAGTTTATCAGAGGAAGGTGAAATAATGCTGCACAGGAAAATCACAGATGTTTACTAAAATAAACCATGGCAATATGTGATGAGTCACAAAAAATGTTCATACCCCTTGATACAGGATTCCCATTTGTGGGAATAATCTGAAATATGGAAAAGATATTTATAGAGATTTTAATTTCAGTACTGTCAAGAAATTGCAACCTAATAATAGAAGAGTATTACATATCCTACTCATTACATAGTCATTTAAATTAATAGTTACAAATAATTAACATCAAGGAATATGCATATGATACATGGAAAAAAACATATACATGTAAATATTTAAAAAATGGAAGAAAACATGCCCAAACAATAACCTATTACAGTGAAAAAACTATGAATGATTCTTTTTCCTTTATGCTTTTGTAAGTTTTCTTTTAGTTATATTATGATGATGATTTTATAAAACTCCTTGGTGTCTTATTAAGAATACTACATTCTCCTAAGTATGGAGTAGAGCCAAATAAAGAAACTGCTGGATCACTTGGCTGATGATTCTGGTTAAGGTAGTAGAACCTCAGATAAATAATTTAACCTCCCATTTTACAGAAGAGGTATCTGAGATCCAGAAAGGTGAAATAATTTGTACAAAGGCACACAGGAACCAGAGGGCAGTTCCGATTTTTAAGCTAACATTGCCTACACTGATTTAAACATCAATTGAGGTTTGGATTTTTGTGAGATTGTTTGATTTATTTGAAAACTTTTCCTCAAATTCAAATTGATATTGAGCCTTCCATTACTAATTCAGATCAAATCAGCTATTACTGCTTTTATTGGGAAAGTGATATTTTTAAAAGAATATTAAAAGCTAATAACATGACCCTTTAAGTCAGTGATGGCGAACCTATGACACGCATGTCAGCACTGACACGCGTAGCCATTTCTGATGACACGCAGCTGCTGAGGCGGCCACATGCCGAGGATGAAATATTTGCTGCTCCTGAGGATGAAACATTTGCGAAATAATGTTTTTTCCTCAAAGTGACACACTACCCGAGTTATGCTCAGTTTTTTGGCGAAGTTTGACACACCAAGCTCAAAAGGTTGCCCATCACTGCTTTAAGTTCTTCCTTTTCACATCCTTGCACATCTTTCTTTGTAAGTAACTGAATAAATGCAGAAGAAGCTCAAATCTGGCTAAATTAAATGGACCAAAGAAAAGTTACTTTACTTCTTTTGGGCATCAACCTCCTCATTCATTCAGTGAATGAGTGTCAGGCCACATACCAGGCCCTGAAGATAGGAAGTTGAATAAAATACTACTCTTTTTTTTTTTTTTTCTTCTTTTTTTTTTTTTTTTTTTTAATTTCTTTATTGATTAAGGTGTCACATATTTGTCCTCATCCCCCCATTCCCATCCCACACCCCTCCCCTTGGATGCCCCAACCCTCTGTTGAACTTAAGCATTGGTTAGGCTCATATGCATGCACACAAGACCTTTGGTTGATCTCTCCCCCCTCCCCCCACCCTCCCCTATCCTCCCTCTGAGGCCCGATAGTCCGATCGATGCCTCCTTGTTTCTGGTTCTGTTCTTGTTCATCAGTCTATGTTGTTCATCATGTCCCCTAGATGAGCGAAATCATGTGTCACTATAGATATACTTATAAGAATTGAATGTGCGACGAGCAATAATAGTTATGCTGACAGGCAAATGAATCAGTCTGTAGTGAGTTTCTTTCTGGACCAACAGTTCTTTTGAGACCCAATATCAATGTCAACTGGTTCCCTATGAGTACATGTCGGCACTGACCCCTCAGCTCTGGATGGTGGACAAATGGTGGTAATGCAGGTCCGACTCCCTCTGGTTTGGTCTCGGCTGGACCCAGGGGCACTGCTTCACCCGGATCCAGGGGCCCACGGCCTCACCTGGACCCGGGGCCAGGCTCACCCGGCTCCAGGGGCCCGCGGCCTCGCCCGGACCCGGGGCCCAGGGCTCACCCGGCTCCAGGGGCCCGCGGCCTCGCCCGGACCCGGGGCCCAGGGCTCACCCGGCTCCAGGGGCCCGCGGCCTCGCCCGGACCCGGGGCCCAGGGCTCACCCGGCTCCAGGGGCCCGCGGCCTCGCCCGGACCCGGGGCCCAGGGCTCACCCGGCTCCCGGGGCCCGCGGCCTCGCCCGGACCCGGGTAAAATACTACTCTTATCCTCATGGAAATCATAGTGGAGAATTTAGACACATGCAGATAGCTCTATATACCATAGGAGAACCTGTAACACAGAATGTTCATAAAGGTGTTTAAGAAGTGCTCTGGGGTCAGGGAGGGTTATTTCCATCACAGAAGGCTTCACAGCAGAGGTAGCATTTGGGATGGGCCTCAGGGTGAACAGGATTTGACCAGGCAGAAAAGTGAGGAGAGGATGGGATATCATGGCAGAGGAAATAGGAAAAGCGAAGGGGTGGAAGCATAAAAGGATGCATAGAATGGCAACCTCAAGGAGCAAAATGAGGGATGCTGGATTCTTAGTGGTTCTCAACTGGAAGTACTTGTCAGAATAACTTGGAGGTCTATCCAATTTCAAAAAATGGTGATGTACACCCGTAGCTAAAAACTATAGATGGCCACTGATATCTTGATTTTACCGTAAAAGTCTCTGGGTTTGTGATTACCAGAGTAACTCACAAGAGAGCACCGACTTAATACGTTATTGCCATTTAATCTATGTTGGAACCCAAGTGGCAAAATACTGTCTGTGCTCTGGAAGGTGATTTGACACTGATTAATGACTCAATCATTAAAAAGCCAAAGGGAATTGCAAATGAAAATAGAAATACATAATCTCACACATTGAGCTTTCCCTAGTTCATTTTTTATTTTTATTTTTTTTAGGTTCACCCAAGTGCTAAGCCACCTCAGGTGAAGAGCTGATGATAATCAGTAATTATCCAAGGTGAGATCCAAGATATTTCATAAAGATGGAAATAATAACCCTGTCAGAAATGGAAATCAACTATCATGGGGAAGGGGGCTATAAATTCAAACATAATATCCAGCTTGTCTTCACCTCAGAGAGTTTCCAGCTGTTTATGACGTTCTGCTGTGATTTGCCAGAGACAAAATGCATTTTTAAAACTGTTCCAGCCATCTGAACCAAAGGCTGGAGCCATATTATCTTTCAAGACGTGTTGAGCACATGTAAAGTCTGCAGAGAAATGTTAGAAGGTGTCCACTTTCGTGTCAGTTCCAATGAAGATCTTTTCCTTGCAACCCTAGGGTTGATCATTATTTTTCAAGTGAGCTAGTGGAAGATCATGTTAGGTCTCTCTTGGGTTGAGAGGACACTTGTTGAGATGCTGTGGGCTTTCAACTTATCACATCAAGGCCAAGCCTTGCTAAAGGCAGAGGCTATAAAAGAATACACACTTATGGAGAGCCCAGGGAATGTGGGGAAGAAATGGTCCAAACAACACTTGTGTAAGTATGCACACGTGTGCGCTCAAACACACCACACACACACACACACACACACACACACACACACACACAACACCCTGAGCTGAAGTGTACAAAATAATCGGTGACACCAGTTACCTCAGCACACTCTAATTAGATTGGAGATTCCTTGAGAGCAAGGACTAAGTTTTTCAAGCTCAGAATCCCCTGCACTGTTGAGTGAATTACTGAATGGCATGTTGAAGCCAAGAAGATAGTGGTGTAGGCACATGGTGAAGTCTTCCCACAGTCGCCCCAGACTGCCTGCGATGCCCCAGATCAGCCTTGTACCTTCACACCTAGCCTGGGGCTGTTCTCCTCCCAGAATACTTTTACCCCATCCTTTCCACTCCCTTGTCTTTTGAAGCCTGTCAAAATGCTTCTCATTTTTTTATAGTCCATCTCAAATGTCTTTTTGAAAATAATCCTCCAAGCACAGTTGGGATAAGGGCATGTTCTTGGAAGTCAGATAGATCTGGGTTTGAATCCCAATTCTACCACTTTCAAGTTTTTGAACAAGTTACCTCACTTCTTTGTGCTTCAGTTTCCTCCAGATGGGTTTTGGGGATAATGTATGTACAGCGCCTACCTCAGTGACTGGCATAGGATAGATGATCAGCAAGTAATTATTAGCTCTCTCCCCTGATTAACCTTCCTCTGTTAAACCCAGCTTGGTGCTTAATAAATGTTAGCCTGCTCTGCCTATATATTATTTAACACTTCTCTTAGACTTCTTTTCCCCACCCCACCACTCCCTTAACGGGTATAATTACTGCCTCTGTTCCATGGTACTTTGTTTATGCCTCCTTTCCAGCACTTATTATTGGCTGACTTGTGCTATAACTCATTGTTTACCACCCATTTTAGCTGAAAATGCTTCCAGGTAATGTCTCTAGCAACTAGCATATGAACTACTTTAGGACAGACATTCCATAAATGGTTGTCTAATTAAAACAATTTAATCCAGCCTTCCAGGAGGCAAAGTGAACATGTAACATGTCTTCTCCCAAGAAGTGCTAAATGGTAATAAGGAGGAAATTCCCTGGCAATTAAGTGGTTCAGAGTTGATTGCTGTCTGTCCAGCCCCAGTGAGCAGAGCCTCCACTTCCAGATGTCTTTGTTTCTCCCTCTTTCAACCCAGCCCGGCCAGAGGCACAGTCCCATAAGGGTAACCCAATATGTCTTCCTCTCCCCCCCACCCCCCAGATCTGATTAGAATGTGAAATACTTTCTTTGGAGAAAATGCACAAGAGAGAGGTTTTCTCTGTTTTTGCAAGGGATGGAAGGTGAGGGAGAGATAGGAAAGTTGAAGCCAGAGGAAAATCTATCATACCCCCCAGAAGATGAAGAATACATGTAGCCAGCACAACGGTCCTGAGTCAAAACTTCATACTCTGAGCCATAAAGGACTCCATACCCTTGTATTGATCCTAAGAAAAGAATTAAACAGACGCAAAAACAAAAACAAAAAAAAACACCTCTTCCCTGGAAACTATTCTTTGCAATGTTATATTTACCAATGAAGAACTAGAAGCAATGTAAAAATCCAATGAAATTCAACAAATATTTACTGAACTAAACGTGCAGAGGCACTAGAGTTATGGTGAAACTGACTTTTAACTTTAGTCGGTCCTATCCACTCAATTATTTTCATTTTTGGGAAAAGCACAGCATTTCAGTCACTGTTCAACTAAGGAAGCAGAACTACCGTGAGTTATGGGATAAGGGATTTTCTATAAGAATTAGGACTTAAACAGTTGTAGGAGCTGGGACAGTACAGCTCTGAAAGTGGAGGGGGTGGGGATCAGTGGAGTCACCAACCAATCAATCACAGAAGAAGCCAGTCACACCAGCTTCTATGAAGGGGAGGCTGGGGGGAAAGTATGGGAGAAGTCCGTGGGTCCACAGCCAAATGTGTGGTGGTGGGCTTGGAGCTACTATTGGTCAGGAGAGTCAGCAGTTGGGAAGAGCAGGATGTGGAATGCAGGAGAGTGAAGACAAGCTGGAATCTACTGGCACCTCCATGTCTATTGTTGCTGTAACTAATCCCATGGTCTTTAGAGAGCAATGGCTGCTGATTCACTCCTGCTTCCCAAACCTCAAGCAACTATCATTTTTCACCAACTTTAATCTAGATCCATACAGTTGCAGCTTAACCAAGCTGACACACATAAATTCCCTCATCACCATAAGGTCATTTCTGTCTTCTCCCAATTTTCCACAATGGAAAAAGAGTAGTCTGAGAGGCCTGGGTTCTCATCCTGGTTCTCCTCCCTAGCTCTATGACCTCAAGTAAATTACCACCTCTGGGCTTTAATAGATCGGGAGCCCTTCCTCTGTGCTCTCATAGCCCCCTGGCTTCCCTCTGTGTAGCATTTGTTTCATCTTCTTGTCATTACATGTTCATTTCCTTCACTGACCACATGCTCAAACACAGGAATCATACCTGATTCCTCTCTATAGTGAATGGTGCCTAACAATGGCTGGCACAGACTAGATGCCCAATAGATGTTTGCTGAAAGAATAAATCCTTGGAATGGCAAACAGAAACTCATCCCACTATCAAGCTGGTAGTGGCGCCCAGCACTAAGACATTAAGGCAGTGAGACCTATCTCTGTTCCGATCACATCTCAGCACCCCGTAAAAACAGGCTCCAGACCCTTGTATTGATCCTAAGAAAAGAATTAAACAGACGCAAAAACAAAAACAAAAAAACAAAAACAATCATCTGTAGTGTCTATCTTAAATCATTCCACTTTCCAACCTGTTTTAATCATCCTGATTCCTGACTCCTGGGCTTGTCTTCTGTTTGTCATGTGGTATCACCTCTTGGACATACTACTTGAAATGTTCAAGCCTCTGGCTCTCTATCTTGTTTGAATTTTCATTGTTCCCTGTGATGAAACTATTTTTACTTTGTGTATTTATCATTATCCTACTCTAGGTTCTCAGGCTAGTGCACAACAGATAAGAAAGCCAGAAATTTCAGGGGAGTGTGGTAGGTCTGGTTGAAGTATGTTCAGGGTACTGTGGGAGCATAGAAAGAATGAAGAGCACCTAATCTTACAAAGAAAAGGGTAGCTTTCAGAAGAAAATATAGTTTGATCTGAATCTTGAGAAATTGCTTAAAAGATTCCCAAGCAGAGAAAGGAGAGTGTGCCTTGCAGACAAAGACCAGCAGAGGTGTGAAGACAGAAGATCAGGGTCTAGGGCACTGCGTGTGGGTTGGTGTGGTAGGAACAGCATGGAAGCACAGTTGGTAAGTGGAAGGAAATGAGCAAAAGTTAGGTCAGAAATGGCTTGAGTTCCAAGCTAAGGAGCTTAGACCAGACCCTGTTGTTTTGTCAGCATTTTAAAATTGGGAGATTTCACATAAAATTCTGGATCTCCTGCTTCTGTTGAAAGATCAGAAGATCTAGCCACACTAGGCTCTCTTTCCCACATGAGCTAAGTATTGTTTATCCCTTCCAGATGCCATATGTGTTTTGTAACTTGCTCATCTCCACCACACCCTTTTGTCATCACACTTACATTCTTTTTTTTCTTTAAGGAGAGAAATATTTCTAAGTACCTGTGTCTCTGTGGAAACTGGGGAAATGGAGGTTAGACCACAAGAACAAGGCATTCAAAAAAAAAAATGGGGGCTAGCATATTTCTTTGTGAAAGTGGAGAAACCACTGTATTTGTTGGAAAACTTCAAATTTCTCTTAAACCCACCCCCTTCCCTTATTTATGTTACCTGCAGGATTTGCTTTATAGAGTGATGACTTCATGGGGCCACCTTTTCATAAAACTTAATGGCAGTGTACACAGATCATCAAGAAGGAATGTGCCAGGAATGCTAGTCTTAAAGAAGGTGTAGGAAAGAAACATGTACATGCCTGGCCAGGGTTTGTCAGAGAGGAGCCAACACTGATTCTCAGAGTCTCACATAGGTGATGAATCAGGTAGAAAGAAATTAAGAGGACTCATAAAAGAGCTCGTCCATGGCTCAGAGGCAGCTAAGGGCAGGAATACTCTCTAGCCAATGACAATGCAGAGGAAATGCAATGCAACCCCCACATCTAGATCCAGGGCCAGAAGACTGAGCTGCTCCCAGAAATCATGCAGAACTGGCCCATCTTCTCAGTGAGAGTGTTACTGGATCCTTCAGGAGCCTCCTCAATCCTCACATTCTGGGACTACACTGCACTTCCAAGTATCTAAGGCCTCCAGCCCTCCCAGAGCCTGGAACTCCTGCTCTGAGCTCCTTGCAGCTGGCTGAGAAGAAGCTGCGTTGGGTTCCTTCGGGGCCTTCTGTCTTTAGTGATGATTCTCTGCACTCGGCTTTGGCAGTCTTACCTCCTCTCCATGTGTAGCTGATCCCAGTCCACTGGTCTGTCAGCACCGCTGCAGTGTGCGCCATGACGTGTGTGAGCCTTGAGCCGGCAGGAATCTTGAGAGTGAGGTGTGAGTTTCTTCCAGGGCCACTGATGCTGCTTTTCAGCAGTATGCCAGATACTTGGGCTCTGCTGATTGGAAAGCAGTGCCTTCACTAGGTGGTCAGGGAGAAGGGATTCCTTAAGTCTTCAAATTCATCTCCCTACTCTCCATCTTTTCCAACTTCAATTGTGCTTGTACTTGCTGAATTAACATATAGTAAAGCAAACTGCTAATTGTGTTATGTTTCTGATCAAAAGTCTCATTGGCTCCTCATATCCTACCAAATCCAAATCAAGTCATCTGCCCTGATATGTTGGACCTTTCAGAGGACAACCCCAAATGCCTTTTCTAGGTTTACCTTCCACTATGAACACCAAATACTCCAACCAGAAGAACACTTGCCATTCTCTGCAGACATGGAGTTTTCTTGTCTTGGTAATTCTCTTCCTTCTCCCTGCTCACTCTCACCTGTTCAAAGCCTACTCATTCGACAAATCGCATCTCAAGGCTACCTTCAATATTTCTAAGTGGCTCCAGTCACATGTCACCTCATCTTGTTTGAGATTCCTGCCACAAATTGTATTTTCTCTGTTAAACCCTGGGCATAGTCTCCTCATTATTTTAACTATATGGTCCCATGCCTTAGCCTTCTCACTAGACTGAGCTTAGACAACAGGAGTCATGTATGCTCATCTGTACCACCATGTCCTAGACAGGGCCTAGTGAAAACAAGATGCTTAGAAATATTTGAGTTGGTTGTGTACCTCATTACTGCCATATTTTTTTGGTAGATTCAGAAGAAGAGCCTTCCTGGTAACTCTCGTGTAATCCTAGACTCTTCAACAAAGGAATGGGTCTTAGCTGTCATTTTGTCCAATCCTGCATTTGATGATAGGAATCTCTCTTCCTAACACCCCTAGCAGGGGACGATGCCAAGTAATTTCCTACTGGGGCAGTTGGGTAAGTGGGACTAAATACCTGGGGCAAGACAGGAATTTCATGCACAAAAGCACCAGAGTTAGTTCAGTTGTGTTTCATTGTACCAGGTTGTCCCTTTCAACAGATGTTCCCAAGCCCCAGTCTGCTGGTAATGGTGTACCAAGCCAAGCCAACTTATGTGTCTAGCTTCCTCCCACTTGCAATCCTTCTGCCCTGCCTCCTCCTCCTCCTAACAGGGGCCATAAAATCTTAAGTACCAAACATCATGGACTCAGGTTTCTGGGAATTTCATTCCGGAAATCGGGAGGCAGTAAAATATGGAAGAAATAGCATGGTCTTTGGAGCCAGCCAGATGAGGTTCAATTTTCATTGTCTTAGTATGATGTGGTTGAAAACACTGGCTCTGGAGTTAGGAAGAACTAGGTTCAAATACTATTCTGCCACTTCCAATCTCAGTGACTTTGGACAAATTACCTAGCTTTCATTTTCTAATAGGTTAAATAGAGATAATAACATCATCCTCATTGATTTCTGGTGACAATTAAATGAGAAAGTACATGTGTATCAGAATGTCTGCAGCTACAAGTAACAAATGAAAACTCAAAATGGATGAAACAATAAGGGAAAATTTATCTCACATGACAAGAAGTCCAGAAATAGGGAAGTTTCAGATGGGTTAATTAATTCATCAAGGATTTGGGTTCTTTCTATCTTTATGCTTTTCCAAACTCAATTTTCCAGCTTCCCTAGGTTGGCTTTCCTCATGATAATAAGATGATTCCCACAGTTCGAGGCATCACATCCAGACACTACAGTATGCAGCAGCAGAAGAGGGTCATCTCTTTATTGTGGTGTTTTTTTAAGAGTGAGAAAACCTTTCCCAGATGTTCTTGCAGAACACACAATCTCTCCTCTCAAAGCCTTATCACTGAAACCCCTCCATCTTTGGCCAGAGCTGGGTCACAAACCTGCCTTTAATCCAATCACTTACAAAAAGGAATAGGGTCACCATGATTCCTTGGCTAGTCATACTGGGGACAGAGTCATTTTTCCTGAGGGATGGATAACTGAACAAAATTAGGATTCTGTGAGCAGAAAAGGGGTGCGATGCTTGTTGTGTAGGCAACCAACAGTGTCTGTTATTACATGGAATCTGGTACATTGTAAGCATTAAATATATGTTAGCTATTGTTTTTCACTCTTACCCACTTTGTAAACTGCTAGAGCACCAATTTCTTCACCTGTAAAATGGGAATAGGATTATCTGATTTGTTGGATGGTTATAAAATTAAATGAGATGACACATGTAAAGTTCTTGGTGCTTAGTAAATGATAGCTATTTATTATAGTTGTATATAACTATTGCTAGAGTACAATAGTTCTCTAGCAAGTGTTCCTGGAGTTGACCTCAGCCTGAAAGGCTCAAAAGCATGAGCCCTAGAAACATTTCATACTTCATGTTCTATAGTTGTGATTGTGTGCATTGATTTTCTATGCCCTAATCCTTCAAGAACAGTTGTGCATGCACATTAGTTCTCTCTTTGTGTCAGGAGACCCAGTAAGACAATGATTCCTTCTAGGTGGCTGCTATCCTGGTGCTCTTGTCACAAGAGGGCATTACAGGCAATCTCACCTCCCCCACTGAAGGATTTGATTGCCTAAGATCAACAATTTACCCACCACCAAGAGTAGATCCCATTTCCTGGCCTTTGAGTCCGCAGCTTAGGATGGGAGCTTAATGGGCAGGAACCATCTTCTGTCTCCTTTGTTCCTCCACAGCATCTAGGACTATAGCTGTGTCAGATCCAAGTTCCCATCCCAGCTCTACCACTTACACTGGTGGATCTTACAGCAGCATGACCTTAAGCAAAGCTCTTACCTCTCTTTGAATATAATTTTCCTCACCTGTAAAATAGAGATGATAATATGATATCATTCACAGAGTTCTGGTAAAGATTAAATGAGATGGTAGCTACACATAATGCTTGTCAAATTGAGTGAGTCTTGATAAACAGTGTCTGAGTTCTTGTAAGCACTCAATAACTATTTGTGATTTGTTATAGAAAGTAAATCATTGCACATACACACTTGAAGCACTTGAGGACAGTGATAATTAACATAGGTCCTTACACTTTTACAAACTAAGTTTTCCCTGGAGAGATAATATAAGCCTTATCCCAATTTTTACACATGATGATGATAAAGCTCTGAGAATAAGATCTTAGTTAGAATTACACTGCAAGTTAGTGGAAGAGATTTGAACCCATGTACCTGTGATGCCAAAGGCCCTACTCTTCCACTGACCCATATTTCTCTTTTAATTTACTCACTTAGCCTCCTTTCTGAAGGCAGAGATCCTCACTGACTACACCTTCCACATCCCTGCATTGTGATCTTGCCAGCCTCTGAGCTCCTAGAATACTTGCTTGAGCCTCTCAGTGGTTCACACTTTTGAGTACCTCCAGTTAGCCAGGCCAAAAGCCTGGGCTCACCCTTGTTCCTTCCCTCTCCCACACTCCTCATGACTAATAGGTCTGTCAATTCTACCTTTTAAATAACCCTCAAATTATGTGCTTCCACCATCCCACTGTTTCAGGCCTCCAACATCTCCTGCCTGGAGTAATGCAGCAGTCTCTCAACTACTCTCTCTGCCCTCATGTCATCCTCCAGAATGACATTTTCTGACAGAGAAAATTAACCATGTCACTCATGCACTTAAAACTCTTCCAGAACAGGTGATTCTCCTCACCTGTGCAGCTTCATCTTTCATCACCTTCCCCTCAAATTCTAGTTACTTGGAATGACCTGCTGTTCTTGAACAGACCATCTGTCTCTATTCTACAAGCCTTTTCACATGCTAGGAACAGCCAACCCCACTCTCATCCTTGCCTGGAAAATCCCTCCTCATCCTCCCACATGAGGTTCAGGAAGTATCTTCTCTTTCTCCACCTCGTATCCACAGATCAAGTGATCCCGAAGCACCTTGCACTTCTTTCTATCATTTTGCATTGATCTCCCTGGATTGTAACTGTCTTTTCCTTCTGTCTTTAGCATTAGATTATAAGAGCATGAGTTGAGGTCAGACTTCCCCAAATTATTCATTGCTCCACCCTCAGATGCGTAGAGTGTTGAGTATTATCACTGCATTGAAATCTTAATCAGTGAAGGGAACTCTGCTGTTTCCAGTGAAGTCACCATGAATGTTCTGTAGAGCCCCAGAGCCATTCATCCTCCCTCCCTCTTTGCCCCCAGAATCCCAACGACAACAAAATAGCATGATGGAGTGCAGAATCTCAGAGGGAAGGCAGGGGAGGGTGGGTGAGGGGGGGGGGAAGTAATCAACCAAAGACCTGGTATGCATATATGCATAACCCATGGACACAGACAGTAGGGTGCTGAAGGCCTGGGGCAGTGTGGAGGGGAGGGACAGGATGGAGGGGGTCAATGGGGGATAAAAGGGGACATATGTAATACTTTCAACAATAAGGAATTTTTTTAAAAAATATCATGATGACTTACTTCTTTGGGAGTCTTCCAGCAATTGGAGTCCTGTTACTCCTTGCCATCTTCCATGGGGTGGGGTTCTTCCATGACACACTATCCCATTTTCCACTATCAATGGGGTCATCACTAAATTCAAGACCAATCAGGTCACATAATAATCCCAGATTCCCATCTTTGAGTGTCAGTTTCCCATGACCACTTTCCGTATCAACTACCATATTAGCCAATGTCTTGTCACTAAAACAAATCATTCTAGATCTGTGCTGCCCAATACAGCAGTCATTAACCACATTTACAAGTAATTGTTAAAATTAGACAAAATTAAAAATTCAGGTACTCAGTCCCACTAGCCATAATTCAAGAGCTCAGTAATCATATCCAACTGGTAGATATGTATTGGTCGGCTCTGTTCTTATCATCACAGAGCATTCTATGAGACAGCACTACTCTAGATCACATCAAGCAGAAAGGTATTTAAAGCAAGAAATTGTTTACAGAAATGTTGGGCAAATGGGAGTAGCCCAAGGAATAAAGGGCTTAGAAGGGTTAGAGAGGGAAAGGGGAAATCAGGAAGGTGCTGCCAGCACTGGGTGAAACCAGCTCACAGCAGGTACTGACTTAGGGGTTCTGCTGCTGAGGAGGAACCCAAGACCCTTCCTTTACAGCTGCTGCTGCTGGAGGCACCACCAAAAAGCAGATGAAATAAGGGTTTCTTCCCTCCATATACCTTTCATTCTCCTGTCAACACCTTCCCTCTAGCAAGGGAGTCTACAAACATGGAACTTGCATATTTCCACACTTCCTGTAATACTAAAAAGAGGCCCCGGCCAGTGTGGCTTGGTGGTTGAGCATTGACCCATGAGCCAGGAGGTCACGGTTCGATTCCCCATCATGGCACGTGCTCAGGTTGCCAGCTCGATCCGCAGTGGGAGGCTTGCAGGAGGCAGCCAATTGATGATTCTCATATTGATGTTTCTATCTCTCTCTCCCTCTCCCTTCTCTCTGAAATAAATAAAAAACAGATTTAAAAAATACTAAATAGAGGAAAAAGAGACTGGGACTGTATCTTACAACAAATAGGCAAATAACTGCAGAGTAGGGATTTTATTGATAACTAGAGGCCCGGTGCACGAATTCGTGCACAGGTGGGGTCCGGCCAGCCCACCCTGATGGGAGCCCATCGGGGGTGAGGCCAGCTGTGGGGAGGGGTCGTGGGAGGGCTCCAGGGCGTGTCCAGCTCATCTCGCTCAGTCCCGATCGGCCAGACCTCAGCAGCAAGCTAGCCTACCGGTCGGAGCATCTGCCCCCTGGTGGTCAGTGCACATCATAGCAAGCGGTTGAGCAGCCTTAGCATATTATTAGCATATTACGCTTTGATTGGTTGAACAGACGACCGGATGACCAGACACTTAGCATATTAGGCTTTTATTATAGGATACTAGAAGCCTGGTGCACGGATTCATGCACCAGTGGGGTTCCTTGGTCTGGCCTTCAAGGATCAGGCCGAGCCCTAACTGGTTTGGCTCAGTGGATAGAGCGTCGGCCTGCGGACTGAAAGGACACAGGTTCGATTCCGGTCATGGGCATGTGCCTTGCTTGCGGGCACATCCCCAGTAGGAGGTGTGCAAGAGGCAGCTGATCGATGTTTCTCTATCATCGATGTTTCTAACTCTCTATCCCTCTCCCTTCCTCTTTGTAAAAAATCAATAAAATATATATTAAAAAAAAATAAAAATAAAAAATAAAAAAAAAGGATCAGGCCGAAACCAGCTCTCCAACATCACCCAAGGGGTTCTGGATTGTGAGAGGGCAATTCTCGGGTGATGCACCCCAGAATCAGGCTCCTTCCTCTCTGGTTCCAGGTGCATCACCCAAGAATCACATGTGCCAAGTCACCGCAGCTTGGCAGCTCCTGCGTTGAGCGTCTGCTCCCTGGTGATCATTGCGTGCCATAGCTACCAGCCAGTCAGCCAGTTGCTTAGGCTTTTATATATAGAGATTATTAGGAGGTGCCAGGGCTCCCAATCTGTAGCTTACAACCATTCCCTTATCTGTAGGAACTGCTCTCTACCCTTTATGTTCCAGCCATGTAGAATTGTTTTCAGTTCCTCTCTAAAGCCTTACTAGTATAATCTTGCTCCTCCTCAGATCTGGCACATAATGTTTCCTCTGCTTTGAACAGTCTTTCCTTTGCTCTTCACATAGCTGTCTATTCTCATCCTTCAGATATCAAGTCAGATGTCACCTCTTCAGAAACACCTTCTGTGATCTTAACCAACGTGCCTAAAATAGCCCACCCCTACCACCACCTCCTTCCCTGGCCATCGCCATCATGCCACCCTGTTTATTTTTTCTATTGAAAATTATCTTCTGTGTTTATTATCTGCCTCTACTCCTAGAATGTAAGCTCCAGGAAGGCAGAGACCTTGTCTAGGTTGTGCAGTACTGTGTTCTCAGCATTTAGAACAGTTCCCAGCAAGTAGCGGCCAGAACTACTTTTCCCTAAATTCCCTATCAGAATTTAGATGGGCTCATCCAGGAGGCCTGCTGGGCCCCATGGGAGGGGAGAAGGTCCAATATGGGCAAGAAAGAAAAGGTGGAAGTAGAGTTCACCGTAGGTTGTCTCAGCAAGGGCACAGGAAGGGGAGCTACCATTTATTTATTGGTCATTTCCCTTCTGGTATCTGATTTCATCTTCACAGCAGTCCCATGAGGGTGGTATTAATACCATACCCATTTTACAGACAAGGACCTGAGCCTCAAAGAGATAGAGTGGGATTGGTCCAGGGCCATCTAGATTTGAAGCAGAGGAGCTGAGATTCCAACCCCGGTCTATGTAAAGGCAAAGCAGTCAGTGGATGCCAATTGTCAGTGACAACCATGTTATCTATGAGGTACCACTTTTACATGGCCCTGGCATCTTTCTTCAGTCATGGGGAAGCAGGGCCATGTCTGTGTGGAGACCAGGGGTTGGCAGTAGCTAAATGGAAAAGGCTGTATGATACACTTCTCAGCAATAAAAATAGAATATATAATTGTATCAATGATGAAAGCAGCCAAAAAAAAAAAAATTATGCTCATAGTTAACAGCAGAAGAGGCAAGGAGGAATGGAAACAGATAATGTGTGAGTAGGCGTTCCCTTTTCTTTCTCTTAATTTTGGGATTTATGAACTTTTCACTGTATTCTTTGCACAATAAAAAACAATTTATAGCCGAAACCGGTTTGGCTCAGTGGATAGAGCATCGGCCTGCGGACTCAAGGGTCCCAGGTTCGATTCCGGTCAAGGGCATGTACCTTGGTTGCGGGCACATCCCCAGTAGGGGGTGTGCAAGAGGCAGCTGATCGATGTTTCTCTCTCATCGATGTTTCTAACTCTCTATCCCTCTCTCTTCCTCTCTGTAAAAAAAACACAAACAAACAAAAAAAACAATTTATAGTGAAAAATGGGAAGACAGAACATATGAGCCCCTGGGCTGCCCCATAGCCATTCCTTGAATCTAGCTGCAGCTCCCAGCCCTCCAAAGGTACTCTGACAGCAGTACTCATAGAGAAGTTGGCTTCTTTAGACAAAGCAGGAAAGGAGAGAAACAGCCCGCGTGACCCATGCCAAGAGGCTTCAGGTCTCTGTCATCATGCTCCAGACACTGGTGTCATTGCTGCATTCATGTGAAGCTCTCCCCTGGGCTGGGGAGGTATGGCTGCGACTGGCACTTCTCAGCCCAGCTGCTTTGCACCTAATGGTTGTTGCTATTCCCTGTTCATTCACTGATGGCTGGCCTGCCTGGGGCTTGGATTCAGCCTTGCTGGAGGAAGGACCAGTATGGGATTCTCTCTGATTAGGACAGAGAGGCCAAGGTGACCCCAGCCAGCAAAGAGAACAATGAAACAGCAGCATCCATGCCTGGATTTCAGAGCTGGGACCCAGTGATTTTCCTTTGTTCATGCTCACACCCCATACCTCACTGATTATATTCTGACCATTCCTTTCAGGATTCCATGCATTTGTCCAAGCTGTTACCTCAGTCTGGAGCACCCTTTCCATGCTTCCTGACAGAGTTAAACCTGCCCATCCTTTAATACCACTTCCTTGAGGAAACATTTCCCAATATCCCCTGGCTCCCACAGCATTTGATTTGTATCTTTCCTATGGTAATTGTTTTTTTTGCAGTATGCTTTAGTTATTTATGTCCCGGTCTGTTTCTCCCACTAACTGGTGAGCTTCTCACAGTGGCCAAGGAACATGCCTTATCCAACTCTGATTCCCTGCACAGTGTGGCCAACATCTGGCATATGGTAGGTGCTCAATCAATGTGTGGAAAGACGTTAAATTACAATGGCTGAATTCTTCCTCTTTCTGTGTCATGGACTGTCTGGGGAAACTGTTAAAACTGTAGGCAGGTATGACCAGTTGGTTTTATACTCATTTCTTTCCTGTGCATTTTGAAGGGGCAGGAAGAGGAAGAAAGTTAAATCTAGCTGTGGATCCTTATTCCAGAGCTTTCAGCCAGGAGTACTTCAAGGCTGTAATGATATGAATAATAACTAACATGTGCATAGACTCTTGCTTACACTTTCACCCACCTGAACTCTGCTGGGCCTCACCAGGACTCTAGGAAGTAGGGTGGGTGGGCAGTAGTAATTGGCTTGTCCCAGTGTTGCAGCTGAGGAAACCAAGGCTCAGAAAAATGAAGTGATTTGCTCAAGATTACATCAACTGAAAGTAGAGCTGGGACTCTAACCTGGATCTGTTGACTCCAAATCTCATGCTTTGGGGATTGCAGAGGTGACAAGAACACACTCTCCTCCCATTAATAATCATTTGCAGAAAGAAAGAAGGAAACCCATGATTTAACCCTTGATAAGGTGTACTTGCATCACGTTCCAGTTGTTACTTCTCTAAGCATCTATAATTTAACTCTTCAAGGATAGAGACCATCGCTTCTCTTTTATTTCTCTCCCCAACGCTCAGGTGTCTAGCAAGCCCCACATATTTGCTGGGTCTTGGTTTCCATGTCTACAGAATGAGGAGGCTTAGCTAGAAGTTTAAATTGGTTCGCATTCCCTCCCGCGCCCAGCATAGAGCTTAGTCCACAGTTTCCATCACCCTCCCGGTGGATGACTCCCAGCTCCAACACTAGAGGCCTCCAGGACTCCAGCTGACATGATGGAGTGTGTACCATGCACGTTGCAGCCTCTTCCGAGGCTGGCTGTGGAAACTGAGCCTCCTCCAGACAGCAGGGCTGCTCTGCTCACACAGATCAAGTCGGGAGCCTCATTAGTCATGTCAGATGACATAGTTAACACTTGGGGCCAGTACAGCCAGTTCATCAAAAGTTCCTATGTGCCTGGCTTCATGGCTGCAGCTGAGGAACTACTGTATGTGGAGCAGGCAGCACATCAGAGGAGCAGCGCCAGAGTGCTTCCAAATTGGTTTTGATTAATTGCATAGACATGTCTTTAATTGGTGCCAGGGTAGCGGCCAGAGAACTTATGGGAAAGCAGGATGTTATGCTTTCATTCCCTGAAGTCCCATAAAGCGTGAAAGATGAGGAACAGAATCACTGCTCATTGAAAATTTATCGACCGTGCAGACCCAGAAAACACAAATAACTATCTGAATTGAAACCTAACCTCATTTTCCCAACTCACTGGAAGCCATGCACGTTCCCCTCTGTGCCCCTGCCTGCCTGCTGAGATGTACAACTGAGCAAAAGGTGTGATTTCTAAGAAACAAGTGCTCTACTACTGAGATGGTCAGATGGGCGCGGAGGTATCTGGGAAGGCCCCTCCCCTCAAAAACATCTCTCCCTCCAGCCCATCACCATCCTATGAACTGCTATCAGAGGCTGGTTCACTTTGGGTGGACATTCATATTTTCTTTTCCACTCCTTGGATGTTTAAGACTCATGTACTGAATATGTACAAACACAAAGCACTGTGCGAGTGTCATGCAAAATACAGAATGGAGTCACGTACAGATCCTTCCTTCAGGGAAATGGCTATCTAGGAGAAAAGAGAGGACAGGTTCACATATTAACTAATGCATGACCGGTTCATCACATAGAAGATGAAGCATTGGGTTTTGGTGTCAAAAAACCTGGGTTCAAACCTCAGCTCTGATTCTTATTAGGATTGCCTCAGTAGTCACTTTGATTCTCTGAGTTTCAACTAGAGAATAATATAATGACACTATACATGATGGTCATGAGGTAGGCGGGGGAGGATGGGTGGGTGGGAAGAGATCAACAAAAGATTGTCTGTGTCCATGTATGCATAACCCATGGACACAGACAATAGGGTGGTGAAAGCCTGGGGCAGGGGGCAGGAGAGGGCTAGAAGGGATCAATGGGGGGGAAAAGGGGACATATGTAATACTTTCAACAGTAAAGATTTAATTACAAAAAAAAAACGCATTAGCAGAGTTGAAAGTACTCCACATAGGACCTGACTCTGATCAATAAATAGTTGATAATTCTGAATAAGTGTCACCAAGGAGCTATGTGAGAGTTCATATATTCAAGGAACAAATGTTTACTGATCACAGACTCTGTGCCAGGCTCTGGACTGGGCATTAGGGGTTGAGTTAAGAAGCTCTGCCCTTAGGTCCACTAGGGAGTAGCAATGCTATACTATGGTAAGAATGTGCCTACAGAAGCATACTCAGAGTCAATGGTGAGGAAAGGAGACAGTGGTCACTTCTACCTGGGGAAATCAGGAGAGGTTTGCCTGAAGATGCAATGCTTAAGCCAAGTCCTAATACATGAGAAGATTTTCATTTGCAGATAAAGTGCACAATGCCAGGTTCCTTGTTTTTGTTCCTAGAGCAAACAAAGGTTAGGATCTTGGAATTAGCTGCTCTCCTTGTATAGAAAGTTCTTCCAAAAGCTGACTCCTTGACATTTATAACCTGCCATTTTCTTATTTGTTCCTTTGTTTATTGTATGTCTTTCCACTACAATGAGTGGTCCATGAGAACCATGGATCAAATGACAGGTCCATGAACACCTGAGACCTTGGCTGTCTTTTTCTTCACTCTATTACAACATCTAGAACATTGCAGGGCCTAGTGTAGGTGTTCAATATATGTTTGTTACTTGAATAAATAAATAAAGAGGAGATACAGAAGGACATACTCATTATTTTTTCTTATATAATTGAACAATGAGGAATGACTGAAACATAGGAATTGTGGTGGGAGGTAATAGAAGAGGTGGCCTTTGAGCTCCACCATGAAGGCAGAGAAGGATGGCAACATGATAAGAATGTTGAGAAGGGGATCAGGAGGATTAAATCAGATAACTTTTAAATCCCTTCCAACCTTGAGCTTCTAACAATTTCTCCCAAATCATCTCTTGCCAGCCTTCCTAGACCCCTCACTCACACCCCTCCTTTCATCTCCACCTTGTCTGGAGGCTATAAGACATCTGACACACCATTTCCTGCCAATATAAATCATGGACTGATGTGTGATGCTTGTTCTCAGTTTTTACCATCCCCCAGGTGGAGATGGCCCCATAACTCAGGGTGGAGGCCCCAAGCAAAGCCAGCCTTTCCACAGGATGGCAAATAAAGGGGAATTGTTTACCCACCAGCACCTTCCTGGCCCTGCTCCCAGATAATTTTATGTCCTCTGGTCCTGGATCTGCTCCTTAGTTGGATGCACCTCAGTTCACTTGCTAGAGCACTGATGTGTGACTGTTTAACTGCCACTGCTTCCTGTCCCAGGGATCCTGGGCTTAGAAAGCATGGGAAAGAGACAAGAAAGAGAGCTTTATATGAGCTAAACTTTGACAGTAATAATAAAGGCCCCAAACTAACTTATGCTTACATAGTGCTTAACAACTTACAAAGCCCTAGAGAACTCCTATTCATCCTTCAAGACCCTCCATAAATGTTACCTGTTTTCACCAACCCTCAACTCTCCCAGGAAGAGCTAATCTTCCCTTCTACACTTTGTAAAACTTCCATTAGAGCCCTTATTACCTTTTAATGCATTTATTTGTGAATGTGTCTCACTTCCTCCATTAAGCCATCAGCTTCCTGGGGGCAGATCTCTTCTCTCCCAGTAAAATATGTTTATTTCTTAAAAAGTAATTTTCATTATACATATTTTTCTAATTACAAAGTAATATTTATAGTTATGATGATCAAAAATTATATATATAAAATTATACTGAAGAAAATTTAAAATCACCTATGATTTCATCATCCAGATAAAACCACTGGTAATATCTTGAGCCTTTTTTTGGCATATAAAAAGTAAAAATGGGACCTATAATTAATGTAGTTTTATAGTCTATTTTATCACCTATTCTATTGTAAATATCTTCAAACATCATTGACAATTCTTCAAAAATATCATTTTAAATGACTGCATTATTTCACTTCATGAGTACACCAAAATTTACCCGATAGTTTCCCCATTGTGGTATTTGGGTTATTTACTTCTTTTTACTATTTTACAAATAAAATGAATAACTGTATACATAAATCTTTGTCTGCCTCTTTGACTATTTCCCTAAGAAAGATTCAAAGGAGTGGAATTTCTAGGTCAACTGATTTAAACTCTTTAAAGATTCTTGATGCTTATTGCCAAATTGCTCTGAGAAAGTGATACCACTTTACAATGCATGAGTGGTCCCATGTCACAGTGCCCTGACCCTCATTAAGCATTATCCCATTGGAATCTTTACGAAGTCCAGTGTTCTTTTCACAATGCCCCTCAAGGTGAGTAATTTTTCTTACCCAGCAGAAATTATACAACCAAATATAGAAATGTATTCTTCCAAGATATCGACATGGGAAGGTATATTTATTTCAATAGTGCTTCTGCTACTTTAAATTGTTCTATCATCTTGATTTTAAAATTGCCTGCAGATTATTCAATTCGTTCTTTTGCATCTAAATTACAATACAATTCTGTCTCTGGGGAATGATTTTTTATTTTTGGCAACAGTCAAAAGCCATTTGGAACTCGTGGTAAATGAGATGAGGAGCTGCAGCTGGGTTTGGGATCAGACATGAGGTGTATTTTACAGTAATGGGATTGAGGTCTTTTCATGACTTGTAAAGGAAAAGTCCCACAGGAATTCTGGGCAGTAGTGCTATCATCAGAACGAGTGCCAAGCCTCCCAGTGTGACCATTCCCAAGTGACTACACTTAGGTAGAGGCACACGTCTAGCATGTGTAGTTACGGAGTCTCTTCTCATGACTTCATTGCTATTCCATGAAGAGCCCCAGGGATAGGCATCAACTTCTTTCAGAGCTGATCCTTTTCTACCTTCTCTTTTCATCAAGCCCACTTGGGCCTAACGTGATTCTAAGACCAAGACCTAAGAGGCCAGTTTAAGGGGAGGGCAAGTCATGGAGTAGCAATGAAAAGAGCCCTCCGACTGAAGTCAGAAAGAACTGGGTCTAAGGTCTGGCTCTACCTTTTACCAGCTGTGCATTAGGCCTCATTTGTAGAGCATTCTACTTCATGGGATTGTTAGGAGAAATGGAGAACACATATAACCACACACACACACACACACACACACACACACACACACACCACAGGCATACAAAATAGCTAATATGTGTTGAGTACTTACTCAGTGCCAAATACGCTGCTTTATATGCATGTGGTACAACCCATCAGGTGGCCACCCAGAAGCCATTTCCCATCAAAGCTCCCTTGTGATTAGGGTGGCTATGTACAAGCCAATGAGATTTAGTAGAATACTACTCCCAGTAGAATTCTGCTGGGAGTTATTGGAAGAGCTTTTGCTTTCCTGATGAAACAGAACTGCTGAGTCTGACTGTCCTCCCATCTCTACCTCTTCCCACCTTGAACTTGGAGGTGAGGCCTGGGTATCATAGCCATCTTGTAATCCAGACGGAAAGGCCAGCCCTGGCCGGTTTTGTTCAGTGATAAGAGCGTCAGCCCCCCAACCAAAGGATCTCGGGTTCAATTCCCGGTCAAGGGCACATACCTGGATTGCAGGTTCTATCCCTGGCCCTGGTCCAGGCTTAAGCAGGAGGCAACCAATCGATGTATCTCTTTCTCTCTCTTTTTCTCTCTCTCCCCCTCTCTGCTCCCTTCCACTGTCTCTAAATATCAATAGAAAAAAATATCCTCACTTCTTGGGTAAGGATTTAAAAAAAAAAAAAAGATGGAAAGGCCAAATGAGCACCTCTGGAATTCTTGGTATGTCAGAAAACATAGCTATATACCTATTTGCTTGTCATGGTTAGTTATTACTTGCAGCTAAAAAATTCCAATACACATGCACACAGTGTCCACACGTAATAGATGCTCAACAAAGGGTTTCTATTTACACTCATATTCATATACAATCCCTCCCTCTAAAGAACTAATGATATTAATAATAGTTGTCTCATATTTATGAAGCACTTGGAATTTTTCAAGAGATTTTCACATCTGTTTTGATATTTGATCCTCACAACTCTGCAAAGAAGTCAACTTTTTATCCTGACTCTTCTTAATTGCAAAAGGATATATGAAAAGTATTTTAGAATCCTTACATGTTACATTCACCTTCCATTCTCTCTTTTCTTCCTCCTTCCCACTACTGAACACAAGAAATTGGTTTCCATTCCTAGGTATATATCCAAGAGAATTAAAAACATATGTCCACCAAAAAACTTGTAATGAATGTTTATAGCAGCATTATGCATGATAGCTCAATGGTGGACACAACCTAAATGCCCATCAACTAATCCTATATAATAAAAGCCTAATATGCAAATTGTCCCCTTAACCGGGAGGTTGACTGGGAGTTCAACGGGGGTGGGAGGGTTGGGGGGTGGGAAGGGAGGTCCTGGCCGGCAGCGGCAGCAGCTGCTAGGGCCCCTATCTGTGCATTAATTTCATGCACTTGGCCTCTAGTGAATAGACAAGTAAATTGCTATATCCATACAACGGAATAGTATTCAGGCATAAAAAGGAATGAGGTACCAATACCTGCTCCAACATGGATGAAATGTATGAACATTATGTTAAGTGAAAGAAGCCAGACAGACACAAAAGACCATGTATTATAAGATTACATTTAAATGAAATGTCCAGCATAGGCAAATCCATAGAAACAGAAAATAGTTTAGGGATTGGAGAGGTGATGGGTATGGGATTTCTTTTGAAATGATAAAAATGTTCTAAAATTAGTGGTGATGGAAAAAAATAAAAATTAGTGGTGATGGTTGCATAATTTTGTGAATTTAATTGTATGTGAATTAGGCAAATAAATTGGTATGTAGGTTTGTAAATCTAAATAGATAATGGCTGTTAAAATATCTAATGGAGGGGTTAGTGGTTAAAAGTAGGTTGAAACTAAAATACTAAAAAATTACTTTGAAGATAGGAAGGAGTGGAGATCAGAATCAAAGAATTCTAAGGGACCTGAAATCTTCACAATGAACTAGAGATGGTTATTAACTTAAAAATGTAAATCAAGTATGCACATTAATAATGTTAGAACACCCACTAAAAGAATATACTGTATAACTTTCAAACCACTAGTGAGAATAAAAAGGGAGTAAAGAAAACAACTGGATCAAAAAATGGCAGGATAAGATGATAAAGCAAAGAAAACACATGGCAAATAGACAAAACAAAACAATGGGGGGAAATAGCCCCAATATATCATAATAATAAAAAATATAAGCATGCCTAAGAAAAGATAAAGATTTTCAGATTGAATTTTTAAAAATACAGCTGTATGTCAATTATAAGAATAAATTCATAAGATAATGACACAGAAATGTTAAAAGATTGGAAAAATCCTGGCTTGGGTGGCTCAGTTAGTTGGACATTTTCCTATGCACAGAAAAGTTGCCGGTTCCATATCCGGTCAGGGTATACTGGTTTGTCAGATTTGTGGGCTTGATCCCCAGTAGGGGGTGTGCAGGAGGCAGTCAATAGATATTTCAATCTCATATTAATGTTCTTTTTCTCCCTCTCTCTCTAAAAAATCAATTTAAAAAATGGGAGAAAACAAACGGCAAATACTTAGCAAAATAATGCAATGATAATATATTTAAGGTGAAAAGCATTATTAGGGAAAGAGTCATATACTTTAATGATAAATGGGACAATTCATCGGTAAGATATAATGACCCAGAACATCTTTGTGCCAACTGGAAACATTGCCTCCAAATATATAAGACAAAATGATAAGAAGAAATGGACAGATTTAAATAGTGGGAAATTTTTTTAAAGGCAGGAATAAACAAAATGTAATGTTCTTTTTAAAATGACTACTTAAATATTAAGAAAGCTAAAATTTTAAATATGACTAGAATTCTATACATTATATTTACATAATGATTCTGGTTTTACCTTCCCAAGAGCAGTTTCCCAGAAGGAAGGAAAGGCAACCTATAGAATGTCTGGGGCTCACACTGCCTTCTCAGGCCCAGGGTTCCCTGACAGAGCAAAAAATTGAAATGCAAAAAAAAAAAATTGAAGTGCAGAAGCAAGCATTCCTTCCTTGCCCCTCTCCCCTGCTCCCTTTTGTTTTTATTTGAAGCATTTTTGAATAACAAATGCAAAATTAGGTTTAGATATAAAAAACTAGATGGCCATTCCAATTCAGGATTGTGTTTCATTAGAAGTGACCTGGCACAAAAAGAATGTGAATTACTCCTCATTACAAGGACATGGTGACAGAAGGCAAAGGTCACACATAAGTCTTTTGTGATCTCTGAGCAAAGGTGTAGCAAGTATCTCTGTAAACTCATCTGTAAAATAAGATTTGACCTGATGGCCTCACATATCCTAGTGAGAGCTTTTAACACATCTTCCTCAATAGCTGATAGATTAACAAAATATTTGTAAGGCTACAAAAGAACTGACCAACACAACAGTCAAGCTTTTTTCTTTCCATACTTGTGTTCTTAGGCCTCAAAAGTTCCTCCTCCCTGTTGCCATACATTGAGTCAGTTGCAAAGCCTTGTGGATTCTCACAGTATAGTGGTTTGGTTCTGTGCCAACACGCTTTCATCCTAAAGCTAGTTCTTTGGGTCAGGCTTTAGTTGCCTCTTGCCTAAACCATTGTAATCGTCTCCTAATTGACCCTCCTATATTATAGAGAATTGCTCATGTGGTTCAGTAGTTTCATTTTGATGTTATACATTTTATATTTGGATTAAGCCAGACCAAAGGTACTACAATATTTCAGTCACAGTAGAAATCACTTTTACTGAATAGAGGTCTTGTATGAAGCTATTAGTTATCTGCAGGAATGATAAAGACAAAATCCTGGGAAACTCCTTCTGGCTGGTATATTATTCCAGGCACATATAATATCCCCTTTATGAGGAATATGGCAGGGAGGGGGGTATTCTGAAATCTGTACTTCTCCTGTACAACCAGTTTATATCTATTTTATAGACAATAAATCATGTGATTGATATTTCCACTTTGCTAGGGTCACTAGGAAACACTCAGGCAAATTTACTGGCCACTTTAAACAAGTATCCTATATAATAAAAGGGTAATATGCAAATCAACCTAATGGCGGTACAACTGGTCGCTATAATGCACACTGACCACCAGGGGGCAGACACTCAATGCAGGAGCTGCCCCCTGGTGGTCAGTGCACTCCCACAGGGGAAGTACCCCTCAGCCACAAGCCGTGCTGATGGTTGGCGAGCGCAGAGGCCTGCCTCCGCAGCAGCGCTAAGGATGTCCGACTGACGACTTAGGCCCATGGGGAGCGGGCCTAAGCCGTCAGTCGGACATCCCCCGAGGGCTCCCAGACTGCAAAAGGGTGCAGGCCGGGTTGAGGGGACCCACCTCCCCCTCTCCTCCCCGCCGAATACACGAATGTCGTGCACTGGGCCTCTAGTGTAGATAATAATAGCAAATATTTTTGAATGCTTGCGCTAAACCAAATGCTTTTCATATATTGATCTATTTAACCCCCATCTCATTCCAATGAGATAGGACTTTTATGATTCCCAGTTTAAGATGAGGAAATTGAGGCCCAGAACAATTATATAACTGGCCGAGGGTAAACAGCTAGTAAGATGGAGCCAGAATTTGAACCCAGGCAGCCTGGTTCCACAATCCATACTCTTAATCACTATATGATATTACCTCTTTAAATCTTATAACATATACTAGTGACCCAGTGCACGAAATTCATGCACATTAAAAGGAGATTAATTAGAGGAAATAATTTAATATTGCTATTTGCCCTTTCTCTATAATAGAAGTGTCAGAGATGAAAGAAAATTAGTAAAATGTATATGAAAACCTTCCTCCTGTCAGAGTCTGGGGCTCACCACGGGATCCAGAGTCAAGTCCCTGCCCACCCACATGCACCTCAAAATCGCATGAGACCCAGACCCAGCCAGTCCCCCCTCATTGGGCTAGATCCAGACCCAGCCAGTCCCACCCTTGTCAAGCCTTGCTGGGCAGGGGGCGTAGCCTCAGGTCCCCTGGCCCGGCGCCAGGATGGGGGGCATGGTCTGAGGTCCCCCAGCCCTGGGCTGGGGGCGTGCCTTGAGGTCCTCCATCAAGCCCCACCAGGTGGGGGACATGGCCTGAGATCCCCTGTCAAGCCCCACTGGGTGGGGGGCATGGCCTGAGGTCCCCCGTCAAGCCCCGCCAGGCGGGGGGGTGCAGCCTCATGTCCCCCGGCCCAGCACTGGGAGGAAGGCACAGCCTCAGGTCCCCCGTCAAGCCCCACCAGCAGGGGGGCACAGTCTCAGGTCCCCTAGCCCAGCACCAGGATGGGAAGTACACCGTGAGGTCCCCCGTCAAGCCCTGTCAGGTGGGGGGGCATGGCCTGAGGTCCCCTGTCAAGCCCTGCCAGGTGGGGGGCGCAGCCTGAGGTCCCCCGGCCTGGCGCTGGGGTGGGGGGAGCAGCCTGAGGTCCCCTAGCCCAGCACCAGGACAGGAAGTGCACCTTGAGGTCCTCTGTCAAACCCTGCCGGGTGGGGGGTGTGGCCTGAGGTCCCCTGTCAAACCCCACAGGGGCAGGGGAGGGCATAGCCTCAGGTCCCTGCTTATTGCTCTTTAAGGCTCCTTATGGGAACTTGGCCTCAGCTGTGGGTGCAGCCATCTTTGTGATGGAGTGATGGTCAATTAGCATATTCCCTCTTTATTAGATAGGATGCCTATGTGCTAATCATAGCCTCCGGCTTTATTAATTTCCTATGATTATACTGTTGTTTCTGGCCAAGATGTAGTAATAGGGACTGGATTACCTTCCACTGAAGCAGCTAAAAATCTGGACATAATATATGAAACAGTGTTTAAGACACTGGATATCAAGCAACTAAAGACAGTAATCTCTGCCCTAGCCAGTTTGGCTCAGTGGATAGAGCATTGGCCTGTGGACCAAAGGGTCCTGGGTTCGATTCTGGTCAAGCACATGTACTTTGGTTGCAGGCTCCTCCCCAGCCTGGGCCCTGGTTGAGTTTCCAATCGATGTGTTTCTCTCACATTGATGTTTCCCTCTGTCTTTCCCTCTCTCTTCTACTCTCCAAGAGAATCAATGGAAAAGTGAGGATTAACAAAACAAAAACAAAAGATAGTAATCCCTGAGAGACGGAAAACAAGTGAAGTAAACCGTACAATTGTCCCTGCTTACCTCCTGGAGAGAGTTTCTAGGTTGTGGTGCCCAGGGAATCAACCCAGGCAGAACCCAATCATTTCCCTGAGTTGAGGAGATGGATTAGGAATCTGGGGAGGTCAAGGTGTCAAGAATTCATAGGGAAGAATATCAGAGAAGACAGCTACACACAAGAAAATCTCTGGCTATCTGCTGAGGGTTCCCCTTGAGTCTTCAGCATTCATACGAGGAAACTATCTGAGGCCAGTGAGAGAACCATCTAAAAAGGACTAGAAGGAACAATTTTCAAAATATATATATATTTTTTTATTTTTAGAGAGAAAGGAAGGGAAAGGGATAGAAAGATAGAAACATCAATTAAAGAGAAACCTCATTGATCGGCTGCCTCCTGCATGCCCCCTACTGGGGATCAAACTTGTAACCCAGGCTTGTGCCTTGACCAGGAATCAAACTGGTAACCTCTTGGCTCATGGGTCCACACTCAACCACTGAGCCACATAGGCCGAGCTTAAAGATTTTTTAAAAATATATATTTTATTGATTTTTACAGAGAGGAAGGGAGGATAGAGAGTTAGAAACATCGATGAGAGAGAAACATCGATCAGCTGCCTCCTGCACACCCCCTACTGGGGATGTGCCCGCAACCAAGGTATATGCCCCTGACCGGAATCGAACCTGGGACCCTTGAGTCCGCAGGCCAATGCTCTATCCACTGAGCCAAACCGGTTTCGGCCAAGCTTAAAGATTTTTTAAAAATTGATTTTTAGAAGGACAGAAGGAAAGAGAAACATTTATGTGAGAGCCAAACATTGATAGGCTGTCCCCTGCACGCCCTGCACTGGGGATGGAGCCCACAACCAGGGCGTGTATTCTGACTGGGAATGGAACTGGCAACCTCTTAGTGCACAGGGTGCCACTCCAAACAACTGAGCCACACTAGCCAGGGCTAGAAGGAACAATTCTTGTAGATCATATAGGTATAGTTTCTATTCCCAACATTCAGAGTGGTAAGGCACATTTCACAAGGCATCAGGCGAGCTTTGCCATAATAATGGGCAAAATTAACCCCAGACTCATGTTACTCTGGTCCCATCTAACAAAGCTTAAAAGTAGTCAAAAACTATTTCCAAAAAGCTAAAGGACCCAAACAGAAGGACCCATATGAGGGGGAAAATCAGTCAACTGAAACTAACCAAGATAGGTATAATGGAGCCCTAACCGGTTTGGCTCAGTGGATAGAGCGTCGGCCTGCAGACTGAAAGGTCCCAGGTTCGATTCTGGTCCAGAATGCTCAGCAAGCACCCAATCTTCCCATGAAGATTCAGCTTTTCATTGAGGAAGTATAAAGAAAGAATGGCACTATCAATCAACTTTGGGAATAGTAACCAGAATCCAGATTTCCATGTGGGCTCAGGTTACTGATTGCCTCAATAATGCTGGCCTCTCATGAGGCCGCTGAGTCTTGTGTTTCTCTCGGAGCCGCCTTTCTGCCTTCCCATGCTGTCCAGAGACCCAGAGCAGCTGTGTATGCAAATTAACCCTCCATCTTTGTTGGGTTAATTTGCATACTCCTGATTAGCTGGTAGGCGTCACGAAGGTACGGTCAATTTGCATCTTACTCTTTTATTAGTGTAGATATAAAAGCCTAAGCGACCGACCAGTCGACCAGTTGCTATGACGCGTACTGACCACCACTGGGCAGATGCTCAACGCAGGAGCTGCCCCCTGGTGGTCAGTGAACTCCCACAGCCAACCTCCCGTAGCCGGCCAACCTCCCACAGTCCCTCCCCCTGGCCGGCCGCCCTCCCATCGGCTCCAATCGGGGGGGGCTGGCCAGCCAACCTCCCGTGATCCCTCCACCCAGCCGGCCGGCCCCCCCGATTGGCCCCAATTGCCAGCCAGGCTGAGGGACCTCACCCATGCATGAATTCATGCACTAGGCCTCTAGTTCCAAAATAAAAAACCTATTAAAAACCCCAAATTGAACTTCTAGAGATGGGAATTACAATATTGGAAACAAAAAATATACAAACTGGGATAAAAATAGATTAGACATTTAAAAAAAAAAGGATTAGGGAATTTAGAGACACAGCAATAGAAATTATACAAAAAGACACAGAGAAAAAAGACAGGAAAAAAATGGACAGAGCATCATGAGCTGAGGACAACTTCAAGTGGCCCAATATACAAGTAATTGGAGTTCTAAAGAAAGAAGGGGTCAAAAAATACTTAAAGATGAAAACTTTAGGCCCACAAATCCAAGAAGGTCAATGAACTCCAAGCACAAGAAATATGAAGAAAACTATACCAGGGCATTTCTTAATAAAATTGCTAAATTCAGTGATAAAAAGTCTTAAGAACACCAAGAGAGGAAACAGCACATACAGAGGAACAAAGATAAGAATTACAGCAACCCTATCTGGTTTGGCTCGATGGATAGAGCATCAACCTGTGGACTGAAGGGTCCTGGGTTTGATTCCTGTCAAGGGCACATGCCCGGGTTTCGGGCTCAAGCCCCAGTAGGGGATGTGCAGGAGGCAGCCAATCAATGATTCTCTCTCATCATTGATGTTTCAATCTCTCCTCCCTTCCTTTCTCTGAAATCAATAAAAATATTTTTTTAAAAAAGGATTATAGCAGACTTTTAATTAGAAACAATGTAAGACAGAAGATAGTGTGGCAAAATATTTAAGGTGCAGAAGTAGCCCTGACCGGTTTGGCTCAGTGGATAGAATGTCTTCCTGCAGACTGAAAGGTCCCAGGTTTGATTCCAGTCAAAGGCATGTACCTTGGTTGCGGGCACATCCCCAGTAGGGGGTTGTGCAGGAGGCAGCTGATTGATGTTTCTCTCTCATCAATGTTTCTAATTCTCTATCCCTCTCCCTTCCTCTCTCTGTAAAAAATCAATAAAATATATATTTTTAAAAAGGTACAGAAATAAAAGAATTGCCATCCTGGCTGGTGTGGCTTAGTTGGTTGGAGCATCATCCTGTTCACCAAAAGGTGATGGGTTCTATTCCCAGTCAGGGCACATGCCCAGGTTGCTGACTCAATCTCAAATGTGGGGCATGCAGGATATAGCCGATCAATGATTCTCTCTCATCATTATGTTTCTATCTCTCTTTGCCTCTCCTTTACTCTCTGTAATCAATAAAAAATTATTTTAAAAAATATGCCCATCATCATTAGTCAATAGGGAAATGCAAATCAAAACCACAATGACATATCACTTAACACTCACAAGGATGGATACACTTTTTAAAAGGGAAAATAAGTGTCGGTGAGAATCTGGAGAAGTTGGAACCCTCACTTCATACATTGCTGGAGAGAATGTAAAATTGTGCAATCACTATGGAAAACAGTTTGGTGGTTCCTCAATAAGTTAAATAGAATTACAACAGTCTCCAGCAATTCCACTCATAGGTATATACAGGAAAGAATTAAAAATGAGTGTTCAAATAAAACTTGTACATACATGTTCATAGTAGTACTATTCACAGTAGTCAAAATGAGGAAACACAAATATGCACCTATGGAGGAATGAGTAAACAAAATTTAGTATATCAATACAATGGAATATTGTTTGGCCTTAAAAGGAAATGAAGTACTGACACCTGCTACACTGTAGATGAATCATTTTTTAAAATTTTATTTTATATTCTTACTGATTTCAGAGAGGAAGGGAGATGGAGAAAGAAAAACATCAATGATGAGAGAGAATCATTGATTGGCTGCCTCTTGCACACCTCCTATTGGGGATCGAGCCTGCAACCCAGGCATGTGCCCTTGACTGGAATCAAACCTGGACCCTTCAATCCACAGGTCGACGCTCTATCCACTCAGTCAAACCAGTTAGGGCTGAATCTTGAAAACATTATGCTAAGTGAAAGAAGACAAACACAAGAGGCCACATATTGCATGATTCAATTTATATGAAACTTCCATCGTTGGCAAATTCATAGAGCAGTGATGGGCAACCTTTTGAGCTTGGTGTGTCAAACTTCGCCAAAAAACTGAGCATAACTCGGGTAGTGTGTCACTTTGAGGAAAAAACATTATTTCGCAAATGTTTCATCCTCAGGAGCAGCAAATGTTTCATCCTCGGCATGCGGCCGCCTCAGTGTCATCAGAAATGGCTACGCGTGTCAGTGCTGACACGCGTGTCATAGGTTCGCCATCACTGTCATAGAGGCAGAAAGTTGATTAGTAGTGTGGAGAGACTGGGAGTAGAAAGAGAATAGAGAGTGACTGCTTTTGGATACAAGATTTCTTTCTGGAGTGAAAAACTTGTTCTGGAACTAGAGAGTGGTGATGGATGTACAACACTGTGAATATAGTAAGTACCACTGAAATGCACATTTTAAAATGGTTAAAATGGTGAAATGTATGTGAATTTTACCACAATAAAAAAAGCAAAGACTATTCTTTTCTTTTTTTTTTTAAATACATTTTTATTGATTTTTTACAGAGACAAGAGAGAGGGATAGAGAGTTAGAAACATCGATCAGCTGCCTCCTGCACACCCCCTACTGAGGATGTGCCCACAACCAAGGTACATGCCCTTGACCGGAATCGAACCTGGGACCTTTCAGTCCGAAGGCCGATGCTCTAGCCACTGAGCCAAACCGGTTTCAGCTCTATTCTTTTCTTTAAAGTACATTTTTATTGATTTCAGAGAGGAAGGGAGAGGGAGAGAGAGATGGAAACATCAATGATGAGAGAGAATCGTTGATCAGCTGCCTCCTGCATGCCCCACACTGGGGATGGAGCCTGCAACCTGGGCATGTGCCCTGACCAGGAATTGAACTGTGACTTCCTGGTTCATAGTTCGATGCTCAACCATTGAGCCACGCTAGCTGGGCAAAAGTCTGTTATTTCATTCATCTATCAAACATGTATTGAGCAGTTCCTGGCAAGTTTATTTGGGATGCAGGGCATACACAGAATTATCAGATATGGTCTTGGCTTTTGAGGAATTCATGGGTTGGAGGGGAGGAAAAACATTCTGCAAATAAGTTCAATTAAGTGTTAGTTTCCTTGAATGTGCATTAAACTTGGGTGGCTGCTTTACAGAGGGGTGGGGGATGGAGAGCAGCAATGGTAAGGCTGAGTCATGAGTGATGAGTAGGAGTTTGCCTTCTACATGCCAGCAGGAAGATTTCAGGCAGAAGGTGTGACCTGAACCAGCTCAAAAGGCTGATGTCAAAAAGCTTCTGGCTTTCAGCAAACCCCAAACCAAATAGCATATGTGCTGTGGTGTAGGGGATGGACTTCAGGACAATGAGGTGACAAGTGGATGACCACCCACCCCTGTCTGGTTGTAGGAGGTGACACTAAGAAATGATAGGGGAATGGCATGGACCTGACTGGATGTGAGGCTCAGAGAAAGTGTGACTCCAGTATTGGATCACTTGGTGGGTGGTGTATATAGCTTGTTCCTAAGGTGGGCCTGCAGGACATGCTGTTCTCAGGGAACATCAAACTACAATGAACACCTGCCCTTCTTATGTAGTCTATTATTTTTAATATATATATACTTTTTTTTTTTTGCAGTTGAAACCTACTTCCCTTTACCTTGGGTTTCCTCTGTTTTCCTGTTTGAAGTATATGTTACTATGGAAATGTCATGGCACAGTAAAGTGGCATTTATAAGTGAGGTGTAAAGAATTTTCAGAACATCCAGAAACACAAGTCTAGGGTTTAGAAATATAAGCCCTAATGATGTGATAGTGTTCATGCCTTCAGACACTGTGTTATAAATATAAACACACCCGGAAACTTTAGACAGCATAGAGGAGATAGTTGAGAACTTTATTAGGATTTATGTGGCCAGATTTTTTAAATGTATATGTGAAATATTAAAAACACAAAACATAACACACTACTTGGGAAGAACATCTGGAAAAAATGAACGAGAGAATGCCAACAGTTACTTATGAGTACACACCTCTGGAAGAAGGACCAGGGGGGCTAGACACCCCACGGAAACTTGGAAAAACCTTTGTAGCACCTTCTGTGCTATAAATATGTTCCATAAAAATTGCATGTAAATCAACTGTTGGTAAATCACATTTATCAAATGTAAGGGTGACCGCTATTTTAAAGAAATCTTAAGAATGTAAGAATGTACACTTTAGTAGAGGAAATTATTACCAATGGAGTAACGGAAAAAAAACTCACTGGACTGAGTGAAATTCAAGGTCCTTCATTATTATCCTGGCTCTGCCACCAACTAGATGTGTGATTCAAGAAAAGTCACTTGACTTCTGTGGGCCAATTTCCTCATCTAATCTGGGTTGTAATTCTGAATTTTCACTTATTAGTTTCTTAAAGCAAGGTACAGGGATATTGGGCCACAGCCTAATGTCTGGTTTCTTCTGGGAGGTAAAACTGCACACCAATCCTTGTAGATAGAGCTCAAAGTCATTTTACATTATAGGAGCTCAGATTGGTACAGCCAACAGGTCAGTTACCATTGTTCCTTTTTTAAAAATTAAATTTATTGGGGTGATCAATTACCATTGTTCTGTATGTTTTGCTTCTTCATTGCCCACTTTGTTCTCTGTGTTTTGCATCTTTATTACCCACTTTCTCTTTTCCACAATCACCATAAGTGCTATCATTCCAATTTTTTGTTCCAAATTCTTTACAAAAGCTTGCTCTTTAGAGCTTGTCCTCTGGGAAAAATTGACAGTCCAAAGTAGGAGCCCATTCTCGGTGGTCTTTCCACCTCTGGTCCTGTTCCTATCCCACAATACTGGACATTGCCAAGGGCAAGGGCAAGGGCAAGGGCAATGGCAGGCCCAGGCCTAAAGCAGGAATTCAGTAAATGAATGCTTCTGAAGGAGGAAACTAAGGCAGAGAGATGGGTCTGGTGAAATAACTGAACTTGAGGGGTGAACTTTTGGCAGCTGCTTTACCCACTTCTGAACTTTCCAAATTTTCTACAATGGGCAGAAATATAAACATACCACAAGCATTAAACTCTCCTTTTCCTGGCTTTTTGTCAATGCCCTGATCTCTCATAAATAATGCAAACTTTGCCCAGTTCTACACTGTTTGGAACAGGACGTAGGGCACATATCTTTTCTTTAAGAGAAACAGCAATTACAGTCTGCTATTTTGCTTAAACAGCAATGACCCTATGCATTTGTCTTTGTGGCCCTAACACCTGCTATCTAGCCTCAGGCAAGGACCCTGCCAACAGGCTTTGGAAAAGGCCATTTACCAAGTATTTAGGCGCACCTTGATTAATCTGCCATACAGGAAGTACAAAACACACTGTAAGAATTCTTTTGTCTTCTTAAGCAAAAACAGGTTTAGGCCTTATTAACTGGCAAGAGATAGAAGGCAATGGGTCAGGCTTTTTGCCAATTTACTACCATCTTGTAGAATAATTCAGCTGTTAGGAAGACTAAAGAAGAAATTACTATCTGTTGAATACTTACTACATTCCAGGTCTTGCGCTGGGCCTCTCATATACTATATTATTTAATGTAAGACTCACATCTAATAATAAGTATCTAATATACTATATTTTTACTCATTTATCTAATTTTTTGTCAGTCTCCCTGACTTACATGTATGCTCATGAGGAGAAACTTTTTTATCTTATTACTACATTCTCAGTGTCAGATACATATAATCACTCAATAAATATCTACTGAATGAACAAACTGAACAACTCCATGAGACAGGTGTTATTATTCTCCTGTTAGGGATGAGTAAGCAAAAGTGTTCCAAGAGTGCAAATGAACCGCCCAAAGTCATATATGCCTTGTTAAAGAGCAGAACTAAAACCCAAGGCTCACTCTTTTGTTCTTTTTATGACCAAAAGACATAATTAGACTTAGACTAGATCTTGAACTCTTTCAGCTGGACAAATCTATAATCTATATGCCTATAAAACCTCGTGTATTCATTTGAAAGTTTGAAATGTCATCAAGAAGATATATTTGGCATTTTAATGATAAATTTTGCTCAAGCAACAATGAAGGACACATTTTCCCAGTATAACAACAATTTCATCTATGGATAGGCATTATCTATATCATTTATCACTTTAAGATTCCATAAAATGATTACTCTTCAGGCATAAATAAAAGCACAGTAATTCTGGATACCAACAAAATAATATTTGCAAACCGTAGGGTTTTGTATGTTACAACATGATATGTGCGTGGTATTCTCAGTATGGAATAGCTAACATCCCAGTGTACATCCATGTTGCCTGAGTGTCCTAGCATGGGAGAGGTAGACTTGGCACATTGACAGCCATGCCTGTCCTAAAAAATCATATGGAAGGCTCAAGGATTCTTCAGTGAGTCAGTTGTAGCAAAATCCATCTTGAGAATATTCACTTTTATAAGAGAATGTAAGAATGAAATCCAAACAAGGTTAATTTCACCCAGGGGTATTTCATATCCTTCTCCACTTCTCAGAATATACTTGGTTGCTACATGCTCCTTTACCTACCTAGGACAGTGGTTGGCAAACTCATTAGTCAACAGAGCCAAATATCAACAGTACAACGATTGAAATTTGAGAGCCAAATTTTTAAAACTTAAACTTCTTCTCACGCCACTTCTTCAAAATAGACTCGCCCAGGCCGTGGTATTCTGTGGAAGAGCCACACTCAAGGGGCCAAAGACCACGGACCTAGGACTACATAACAGGAGCATGCCACTGTGGTGTCTTTTCATACCACTCTGGTTTTCTGTAGGGATTCTGGTCCATCCCTTCTTCTCTGGGGCAGACTCTTTACCTTCTGGACCACTCCTGTTACCAACACAGTATCATACAGCCTCTGTGTCAACTCAGCCAGTTAATTGATTGTTCATGGATCACGCTAGTGGCTTGGCTTCACTCTTTCCATTACCAACTTTAGGTGCCACTGTTTTATTCTGATAATGAAAGTAATCGTGTTTTGGAAATATTTTTGAAAAGGTAAGAAACAGGAAAATTTAGAAAATACTTATCCTCCAACATCCCTAGTCATTTTAAAAACATTTTTGGATTTATATATATAATTTTGTATACCACTCTTTTCATTTAACATTATAAACATTTTGCCAGGCAGTGTTAACTCTTCATAAACATTAATTATAATGATTGCATAATAGTCTATTGTAGAGTCACACCATAATTTATTCAACCAATTTTCTACTCTTGAACTTCTGGGTTGTTAAGCATAAATTCCACCCACATTTTAGACTATTTCTTTGGGATAGATTCCCAGAATTGGAATTAGAGGATCAGAAGATATAAACATTTTTAAAACTCCTGAATGATACTGCCAAATTGCTTTTCAGAAAGCTGTTGCCAATTTACACTTCCAACACTGCCAGTGTGTTTTTCTACCAACATAGATCTGTCTAAAGGATAATAAAATTTAAGTGGAACATATAGAGGTCTGTGGCAAAGGTCATACCTATTTCCAGGTATGCAATTAACAATGAGTTAGTGTGAACTCATGGAACAAGTTTCATAGAAGTGGAGCAATATAATTAGATTTCAGACTGTCAGATCTAAGGACCGTGTCCTTTTTGTACATTGCTCTACCCCTGCACACAGGACAGCACCTGGCACATACAGCTGCTCAATAAAAATTTGTTGAGTTAACACAGAATCTTCTTTCAGATGCAGTTTTTCAGCAGCTGTGGGATTGAGTTACTCTTTGATTCAAGGGAAACATGACTAGCTGGATTACCCTTGTAAAGGTCCATTCAATCCTGAGATTCTAGTTCAACTTTGGAAAATCAGTTTAAATGAAGGTGACACAATACAGCTCTCTTTAGGGGAAAAACAAGTAAACGCATCTAAAAGGACATATCTTGGCACCAGTTGCAAATATATATAATTTTTTACAAGCATGCAAAAAATATAATTCAGTGAGTTTGTCACCTCCATAATAGTCACTTTCATAGGTGACAAACTTATTCAAATGCTGCCAGAGATTAAGGATATTTTGGAACTACCTTTAGTTCATTCTATTATGATTGGTTGCAATGTGGTATCATTTGCAATATTGACAAAATTGTTTTTGAGATATTGCAAGGGCATATATAGGTAGTAGTTGTGTAATATCATTTTTTTGTTAACTTTAAAAAAATATTTTGTTTGCTTTTTTATTTCAAGTAAAACAATTTTAAATATGTTGCATACAATAAACATTAACATTTCAAGAAAAATGATCTTAAATATAATAATGTTACATGCAATAAACATTATCATTTTCTTTTTTTTTTTCCAAAAAAGAGCACAAAACTCATTTTGTGAACCAGAATAAGGTCAAGGTAAAATAGTCAATCATTCAGCTCTAGTTCACGCCCCTGGCACCATAAAGATTCCCATCAATATTCCGCAATTTGTGTAAATTGTCAGACACCACCAGATCAATTTGGCAGTAGCAAGCATATTGATGGAAAAGAATTGATCATCTGTCATTTTATATACACTAGACCAAGAGTCGGCAAACTATGGTCCGTGGGCCAAATCCAGCCCACCATCTGTTTTTCTACAGTATGTGAGCTAAGAAGTGTAAAAATGATTTTTTTATCTTTTTAAATGTTTGAAAAAATAAAAATATTTTGTGACATGTGAAGATTGTATGAAATTAAAATTCCAGTATCCATAAATAAAGTTTGTTTGTTTTTTAGGACACAGCCATGCTCATCTGTTTCCTTATTAGCTGTCTGCTTTTGCAATAAAATGTTGAGTAGTTACATCAGAGACTGCATAGCCCACAAATCCTAAGACATTTCCTTTATGACCCCTTCACTAGACCTAAGTGGGTCCTTGGAGGGATTAAAGTTTCCCACTACAGATTTTTTTTTGTTTGTTTCTGAATATCAATACCGGGAGAAAAGTGATGCAGCTGGGACAGTATTTGCAAGGATCTAATAAGCCAGAGGGTAGAGAGGATAAATACTCGAGGATTGCCCCGGAGGATAGAATGTAAAGCCTGTAAAATCTGAGAGGACTGACCCAACTAAGACGCAGTAGAACATAGGATTTCATATAGAGCTCCAGCAGCAAAGGAAGCTCTTACTAATTGAGCCACATGGGACTCTGGTGAGATGCAATCCCAAGACTAGTAAGAATTGCTGGTAGTGACATCTGCAAATAGCAGGCAGGTTGAACAGTTGTTGATACAGTGAGATTGTTCCCCAAAAGTACCACACTTCTTTACTAGATGTCTTCAAATCATTTAACATCCAGATTTATCTGGGCACATCCAGTGGCAAGTGTGAATTCTGACTAGGAAATGGATCTGAAAGAAGGGCTCTGGAAAGCAGGTCCCAGGTACACATTCTTCCCAAACAATCACATTTCAATGAGGATTCAAAGCCATGGCAGAATTCTGAAGACTGCGGAATTATCCACGTTTTTCAAAATCAATGATTGGTGAACATTTTATTCTTTTGTTTTTTATTATTACCAGTGGGACAGGTGGAGTAAGGTAGGGTGGGGTAATGGGTGGAAAAGTAGGATAAAATCAATGATGGGATGATCTGCCCTGGAAAGTGTTTATTCCACCAACATAGGATTGTTTCAGGACAGGATCTAAGATAATAAATTAAGTCCTTTTCATTATAGCTACTTGAAACAATTTGAGTTCACAACTTTGTTCTAGTTCTCCTGGACTTCCAGCTGTGGCACATAACATTCCATGTGGATTCTGAATCAGAATGGGGATGGGAAGGGAGATCAGCGTGAAAGCCAAAGAGATTCATTAATTGATCGTTTTAAACTCGAAAATTATGGTCAAGGCTTGCAGACGGCCAGCTCTCCTCCTGACATCCTACAGAGAGCTAGGCTTCACCTCTTATGGTTAGGTGGAGCTCCTCCTGCCAGGGAAAAGACAGTTGCTGAGAGAATGGAATTTGGCTGTTATATCTCTAAAACATTTCATGACTCTTGAGTACCAGAGATAATCAAATTGCCTCCTTAACCATTTGTACGCCATAAGCAACTATAGACGAAAGCAGTGGACCTTTTTAAATTAAATTCAAAATATCGTGGCAGTTAACTGGTTAAGGAACTGGTAACACTGGTTATTGCTGGGGAGTGGAACCCCCGGTGGCTAAGGGTGAGGAAAGGAGCTTTTTTCTCTTATCAAAAACAAAAACAAAAGAACACATTCCCCCATGTTGCCCATCCCACTTTCTAAGGATAGGAAGGCAACCTGGGGCCAGGGCTGGAACAATTTCCTTACTGAGGACTGAAGTAGGAGCTGGAAGAGGGATCCAAAACCAGAAGAGAGTGGAGTTAGCTGCAAGTTGAGTGAAAAACCATGACCAAAGGGCAACTGAAGATCAGCACACCAAAGTGACCAAAGCAGCTACTGGAGGGACGTGTGGTCTAGAACCAGAAAACAAAGCACCAGGGAAACAGAGAAGCAAGAGCAAACTGGTGAAGAATAAATTGAGAGATGTTTGAGAAAACCCAAGGACAAGAGCCTGGGGCATGATGATGGGTGGGTCCCTGAGACTACAACAGGATCAGGAGCTCAAGAGCCCTGGGCAACAAGGTGCAGGCCGGGGCAAAATTCACATCGGCATCTGGGGATACTCCTAGATCAGTGATGGGCAACCTTTTGAGCTTGGTGTGTCAAACTTCGCCAAAAAACTGAGCATAACTCGGGTAGTGTGTCACTTTGAGGAAAAAACATTATTTCGCAAATGTTTCATCCTCAGGAGCAGCAAATGTTTCATCCTTGGCATGCGGCCGCCTCAGCGGCCGCGTGTCATCAGAAATGGCTACACGTGTCAGTGCTGACACGCGTGTCATAGGTTCGCCATCACTGTCCTAGATCATGCTCTAGCCTGGGGTTTAGTGATTCTGAACAGTCACGTGTGGTTTTCTCTGGATGAATGTTTGGGCAGTAATTTTACTTCCGAAAAATCTGAGGTACAACAGGGTTATCATCTCACTGAGTACTTTCTAGGAAACTTTGCAAATGGGTATTGGGTTCAAGCAGTCATTTGACTTGACTTCTACTCAGGACAGGATCTTAAGATAATAAATTAAGTCCTTTTCATTATAGCTACTTGAAACAATGAGTCAACAGTCCTGATTACCTGCTTCCGGTTGCTGTGTCCAAACCCCGCAGGGGCCAACATTGCTCCTGGTGCCCTATACTCCAGCATGGTCTTGGTCCAGCACCTTTGGAAGGGTCACCCCAGCTCTGTGCACAGGATGGGAATAAGTCCAGATATAAGTTCCCTTAGGACCTCTGTATTATAATAGGTTGAAAATAATGTCTGTAGGTACTGTTATGGGATCCTGGCCCTTGCCCAGGAGTACACAATTCTGCAACAATTATCAAGGATTAACATGAGGTTCATTAACCAACATCACCCCAATAAATTCAGTAATTTTTTTTTTAATATGAAGTTCAGTCACACAGTTGCCACTAGATAGCCACAGGGCCTTTGTTCCAGAATGTAGTATAGAGTGCTTGTGGGGAACTCCGGGTCTCATCTGATGTAGGAAGATGTAACGGTCCAGAAATAGAAGACCTAGAAATCGCTAAGTAGGTAGAAGTCTATATATCTTGCTTGGTTTGAGTTTTCTTGCACGTTATCTTTTATTTGTGGGATAAAGTCTAGGTTTCAGAGTGCCTCAAAACTGAGATATATTAGTGGCGAACTTGTAATTTTTTTGAAGATACGGTGAAAGAACTAAAAATAACTGTTGAATAACAGTAACCTCTACTATCAACTAATATTGTTTACTAACTTACTAGCTGAATAATAGGAGCTGTTATATGTAAAAATCCTTGGGTAAAACACAGGCATTGGCCAATCCTATGAAATGCTATTAATAACCAATCATCCTTCACCTCTACCAGACATTCTGAGATGTTTCATTACTTGGAACCCACTTGAGAAAAGTTCCATTCCATAAGTCCTGGCAGAGAGGCAGGAAAATATAAGGGGTTTGAACTTACTAGTATATAGATTGCTTTGGGGAGAAGGGGTTGATGAGATAATAATCAAATAAGTAGGTTATTATAATCAAATAAGTAGGTTATTATAAACCTACCCACTATTCATAAACGGGCAGAGTTGGGGGCAGATGAGAGGAAGCAAATGATTCCAAATTGTTAATCTTCTGCAATACCATTATCTTCCTCTTTAGACTTTGCTATTTCAGCCAAAAGTACCATCATTTTCTTACTAATGTAGCTTCAAAGTCTCATGCTGTTCCACCTGCCTGGGAAGCTCTCCCTAATTTCCTAGCCCCTTGTCCCATCTTTCCTTATAGATCCCGCTCAAGAACCACCTCATCCATGCAGTCCACCCAGCCCTTGGTGATTGTTTCATAAGGTCACACTATCAGTGCCCAGCAAAGTTCTAAAAAGTCAAAGTTCTCAAAAAGCACTTGAAAATGTTGGTGATAGTTACTAAAATCAGGCATGTAGACAGCAGACTCCCTTAATGCAGGATCTAGAGTGTCACCTGGTCTCCCTCCCCACACAGCACAGCCTGGGTTTGAGTCCCCTGGTTTATATTTTCAGGGATCAGATCCTCCTCTTCCAGCAGAGAAGATACCCAAATGAGTGGGGATGGGAGTGGGGGGTCGAAAGCACAGGACTAAAATGAAACAAACCCAGCTCTTTTGTGAGGGGTAGATCTGTGAGCTCAATATAAATATGGGTTGGCCAACCAATTCGGGGGGGGCGGGGGTCACAATGAATCATTTTGGCTGCACTGACCCTTAGGATTGCTCACTAAGTCAGCATGACACTCCCTTCTGGGCCATACCTCTGGCCCTGACTGTGAAGCAGACTGGAACTGGAGGCCTTCTCTTGGGGTCCTCCCAGAAGAGTATGCCTCCCTGGGCGGATATAGACTCCAGCAGGAGATCCTGTTCCCACCTCTCACTGGTGTGATCCCCTGAGGCAGAACGTTAAGAACATAGGAACAGGACAGCCACAATGATCTAAGGCCTGGGCAGTGAGGAGATCCAAACTTGTTAAGTAAAGGAAATCAAGAATAAGCAAAAACTAGAAGTTAACAGCCCAAGGTTCTTCAAAGTTGTGGAGAACAGCAAGGAAGATGGCCGGCCCAACAGCCCAGCAGAGTAACTAGGAGGGCCATGCATGTAGGGTGGCAGACAAGATTGAATATAGACAAGCAGTAAATGAAGGTGCCTAACAGCCAGGCAGCTTTCTAGCTCAGGTTCAGCTACCTCCCGGTCCTTTCACCACAGTGTGAACCAAACCTGAGCTGCCCTGGGGGGAAGGCTTGTTGCAGAGGAGGCCTGCAGAAGCTGGCCGGCAGGATAGTGGGTTCTGGGATGAGATCCAGGCAGGGGCCTTTCCCCACCAGCTTCACATTGGAGGTGACTCCATTTCAGAACTCGTTACCTCTTTCTTCACACACAAGCGATTTTTCCTAGTTTCTTTGGAAAGATCAGAAAGGAAGTCAAGTTTCCGAGGTTTAGGATCACCCTTCAAAATACGGGGTATAACTTTGGCAGAAACTTTTCTCATGTTCAAGTTTTCTTTCAGAATAAGTCTAACCGTTTCTTTATCTAAATGTAACTTCGCAGCCATCATCCTCACCGTTAACTGCCTGTTTGAATAAACCAAGTCCTTGACCTTCTGGATATTTTCATCTGTCCGGTGAGTAACTGGACGGCCACTTCGGGCATCATCTCGAACATCCTCCCGCCCTTCTTTAAACCTTTTGTGCCAGTCAAAAACTCTGGCCCTCGACATGACTTCGTTCCCATAAGCTTCTTTTAAAAGACAGTGGGTCTCACTTGCAGACTTGTTCAACTTCACGCAAAATTTTATACTAATCCTTTGCTCTAGATAGCGGTCACTCATTTTGGCAATACGGGAACGTTTACAGGTCCCGATTGTGAGGGGAAGACAAAGAGACCAATCTCTATCCAAAGGGACCCATCTCTATCCGGCTGCAAGTGGAATCAGGGGGCTCGCTATTCGTGATCCTGTGGAAGCCTCACCGCTTTTCTGAGTTTTCGCCCCCTCAGCTTTCAATCGAGGCTGGGGAAGCCCGTTCTGAGAAGCTAATGGTGCCAAAGAGTAGCTGCAAAACTGGGGGGAAATGAAACCTTCTACAAACCCACGTCTGCATCTAACTCGTGCACGCAGATCGGCCGGGAATGTACAAGCCAGTCACCAAGGTCGTCCCGATTCCGCGGCCCTTAGAAGTCTGGCGATTTCTGCAACAGAGGCCTCAGTGGTGGCCTCTTAAGCAAGCGGAGATGCACCAGTGATGCAACGTGCAAGCTGGCCTCAGACGTGCAGAATCCCGCGCATGGCAGACCTACCGGAGCGGCCCAGTGCTCACCCGCTCTAGAGTCCCGGGGGACACGCCCGCCTGCGCAACTCCCTCCCTTCGCGGGGTAGGCCTGCGCAGGCGCGTGGCTGCAGGCCCTGCCTCCGCCTCGCCACACCCGCTCCCTCGCGCGGGCCCGCCTCGGGAGAAGTCGGCGGAAAGGAAGGGGCGGGGGAGGAAGACTCAGGGAAGAGAGGGCACCCCCGGGCGCCAGGGTGCATTGTGGGAAGGAGGCGGCAGCGTCCCGGGCGGGCGGGAGGTGCACCAGCGGCGGTGGCGGCGGTAAATCCTCCCGGCCGCTCACAGCACTGTGGAGCCGCGTCCCCAGCTCGGCCTCGGACCGCGGCGCCCCTCCTGCCCCTCGCGGCTTTCCGCCCGCCCGCCCCTCCCCCCGGCGCGCCGGCCTTGCCGAGCCGGCCGGCCGGCCAGGCTCCCCTCCCCGGCCCCGACGGGCGGGCGGGCTGCCCTGAGGAGGCGGGGAGGGGAGCGCCGGGCCGGCCCGCGGGCGGGCGACGATGCCGAACTTCTGCGCGGCCCCCAACTGCACGCGGAAGAGCACGCAGTCGGATCTGGCCTTCTTCAGGTTCCCGAGGGATCCGGCCAGGTAAGCGGCAGGCGCCGAGCGGGCGGCCCGGGCCCACCAGCCCGGGTCCCGGGCGGCGAGGGGCGGGTGGGAGGCGGGGGCACAGGCACAGCCGTCGACCCCAGCCTCGGACCCAGCCGGAGAACGGGCCGCGAGCCGTGGACGCGCGGGCCACCGGGGGCCTCGGAGCACGTGCGCCGGCGGGGCTCCGGCGCCGAGGGCACCACCCGAAGGCAGAGGCAGCTGGGGCGGCGCGCCGGCGGGTCAAGCGGGTTCCTGCCCCGGTGAGCTGGCTGTGCGGCTTCGGACCAGTCGCTTTCCTCTCTGGGCTTTAAGTTTCCCCAGCTGTCAAAAGAGGGTGGTCACCGGGCTCTCTCCTCCTCTTGGCACCACCCCCGGGGCAGTGTTTCCTGTCGGAGTCCGGCCACCTTCTTTGATCGTAGGTCAGGTCACAATTTCTTCCTCCTGGGTCCTGATACGAATTCTGGCTCTGGCCGTTAACTCGTTCTCTCGTTCGGTTATTGTGGGAATGACGGGTCCCACAATAAGGGGGTGAGGGTGAGGGAAGTACACGTGACGGCATAGGAGTGGGTATTGACGCCTTCCCGAGGTACCGTACACACTCAGAGGGGTGGCACCGGGATTGTTGGAAAGGCTGGGGATTTTTTTCCTGGGCCTGTCGTGGATTTAGTCATCTCAAAGCAACACACCTGCTCTGTCGTGGGTGCTGGAAACTCACAAGTGAGTGAGTGTTGCCTGCAGAAAGCTCACAGTGCATTAAAGAGACAAATATAAGTAGACGATTGCCATATAACAGGCTTTGTATTTATTAGTTCCACAAATATTTACGAAAGGCCTACTATGTGCTTGGCATTGTTCTGAGCACTGAGCGTGTATGATTGAACAATTCATGGAGTTTATTGAATTTGTCTGTTTCCCCCCCTTCTGGGAGGGGGGGAAACAGACAAATATGTCATGCGTCAGGTGTGGTAAATACAGTACTGTGGAGAAAAGGCGCATGTTGTGGGGTAGAGGGGAATAAGGAGTAGCAGGGGAGGCACAATTGCTATTTTAAATAAGGTAATCCGAGAAGGCCTCACTAAGAAGTTGAATTAGAGCAAAGACCAGTGGTAGGTCAGGGGGCTAGCCATGAAGGTCTCTATGGGAAGAGCATTCCAGTCTGTGGAAACAGTAAATGCAAAGGCGGGGGGAGTGTGTGTGGGGGGGCATGCTTGTTAGAGGTACAGCCACAAGTCCATGGACTGCTAGCGCTGGTTTAAGGAAGGAGGGAGAGGGAAACGATGGGACCAGAAAAGTGTGTGTGTGTGGGGGGGGGGGGGGGGGAGGGGGGGCAGTTAGGACATTGTAGGCCCTGGGAAGCACTTTGGGCATTTATTCTGAATGAGATAGGAAGTCATCAAAGGGTTTAGAGCAGAGACTTATGCTTTAAACAAGATCACTGGCTGCTTGTTAAATAAATTGGAGGGAAGCAAAGGTGAGAACAGAAGACCAGTTAATGGCAATTGCAATAAGTTAGGTTAGTAGAGGGGGAATATTAAAGGTTTGATTTGAGACCTGAAGTTTAAGACACCTGATAGACATTCAGGAATAGATGTCTTTCTTCATAACCATATCTAGAAATAAACTCAAAGTGGCCCATATTTAGATCAATGACCTAAATATTTAAGAGCTAAAACCATAAAAAGATATACAAGTCTGGGATTTAGAGACTTCCGGACTGGAGATTATAAATATGATGTTCTCAGTTTATATAGGGTATTTAAAGCCAGGGTGTATGTTAAATAAAGCAGAGTTAAGTCGGAGGGTTGCGCCCTGAAGCGTTCCTAATGTTTAAAAGTTCAGGGAGATGAGGAGGAAATAGCTCAGGAGAATGAGGTATAATTTTTGGGTTCTATGGGCCCGGAGAAGAGGAGAATCTTCATCTGACTCGGCCTTACCCTAATAAGCATTATCTTCATTTTACCTAAATTTTAGCCCAAAGACATTTTTGGGAATATCTTCTCTTTTCATGACACTCCTTAGGCAGGAGTATGGCCTGTAGGGTTTACAGCCTTAGATTTGGGAGGTATTTTTAGATCTAGTGCAATATCCCTTGAAATGCTGGAATTTCCTCAATTGTAGTGGTGTTTTAACCTTTTTTTGGGGGGGGGAATCACTCCCCCTTTGAGAATCAACATAAGGACTCTTGAGGAAAAAACATAGATACACACTTTTGCATTCTACTCAAAGTATTTGTGAACCTCTTAGGGGTTGTCCTGTGCATTCCTGACTGGTGGGCCTTTGCCTAAAAAACCACCAGTGATGGTTCTCTGCTTTGCCCCGGGGACATTTGAGGATTCTGGAAAGCTTTAGCTATTGTTTCTTCTTTGTTTTGAGTGGAAATATATGCCTCCTTATAATTTATGGTTTGGAAGTCCTAGTTTTATCCCCAGGGTCCTACTGAGCAAGTCTGTGCCCTTTTCATGTACCTAGTCCTTTGAGTATTCCAGGACCAAATTATGAACTTTTCTTAACTTTAAAAAAAAATTTTTTTATTGAGATATAATTCACTTACCAAACAGTTCATCCATTAAAAGTGTACAATTCAGTCCTGGCCCATGTTGCTCAGTGGTTAGAGTGACACCCCGCACAACGAAGGGAGGCAGGTTCGATTTCAGTAATGGTATGTACCTGGGTTGCAGGTTCGATCCCCCGACCTGGTCCTGGTGTGTGTGTGTGGATATATCCATGTATCTCCCTCACATTGATGTCTCTCCCTTTTCCCTCCCACTCCCTCCCTCCTCAACCCTCTCCCTCTCTCTCTCTCCCTCCCTCCCTTTCACTCTCTCTAAAAATCAACGGAAAAAATATCCGAGGGTAAAGATTAACAAGAACAAAAAAGTACAATTCAGTGATTTTTCAGTATATTTTTACATTACTAATTAAAAAAATTTTTGATAAAATATACATAACAAAATTTGCCATTTTAATTATTTTAGTGTATAAGTCAGTGGCATTAATTACATTCACAATGTTGTGCAACCATCACCACTATATATTTCCAAAGATTTTTCATTATCCCAAGCAAAAATTGTAACCATTAAGCAATACCCCTCTCCCCCCCAGCATCCCATCCTTTCTGACCTACTTTTAGTCTCCATGAATTTGTTCTATGTATTTCATGTAAGTGGAATGACACAATTATTGTCCTTTTATGCCTGGTTTATTTTACTTAACATAATGTATTCAAGGTCTTTTTATCCAAACCAAATCTCTTCATAGTATATGATTTCAAATTCTACTGTATTTGACAGTTTCTTTTTTACCATGAGCAGAATTAATTATAATAAAGAAGTAGTTTCCAGAGGTGTTTACTGAATTAACTAGAGGCCCGGTGCACGAATTCATGCACAGGTGGGGTCCCTCTGGGTGGCCTGCAGGGATCGGACTGAAACCTGCAGTCCAATGCCTCCTGCAGCTCCTACCTACCGCTCCTGCTCATTCCTGCCCCACTGTGCCTGCCACGGGATTGTGCCCAATCAGTCCCGATCGGGAGAGGCTCGCACCAGTCATGAGCCCTGCATCCGGTGCCCTCCCAAGGGAAGTGGCCTGTGGGATTGGGCTGAAACCAGCTCTCCAACATCCCCTGAGGGGTCCCAGATTACGAGAGGGTGCAGGCCAGGCTGAGGGACCCCACCGGTGCACAATCGGGCTTGGGAGGGACCGTGGGAGGGCTCCAGGGCATGTCTGGCCCAGTCCCGATCAGCTGGACCCCAGCAGCAAGCTAACCTACTGGTTGGAGCATCTGCCCCCTGGTGGTCAGTGCACGTCATAGCGAGCGGTTGAGCAGCCTTAGCATATCATTAGCATATTATGCTTTGATTGGTTGTTCAGTTGTTCTGTTCAGTCTATTTGCATATTATCCTATTATATAGGATATAGGATAACAGCATTTTTAGGGTTCTTGGTTATAAGTACCATGGTTTTTTTCTATAAATGAGTTGTAGGGAAGGTTGATAAAAGATGACATTGCTAACCTGTCTATTCTTCAAAAGTTAACTAACATTTTTAACTAACCATGAAGGTAAGTATATTTATGCTATTAAGTAGTACATTTCCCATACATCATATTTATAAATTTTATGCACACTTTTAGAAACAGCTATTTAGAAGTAATTTAAATTCAAGAATATAATTAATAAAGGACACAATGTGGAATTTCATACTATAATAGCTCTTATCAGTTTAGAAAAAGTGGCATTAATATGCCCTTTTAATATAAAATAACTAGTGGCCTGGTGCATGAAATTCATGCATGGTGGCGGGGGGGGTGTCCCTCAGCCCGGCCTGCACCCTCTCCAACCTGGGATCCCTCGAAGGATGTCCTACTGCCAGTTTAAAGGGCTTGGGCCTAAACCGGCAGTCGGACATCCCTCTCGCAATCCAGGACTGCTGGCTCCTAACTGCTCACCTGCCTGCCTGCCTGATTGCCCCTAACCACTCTGCCTGCCGGCTTGCTTGCCCCCAAATGCCCCGCCTCCGCCAGCCTGATCATCCCCAACTGCCCCCCGTGCCAGCATACTTGCCCCCAACTGCCCCCCCTGCCAGCCTGCTCGCCCCCACCTGCCCTCCCCACTGGCCTGCTCGCCCACAACTGCCCTCCCCTGCAGGCCTGGTCCCTCCCAACTGCCTTCCCCTGCAGGCCTGGGTCCCCCCTCCCCCAACTGCCCTCCTCTGTCAGCCATCTTGTGTCTACATGGGGGCATCCATGTTTGACCACATGGGGGCGGCCATCTTTTGTGTTGGAGTGATGGTCAGTTTGCATATTACCTCTTTATTATATAGGATGACATACATAGAGAAAAAGTGCAAAAATGGTAGTCTAGAACTTGATGAATTTTTACTGAATGAACATACCTAATGTTCTAGATATGGAACATTACCAGCACCTCAGAGCACCTCAGAAAGCCTCCTTTTTGTCCACTCCTAATTGTTACCCCTCCCTAAATGTATCCACTATTCTATCATCACTGTGTTGGGTGTTTCCAAAGCCACCCCCATATTCAGAGATTGACCATGTGACTCAGTATATAGCTCTACTATTCACATCTAAGATTATTACAGCAGTGTAGTAGGAACACATATCAGATCCTAAGGGGAGAAAGACACAGTGGAGTATGTTCTCTTTCTCCCTTGGTGGGGAGGGTCACACAGAGCCCACTTCTCTCAGCAATAAAAATGCAGCAACATGTGTGCCATGTTTCTGCCCATTAGAGACCCAGTGCCTGAAGATTTTATTGGAGTCTGGTCACATAGACACTCTGCCTAGCATATACTAAAGTTCCAGACTCCCAGAAGGCAGGTTTTTTATATAACTTAACTAGAGGCCCAGTGGGATCGGGCCTAAACAGGCAGTTAGACATCCCTCTCACAATCCAGGACTGCTGGCTCCCAACTGCTCGCCTGCCTGCCTTCCTGATTGCCCCTAACCGCTTCTGCCTGCCAGCCTGATCACCCCCTAACCACTCCTATGCCAGCCTGATTGATGTCTAACTGCTCCCCTGCCAGCATGTTTGCCCCCAACTTTCCTCCTCTGCCGGCCTAGTCACCCCTAACTGCCCTCCCCTGCAGGGTTGATCGCCCCCAACTGCCCTCCATTGCAAGCCTGGTCCCTCTCTACTGCCCTCCCTTGCAGGCCTGGTGCCTCCTAACTGCCCTCCCCTGCTTGCCTGATTACCCACAACTGCCCTCCCTTGCAGGCCTGGTCCCTCCCAACTGCCCTCTCCTGCTGGCCATCTTGTGTCCACATGGGGGCAGGATCTTTGACCACATGGGGGCAGCCATCTTGTGTGTTGGAGTGATGGTCAATCTGCATATTACTCTTTTATTAGATAGGCTAGAGGCCTGGTGCATGGGAGGGGGCCAGCTGGTTTGCCCTGAAGGGTGTCCTGGATCAGGGTGGGGGTTCCCTTGGGGCATGGGGCAGCCTGGGCGAGGGGCCTGTGGTGGTTTGCAGGCCAGCCACGCCCCCCGGCGACCCAAGCGGAGGCCCTGGTATCTGGAATTTATTTATCTTCTACAATTGAAACTTTGTAGCCTGGAGCGGAGCCAAGCCTCCTGCTCACTCTGTGGCAGCAGCCATTTCTGTTGGAATTTATGTATTTTCTACAATTGAAACTTTGTAGCCTGGAGTGAAGGCCTGAGCCGGCCAGGGCTGCAGAAGCTTGGCTTCCTCCATCGCCCAGGGCAAGCCTAGCCTCCTGCTCTTCCAGCTCAGTGGCTGCCGCCATTTCTGTTGGAATTTATTTACCTTCTATAATTGAAACTTTGTACCCTTGAGTGGAGGCCTGGGCCCGCCAGGGTGTGTGGAAAGCTTGGCTTCCTCCATTGCCAGGGAAACCCAAGCCTCCCTCCTGCTCTCTGTGGCCGCAGCCATCTTGGTTGGGGTTAATTTGCATACTCCGATTGGCTGGTGGGCGTGACTGATGGGTGTAGCAGGGTGATGGTTAATTTGCATATTACTCTTTTATTAGATAGGATAATTGCCACCTTATTAGTTAAGGCAATTTTTAAACAATTGATTTTAGAGAGAGAGGAAGGGAGGGAGGGGGGAAGAGAGAAACGTTGATTTGTTGTTTCACTTATTTATGCATTCATTGCTTGATCCTTGTATGTGCCCTGACCAGGGATTGAATCTGCAACTTTGGCATATCAGGATGGTGCTCTAACCAACTGAGCAACCCGGCCATGGCCGAGTTAGGGCAAGTTTTATGTCAGTGTAGGAAACTATTTAGCAGCCAGGTACCCAGATACTAGCCAAATAGCCAACCTTATAAGCAAGCCTTTCTAAGGATAGCAATCTCAGGCCTGCTCTATTAACTCTTTTCTGCACAATCACCATAGTTAAGTTTTATCTATTCTTGAATTTAATATAAAAGGAATCACATAGTATGCATGCCTCGTTTGTTTTATTCAACATTATGTTTGTGAGATCTAGCTAAGCTCATTCATTCCCTTTGCCAAATATTATTTCTTTCTACAGTTAATAGGCAGAGTTGTCCCACCTCTCATCAACATTTGGTATTATCTCTTTTACACTGTAGTCATTCTTCTGGGTAGTAGTAACATTTTGTTGTGATGTGTATTGGCCATCTGAACAATTGCAAATTGCCTGTTCAAGTCTCTTGTTCATTTTTACCTTGGGTTGTCGGGTTTATTTGTAGGAGTTCTTCATGTATATTTTGGATATGAGTTCATTGTTGGGTATATGTATTGCAGATACCTTCTTCCATTTTGTGGATTGCATTTCACTCTTAAATTATTTCTTTTAATGAACAGTTATTAACTTGAAAGTAGCCTAATTCATCTTTTCTTTTTGAGGGCTCTATTGCCTTTAAGAGATCTTTGTCTATTACAAGGTAAAGAAGATAGTCTCCTGGGTTGTCTTTTAGAAGTTAAATTGTTTTACTTTTCATATTTATGTCTATAATTCATTTGGAATATATTTTTTGTATATATGGTGTAAAAATAGGGGTCAAGATTCTTTACTGACTCAATACTATTAAGAAGTTGTCTTTATTGCTGTGCATAGGTACTTTTGTCTTAAGTATCCATAGCTCTCCATTTTGTTCTGTTGTTTTATCCTATGTCAATAACACACTGTCTTAATAAGCTTTATAATGAGTTTTAATATCTGGTGTGGATTTTTTTAGCTTTCTTTTTTCAAGATTGTTTTGGTTACTCTTGGGCCTTTGGATTTCTGTATAAAAAGTTTTAGAATCATCTTGTCATCCCTCACACACACAAATGCACAAAAGAACTTGTTGGGATTTTGATTGTATTAAATCAGTAAACCAGTTTGGGGAGAATTGATATCTTTAGAATTCCGTGTACCAATCCATGAACTTGCATATCCTATTTATTTATTTAAAAATTCATTTTCTATTAGAGGTTTTACACTAGATTTACCTCTAGGTATTTAATATGGAAGACATAAATGTACTGAATTTGAGTGCTATTGATATCAGAAAGCTGTCTCAACTTAGTTCAGAGATAATACGTACAGTAGGGTTCTATGTGGAAGGTCTTCAGAGATATAAGAATTTAAAAACAAACTTAACTTGTGTGAGTATGGCAACTTACAGTGAAACAGTTTTTATACCAAATGCTATTGAAACGTGAAATGCTTATAATCATATTGCACAATTATGTAGCTATATGATTAAAATACAGACATCTTAGGCATCATTATTGTAAGTAGTAATGCTTCTTGGCTGAATGAAATTCTGTACAATTTAGATATGATTTTAGTTTAGGTTAGATAACCAACATTTCACCATGATTTTAATGTTATGTATTGAGAAAGGGGGAATTAGTGTTAGAAAGTGTGTGTGGAGGGGTGAATTGTGATGTTGAGACATAAGAAAAAAATACTATGATATAATTATAAATGTTTCCAAATTTGTGGCACTATTCATGGCAGAATTTTATTCCTAGAAATTTGAGGAATGCAAGAAAGATCTAGTTGTAACCTTTAGCAATTACTTAACATTTCTGTGCCTTCATTTCTTCTTCTGCACAAAAGGGATAATAATAATTTGGAAAGGACTTAGAACAGTGTCTGGCTCATTATTAGTGTTTATTATTTGTTTAACAGATATTTAAGCACTAAGAAGGCATGGACCTTGTCTTGTTCACTATATTCACACCTTCTGTGAACTAGATTGTGTAGATGCAATCCCTGCATTTATGGAGCTTAAAATCTAGTCTGTGTATATCATTGTAAATAATAAATCATGTTAATAGTAAGACTGTCATGCTTCCATAAGAAACTGTAGTTATTTATTAAACGTTTACTAATCTTCTACAATGGCCGTGTTGCTTTATATGCTTGTTTAAGTTGAAATCCTGTGGGGAATGTTAGGCTGTTCATCTCATGGTGTGCAACTTTTTATTTGTACTGCTGGTGTGATTGAATCCTCTCTGATGATTGGAGTCCTAGGATTTAAAAGACTGGGGTTTAAGTTCATTTTTGCTGCTGTTTTTGTACATGACTCTGAGCAAGTTACTTCTTAATCATGTCTGTAATTAAATGCACTAAATGATATCTAAGGTTTCTTCCAGCTCTCATTTTTGTTATTAATCAACTTCACTAAATTATGTTATGTTCTGTGGGTAGAGGGGAGCAGGAATCCATGGTCCATAATATTATTTGCCTTGAAACTAAATGCTGAAATTCAAATGTTGAGCTGATATTCCATAATTGTATTTTGGTTTTATTTATAGATGCCAGAAGTGGGTGGAAAATTGTAGGAGAGCAGACTTAGAAGATAAAACACCTGATCAACTAAATAAACATTATCGATTATGTGCCAAACACTTTGAGACCTCTATGATCTGTAGAACTGTAAGTAATAGAAGGACTTGGTTTTTGTTTTCTCTCTCACTCACTCAGTATCTGGTCGGAAGTGTAAATCTTTCTCTATCAATGTTGGAGGGTATCTTTAAAACCCTCCACTATTTTTTTTTTTAAGATGAAGACAGATTTGGAGCTAACTAACCACTTGTAAACTTTCTGTGTAGCCTTCAGACAATTTTTAAGCTATTATGAAAGTATATATTTATTTAAGATAAAGTTGGTGTTTTTATTTGGAGCAGCTTCTCTAGAGCTTTTTTATGAGTAAAATCTTCTGTGAAGAATGGAGCTCTTTGTTTTCATGTATTTGTTTTTGTAAGTATTGTTAGAACCAACAGGAAGCAGATCATACAATTAATGTAAAAAAAACATTTCCATCAATAATTTGCAATTTTATATTAAGACCTGGATCTTCTTACTACTAACAATCTTACTACTGTTAACTTTTATTTTGGCCAAGTCACTTTCCCTCTTGGGCCCCAATTTCTAATGAGATTAGACATGATAATTCCTGAGGTCTAAGATTTTTAACCCTCTTTATTTCTATTGCTAGGATTCATAAAGGGCATGCAAAGGGCAGATTTGATTGAAATGGAGTAAACTTGAAACACTAAAAACTAGATAGGAAGACAGTTTTATTAAATAATACATATATTCTTATTTAGGTATAGCTAATGTATCATCCCAGATTTTGGGATAGATATAAACTTGATATTTAAGGTGCACTATATATTGTTATGCAGAATTTATTTTGGTATTTTTTTCAGATACATTTTGCAGAGGCACCAGAAAACTAAAGAATGATTGGGTTATTTATTTCTCAAAATTATTTGAAGCAGATACTTGTGAAGTCATTGGGAGGTGAGCCAATTCCGGTTCAACAGTTTAATCACAAATATTTGAGGAATAATTTTGCCTTGCTTTGTTAAGAGGGTAATAATAGTCATGACCAACCAAAATAAGAGATTTACTATGTTAAAAGGCAAACTACTTTTATGTTTTTGACAATAAGTAAAATAGCCCCAAATTATTATTTTAAATACACAAGCCTTATGCATTTTTATATTTTTATTTTAGTAATAAATATGGTCTCTTAATTAGATAATTCCAACAAGATTAATATGAGAAATTTAACATACATTTTATTCTCATATTCTTGTTTAGTCAATGAATAAACTTGCTTTCTAAACTTCCACATGAATCTTCAATCTTGAATAAATTAATTCAAATGTGAGAATTTTTTAAACTTATTTAGAAGGTATTGCTATTAAAAGCTGGATTGCCTAAGATCTGTATTCAAATGTTTACGAGTATTAACTTCATTAATTTGGCATTTAAAGTCTTATTAGTAAACATTCATGGCTAGTTCAACCAAAGCCAAGTGTTAACTTTAATGCTAGAGTAAGATTATTGCTTTATGCTCAAACCTTAATTCAGCAGTTAAAGATTAAATCTTGATACTGCATTAAAATGATCAAACACATTAATTGAATATAGCCCTTTTAGGCATACATGTTTATAGATAAATATGTATTAAAAGTTGCATGTTTTCCATATATTGTTTCCTGGTATTTAATATTTTTGATAGCAAATGAATTTGAATTTTAAACATGTATTAGAATGTTTTATCCCTCCTCTCCTTATGTAATAATTGTTGATACCAAGAGTTGACTCTGTATGCGTGTATGCTTGCTTTTTGAGAAGATTACTAAGTGGGAAAGATGAGATGCTTTGGGTATTGTATAGCTTTTGCTCCCTTCAATGACTCTGTCCTGAATCAATCCCTGATTCAGACTTCATAGTAGAGTCGGGATAATTGGCCCAGCATTAGGAGCTGGGTATCATTAAGAAATAGATTTTGAGGTGCTCCCCCTCTCAGGAGCTCGCCTGCCTTTCTCCTCTTCCCCCAGGTGTACTACCTTTGCCTTTCTCTCTCCGAAGCTCCAGGGGTCCTTCTTTTGCTTCTGCCACTTGTTTCCTGAGGCTATGCAGCCCAGCTGGCTCACTTCTACTATCTCTGTAACTTTCTAAATAAACTTTTTTAAAAAGAAAAGAAATAGGTTTTCTTTTGTGTGTTTTTTATGAGGCATGGGATTGAACTAGAAAATACTGAATCTGAATAGAAATTCTTTCCAGATAAAGTGTTTAACAGCTCTTTGGATAAAACCTAAGGTAGTGTGTTTTCTTTACTTATATAGAGTTGACCTTTGAATAACACAGAGGTTGGTGGTGCTAACACCCCACGCAGTTGAAAATCTGTGTTTAACTTTGATTCTCTGAAAACTTATAGCCTACTTTTGACTGGGAATCCTTTCTGATAACATAAAAAATTAACACATTTTGTGTGTTATATTTATTATATACTGTATTCTTACAATAAACTAAGCTTAAGAAAATACATTTGCAATATTTATTGAAAAAAATCCACATGTAAGTGTACCTGTGCAGTTTAATTCCATGTTTTTCAAGAGTAAATTGTACTTTCCTTTATATCTTTCTAACCTTCCCTCGGTAAAAATATAGAAGTTATTTTTGTTTGGCATATATTTTGACCAGGCTTTAATAGTCAGCTTTGAAACAATCACTGCTCTGGAGAAAGCTTTTTAAAATGAAGTGTCTTTATCAGTGCAAATTTGGGAAGAAATTATTGACACTGCTTCTCTGGACGAGCTGGGAGGGAATGTAGTAGCAGTTATTCATCTGCTATTCTGCCTCTTAATAAACTTCTTGTCCCACCTGACTTCCTCTGGGCTTGCTGTGAAAACTGTCACCATCTAAGTATGCATCTAGCTTTTAGCCAGGTTGGGTTGCATTAACAGGAATTAGAATAGAGCATAGTCATTCTTCAATAAGAACATCTGAATTATAAGGGGATTTAGAAGTACCTATTTCAGTGTTTGCAAAGTGTGATTGTGTGTGTGTATGTGTGTGTGCGCATATATATATATATATATATATATATATATATATATATATATATATATATATACACACTAGAGGCCCGGTGCATGAAATTTGTGCACAAGTAGGGTCCCTAGGCCTGGCTGACGATCAGGGCCTATTGGGCCTTTCCTTCCCCAGCTGCCAGCTGCCGCCTTCCTTCATTTCACACCGCCCCCTGGTGGCCAGCGCACGTCATAGTGAGCAGTCGAACTCCTAGTCGGTTGAACTCCTGAGGGGACAATTTGCATATTAGCCTTTTATTATATAGGATATCACTGGGGTATGAGTGATTTCAGGTGGCACATGCATCACTTTTTATTTTAGAAGTTTTTTTAATGTGTTAAAAATATAACCAGCCCATCAAACAATTATTTTGTAATTTTTATTGCTTAAGACAATGTTAAGTAAAAAAGTGGGTAGATTGTGTAAAAGTACAGATGGCATAACTGAAATGGCAAGCATTTTGATCATTAGTATCTGAACATTTTCATTTTTTGGAAATATGGATCTAGTTCAGTGCCTGAATTTTATTCAGAAAGGAACTGAGGTCTAAAAAGGGAAAGTATTATATGTATTATATACTATGTATGGTGAGTCACTGTTAGAGTTTGGACTAGTTTCTAAGTCTCATGTGTCCCAGTCCAATATTATTTCATTGTGCCTTGATGCCTCTCAGAAATAATAGCAAAAGTGGACTGAACAGCAGGTAAAGAAGGGAAAACTTATTATAGAACATACACTGGATTTTCTTAGAAACTTTTGTGCCTACTATAGATTGAGTGGGCTCATGGAAAAACAGAATAGATAAAATAGCTGAGATTCTGAGTTAGAAATATTTATATACTAGAGGCCCGGTGCATGAAATTTGAGCACTCAGAGTGAGGGGGTGTCCCTCAGCCCAGCCTGCACCCTCTCGCAGTCCAGGAGCCCTCAGGGGACATCCTTAGTGCTGCCGTGGAGGCAGGAGAGGCTCCCGCCACTGCCACTGCCGCTATGCTCGCCAGGCCAGCTGTAAGCCTGGCTTCTGGCTGAGCGGCACCCCCCCTATGGGAGAGCACTGACCACCAGGGGGCAGCTCCTGCATTGAGCGCCTGCCCCCTGGTGATCAGTGCGCATCATAGTGATCGGTCGTTCTGCCATTTGGTCGATTTGCATATTAGCCTTTTATTATATAGGATATGCAAAATGCAAATACATTTTATTTTTTATGCATATTATTAGTTCAGTTCCCTAATTTATAATAGTATGATTACCAAAAGGGCAAATATGAAAAGAGCTAGAAATAATAAGCTCATTGGGATTGACACCATCAATTCTTCAGGTCTCTCTATACTTTAGAGCTGGAGTTGAAGGAGTACTGGAGAAATCATTAACGTAGAATTTTATTTATATGTAATATATTCTTAAGGACTAGCTCTGAATTAACACATTTTTCTTTTTCAGAGTCCTTATAGGACAGTTCTTCGAGATAATGCAATACCAACAATATTTGATCTTACCAGTCATTTGAACAATCCACATAGTAGACACAGAAAACGAATAAAAGAATTGGTATGTCAATATGCTTTCAGCTTTCCCAACCCCGGTATACTATGAAATCAAATAGATATATTCATGTTAAAATTGAACCAAGTTACTCTCTATTTCAAAGGTACCTATACAGGAAATGAATGCTATGGTTATTATTGAAGTAGCCAGGGTGTAAAACGATAAGTTTATTATAGTATTTAAATTGGAAAATGTCTCTCAAATTTAGCCAACTGATACTCATTGACTTGGGCCAAAGTGTGCTGTTAATTACAGGCCACTAGCTCCTTTCCTTCCTGTGAAGAAAAACAAAACACTACCTTTTCTTTTACAGTAAGGAAAGTGGGACTGAGGTATATTTCCAGAATTTAGCACTCAGGGTGAGGGGGTGTATATGGATACAGAAAGGGAAAGTTTAAAAGTTAAGACATGGATAGTTTTACCTAGAGATAGGATTCTATTGCTATTAAGTACTGACAAGGTTTAGAAAAAGCTTTTCAGTCTCTGTATATGGTATCATTTATGTGTGTTTTTATATTCCTTTGATATCCTTTAGATCAGGCGTCCTCAAACTACAGCCCGCGGGCCACATGTGGGTGTTTTTGCCGTTTTGTTTTTTTACTTCAAAATAAGATATGTGCAGTGTGCATAGGAATTTGTTCATAGTTTTTTTAAACTATAGTTCGGCCCTCCAACGGTCTGAGGGACAGTGAACTGGCCCCCTGTTTAAAAAGTTTGAGGACTCCTGCTTTAGATGATTGAAACCTACCTGCTCTTTGTTAACCTTAGGCCAACAAAATTAAATTACTCAGACTCCTCAGTCCATGACTTTCTCTTATCATTACCACTAACAAGATACTTATTTTGTTTATTTTTCCTTTTTCCTCTATTACCCCATTACTACCCTCCCTGTTGGTATCCATGCTAGTGTCTTTAATATGTCATTTCACTCTACCAATTATGTGCTTTCTTTAAGATAACATTTATATAATTTCCCTCATGTTTACCTTTCACATTTAGATTTTTAATCCTTTTGGAGTTGTATGTATTGTGTGCGGTAGAAATCTAATTTTATTTTTCTTATAGAGAAGACCAGTTCTCCCAGCATGTTCTCTTAATCCATCCTTTCTTCTATTGGTATAACATGCCGCCTCTGTCATATATAAATTCAAATATATGCAGGGCTGTTTCTGGAGCTCTGTTCTGTCCTGTTGGAATTTTTTATTGTTGTTGTTAATCCTCACCTGAGGATTTTTTTTTTCATTGATTTTTAGAGAGAGTAGAAGGGAGGGAGGGAGAGGGGGAGAGAGAGAGAAACAGAGAGGGAAACATCAATGTGAGAGAGACAGATCAATAGGTTTCGTCCAGCATGCACCCCGACTGGGGCCGGGGATCGAGCCTGAAACCGAGGTACATGCCCTTGACTGGAATAGAACTTGAGATCCTTCAGTCTGCAGGCCCCGCTCTAACCATTGAGTAAAACAAGCTTGGGCATTGTTGCAGTTTCATAAAAGAAAACGTACATTCTTCTTTAGATTACTTTCTAAATACATTATGGTTTTTGGTATTGTTTATGTATTCTGGATGAGATTGTTTCCAGCAGTATTGAAGACTCTTTAATATTAATCCTGTAACAACCATGGGCACTTTCTGCCAGAAAAGAAGCCCCTTGCTGGTCTGGCCTTTGGGAAGGGATCCACCCATGAGGTGGGAATCAGAAAGTAAGACATTGCCCAGCCGCCATGGCTCTGATTGAGCATTGACCTATGAACCAGGAGGTCACGGTTCGATTCCTGATCATGGCCCATGCCTGAGTTGCAGGCTCGATCCCCAGTAGTGGGTGTGCAGGAGGCAGCCAATCCATGATTCTCTCTGATCATTGATGTTTCTATCTCTCCCTCTCCCTTTCCTCCCTGAAATTAATAAAATATATATATATATATTTTAAAATGTTATCAAGAATCTGTGAGATTTGTAAAAAAAAAAAAAAAAAGTTAATCCTAGTAGTATGCCGGGTTTTCTATGTAGTTGATTATATTAGCTACAAATAAGGACAATCTTACATAATAAAAAGGTAATATTTAAATTACCATCACTCCGCTACGCCCATGATTGGGCCAGCGGGAGACACAGGGGGCGGGACTCAGGGTGGCTGGGGTGGTGATTGGGCCGGCAGGACGCTGAGCTCGCGTTGCCAGCGGCGACGCGAGCTTAGCGTCTGCGCCATGGCTGTGCTGCGGCACAGACAGGCCTCTAGGGCAGCGAGCCGGCGTTTTCGAGGTTTGGAGGCGGCGGGGGGTGGGCAGGCGGCGCGGCTCCCCGGGGAGGAGTCTGGGGGCAGTTGGGCCACAGGAGCACATGGCGGCAGCCCCAGCCTTCCTGGGTGGGAGGCAAAGGCAAGACCCCGGCCTGGACTCGGGCTGCAGGAGGACCACGCCCCCGCCCCGCCTCGCCCTAGGGGTCCAGGGACTTCGGAGCTGCCGACCAGCCGACAGACAGCTTACACGTGCATGATTAAATCATGCACTGGGCTTCTAGTCTATAAATAAGGACAAATTTGCCTTTTGTTCCAATTCTTTTTCACCATCCTACTGTTTGTGTCCATAGGTCATGCATATATGCATATGTTCTTTGGTTACTCTCTTTCCCATCCCCAACCTCCTTCCCTCTGAGATTTGTAAGTCTGTTCCATGTTTCCATGCCTCTGATTCTATATTATTCATCAGTTTATTTTCTTCATTAGATTCCTTGTTTTTTTATTTTTAGAATTAACTGTTGATAATTATGTATTTATTGCCATTTTATTGTTCATATTTTTAATCTTTTTTTCCTTCTTCTTCTTAAAGAATACCCTTCAACATTTCATGTAATACTGGTTTGGTGGTGATGAACTCCTTTAGCTTTTTCTTGTGTGTGAAGCTCTTTATCTGACCTTCAGTTCTAAATGATAGCTTTGCTGGGAATAGTAATCTTGGTTATAGGTCCTTGCTATTCATCACTTCGAATATTTCTTGCCACTCCCTTTTTGCCTGCAAAGTTTCTGTTGAGAAATCAGCTGACAGTCATATGAGAGCTCCCTTGTAGGTAATTAACTGCTTTTCTATCATTACTTTTAAGATCCTCTCTTTGTCTTTAACTCTTGGCATTTTAATTATGATGTGTCTTGGTGTGGGCCTCTTTGAGTTCATCTTGTTTGGGACTCTTTATGCTTCCTGGATTTGTAAGTCTATTTCTTTCACCAGGTAGGGGAAGTTTTCTGTCATTATTTCTTCAATATCGTGCTCTCTTTCTTCTCCTTCTGGCACCCCCATGATGTGAATGTTGGTATGCTTAAAGTTGTCCCAGAGGTTCCTTACACTATCTTCATATTTTGGGATTTTTTTTTTCTCTCTTCTGGTTGGGTGTTTTTTTGCTTCCTCATTTTCCAAATCGTTGATTTGATTCTCGGAATCCTCTACTGTTGAATCCCTGTAAATTATTCTTTACTTCAGTTAGTGTATGCTTAATTTCTGGCTGGTCCTTTTTCATGTCTTTGAGATTCTCATTAAATCCCATGAAGCTCTCATTAAGATCTTTGAACATCTTTATAACCATTGCTTGGAACTCTGTATCTAGTAGTTTGTTTGCTTCCATTTTATTTAGTTCTTTTTTCTGGAGATTTCGTCTGTTCTTTCATTTGTGACATGTTTCTTTGTCTCCACATTTTGGCTGCGTCCCTGTGTTTGTTTCTGTGTATTAGGTAGAGCTGCTATGTCTCCTGGAATTGGTAGAGTGGCCTTGTGTAGTAGGTGTCCTGTAGGGCCCAGTGGCTCAGCCTCTCCAGTCACCTGAGCTGGTCACTCTAGATATGCCCCTGTGGGGGCTGTGTACACTGTCTTGTTATAGTTGAGCCTTGATTGCTATTGGTGTCACTGGGAGGAATTGACCCCCCCAGGCCAATTGTCTGTGAGGACCAGCTATGACTACAGTGGAAGAACTGCTGTGCAGGAGACTACGGAGTAGGATTTGCTTTAGTGTGGCTTTGGTGCTCACTGAGTCTGCTCCTTGAGTGTGTTGCTTGTGGATGTGTAGAGTTGTAATCTGATATGGTCTGAAGCTGTCTACCCGGTGCACTGGCTCTGGGGCCCCCTGGTGCACTGGTTCTGGGGCCCCCCTGGAGGTGCAAAGTCAGCCACTGCCTGAGCCCTGCCTGCGACTACCTGTCAGGAGCTATAGAGCAATCTGCAGATGGCTGCTACTTGTCTTGGGCTTAGAAGTGCCCAGGAGAGGCCAAGCTGTGAGACAAGACAAGGTGCTGCTAGTGCCAGGCCTGGCATCTCTTATTGAGAGGATTGGGAGACTGTAAAGTCAGCTGCTGCTTGTTTGAGAGATTTTAGGGAAGTCTGAAGCCTGAGCCAGACAGGCCATTCATATGGAAAAGCTGAAAAGCCACTGCAAATAGCTTGGGTGTGGCTGTAAATTGGGTGGGGTGGGATCTCAGGGAATCACCATGGCAAAGGGAACGGTGTGAGCCAGGCTGATGACAACTTAAATATGACACCTGCCAGTCAGCTCTGTGATGGAGGAGGTCTCAGCATAGGAATAGTGACCTCTGCCAGCACTTTTGTCTGGAGAATGCTGCCCCCCAAGTTCTTCTCCAATGCCAGATAATCCAGTTCTTCCCAGTATGTACCTGGATTCCCCCAAGCCACTGCCCCAGTGCTGGAGCTCAGAGAGAGCTAGTTCGAGTAAGTCTGTGCACTGCCCCTTTAAGAGGAACTACTGTGACTCCAGCAGCCTCTGTGGTGCTTAGCCAGAATCCCTGCTGGTTTTTACGGCCCAGAGTTATGGGAACTCCTCTTCCCAGCACTGGAACCCTGTGCTGAGAGGTCTGGTGTGGGGCTGGGATCACTTGCTTCTCCCAGGAAGCCTCCACATCCCAGATATCCCTCCCAATTAAAAAAAGTCACACATGGGTGTTGGACCATCCCGTTTCTCACCTCTACCACTCCTACCAGTCTCAGTGTGCTTTCTTCTTTAATTGTCTAGTTTTAGGACTTCTATTCAGCTAGATTTCAAGTAGTGCTGAATGATGGTTGTTCTGTATTTTAGTTGTAATTTTGATATGGTTGTAGGAGGCAATGAGTACTGGTGTTTACCTAATCTTGGTTCTCCTGTTCCAATTCTTATCATTTTAATTTTTTCTGTTTTCTGTTGTATTGTTTAGTTAAGATCTGTACTACTGTGTTGAACAGTCCTAATAATATCACAACTGGTATACTTGCCTTGTTCCTAAGTCTGATGTTTGCTGTTGTTTTTGTCAAGCTAGGAAAATTCCCTTCATTACCTTCTAATACTCATATTCAGAGTTTCTGTTATAATTTGTTGAATTTATTAAAAGCTTTCATTTCATCTATTGAATAGAAAAGTTCACAATATTTTTTTTCACTCTTTAATGTGGTTGAATAACTGATGGGTTTTCTGATATTGAACCATCTTTACATTCCTGTGATGAACCCTAATTGATTGCAGTAGATTTCTGTTTTTATACAGTATTGGAATCAGTTGGTCGATGTTTTGTTTAGGATTTTGCATTTATCAGTGTTGGCCTATAATTTCTGTTCATGCACTTCTTTTATCCAGTTACGATATCAATGTTCTATTAGCCTCATAAAAATGACTTGGATAGCTTTCCTTTTTTCTCTCTGTATTTTTCTAGACAAATTGTATAAAGTAAATACTATCTGCTCTTGAAAGTTAGATTGAATGTGGTAAAACCATCAGAGTGCTATAGTGAGGAAATATTTTGATTGCCATTTCAGTTTATTTATTGGTTTTCTCTCCTGTGTGTTTCATGTTTCTAAAAGTTTATGAACTTCATCTAGGATTTGGAATGTTTGCCTTTCTCTGCCCTTAAAACTATTTTAATAGTCTTTTTCAAGAAATAGTGATTAGTTTTAGCAATGATTGAAGTACTTGTGAGCTATTTTATTGGTTTCTTCTTGAGTTGAGGGATTTGGGTGTTGGCTCTTTCTAGCTTCTTGAATGTTTAGTTCATATTTATGTATATTCAGTTATAAATCTCTCTCTAAGTATGTTTTTCCTGTATCTCACAGTTTTAGACATGTTGTGCTTTCATTGGTCAGCTATGAGTATTTTGTGATTTCTTTAACATAGGATACTTCTTGTTTTTAGTTTCCAGACATAGGTTGTGGTTTTTTTTCCAGTTTCTGATATTTTTTTAAATAATTGTTTATTGTTGAAAGTATTACAGATGTCCCCTTTTTTTCCCCATTGACCCCTTCAGCCCTCCCCCACCCCAGGCCTTCAGCACACTATTGTCTGAGTCCATGGGACATGCATATATGCATACAAGTTCTTTGGTTCATTACCTCCCACCCACCCTCCCCCACCTTCCCTATAAGATTCCAAACTCTATTCCATGCCTCCATGTCTCTGGATCCACTCCGTTCATCAGTTTATTTTGTTACTTAGATTCCACGTATGAGTGCGATCACAGACATGGGTTTATTTTTAAAACCATTTTGTATTTCAAATATTTAGTGGTATAGAGGAAACACATAGTATATGTGATGTAGATTCTGATTTTTTTTGCATTTATTATTGCATTGAAGTCTGTTGTCAGCCTGATTCTTGATTGTTTTTAGGTGACCTGCCTTTTTTTAAAAATATTTGACATTTTCAGTTTTGCTAAACTACATCTAGATGTGAGGTTATTTTCTTACCCAGACTTAAATATTTTTTTAAGTTCTGAGAAATTTTTTTCATGCATTTCTTTTATTTTTTCATGCATTTCTTTACCTCTGTTATATTTGTTTTTTATTTTTTAGTTTTTATTTATTTATTTTTAGTTTTTATTTTTTCATGCATTTCTTTACCTCTGTTATATTGACGCTACACAATAGTCCTCTAAATCAGCTTTCTTCTTAGTAATGTGTACCAGGGGTGAGGAGCTCAACACTTCCATCCTGTAGCTATTATTTCCCTATACTCTGTCTTTCCCTTCCTCCCTTCTCCTCCCCTACTCCCCCCCAATCCCCATCTCAGGGAACCTCAGACACCTTGCAGCAGGGTCACTGTTCCAGATCTGCCATCCATGTAACTCTGGCAGCCCACAGGATGAAGAGGGATAGCTAGCCTGCTGACATTTCTTCATATCAGTATCATGTCCCATGCTGCCCAGCAAATAGCCTGCTGTCTCTAGCTGTCACTGGTACTGCTGCTTTCCTGCCCTGGAATAGTAACCATTGCAGTGGGTTAGAGAGAGGGAAAAGGACACAATTGGGAAGTTCTTCCTTAATCTAACGCTTTATGTGCCACTTGGCTATCTATGCTATATGCATTCATTTTTTTTCCATACTGGCCCTGTGTCACCTTCTGCTTCCCAGGGATTTCTCATAGCTTTTGTGTTAGGTTCTGGTATCCAGCAATTCCCACTTACATATCATCCCCCTGGGTTAGAGTGGCAGGAGGTAGGGCGCATGATTTTGTGTCCCCTTGGATTTTATCTCAATGCTGTGGTATACATTCATGCCTTTTATTAGCCAGTTAAACACTTATAATCCAATGATTTAGATATAAAGTAAATTAAATGTTGTGTTCTTTCTCCTCTAGTATTTTATTATAAGCTTGGAGTCGAGCAAATTAATTGTTCTAGTTTTCCCATCATCTATCTGTTTGAAGAATGTATTTCATATAAAGTATGTATGCTCTTGAGAGAATTAAATTTGACTCCAAATATGCTTTTTACTTGTGAGTCTACATGCTATTCTAGAGTTCAGTTTTCATAAAGATGGTTTTTTCTTTTTTTCTTGTCATTTAGAGTGAAGATGAAATCAGGACACTGAAACAGAAAAAAAGTAAGTGCTAGTGTTAATGACTCAACTTCTGAATGCCTTTTAAAAAGGCCTTGACCTGGTAAGGACAAATAAATATGTTTTATGTTCAAAACCTGTGAGAATGTTTTGAAATTGTGCAACTAAAACCTTAGTTCAGTTTGTCTTTATTGAGTGCCTATACACCATACACTTTGCCCACTAGGTGCTGTCAGTGTGCAGGGGTGGCAGGTACACAGAGTGTTCCAATACAGAGAAGGGAAGGCAGCACTAAGGACAAGTAGAATCTGTCCATCCAATGGATAGTGCATGATAGGTTCTTGGTAATTATTTAAGGAGTAAATGCTGTGGGGATACTTAGTCTTATAGAAGGTAGGAGTCCAAAAGCCTTTCCGCAGGTACTGATGCCTATATCAATTCACTTAATTCTTACAGTAGCCCTGAAGTAAGAACTGTTATTTTCCCCCTTTACAGATGAGGAGACATGGACTCAGGCAAAGAAAAGGGAAGGATATTCTGTGCAGAGGTAGAGTGGCTTGAAACAGGGTGCCAGATTTGAGGAACTACATTCATTTTGTTGTTGGAGCTTCTAAAACCCATGATGGTTAGAAATGAACTCAGGGACCACAGGGGCCAGGACTTGCAGTGTTGTGTGTCTGACTGTAGGCAGGACACTTCACTGCAGGGCCATCCAAATATGAAAAAATTAGGCTGAAATTTCTAAAATTATAGTATTAGCCCTGGAAATTATATGAACATACTTTATATTACATTAGTTTTTATAAGTGTCTCATCTCCCATAAAAAAGTATAGCAATAAAAACAGTATCAGCATGGACCTTGGAGCCAGACAAGCTTGTATTTCAATTTCACCTCTTTTTTTTTTTTTTAAATCCTCACCTGAGGATGTTTTTACTGATTTGAGGGAGCAAGAGGAGGGGAGAAGAGAGAGAGAAACATCAATGTGAAAGAGAGACATCATCTGTTGCCTCCTGTATTTACCCAACTGGGCATCAAACCCACAACCTTTTGGTGTATGGGACAACGCTCTAACCAACTGAGCCACCCAGCTAGGGCTCATCTCCATCTTTCTAACTGCATCTGTGACCTTGAGTGGTTATTTACTGTCATTTGTCAAGTGGGGTTGATACCATCTGCCTGTAGAGGGAGTAATGGGATACATATAGAATGTCAACACAGTATGTCATAAATACTCTCTTCCTCTTCCTTTTTCTGAGTGCACATACTGTCTTATTACTCTATATGTGATGTACCTTGTTAAGTTTATTGTTCCTTACAAGAGCATTTACATGGAGGATTAAAATATATCTCTGTTCACAGTGTTTGTCTTCCCCACTAGAGTGTAATCTCTATCCTAGTCTGTGGTCCAGTATGTGTTCTGTGAATGTTGAATAAATGAGTTGGTGGATTTTAAGTATTTAAAAAATCAAGAATGCATTTTTATTTGTTTGTATGGTTCCTCATAAGCCTGTTTTTAAAATTCTTTGTTTTCCAGTTGACGAAACTTCTGAACAGGAACAAAAACATAAAGAGATCAACAACAGCAATGCTCAGAACTCCAATACAGAAGGGGGTGAAGAACAGGATGAAGACATTTTACCTTTAACCCTTGAAGAGAAGGAAAACAAAGAATACTTAAAATCTTTATTTGAAATTTTGATTCTTATGGGAAAACAAAACATACCTCTAGATGGACATGAAGCTGATGAAATCCCAGAAGGTCTTTTTACTCCTGATAACTTTCAGGCACTGTTGGAGTGCCGGATAAATTCTGGTGAAGAGGTTCTGAGAAAGCGCTTTGAGACAACAGCAGTCAACACACTGTTCTGTTCAAAAGCACAGCAGAAACAGATGCTAGAGATCTGTGAGAGCTGCATTCGGGAAGAAACGCTCAGGGAAGTGAGAGACTCTCACTTCTTTTCGATTATCACTGACGACGTAGTGGACATAGCAGGGGAAGAGCACCTGCCCGTATTGGTGAGGTTTGTTGACGAAGCTCATAACCTGAGAGAGGAATTTGTAGGTTTCCTGCCTTATGAAGCTGATGCCGAAATTTTGGCTATGAAATTTCACACTACGATAACTGAAAAGTGGGGATTAAACATGGAATATTGTCGTGGCCAGGCTTACATTGTGTCCAGTGGATTTTCTTCCAAAATGAAAGTTGTTGCTTCTAGACTTTTGGAGAAATATCCCCAAGCTGTCTACACACTCTGCTCTTCCTGTGCCTTAAATATGTGGTTGGCAAAATCGGTGCCTGTTATGGGAGTGTCTGTTGCGTTAGGAACAATTGAGGAAGTTTGTTCTTTTTTCCATCGATCACCACAACTGCTTTTAGAGCTTGACAATGTAATTTCTGTCCTCTTTCAGAACAATGAAGAAAGGGGTAAAGAACTGAAGGAAATTTGCCATTCTCAGTGGACAGGCAGGCATGATGCTTTTGAAATTTTAGTGGACCTCCTACAAGCACTTGTTTTATGTTTAGATGGTATAAATAATGATACAAATATTAGATGGAATAACTGTATAGCAGGCCGAGCATTTGTACTCTGTAGTGCAGTAACAGATTTTGATTTCGTTGTTACCATTGTCGTTCTTAAAAATGTTCTATCTTTTACAAGAGCCTTTGGGAAAAATCTCCAGGGTCAGACCTCTGATGTCTTCTTTGCAGCCAGTAGCTTGACTGCAGTGCTGCATTCGCTAAATGAAGTGATGGAAAATATTGAAGTTTATCATGAATTTTGGTTTGAGGAAGCCACCAATTTGGCAACCAAACTTGATATTCAGATGAAGCTCCCTGGGAAATTCCGCAGAGCTCATCAAGGGAACCTGGAATGTCAGCTGACCTCTGAGAGTTACTATAAAGAAGCTCTAAGTGTTCCAACAGTGGAGCACATTATTCAGGAACTGAAAGATATATTCTCAGAACAGCACCTCAAAGCTCTTAAATGCTTATCTCTGGTCCCCTCTGTCATGGGACAGCTCAAATTCAATACATCGGAGGAGCACCATGCTGACATGTACAGAAGCGACTTACCCAATCCTGATACACTCTCAGCTGAGCTGCATTGTTGGAGAATCAAGTGGAAACACAGAGGGAAAGATATAGAGCTTCCATCCACCATTTATGAAGCCCTCCACCTGCCAGACATCAAGTTTTTTCCTAATGTTTATGCATTGCTGAAGGTCCTGTGTATTCTTCCTGTGATGAAGGTTGAGAATGAACGCTATGAAAATGGGCGAAAGCGTCTCAAAGCATACCTGAGGAACACTTTGACAGACCAAAGGTCAAGTAACTTAGCTTTGCTTAACATAAATTTTGATATAAAACATGATTTGGATTTAATGGTGGACACATATATCAAACTCTATACAACTAAGTCAGAGCTTCCTACAGATAATTCCGAAACTATCGAAAATACCTGAGAGACTTTTAAAATGGGTTTTCTCTTATATTTGATATTGAAAAAAATCTAGGAAATTTGAAAACATAGAAAAGCTATAAAATACATGTAGGCCACTTAATCACTGAATATCTTGAATACATTAGCCATTGATAATCTGACTGTTTAAATGGCCCGTTTGAGCTCTCATGCTTTGGAGAACTAACTGGTCTTCCAGAGGGTAGCGTTGAAAGTGCCACGTTGCACTTCTGCGTGATCTCTGCTAATGGCACTTTGGAATTGTTTTAGTTAAGTCATTTTAGACATAACATTTATTATCACTGTGGATCCAGTTGTTGGGTATTGAGTTACCAGTTCTTTGAAGAAATAAATTTTGAGAAGGTCTGGGGGTAATATGTTTCATAAAATTTTACAATGAAGCTCATGACTAACCTTTGAATAGCAGGAGTTTTAAGTATGCTATTAAAAATCTGTAATGAACAGTTAAATTATCAGATAGTGAAAGAAACGTGAGCTTGCCAAACAAGTATTTCAGTATAGATTTTGTCTTTATTCGATAACCTTAAACAAGTTACTGTTAAACATTGAAGGAAGAACCTGCCGTTGTTCCACATCTGGGTGTTGCTGTTTACATTCCTTTGTTGAGCCTATATCTTCATAAGCTTTTTAGCAAGTATATGTTGAACACTTCTGTTTCATGGTCAAGACAGGATCAGAGGCCATGGATATTGACAACAGATTGGTCTGTTTTATTCTGTCTTTTTCCATGATTATATCTACTGCCTCGTCTTGATTTATAAGCAAAACCTAGACAACCTACAAAAATGTGTTTTGTAGTTTATCTAGGAATATTACAGAAAATATTGCTGTTATTTTTGGTGAAGAAAGTCAATTTTGTACAGTTTATTTCGACGTAAATAAAATGTGAATTTGTTTAAAGTTCAGGTACTTTATTTTTGGTGGGGACAAAATACATTCTTCTGGTAAATTCCCTTTTCAAAAATATTTATCACCTTCACAATTGAAGTTTTTTTTAATTAATTAATTAATTTATTTGTTTATTTATTTATTTAATTTATTTTTTAGTTTATGATTTACTACTTGCGATATACACTGAGTGGCCAGATTATAACGATCTCTGAATGCATAATAATCTGGCCACTCAGTGTGTGTGTGTGTGTGTGTGTGTGTGTGTGTGTGTGTATGTGTGTGTGTGTGTGTGTATATATATATATTAGAGGCCCGGTGCATGAATTCATGCATGGGTGGGGTCCGGCCAGCCTGGCCAGGGGGAGAGGACATGGGCAGTTGGCCAGCCTGCCTGCTGGTCGAACTCCTGGTTGAGGGGACAGTTTGCATATTAGCCTTTTATTATATAGGATATACACTGAGTGGCCAGATTATTATGCATTCAGAGATCATAATAATCTGGCCACTCAGTGTATAAAGGCATTTTAATTAAGAAATTATTAAATATAAAGTTTATCTAACTGATTTTTATTTTATTTATTTATTTTTAAATATATTTTATTGATTTTTTACAGAGAGGAAAAGAGAGGGATAGAGAGTTAGAAACATCGATGAGAGAGAAACATCAATCAGCTGCCTCTTGCACACCCCCTACTGGGGATGTGCCCGCAACCAAGGTACATGCCCTTGACCGGAATTGAACCTGGGACTCTTGAGTCCTCAGGCCGACGCTCTATTCACTGAGCCAAACCGGTTTCGGCTAACTGATTTTTATTTTATTTTTAATCCTTTCCCGAGGATTTTTTTCCCATTGCTTTTCAGAGATAGTAGAAGGGAGAGAGGGAGGGGCAGAGAGAGAGAAACATGATAAACATGTGAGAGAGATACATGGACTGGTTGCCTCCTGTATGCGCCTTGAGGGGATGGGCATTGAACCTGTGACTCTTCTGTGTGTAGGCTGACACTCTAGCCACACTGGCCAGGGCATATGTAGCTGATTTTTTACATATTATATGGCCCCAGATATCAATTGTCAGGATTTGTGTAATTGTTGCTGGCTAAAATGTAAAAGAATGAATATAATTGCAGAGATATCACTGAATTATTTTAAACTATAAAACTACACTTAATGGTTGTGCTATGAGGGTTAGATAATTTATCATCAGTTACCTATTACTGCTTAACAGCATTCCAAAACTTAGTGGCTTTAAAAAACACACACACAACAGCTTATCATTTCCCACAGTTTCATTGCTTGGTTCAGTGGTTCTTTTGCAAATCTCATCTGGGTTCTCTGCATTCAGCCAGCAGATTGGCTGGGGGCTGGGTTGGACAGCTGGGCTTCTCCCTATGGTTTTTTATCTTGAGCTTATGGCATGGTGGTCTCAGAGTACCAAGAAGGCAAAGGTATAAGTGTCAAAGCCTGGGCTCAAGAACTGACAGAACATTGCTTTCACCATATTATTTTGGTCAGAGCAAATCACAAGGCTGGCCCAGATATGAAGCATGAGGAAATAGGCTCCTAATCTTGATGAAGAGCTGTAAAATATGGCCCCATTTTAAGTCTACCGAAGTAATGTATGCAAAACATTCACACAACAAGCATTAGTTAACAAGCACCTTTTAAGTTGCCCATCATTTGTTTTTTATAATCCCTGTATGTTCTCTAAATTAATTTGGGAATTTATGGAAAGCTTAAAAACCTTCAGAGGCATTTTCACAAACTCTGATCTTTGAGGGTAGATTGTGTCAATGATAGTCTCCCCATAGATGAAACAGAGATTGTCTTGTTTGTAAAATTAGATAGTTAGAATGTGGTAGGTGTAGTGACTTATTTATCCCACAAATAGTAGTTGAATGCTTACTGTGTGCCATGCTTTTCGGTTAAGTGCTAGCAATAACATGCACTTTATTACAGAGCTTACAGCCTAGTGTTGGCCCGCAGGAGTACAGTTGTTTATAACTGCATGCACACATCCTAATATATAAAAAGCCAGGGGCTGTAATGACCAAAACGACCAGACAGACTACCAAACAGCAGGCTAGGGAGCTGAGGGAGCAGGACGAACGGTCACCATGAGGGCACCCCCGCCTGCATCGGGGGTGAGGCCTGCCTTCAAACCGCTGGCGGCCCCTAGCCCAGGCCAGCCAGTGCCCCACAGGGGACCCCCATCACGATTGGGGGGTGGCCAGCCTTCAAACCGCCAGCGGCCCCTAGCCCGGGGAGGCCTCCTAGCTGAGGATGCCCAAATCTGTTCTGGACCTAGGGCCGTGCTCCCCCACAAGCAACTCGGAAGCCTCCAGTGTCTAATTGCCAGTCTCCGGGAGGTGGGAATGTGTCCACCGTCCACCAAAAAGTAGGACCATCAAACCGTTCACAGTCTCAGTGTAGGCACGGGTCCATGGCTGAGGAGGTGGAGGCCAGGCCAAAACAAAACAGCAGAAACACCCTGCCCACCTCAGTGGGTGCAGCTGCAGTCCACGCGGGCCTGGGCAGTGTAGAAAGCACTACCTTCTCCTGGGTCCTGTGTTGGCACCGCCTCCTCGCTCACCCTCAAGCCCCTCTGAGTCCTGACAGCGAAGTGTGTAGGGCATCCTGCAGGAGTTGTGCTGTTCTGGGTGCTTTTGCCCAAAGACACCCTTTGGGATGAATTCAGAGCCACATCTCACTTCCCATGAGACTGGAAGAACCATGTAAAAGGAATTCGACAAAAGCTTTCCACATCTCTGTTTATTCTTTTGAATCCATAAAACAACCTTAAAAAAGCATTCGGGCCACCTAAGAGAGAATGCACTTTCTGGCCAGAGCATGCAGGATTGTTTTGGCCAACAGGTTAAAGGAAGCAGAGAGCTGGCACAGTGGAAATGGCCCTGGTGCCCTATGAGGAGACCTTGGGAATGGGGTTGCAGAAATTCCACAAGCCTCTTGCCACCTTCTCCTATGCAAACCACACCATCCAGATCCACCAGGACTGGAGGCAACTGGAAGTCGCAGCCGTGGTTTGGGACACAGTAAGCAAATCCTGGGGGGCCTCTGAAAACATCTGCAATTGATTATAAGAATGGTCTTTATTTAAAAAGAAATAAAAGAACAGCTTTGTTGAGATCTAATTCATATACTGTACATGTCATCTAAAGTGTACAATGAACTGGGTTTTTTTAAGTAAATTCAGAGTGGTACAACCATCACCATGCTCAATTTTTAAATATATTCACAACCCCATCCTCTCCAAAAAAATCGTCTACCCACTAGAATCACTTTCCTGACTATCTTCCCCCAAATAGATTGCATTTTAAGGGTGGGTAAAGGAAAGTTGAGGGAAGTTAAAATACTGCACAAAGGATATTGTAAAATGACAAAGCCCAAAGTGAAGATCATGTTGTTGTTTTTTAATATTTTTTTATTGATTTCAGAAAGGGAGAGGGAGAGAGATAGAAACATCAATGATAAGAATCACTGATCAGCTGCCTCCCGCAGGCCCCCTACTGGGGATCAAGCCTGCAACCCAGGCATGTGCCCATGAACAGAATCAAACCTGGGACCCTTCAGTCCACAGTCCAATACCAAACCGGCCAGGGCCATGTGTTTTTTTTAAGTTCTGCGTGGTTGTAATGGGCCCCAAATCTATACGAATAAAAAGGTAATATGCTAATTAGAGTGGACGTTTTCCGGATGTCCTTCCAGACAAAGCCGTAGCAGCTGCGAGGGCCAAGGCTCAGGCAGCCGTGGGCAACTGCAAAGGGCTGAGGCTCAGGCCGGCAGTAGCAGCAGCAGCAGCAGCAGCAGCAGCAGCAGCGGGGTAATGGGGGCGGTGCCTTCCCCTGATCCGCCAGGTCACCTCCTGTAGAGGGAGGCCAGACTAGGGGCCAAGGCAGAGGCAGGGGCGATCAGGCAGGCAGGCAGAGGGATTAGGGGCAATCAGGCAGGCAGGCAGGTGAGCGGTTAGGAGCCAGTGGTCCCAGATTGTGAGAGGGATGTCCTGGATTGGAGAGGGTGCAGGCTGGGCTGAGGGACCCCCCTGCCCCATGCACGGATTTTGTGCACTGGGCCTTTAGTACTTTATAAAGTTAAATGAATCCAATTATTGAACTTGAAAAGAAAACAGCATATCAGTATTCATGAAAACCTTGTGCAGTTTTTTAAAAATTCTGTGATATCTAAACAGTTTGCAAAATATAGTAGGAAATAATATTCAAGACTTAGCATGCCTAATTGGAAGAATTTTTGCTTTTGACATACCCACTTTCATTTTTGGGAAAGTTGAAGCCCAACATAGAATTTGGTACTTGTAAAATAAGTGAGAACAAATGCTTTATTAATCTTATGTAATTTTTATTTAATTCTTAACAATCATCCTGTAAGGTAAATAGTAGTGGATTGAGTTGAAAGAGACCCCTCTTGAGACAGTTCTCAGTTCCGCTACAGTAACATTTGGATCTGGTTTTTGTTTCAGACTATGGACAGACACTATTTTTTTTTCTTTTGGGACAGACACTTTTTAAGTGCTACTTAAAGTGAGAAATCCATAAAGCAGGAAAATTGTACTTGCAGTGTTTATTAACAGTTATACTTGAGAGCTTACAGAGCACTTTGAATATATATTCAAGTTCTCAAAGAAACTTGGACAAGTATTGTCCCCATTTTTCAGTTGAAAAATCAAGCTTACAGAGTTCTGACCCAAATTATATTGCTAATAAGTGCCAGAGCCAGGTACTTCAATCCTTCAATCTTAAAATTGATGGTGAAAGCCACTTCATTCTTACGGTTGTTAAAGAAATATTTGCATTAGGAATAGACTCCTTTTATGTTCTAGCTTTAGCCCTTGCCAGCTTTCAGCACAGTATCTCTAAAATATGCTCATTATAGTCCATGTGAGTTCCTTGGGGGGAAAAAGTTGAAGCCTGGAACTTCTGAGACCTTACAAACTGGGTGTAGAAATGCTGCCACCTTTGTTTGGCTGCCAAGACACCACCACAAAAGGACCGTACATCCAGGTCCATTTATTTCACGAGAGTGGGTGCAGCTGTCTTCTTGCCGTAATCAAATGTTCCCCTGTAGCCAGCTTTTTGTGGCCAGAAAAAGCAAAGTAATTTTTAGTACAGATTAGCATAAAAATCTCTACTAGATCAGTTTCAGGAAACAATTACTAACTTAGGAACAACAATAAGTGTGATCTGCAGGTTGGCTAAAATGGCAGTTAATTTCTAGACCTTTTTAAGTGCCCCCATTTCTCACCATGAATACTATATAAATAGAATACACTACCTGCCACTGTATTTGGTTTCATAAATTATTTAGACAGGGTGAACAACAGACTTCAAAACTAAGTAGGGGTAGTAAATCTGCCCTGCTTAATGAGTTTGAATTTACAGTAGTAGTTTAAACATCTGGAAGTTTAAAGTCTTAATTCATTCCAAATGTTGAACAAGGATATACTGCAAAGAGGATATTGTAATTGGGGGATCAAGAAAACTACCATTGACTCAACCTGAAGCCTTTCTAATTTTCTCTATTTACATTAATCATAAAACTTTAAAAGAAGGCAGAGTTATAACAAGGATGAGGTTTAAATGTTATTAATTACCACATCTAGGATGCTGCCAGATAGTGCTATTGTGTTCTTATGTGCTTTTTTACTTGTGGATACAAAAATAGGTTTTTAGAATTATTATTAAAACTGGACTTAGAGGAGTTAAACCTTGACTTCTAAATTGTAATTTTGATTAATGCATCTGTAATCCAAGAATCTGGTCTGCAGCCAGCATCTGGCATGAGACCAGGCATTCATGTAATGCGCACTTATTGAGTCCCTACTGGATACTTGTTAGGTGTTTGTTTAATTTTCTTTCAGCAAAGTAGGGTTTCGGCAGCAGGAACAGTGGTCACTGCAGAGCAGTTGCCACTAACAGAGTGCTCAGTATATGCCAGGTACTAATAAAGCACTTTACCTGGATTATCTCATTGCAACTTCTCCACCCTAAGAAAAAGGTACTAAAAAAAAAAAAAAGAAAAAGGTACTATTTATCCCAATGTTTTGGTTTATTTTCAGGTAAAAAAATCTAAGAATTAGAAGGTCACACAGCTGGTGAAAGGTGGAGCCATGATTCTAATATGGTGTAACAAGTCTAATTTCTTGTTTCATATTTGCTTTTCATTCTAATTTCAGATATTGTATTGAACACCTGTAGTGTTCAATCAAAATTTAGCCTCAGGCACAAGGCAAGGTGTCATAGATACAAAGAAGAATGAGATGAAGCCCTAACTGGTTTGGCTCAGTAGATAGAGCGTAGGCCTGTGGATTGAAGGGTACCAGGTTCAATTCCAGTCAAGGGCATGTACCTTGGTTGTGGGCACATCCCCAGTAGGGCATGTGCAGGAGGCAGCTGATTGATGTTTCTCTCTCATCGATGTTCCTAACTCTCTATCCCTATCCCTTTCTCTCTGTAAAAAATCAATAAAATATATTAAAAAAAAAAAAAAAAGAATGAGATGAAGCCCATGCCATGGGTGCAGAAGTAAGATTGAGCCCAGACCCTCAGTGCACTGAGTCATAGGGGGGAGCCAGACAAGAAGCTGGGATCTACTGGGAGCAGGGCTAAAGATTTGAGAATCATAATTGATCGTCTTAACCAGAGCACTTTTGAGAGTATTAGGAGGCACTGTGAATAGTTAGGCCAGGACTTACGGTCACCCTAGCTAGAGGAAATGCACAGTGTGAAGGGAGCAGGAAGGAGAGGGCCAGCTGACCAGAGGAAGTGATGCCCTAGCTACACCTAGAGTTGCAAAGTGAGACATATTCCTGTTCCCAGTCATCCCCCTTATACCCTTGCTGTTCACCCTTCAGACCTCAGCTTAGATGTCACATTCTCTCGGGGCTTCCCTGTCCCTGAAATCTGAGTCAAGTAGTCTTACATGTGCTCCAAGTTTGCCTGGCTCTTCCACCCGATGTAAGCCCGGTGACAACTTCTGTGGTTCTGACATGTCTCCCAGTTTGTAGCTGAAATGGTCAGTATTGAATATAGGAAATCAAAGCGTAGGCAACAGCCTTTACAGAAACCTATAAAACAGCAATATTTGTGTTCATATATATTACCGCATTTAACTAATGAATGATAGTGGTATATAAAACTAAGACAAATTCGCCACCAACATTGCCAATAAGAAGCCTAGTGGGATAGTTTTTTTTTCTTTATTGATTAAGGTATTACATATGTGTCCTTATCCCCCCATTGCCCTCCCACCCCCTCAATCATGCCCTCATGCCCCTGGTGTCTGTGTCCATTAGTTATACTTATATGCATGCATACAAGTCCTTTGGTTGATCTCTTCCTCTTACTCCCCCTCCCCTACCTTCCCTCTGAGGTTTGACAGTCTGATTGATGCTTCTCTGTCTCTGTTTTTGTTCATCAGTTTATGTTGTTCATTATATTCCATATATGAGTGAGGTCATGTGATATTTATCTTTCTCTGACTGGCTTATTTCATTTAGCATAAAGCTCTCCAGTTCCATCCATGCTGTTGCAAATGGTAAGAATTCATTTTTTACCGCAGTGTAGTATTCCATTGTGTAGATGTACCACAGTTTGTTTTTTATTATTGTCTAAAGTTTTACATATGTCTCCTTTTCCCCCCACTTGACACCCCCCTCCCCAGCCATTCCTACCCCGGGCAAACCCCCACTGCCCCAGTGTCTGTGTCCATTGGTTATGCTAATATGCATGCATACAAGTCCTTTGGTTGCTATCTAACCACCATCCCCCCCACCACCATTTATCTCTGGATCTATTCTTATTCATCAAATTACGTTGATCATTACATCCCATATATGAGTAAGATTATGTGATATTTATCTTTCTCCGACTGGCTTATTTCACTTAGCATAATGCTCTCCAGTTCCATCTATGCTGTTGCAAATGGTAAAAGTTCCTTCTTTTTTATAGCAGCGTAGTATTCCATTGTATAGATGTACCACAGTTTTTTAATCCACTCATCTGCTGATAGGCACTTAGGCTGTTTCCAAATCTTAGCTATTGTAAATTGTGCTGCTAAGAACATAGGGGTGCATATATCCTTTCTGATGGGTGTTTCTAGTTTCTTGGGATATATTCCTAGAAGTGGGATCATTGGGTCAAATGGGAGTTCCATTTTTAGTTTTTTGAGGAAACTCCATACTGTTCTCCACAGTGGCTGCACCAGTCTGCATTCCCACCAGCAGTGCACGAGGGTTCCTTTTTCTCCACATCCTCACCAGCACTTGTCGTTTGTTGATTTGTTGATGATAGCCATTCTGACAGGTGTGAGGTGGTACCACATTGCTGTTTTGATTTGCATCTTTTGAAGCTGCTGAGAAACTGACACCTTTGAAAATGGTTTGTACTGTGGTATTTTGTGATCCCATATGTTTTTAAGTTAGTCTCCTACTTCCTTTTCAATGAAATGTGGCTTATCTTAGTATTAGAAATATATCCATATGATGTGATTCATTTCCCCCCCAAAAAAACACCTGTTGATACATTACAACATTGAGTATATTAAGGTTTTCAAGACGCCTTAAGATGTAATACTGCTTTCTCAAACCAGTATTACATATATGAAACTATAAAATCTGCATGGTTGCAGGTTGAGAGCAGTGAAGTTATACAGTGAGCCCTCATTGTAGACGACTAGACGGGACAGCTTGCTCAGGACCGCACCTCTCAGTGGTGGCAGGGGCCAAGGGAGGACAGAAGTGTCCCACCAGTGCTCTGTCACCTTTACAGATGCAACCGGAGATGGAAAGCCGGGAAGAATTTCTTGACAAGTGAGCTGTGTTCATCCTTAAAACTTATTAATGTAAACGGTAATCCCATAAGTATATCAGCTTTATAGGAGAGAGATTTATTAAACAGGCTAGGGTCTGGGGTTAGTTCTTGGCACGTTTCTGTTTTGAGTTACTGTAACATTTTGGTTTTAAAAATATTTGGTATTGCTTACATCTTATTTGGTGAATGCCTAGTCTTGGTATGATTATTTTTCTTTGGAAGAGTACATGTGGTTAGATTGTGGATTTGTAAAGCCATTTTCCTAAAAAATGAGATGTTGAAAGCTTTCCATATAATTGCATCTTGTGGGATGTAGACGTCCTTTTATTAATAGCAGATACTGTATATTGAGCACTTACTATGTACCAAGCATCATACCAGGTGCTCTGTAGGAATCATTTTATTCAGGCTCACAACAAGCTGGTGCATTAGGTGTGGCTATCCTCATTTTTTAAATCGGAAAGGGATTTGTCTGAGGCCGTTCAGTGATGGAGTGTGACTCAAACCCTGACCAGCTGATTCTGGGAGACCAGGCTGCTCCTCAGAGTGGAAATACCCACCTTTTAAACAATGTGTATGAAGAGACTGGGGAGAAACTTACACTAATGCTTGCCTCTAGGTGGTGCGAGTGTGAGAGGTTATACATTTTCCTTTAACATTTTTGTTTTCCAAAATTTCTATAATGTATATTCTCCCCATCTTGGAAAGGGTTAAATAACGTCCTGAGATAGAAAATTCAAGATTAGTTACATGAGAACATTTTTCTTACAGAATTTTTGTTACCTCTTTTCAGTTTCATTTTAATACACTATGCCAGGCATCATCCCAGGTGTTTTGGCTACACTGACCCTGGTAGCAAGTTCTTAGGCTGCTAATTCTTCAAGCCCGGTTCAAGGGTCTGTCACCAGTGGTCCCCCATCTCTTGTCCCAGTTACTTACCACCTCTGCTGTTACCAACCTAGTTCAAGCCACTATCATATCTCACTTTGTCTTTCCCTCCAAGTTATTTTCCACCTAACAGGTAGGGTGATCATGGACCTTCTCTTCTCAGACCCTTCCAGCGGTCTTAGCTCAGAATCCAAGTTCCAACCGTGATTCTAATAAGGTCCTACGGGATCTGGTCCATGCCAACCTCTGGCCTCCTCTGCTAACTGGAGTCTTGCTCACTCTGACCAGTTCTTATGGTCTTTTAGCTTCTTGCATTCACCAGGCTCATCCAGAGAACCCTGTTCAAGACCTTTACACTTGCTGTGCCTTGCAAGCTGTTAATCCAGGTAGCTCCCAGCTCATTTTTTGTATCCTTGAGATAATTTGCTTAAGTATTATATCCACAGAGAAGCTCGTCTTTCAAACTAGCCTTTTACTACCTTTACTAGAGGTGACTTGTCTTTCCGCACTAGTCCACAAGTTCAGCAAGGGCTGGGACCTTGTCCTGTTCACTGAAGTTGTATCCCACTGCCTTTAGCAGTGCCTGGCATGTAATAGGTACTTTATCTTTGTTGAACGAGTGGACAAATGATGTGTTCTAGGGTAATGGGAAATTCAAAGTGACTGGACGATTGAGGAGCGGGGAAAGCAACAGGAAATGAGGATAGAAAGGTATGTAGGGGCCAACCCAGGAACACCCTCGGAATTCCTGCTCAGGAGTTGGCATCCCCTCTGGCTGGGGGATGCCCCGGGAGGTGCTGAGCCCAGACCTCGTGCCTGTGTGAACTGCCAGAGGAGCAGCGCTCTTCACAGGGGAGAGGTGGGAGGCACAGTCCAGCTGAAGTTTCTGGGCATATTTACAAAATGAGAACATGGTTGAGCTAAGCAGCAAAAACCCACATTGGTCACTGTTAATTATAATTAATAACACCTGTGATTTGTGTGGTCTTTCTTCCAAAGCGTTCCCCGTCTTGAGGCATGATCTCTTTGGTCCCCCCAGTCCTGCCGCAATAACAACCTTGGCATGTGACTCACCAGCCTCCCCTGCCCTAGAATACCCTTCTTTTTATCACCACCTTACCTCTTCCTTTCCACGTCAAGTAATTTCTGCCTTGTTTTCCTTTCTTCCTTCCTTTCTCAACCCACAACCCATATAATTTTCATTACCCTCTTTAGAACCTGCCTGTGTCTCAGCTCCAGCCTTTTTATAGAGCAGGGAGCAGACCTGACATGTGGAGGCAGGGATGTGCAACTCCTTGTTCAGCTTTGCAGCCTCCCTGGAAAAGGGATGACAAAACAGGACAAAAGGTGGCTGCTGGTGCTGTGATCTCAGTGCTCATCTGAGGTTGAAGTCCCTGCCCATAGCACGAGATTTATCAGTGCGCTTACATAATAGAATTAAGATACTTATTTCTGCTACGCTTCATATACTAATGCGTATACTTGGGAAGGAATTTAATATTTATTGAGTGCCTCCTGTGTGCCAGGCTCTGGGTGAGATGCCTGTGTGTATAATCTCACTTAAGACTCGCGTTTTAATGAGGTTGATGCATTATTTCCGTGAGAGAACCGAGTTTCTGAGAGAGTACTTGTATTTGCCAGAGCCCATGTCTGTGCACTACATGCACAGCCCGTCTCACCCTCGCCACAGCACCAAGGGTCTTCACAGACGTTACGTCATTTCGTCTTCATAACAAGCTGTGAGCCTGGTGGTGTCTGTCCCCCACTGACTTGCCAAAATGTAGCACCCCTGGAATGCACTTCGTTCCTCCAGGGCGTGGCGCTGTGATTTGGAGTCCGGTGCACGGAGCGGGTCCTGTGCATGTCACGTGCTAGATGAAGGATTGGAGTCCAGCTTTAGAAGAGTGAGAGCATTGGAGGGCTACCGGGGAGGGGCCAGACCACAACACCGGTGACATCAGTGAGAGCAGGGACATGGGTGTGCTCTCTCTCGGAGAAGAGGCTGCCATCTCTTTCCTGCTGATGCTGATGCGAGTGGAGGCAGGCCTGGCAGGACCTGGAAGCATCCAAGAGAAGAGGCGGGGCTGGGCAGACCAGCAGTAGGAGCAGGGGAAGAGCAGAGGCGAGGCGTGAGGAGGCCCCATCTGAGCACTGCGGTGGGAGCCGTGGGGCCTCAGGTGAACCACCTCACCTCTCTGAGCACAGACGTCAGTGTTCATTGCGCAACCGTGGGCAACCCGCAGACAGCGTGGGATGCCACTTTCTCCAAGGTCATGATACGTCCCAGAACAAGCACGAAGCCCTGATGTGAAGCACCCGGAGACTCGCTTCTCTTTCCTGTCCTTGACAAAAAGGTTGGGCAAGTTGTTGCCTCTCTCTGGGCCGCAGGCTTCTCGTCTGTACAGCAAGGATGCTAACATCGCCCACCATTAAGGAGACAAGGTTTAGTCGGCTATATACTCTGTCATGCCAATGGGATGCTCTGGTAGGAAAAAGCTTGTAGATGAAATTAGAAAAGGATGAGCTTCATGCCAAAGCACCTGGGAAGGCTTCTTGGAGGAATGGTAGGAGCTCGGTCAGGAAGGCTGGATAGGGGTCAGCTCTGGGGAAGGAGGCAGAGTGTGGGTGGACGGCTGGGCAGAGGACCGGGCATCCTTCCAGAACAGGGAGGGCTACTGCTCTTCCCTTCCTATGGATTCCATCAGCATCTCCCACATTCAGAGCTCCAGCCCTCACTTCGCAATTCTAAGAGGCTGTTATGAGACACACTTTTAATTAAATGGCAGCTTTCAGGGGAATATCAAAAACATTTACACTATCAGCATACAATGGTTTGGAGTTGCAGCTCAATTTCAAAATCATTCAATTGCAGGGAGAAAGTGTATCTTATAGTTGAGAAAATACAGAATATGTCACTTCAGAATGAATACTACCAAAAGGAAGTTCGTAATGGGGATCTTGAGACCCATGTTCCTATTCCTGTTCTGCCACGTAGAGCTTTGTTATTCTGGGCAAGTCACTTGATTCCCCTAAGCATCAATTTCCTTTTTAAATGGTCTATAAATTGCCTGAACATAGGAGGTGAACAGTTAAGGTTGTTTGGATCTGAATATTGATTCATTTTGGAAAGAGATCTCAGAATATATCTTGTCAAAATTAGGCATTGCCATAGTTTTTTTAAAAAACTATATGTTGTCATTTTAGGATCATATAACACAGAGCAGTGGTTCTCTGCCAGGGGCAACTTTAACCCCTACATGACGTTTGGAGGCCTTTTTGGTTGTTATGACTGTTTGGGGGTGGGGGGAGCTACTGGTATTTAGTGTGCAGGGGCTAGGGATTCTGCTAAACCTCCTGCAATGCACGGGACAGCGCCCCAGAACAAAGGATTTTCTGGCCCCAAAATGTCCATAGCTCGAGGTTAAGAAACCCTGACCTAGAAATTAAGAGCATTGATTGCAGAGCCCAACTATCTGGATTTGAACCCTAGCCAAGGATCCTTGGATCCATTACTTGACCTCTGTCATCTGGGGCAGGAATAATAAAGTTTCTGCCACATAGGTGGTTGTGAGGATTACTAGAACTTAACGTAGGCAGAGTGTTTCGAACGGAGACTGGCTTTCGGGAGGCACCCAGGAAGTGTCAGATTTTAAGTAATCGAATAAGCACTAGACATCGTGAAAATACCTGGTGACCAGGAACTCAGATAAATTACTTAACCCCTTGTGCCTCAGTTTCTCCATCTGTTAAAAAAATGTTGAGATCCAATAAAAGCAGGGATATGAGAGCACAATGGAAACAGTGGAAAATATTACCAAAACACTTGTATCATTATTATTGCCTCAAACTCTAGTAAGAGAATGTTGTGAGTGAAGCAATAAACTCTCCCGGGCCAGGCTGTAACTCAGCGGCAGGGACAGCCAGAGAGAGCTGGTGCTCGGAGCCGCTCGGTGCAGGCCCAGCAGTGGATTGCGCCTTAAGTACATCCTCAGCTGTGAGTCCAGGAAGTTGCCTTTATTGCACTGCTATGTGCACACCGTGCCCCAGCCTCACATACCACTTCCCCCAGAGGAGCGTTTGGCGAGGCAGGCTCTAAACTCAGGGAAGAACCACAGCTTAGATGGAAGGAGTGCCCGGCTCTACCCCTGTCCTCTCTGGCCAGAGCTCTCAGATGAAAAAACTGAATTGCTGGCCTAGACTCCAAGGCCTGCTGGAGAGCCCCTAGCTTTAACCACATAGGACTGAGTGATGATGATGATGATCTTTAGCAATTATATTGGGGGAAGTTACCAAGCAATTGACATAAATAAGCTCGTGTAATTCTCAGAACAACCTTATGAAACGTTGAGTATCGTGTCCATATTGCCAATGTGATCACCGAAGCTCAGAGACGTTAAGTAACTTGCCCAAGAATGCACAGAGCCAGATCCACATCACTTGACCAGCACCCTGCAGTACTGCAAGCCAGAATGTGCAGGGCCTGGCAAACACTAGGCAGTTGATATTTGCTCATTGGGTTTAGTGAGTGAGTACAAAGTAGCCTGCCCCTCCTCCGGCTCTGTCTACCCCTGCCTCTCACCACTTCATCCCTTCTCCTCGCCTGGGCTCCCAGGGCCTGCTCACTCTTGCCAAGGACTCAGCGCCCTCTTTGCAGCAAGTCAAACTGTTCTTTAAGGGCTCTTCAGTGACAGCTGCAGAGACTAGCCTTTCCATCTGGTGAGCCTGCTCGGCCAAGCCCTGAGGGGGGGTCTGGGGACACAGAGCTGAGTCATCCCCAGCACCTGACCTGGGGCGGGACCACATCTGTGGGGAGAGGAGGGTGGGAGGGGAAACTGACTAGAAAACCGGCTAGTTACACACAGTAACAAAAAGCAACCTTTGAAGGGCAGAGGCTCAGGGAAGCCAGCCCTGCGGGGGAGGCTGCTTTTGAAATTTGCATACTGTGTTTGGGATAGACTGGGCCACAGCTTCTTTTTCCAGTCCATCCTAATTTATCCTTCACTCAGTGTCCTGACACCACACAATAGAACACTAAGGACTAGTCTTTCTCTAACAGCTCAGAATCAGCACTGGGGGAAATGGATTGAGAGACTGCGGCTAAGTACCTACTGTGTGCTGAGTACTTTCATCTACTTTATTTCACTTAATACTATTAAGTAGCCACAAGGGTTCATACCCATTGTAAAGTTAGGGAAAATGTCACTTAAAGAGGTTAGGCAATTTGCTGAAGGTTCCAGAGGAAATTGCTTATAAGGATAAACAGGTCAATTGGCCGCTTTCCATTTTGGATCCCTGTGCAGGTCCACCCTCGTACAGCCCCTGAGAGGAGGGGCAGGTTTGCTGGAGAGTCCAGTTGGGGAGTGAGGACAGTCCAGTTTCTGTAGACCCCCACAGGTTTTTTGATTAAAACAATTCAGGGGGTGCCCACTTCCCCTGGAGTGCCCATGGGGGCAGTCTAAAGGGCAAAGATGCATAATGTGGCAAGAAACCCCCAGAGCAAACTCAGAAGTGGACATTTTTAGGGGGATGGGGCTTCGGACAGGGATGAGAGCCCCAGGGAGAGGCTAGAAGGAAGGACCTCCCCCCTGTCCCTGGGACTGACCTAGAGTGGGCCAACAAGCTGCTCTGGGACCTGCAGTCAGACCTGCCGGCATCACCCACGATGACCAGAACAGCGGACACAGCCATACAAGCTCCTGCATCGCACACTCACTAACCCAATCACAACCACCCCCATTCATCAGATCCTCCACCCGACCATCCCTCCATCCCTTCCTGCTCCTGCCCTCAGTCATTCCTCTGTTGCACTCTGGAACTTCTTCTTTCTTTCAACAGTGTCCTGGGACACTTGTCAGGCATCTCTAGAATGTTGCCAGGACCTAAGAAGCCTTCATCATGGTGCAGACGGCATGGGACCCAAGCCTTGACAGAACGCTAGGACCTGGCCAGACAGAACTGGGTTAAAACCAAGTCCGGTCCAGATGGGAGGAATGGTGTGGGCAAAGGCAGAGGAGCTGTAAAATCTGGGAGAAGTGTGAGCAGTAATTTGTCATCCACTCTGGCAGAACAGTGTCTCCCAGCAGTATCTGGCCACAGAGCTTCTCACGAAGTCAGTGACCTGAGGAATGCCCCTCAGGAAGTGCCGCGGTGTGTGTGTGTGTGTGTGTGTGTGTGTGTGTGTGTGTAGAAACTAGTGAGGGTGAAGGCATTTGCACTTGGAGGTGGCGATTCCAGAAAACGAGCCCCCAGCGGTGCTCTGTGGGCACGTGGTCCCCCAGTGAGCGTGGGCAGCTCCATGCACAGTCGTCCTCGGGATTCACGAGGCACAGCAGCATATTGAAGCCCCCAGATCCTGCCGCAGAGGCACTTCAACTTGGCTTAACCCTGCACGGACCACACTTATTTTACACAAATCCTTTTGTTTCAGGGAACATCTTTACTGGTATTTGGGGGGCCAGGGGATTAATTTGTTTAAGTTGGCATGTGCTCATGGTATGAATACATTTCAAGCAGGGCAATGGGGTATGCTTAGAAAAGTTTTCCTCTCACCCTGGGCTCCCTCCCCCAGGATGTCTGTGTGTGCTTTCTTTTCAAAATGCAGATGGGTGGAGAGCGGCTACAGTGTTTGGACAGGTTCAAGCCTCGGACTAATGAGAGGGCACAGTCCTCTCATGGCCACGTGCAAGTCCCAGCTTGGAGGGCAGGGCCCTCCCAGCACAATTATAGCCAGAGGCTATAGTTGTAAGCTTGAACCTATGGTCCGTGCCTGAGTGATGTGGGTTTGATAGAGTTCAGGTGCATGTAATTGAGTAGGATCGAAACCCACGAGAACATTGTAACCACGCCCTCGCTTTGCCTCGTGGAATCTGGCTATAAAATAGACACGGCTTCCAGGGTGGCACTGTCTCTCTCCATCAGAGAGGGCAGCGTCCCACCCAGACCCAGCTTTCATTCTCTTGTCTGTCTTTTCTCAATCCTTCACCGCCCCCACTCAGGCTCATCGAACCTGGCTGAGCTGGCTCGGCACACAGATGGAAGCAACTGAGAAGCACATCTCTTATGCAGGCGTATCTCATCCTATGTATCCAGTGATGGGCATTGAGATGGTTTCTTGTCTTTTGTTCATCTACACCAGAGACTGGCACACTGTGGCCTGCTGGCTAAATCCAGCCACTACCTGTTTTCATAGCAATGAGGCTGTATGGTCCTCAGGCTTAAAATCATTACTATGTGGACCTTGATAGCTCTAAACCAGTGGTCGGCAAACTCATTAGTCAACAGAGCCAAATATCAACAGTACGATTGAAATTTCTTTTGAGAGCCAAATTTTTTAAACTTAAACTATATAGGTAGGTACATTGTTATTAACTAAATTAGGGCACGTGGTATTTTGTGGAAGAGCCACACTCAAGGGGCCAAAGAGCCACATGTGGCTCGCAAGCCGCGGTTTGCCGACCACTGCTCTAAACAATGCTGCAACGAATATCCTTACCCATTATTGCAAGCACGTGCAAGGAGATCTCTCATAAATATCATCCTATTTGATCTAAGCCCATCTGAGGGCATAGTTCAAAAAGTGTGTCTCACTGTTATTTTAGTTGATCTTTTTTTGTTTTGAGTTAGGTTAACATCTTTTCACAGGTGTAAAAAATGTTTATTTTCTCCTTTTTGTAAATTTTTTTCCAATTGGATAAAGAATATGGACAAAGGAATTTTTATTGCTTTATAAAAGTATTAAAAGAATTAGCATGTCGTCTGCCTTGTGTATAAGTGTTCCCTCTACCTGCCGTTTGTCTGGTTTTGTTTGCTGTTTTCTTTTCATGCAGAAATGCTCACTCCTCAGTGAAGTGAAGGTGGGCTCAGGTGTTGACGGAACAGAGGGTCAGGGGACCCAGGGCAGTTCTTGTTTTTGGAGCCCCTACCTTGTTCCGGGCCCTGGGCAGGCACTGGGAACCCAGTGGTGGATGAGATAGGCAGAGACTTTGCCATGGCAGCAGTGATGGGCGAGTGGAGCAGTGCTCAGTGAGAATGTCATGGGGCCACCTCCCCGCAGCTGGACTTGAGGAATGGGAGGGACTACCCAGGGATCCAGGCTGCAGGGGGAGAGTCCTGAGCAGTGACTCAGACTAGGCTAGACCTCAGGGAAATGGAGGCTTCAGAGTTCGATTCCTGGAGCCCAAGCTATCCTGAGTGGTGACGAGGCACCTGGCACAGGCACGCCTGGGGGTGGCGGGGCAAGAACACAGTCCAAGGAGTCTCCTTTAGTCCCTGAGTAGACACAAAGCTGCTCTCCCTGGAATTTCCTCTGGTTAAATGACTCAGGGGTGAAGCCGACAGGCCTGCGGAGACCTGAGGCCTGAGTGATTAGGGCTGGCAGGTGGCAGGGAAGTGCCGCTCCAGCTGCAGGTGAGGATGGGAAGACAACACTCACCTCTCCCCGCTCTTCCACAGCCCTGGCCCTCTTCACACCTCCCCAGAGAATGAAAGGGACAGAGGATTAAAGATGGGGTGGCAGCTGGGAGGGAAGAAGGGGGCTGGGGCAAGAAGTGACTGGAAAGGGGCTGAGACCAGACCCTTGGCCTCGAATGGCAGGCGAAGGTGGCCAGAGATTGCTGGAGGTGATGGGGCCCGGGAGCCCAGTAGCTGCTTCCCAGATGGCAGCCCCACCCCAGAGCTCCGTGTAGGCAATGGCAAGGATGAGAGGGGAGCGGTGCTGGTGCTGAGAGCCAAGAGCCCACAAAGGCTTCGCTGTACTTGGCCAAGCCTCCACCGGGTCTGCTTGTTTGCTTGGAGGGAAGGATCTGATTTAGAAAGGTGGCTGCCTGGGGCTCAGGGCCAGGCCTGCTGGCTGCCAGCCCAGCCCAGCGCCCCACTCCAAGCTTCCCAGCCCAGGGCCTCCTGGTTCTTCATTCCGACCCAAGTAAGATTCGCAGTCTTGAACTGAGGACTTACTAAGCACCAGGAGGCCAGTGCTCACCTGAGGACCAGCAGGAACCACGGGCCTGGCCCAGTGGACACTTCGTGGAGAAAGAAACGCATGGAGGCTGCCCTTCACCGAGCCTCTCCTACCTGCCACGCACTGAGCATTTATAGGCTTCACATTTGATCCTCCCAGCAAGGTCGGCATTATCATCCCCATTTTTCAGGTGAGAAAAGGGAGTCCTAAAAGGCTAAGTGACTTGCCCAGAGTCAGCGAGGGAGTCAGTGGTAGGGCCAGAGTTCTAACTCAGGTCAGCCTGCCTGCGAATCTGTTTTCTACTTAACTCCTACACCGCTTTTGTGCAGGAAATGACCTGTGTCTTACGTGTGTCTGACAGAGTGAGGGCTCCCTTAAGTGTTGACCTTGTCATGCACTTTATGTGCTAGAGCTTGTGACCCTCTCAGCAACCCTTGAGGGTCAGTAATGTTCCTCTCACTTTAATAATGCAAGCCCAGAGAAGCTGAACAACTTGCCCAAGGTCACACAGCTTCCAACAGGGTGGGATAGGCCAGGGGAAATTCAAAAGAAGGGGGTGGGGTGGAGGGAGCTAGCCCAAGGAATGACAGGAATTTTCAAGAAGTGTGGGGTGCTGGACTGAAGACTGGGAACAGCCCTGGGATCTACAGACTTAAGGGCTGAGTCGGTGGTTACGGACTGTTCAGCCCTGACCTCCCAATGGCCCCTCCCCATCGGAAGAGCAGCTCTCAAACGCTGAGCTCAGGCCTGCCTGGCCCGGTGTGTTCCTTGTGTGACCTTCAGCAAGAAAAGGCCTTTGCCGGGCCTATGTCCTCTCTATTAGGCAAGGGCAGCTGGACTAGGTCTTTGATTTTCTTTTCTAAGCAGCGGCACCTTTTTTGAAATAATTTCAAGCGGAACTTGCACCCATTCAACAAATATTGAGACCTTCCAGGTGTCTGCAACATATGGTTGACTAGATTTTCTCCCTGCTTCGAGGCACTCTGACATGTGGTAGAGAAATTAAAGGTCCCTTGGCCTCTGCTCGGGGAGGAATTGGCCACCTGGGATCCACTTCCTCATCTGGAGCCCCCACCCCACCCCATTCCCACCACACAGCCCGCCTGAGAGGCCCAGCGTCTGCGCTGACACGAGCCTTAGAGATACTCATGACCGGCCATCTCACAGGTTAGGTGACAAAGTCCCAACGAGTAGACCAGGCCACGGTTCCCAGAGCAGCCTCTTACGGAGTCATTGATCAAAGAGGCTTTGTGGGCTCCATGGAGACTGGCCTATGTCTATGAGGAGAGAGAAGCAAGGAGGAGGGTGGTGTGAGCACAGCCCTCCAGGCGGGAAAGAAGCCTCATACAGAGGCCAACCCCCACCCCTTTCCACTCCTGCCTAGCAGAGCCTTCCAAACCACCTCTCCTCCTCTACCCGCCCCAGCAGCCTCTGCCCAGAGCCAGGGTGTCAGCCTGGCTTTGGTGACAGCAGCCCTGAAGGAGGTGTTAGGTGGCTGAAGCCCTCCATTGTGGAAGCTCTGGCATCTTCCATGAGCCCAGCCTTGCCAAGTTGTCCTCCTGCCAAGCTGTAGAGCGGCTGGCTCCTGAGGGGGACCCTCTCCAGGCAGGTAACCTGATCCTCTGCAGCCCAGCACCAGCCCAGCTCTGTCCACCGGAGCTGGGGCCCTAAAGAGTTTATGATAACATGGCAGGACCTGTGAGCAGCATTCAGGGTCAGAAGGGGCCACCACCTGGAGCCCCAGAGCCAGGGTGGGTGGGGAGACTCCATGGCTGACAGGCCAGAGACCCGTGCCCTCCTCTCTTTGGTGCTCAGTTTCACATAAAGGAGTCTGGCAGAGGGGTGGCTCCCAAGAGCTTGCCGACGGACTGACTGGCCAGGGTCTCTGACAAGTATCCTTGGTCTGAAGCATCCCTTTCAGGTAAAGATCTGACTACTCTGTGCTGGGTGACCAGGGTGCCAGGCTCTGGGTCCCACCACCTGGCCTCCTGCCCTTCAAGAGCAGGGGCTGGTGTCTGCCGTCTTCGTCCTAGGCCTCTCTTAGCCCTCACAGAACATTCCAAACTCAGCGAATCTGAATTGTGTGTGGCTTCCATTTTCCTCGAGATAACCAGGTGAAATGGGTTTTTCCTCAACAACTGTGATCGGGGCAGATATACAATTCCATTTCACATCTGAATCCCTAAACTGCCAAAACCTATGTGTGAGTAATTATAAAATAAAGTTTTGATTTCTCCCCTGGATTTTTTTTTTTTTTTTTTTTTTTTTTTTACTATCAGATATGTAAAATATACTGTTGTAAATTCATGGTCCTTTTTTAGAAGGACTGACTGTCCTTCATTGAGATTATGCCTTTTCCATTTTATAGCATTAAAAAGTCTTTTATAAAGATGAAATGGTGGTGCACAGCCAGTGTGGCTCAGTAGTTGAGCGTCACCCCATGAACCAGGAGGTCACGGTTTGATTCCCCATCAGGGCACATACCCGAGTTGAGGGCTCGATCTGCAATAGGGGGTTTGCAGGAGGCAGCTAATCGATAATTCTTTCTCATCATCTCCCTCTCCCTCTCATTCCTCTCTGAAATCAATAAAAAATATTTGAAAGAAAAAGAAAGATGAAATGGTGCTGTACATGGTAGTTCTCGGAGTAAACTTCTTACGAAGTGTAGCACACACACAGAATAGTCAAGCTGACACGTGTCCAGCTTGATGCGTTTCAAAGGAGTGAATACACTGTGTAACCACCACCCAGGACCTCGTGATGGTCGTTTTTTTAATGTTCTTTCCTAAGCAAAATGAAAAGTTGGCAACTTTTTGTCTGTCGGCCCCTCTTTATTTAAAATTCACCCTGTAAAACCTAACGAGTGCGACCTTCAGACCACATGACCTAATGCCCCATGGAAGTGTGAGCACGCTGTGGTTCCGCAGAGCCCTTGGAACCGGTGTCTTTGATGACACACCAACCAGAAGGAAGCAGGCCTGTCCACCTGCCTAATCCCACAGGATTGGGAGAATCTGGCCAAATGTCCTTCCAGATGCTGGGTTCAGCCCAGCACCACTGGCCACTGGGAGCCAGGGCCAAGGGAACGTGAAGAGGAGTGAATTTGGGAAAGACATGGGGGGAGGGGTATGGATCATTTCTCGCACCCAGCCCCCTCTCCAGCTGCTTTTCATTAGCCATTACTCCTCCCTCCACCCACCCACCCTCCTGGTCACCTAAGAATCCTTGGGTGCTCCTTTGTGTACCATCATCAAAACCCCTCCACCCCCCCCAACTCATGCCTCCCAGACCAGGGGATCATTCTCTACTTTTCTTCTCTTTATTGATAGACTAGAGGCCCGATGCACGAAGATTCGTGCAAGAATAGGCCTTCCTTCCCCTGGCTGCTGGCACCGCCTTCACTCTGCCTTCCCCTCAGCCGCCTTTCTGCCTTCGCTCTGGCCCGGAGCCGCCTTCTGCCTCTCGCCTTGTTGCATCAATTTGCATATTCCCTCCTTATTGGCTGTGGGTGCCGCCATCTTTGTCGCAGAGTTATGGTCAATTTGCATATTCTGTCTTTATTAGATAGGATGAGGAAATCCTGGCACCTTTCTGAAGGGTTAAGAAATTTGTTCAAAATCACTCAGTAGGCTGGGAGCCCAGGGGCCACATCCACTCCACCAAGGCAATGCACATTTATCAAGGACTTGCTTTCTACCAAAAACATAGGTAAGGGTGATTCTAAGGAGGAAGGTCCTTTCTGTTCATGTGCCCAGCCCTCGCTAGGTAATGACAATTAATACATTCAGCAAATATGGATTGAGCAGGTTTTCTGTGCCACTTGGTTAAAGTCGCTGTCCTTGGGGAGCTCACAGCCTGGTGGGAGAGATGAGGTTAGAGGTCTGCAGTTGAAGTTAGACAGTGATCACAGTCATGAAGAGTGGGATAGAGGGGAGGGGGAAGGAAGCATCACATGAGGTTGCAAAAACCCCGGGAGCTTCTGGAAGGCTTGGCATTTGAATTTGCCCTCAAAAGATGAATTGCATCCCATTTATTCAACTTAGCTCCCCAGACTCCCTCAGAATGTTCCTCTCCTGCTAGCATTTTAGAGTTGGTCAGAGTTAGGCTAAACCTTTTGCTAAAAATGACTGCCCTCCTGCCACCATGGCCTTGGCTGAGAGGCTCGTGGTTACTTAATTTTTAAAAAACATCCCACAACTTTAGTTGTACATGCACAGTTTTAAAAGTCTACGAGGCTTGTAATGGAAAGCAGCAGACCCCACCCCTCAACACACACACACACACACACACACACACACACACACACACAAACTGTTGGCAGTGAAACAGCACCAGGTGTTAGACCCGTGGAGTCAGACTGGACCTTGGCTCAGCAACCTCGGCACTTGAGTTCTGGCTAAGAAAGAATTCAGAGCCAAGACTCAAACTACAAGAGAAAGTTTATTTAGAAAGTCACATTGGTAGAAGTGAGCTGTAAAAGAAATGGGCTCAGAAAACAAGTTGCCGAGGCCAAGGAAGGCCCTTGGAGCTTGGGAGCCTGGGGGAAGTGGGCGGGGAAAGACAGAACTCAGGTCTGTCTCCACCACCCAGCCCCTCTGGCATCACCTCTTACTCTGAGGAGGAGCACACAGTCTGGTGAGTACAATCGTCCGTGTGATGCCCAGTCAGCCCCAGGCACAGGAGAGGAGCACCAAATAGGGCTACGGGAGCGGAGTGGTGCACAGTCCGGAGGAAGGAGGGCTTCGTCCCAAGTGACTGATCAGGGCAGGCTTGACAGAGGAGGTGGCACCTGAGCTCAGCGCCACTTCAGGCCGGCTCCTCTCCTTGCCCAGAGGATTGGCAGTGACCGCAGATAATGATGGTGGTTTAGCTTGCAAAAGACTGTTACACAGATCTCTTTGACATTACAGAACGCTGCGGGCTGAATGTTATCTCCATTTTAGGCAAGATAAAATCAAGGCACAGAGAGGTTAGTCACCAGTTCCTGGTTACCCAGCAGTCAATGTTGGTTTCGGCATTCAAATCCACCCCTGCACGTCCAGGCTCTCTGCTCCCCACCCCACCCCCACCTCTGCCCTCTTGCTTTATCCTGGCCATCAGGTGAGGACTCTTCCTACTCCAAAACACTCTTCACCAACGTGTCACACTGTGTGGTGGATGGCTGCCTGTTGGTGTTGTTTTCTAATTTTTATTTTTAAATAATTTTTTATTTTTCAATTACAGGTGAAGTACAATATTTTCGTTACATAGTGACTAGACATCTATAAAACGTACAACATAGTGATTAGACATCTGTACAAAGTGATCACCCTAAGTCTAGTACCCATCTGACACCATACGGTTATTACAATATTTCCTATGCTGTACTTGACAATCCCATGGCTATTTTGTAATTCCCAATTTGTACTTAATTCCTTCTCCTTTCTGCTTGCTTGTTTATAAAAGACCCTAGACCTACCTGGTTACTGGGAACCGGCGCTTTGCAATCTGCATTTTAACTGTTCCCGCGACTCCTGTGCTCACCTAAGAGGGAGCTGCCCTCGGTCGACAGTGACGCCAAATGGCGCAGTGGGCAGAGCGGGGACCTTGGAGTCACACCGCCCTTCTTGGCTCAGTCCGGGGACAGCCTCAGTTTTCTGCCTCAGAAGCGCGCGAGGGTCTGAGGGCAGAAATGCCCGGGTGCACCTGCCTCCGCCCCAGGCCCCGCCCCGCCCCGCCCCGCCGGGAGGGGAAGGAAACCGCAGAGGCTCTCCGCTTCCAGGCTGCGGTTGCCTCCTAATCAGCCGCGGACGCGCCCTGAGGTTGGAGGCTCGGGGCCCCTTTCCGCACGCGCCGGTCCCCCGCCGGGGACCGCAGGGGACCGGAGGGCAAGCTGCGGCCTGGCCCTCGCCTCCCCTGGCAGCCCATAAATACTCCCTGGGCCCGCAGGGGCCGGAGACGGACTTCCCAGCGAGCCTCCGGCCTTGACCCACCTTCTCCTGCGCGGAACCGCGCACGCGGAAGCCTGGACGCCAGTCTGCGCCCCTGCCCTGCGCAGGCGGCTGACCCGGGAGCCAGGGCTCCCCACTCGGCAGAGGGGTCTGGAAAGGCTTCTTGGAGATATTTAAGCTAAGCTCTGAAAGATGAAAGAATTCCGAGGACAAAGGGAACAGACTATGCAAAGGCCAAGAAGGTGGCATTTGGGGAAATTACCAGTATTGTGTCACCTAAGTATTGAGTTCAAGGTGAAGTGTCACAAGACTGGGCTGGAGAGAGTAGCAAAGGCCAATCCAAGCAGGGCCTTGTAAGGGGCAGGCGCTGTAGGTTCTAAGCACAGGCCTGCTTCGGCCAGATTACTTGCTTTTAAGAAAGAGAACTCTGGCTTGGAGCCCGACTTGCACTAGAGGGGTTGCGGGGACTTGGGTGAGAAGTCTGCAGAGTTCATGGCGCCTGGGCCAAGGTAGCTGCAGTGGTGATGGAGAAAAGAGGATGGACTGGAGAATTTCTGAGTGAAATGGGCAGAGCTCCATGGTAGTCAGGAAGCGGGTGATGGGTGGATTGTCCCACCTTTCCCAAGTAGGAAGCAAGAGGGATGATAATCTCTGCCTTGAAGGATTCTTTAAAAAACAAACAAACAAAAAAACTCAGTTCTTTTTATTTATTTTATCTTTTTCCATCACAATTTATCTCCTCCCCTTTTTATTTTGTCTTTCTTTATTTTTAAAGTGTATTTTTATTGATTTCAGACATGAGAGGGAGAGAGAGATAGAAACATCAATGATGAATCATTGACTGGCTGCCTCCTGCACAACTGGGGATCCGGCCCACAACCCAGGCATGTGCCCTCACCGGGAATCGAACCGTGACCTCCTGGTTCGTAGGTTGACGCTCAGCCACTGAGCTATGCCGGCAGGACTTTCTTTATTTTACTTTTTAAGGATTCTATATGCCTGGCATATGATGTGAGCTCAGTGAGTGAGCTTTTTCCCGCTCCAGTTGGCCAGCCTGGAAATCAAACAAGGGCCTCTAGGACGTCTCCTGAAACAACTTCTCTGGGGCTTCTGGGTAGAAGTGGGGAAACAAGGGTTTTAAGGCCAGAGATTGGAAGGCATGGGCCTGCTGTGGACGTCCTATGTGACTTCAGGAAAGTCAGGACCTCTTTGTCCACCTTGGACAACAGGGAGTGGGCAGAATGGCCCTCGAGTCTCCATTGCTGCCCCTTGGTCATCCAGTTTCCAGTGGCATTCCATAGCTCCCAGAAAGCCCTGTGGGAGAGCAGTGCCCATACCCAGGCTACCATGACCTCCCTCTAGCCTGAGTCTGGCTTCCCCCTAGGGCCACCCCAATGGACAGCAAGAGTATCGCCTCCCGGGGACCCTTTCCCCCCTCCCCACGTGGGAGTCTATGCTGTGAGATTCTTTCCCTCTCCCCACTCGCGAGTCTGTACTTGTTCTTCAATAAATTTCCACCTTTGCTATACCAAAAAAAAAAAAAAAAAAGAATATTGCCTCCCTACAGGCCTCCAGAGACCAGACCTGGGGCCCGTTTTCCAGTGAGGCTTGGAGTCCAGTGGGGATTGGGCCTTAGGAGGCAGAGACACCTAGAAGTTAAGTCCAGAGAAGCAGATCTAAGACAAACGGGCCTGGCTTGGGCAGCTGCAGCAGCTATCAAGAAATGGGAGGCAGGCGTCTCAGGAACAGCAGCATGAAACAGGTGAGCGGAGCCATGGGGTCTGGGCAGGTCCCAGCCGAACGCGGTGTATCGCACCCTCCTCTTGGCCCAGATGAAAATCACGTGAGCCACCCGGGGTCATGCAGCAGGCTCCTGGAAGGGAGTTTGGGCTGACAGGAAGCACCAGAGCCAAGTGGTCAAGGCTCCTGCGTTCATCACAGGTGAACTGAGTCCAGGTAATGAGGTAAGGCATGAGAAAGCATCTAATCCAGTGGCACATAGTAGGTGCTGAATACAGGCTAGTTAACACCAGACCCTGTGCTGGGAAGCACTGGGCCACACACAGTCTCTTTCTTCAAGGAGCTCAGAACCTGGGAAGAACAAGAGATGGACACACAAACATTCCTGGCCTCTGCAGGGAGAAAGGACCGCCCCAGGAATTCTGGGAACCCCAAAGAAGATGGACTTAAACCCCTTTTGTGGGATAGGCTCCGTGCATGGTGTGAACTTGTGGAGGAATGTCTATCATCAGAAGGCTTCATAGAGGAGGTGACATTTGCACTGGTCTTTGATGGCTATGCAGGAGTTTTCTAAGCCAAGAAGGCAGGGTTAAAGAAGGGTATTTCAAGCAGAGGCAAGAGCATGTGCAAAGCATGAGGGTGGGGAAAACAGGGAGGGTCGAGGAGGTTGGTGAGGATTTTGCTGTATAGGAAATGAGGCTGCAGTAATTGGCAGGGGCCAGACTGGGAAGGGCCTTGAATGCCAGGCTAAGGAGTATGCATAGAACCCCAGTGCAATGGGGAGCCATGAAAAGTTTCTGAGCAACAGAACGATGTGATCCGATCCCATTAGAGAAGGGGACGTTCTGTGTTCAGTGAGCCACCTGAAGGGGCATGGGGGAGGGGGAAACCAGAGCAGAGGCTCCGGTAGGAGTCCCTTGCTCTGGATGCTTCGATCCACTGGGATTTACTTCGGTCAGAGCCAGACTCCTGGGACTGGTGGCTTCTTCCCAGGTGGACAGTAGGTGGCGCTGCAGCTCTGTGCATGCAGCCTCATGGGCGGGGCTACCTGACCCTTACCTAGGTGAGTAAGACCCCAAGTCCTGCCGGGCCTTGGTGCTTGAGCCCTAATTCTGATGATAAGGCTCCAAGTAGGGCTGGGGTGGGGTATGGGTGGGGTGGGCCTTGTTCTCCCTCCTCCGGAAGCCTGGAAGGCCACTTGCTGGGCTTGACTGAGCCCCAGGATGTGTGAGCAGGGAGTGCCTGCCGGGCCCTTCTGGCCCTTTTCCCTTTCCGGGGAAACTGGGCCTAGAGAGGGAGGGGCTCGCTGAGTCACTCAGTGGGTCAGTAACTCAGGCAGTGCCAGAGTGCCAGAGGTAGGAGGCTCTCCTGACCCTTCCTCCCCCAAGTGGCTCCCCAGCTCCCTTCCTCCTTGCCAACCCCAGGGCGCTTTCCCCACTCGGTCCTCAACCATCTGCCTGGCCTGTCCCATTGTCCCAGGCTCCTCACAGGTTCCTGCCCTGTGGGTCTCTCTCATGCCTGCCTGTGCTTCTCCCTCCCCCTCCCAGCCCCCCGCCCAGCCCAAGGATCCTTCTCACACACAGATCTGACCACCCTCTCCCCTGCTGGCGCCCTTCCCTGCCCATCCCTCCTGCTGCTCCGTAGCCTGGCAGTCGGGGCCCTAGAAATAAGACCACGCTCCCTCTCTCCAGCCTCAGTCACGCAGATCTGCTCTGGGCCCCTCATGCCTTTGCCCTTGCTGACCCTCCCTTCCCAGCCCTACTGTCAAACTCCTCTTCATCCCCTATGACTCCGTGGGGCCTCTGAGAGCTGGGGGTTCAGGGGCCCCTCCTGGGCCCCATAGCTTGACTGCACGGTGCTCTTGAGTACCCCTGTGCCTGTCTCTCTGCCGGGTGACCTGGAGAGCCTCTAGCTGGGGACCCTAGCACAGTGCTTGGGCCCAGTGGGAGCTCAGTACAGCCTTATTGGGTGAGTGACCGAGAAGAGATACACTCTGGAAAGAACACTACCGGATCGTTGCACACCGCCTCTTGATCCTCACCACAGCCTGGACAGGTCAGAGACTGCAGCTGTCACCGTGTTTTGCAGCAGAGGAGACAGATGTACAGAAGGTCACACGGCCAGTGAGTGAGTGAGGGGGGACCTAGCTCACCAGGCCTCAGGCCACAGCTGAGGGGCGCTGCAGGGGGGCGGGAGCCACATGTACCCGAGGGTCTAGTAAGGCCAGTGGGGGGCTGTCAGGGGGCTCCCTTCCTATCTTGGAACACGGGGAGCCCCCAGCTGTTTTGAGCCAGGCAGGGGCCTCAGGCCTGAGGACCAGGGTGCTCATTTGGTGACGGTGAGGCAGAGACCAGCAGCTGGAGGCCAGGGAAGAGGCTGACCTGGGGATCCGGGGAGAGGCAAAGCCCAGCTGGGTGGGTGGCTTCTGGTATGGGATTAGGCTGGGCCAGAATACCAAAGACTTTCTAAGGAACCCTGTAGTCAGCAGGCGGATGCCGGGAAGCCAGGGGTAAGGCTGCCCACATGAGAGAGGCGGGCAGGAGGGCAGGACGTGGTAATGAGCTGCAAATATTTGCTGCACAGAAACCCGGGGCTGGGGATGGGCAGAAGGAGGGGCCCACAGAGTGTCTCAGGCTTCTGGGTCACAGAATCAATGATGGGAGTGTCTTCAACTCTCTGTGCAACCTTGGCCCAGGCTAGGCACCGGTAAGGAAAATTCCAGCCCCGAACTACACGGAAATCTGAGATAGAAGGGCCCTCAGTGCCCAAGCCTGGTCCCTTCGTGATCTGAAGGAGAAACTGAGGCCCAGAGAGGGACTGTACCTGCCCAGGTCCACAAGCCAGGCCCAGAGCCCAGGTCTCCTGATTCCCAATCTGATCTGGGGATGACTCAAAGCACATTCCCTCCTGTTCCTCCAAGAGTTGTGCTCGGATTCTTTGGAGAAACACTTTGGGGGTCATTTGGTGTAGCTGCTGTGGCTGGGCTACCCCCCACCCTCCTTAATCCCCACCCCCTAGGAGGGAGTGTTCACAATGCCTTCCTGGTCTAAATCCAGTCCTCACAGTGCTGGGGAACTTCCTGGAGTCTACCTCGCTCTCTCCCGCTGTAGCTATCCTGCTTGGTGTGTGTGTGTGTGTGTGTGTGTGTGTGTGTGTGTGTGTGTGTGTGTGTGTTTGGGGCAGGGCATTGTGAGGAGCTGCTGGTCAGAGAGGGGGTGCTGCCTGGTGGAGATGCTCGCTCAGCCTGACGCCTGCCCACCCACCAGCATCTCTGCAGTGGGTGAGGTCATCCTCTCCCTGGGAGGCTTCTTCCCAGCGGCTCCCATGGTCCTAGTCAGGTCTTAGGTAGCTCTTCCTCTGGGTCCACAGTCTCAGGGTCTCAGAGTGGGCGCCTCTTCCAGCCACCCAGCTCTGCATGGCGGGACCTCTGGTTGCTGCTCCCCTGCTGAGGGCTGGCGGGGGTGGGGGGTAGAGGGGAGTCCCTGGTGGTTTCCTGATGGGAGAAGTCAGATCAGCCCCTGGGATGTTACTACTAGCTTGCCTCAGGGGACAAGCGGGGAAAAGCATCATTCCACCCCAAGTGGGGAAATCAGGCGAGTCTTAACGTGCCCCCCACCCCCACCCCCCAAGCCTCTGCTCCAGGCTCTGCCTCATCCCTGAAACATCCTCATCCTTCCCAGGAAGGGCACACGGAGGGTGCACCCCGCTGATCAGGACAAAGATTTACTGCGCTTTTCCTGATGTCTCTTGTGTCAGTCCTCAGAGCCACTCTGAGCCGCGTTGGTATCTCCATCCCTGAGACTAGCTGAGACCCCCAAATTGCCAAGCCACTCAAGTGGGGGAACCGGGAGTGGAATGCAAGTCTTTCTGATCCCAGATCCTCTCATTTTCCCAGGCTGTCACCATGCATGGATAGGGAAAGGCCATTCAATGTGTTTCCTTAAAATGATTGTAACTAGTGAGAATAACTGTATATTTCTGCCAGCATGTAGTAGGGACTCAATACATATTTGTTGAGTGAATGAGTGAATGAGCTAGTTCTCAGGGGCGGGGGGTGGGGGGCGGGGGGCTGGATGAGAGAACCTGCTCTTACTGGCATTCCACCCCAGTGAGAGAGGAGGTGCCCCTAGGGGTCTGAGGGCAGAGTCACCCTTGTTCCTTGCAACTAGCTGGGGTGTCATTTCCTTCCCCTCTCCCCCACCATTGAGAGGCAGGCAATGCAAGTCTGATGTGGGGAGACAGCCAGGGTTTGGGTGGGAGCCTAATTAACAGTGGGTGTCCCTTCTGTGGACTCTGGGTCTTGCCCTTCCTGGTGGCTTTCAATCCTCTGTGCTCCCTACTCAGCTGGGGATACACCCCTGGGAGCCCCTCTTCTATGGGCTCCAGGAAGGCCTTCCACCTGCGCCTGGACCGGGCCTGACTGTGGGCTCCTCCAGGCTTGTGACTTGTCACGCAAGTTCCATGCTGTCATTGACTAGTTATGTGATGCTTCTCCCTCAGACCATGAGTTCCCCGAGGGCAGGGCTTGTCTGGTTCCTCTCTGAGTCTGCTGCTCCCATGACACAGCCAAGAAGGAAGGTTGTTGAACAAGTGAATGAATGAATGAACAAATGAATGGAAGAAACAGGCAGCACCAATACCCGCAGTTGGCAGGCCTTGGGCCTGTTCTGCCCTCAGCTAGCTGGGTGACTTTGGGCAAAGCCCCGTTCCACTCTGGTTTCAAATATCCATCTGTCCACCGGTAATGGGACCCTCCAGCTGCCCCCCAGAAACCAGGAGTGTGGGCGGGGCGGAGGGCACAGGTAGGTGCTCAGTATGAAGCTGCCCCCTGGCCCTGCCCGCTCAGCCCTAAGTCCCACCAAGGGAGGGTGCGGGGAGGGCCCATCCAGTTGCTTTAGCCCCACGCAGCTTCACATCACGTCATCTCAGCGATGCTCCTTCCCAGCTCTGATCTCTCTGCCCCGAGGAAGGCTGCTTGGCCAGCAGTCCCGCTGACATCAGCCTGGCTTGCTGGGGGCAGGTCCTGCAATCCACCCTCACGGTCAGACAGCATCTGCAATGCTCTGCAGGTTGGCAAGCCCGCGCCACTCCCTGCCATCTCCCCGCACCCCAGCGGGCTGGGCCCTCCATCTTCATTTGGTCACCAAGGGAAGTGGGACCCACAGAGGGAGGGGCCGGCTGGTCCCGAGCACTCAGTGGCCAGTGGCTCAACTGCAAATCTGAAATCAGGCCTTCAACTCTAAGCTGGCTTATTGCCATCCCCAGTGCTGCCTGAAGGTATGAACTTGGGCAAGTGGGCCATTTCCTCTGGGCGTCATTTCTTTATCTGTTTCAAGAAGCTAACTGCTGCCCAGGGTTCCTGTCTGTGTAGAGGGCCCCTGGCTGTTCCACGTCTCTCCCTTCCTTCACTCTCACTCCTTCAGCCGCAGGGTGGTGGCTACAGTAACATCCTGTGTTACTTTTCAGGCCTGGGCTGGGCTGTGGGCATCAAGAGGGGGTTCAGTCCCCATCCTCAGGGGGCCTAAGTTTCTCCAGGGGAAAACACACCTGTCAGTCCATCCATTCATCTATCCATCCATCTACCCATCATTCCATCCATCCATCCATGCATCCGTGCATCTCTCCATCCAGTGAATGTTTACCCAGCAGGGTCACTGTCCTGGGCCTATGCTATGCTGGGTTCGCAGAGCAGTCCCCCACACGGGGTCTCCACGCTGCCCACACATCTCTGTTCCAACCTGGACATTCCTTCCCAGGTCCAGATTCTTATATCTCACAGGTGCCTGACTTCACCCCTGGGGTGTCTCCTCGAACTAGAACACTTGAGCACTACCACCCCTCCCCCAACCTCTTTCTTTTCCAGTTCCCCCCCAGGTCAGTAAATGACCCCTCAAATCTCAACATCGTTCTGGACTCCTCTCTCCCTCTCACTCACCTCTGACACTCAAATAAGAAAGCAGCAAACTCTGAGGATACAGCCTCCAAATAAGCTCCTGCTGTCCCGTTTCCTCCGTCTCCATCGTCACTCGTCTTACCTGGAGCATGACTGCTGCCCAGTTGGTCTCTCTCTCCTTCCTCCACATGGTAGCAGGTGTCTTTCCAAAGCAAACCTGGCGCGTGCGCTCTCTCTCTCTCTCTCTCTCTCTCTCTCTCTCTCTCTCTCTTTCTCTCTCCTTAAAACTCTTCCAGGCTCCACTGCCCACAGGCTAAAGCTGTGTTCTGTGGGTCAGTGTCTGGCCATGCCCACCTTTCAGGCCTCATCCTGTGCCCTCCTGCCCTTTACACGTCGTCTTCTTTCAGCTCCTCACACTCCTGCCTCAGAGCCTTTGCCTGTGTTGTCTTTGCCTGGAAGGATGCGTCTTTCTGCCCCTCTACCCCCACCTCCTGGCAGTCCCTGCTGGCCGGTGTCCTCCTCCCCGAGCCCTCAGTGTAAACAGCTTCCCTGGAGCTGTCCTAGCTGACCTTCTGCATCTAGTTCCGTTCCCCTGTGTGCTCTCTGAAGTACAAGAATAAACATGGGCCTTGGGGTCTAATGAAGGAGCCTTACATTAAACAAAGAAACACCCAGTGGAGGCTCCTGGAGGAGCTGGTCCCTCTGAGGTGGCCTCAACTGGCGCGGAGAGGGGAGTTGCAGAAGCTGCCTATGGGGGAGGGGACTCCAGGCCTCCTGCTGGTGTTTCACAGCCTCAGAACTATCCCCACTGCCCACTGGTGGCATCTCTGGGCCCCCGTGCCCTGCAGAAGCACACCTGGCTTCTGGGCGAGAGCCAGCAGGTGATGTAGGAAGATGTTTTAGGGGAAAGGCAGGTGGGCAGTGAGCCAGAGCTGGGCCTGCCATTCCCAGGATCATGGGTTAGATAGGCGACACAAAAAGACAAAACAAAGCACCCGACTCCTCGCCGCCTGGAAACAGCCACCAAGTGCTTCGCCTGTGCTCCCGGGTACTGCCTCTCCTCACGACGCTGCGATCAGCCCCTTTTAAAGATGAAGAGACTGAGGCTTGGAGGGCCCCGGTGACTCGCACAGTGGTATGCAGCTAGTAAAGGGTGGAACCAAGATGGGAGGAAGAGAATTGGAAAAAGAGGGTCGGAGCGGGAGCCAGGAGAGAGTCCCCGCCTGGACCCGGTGCAACTTTTCCAGAGCCCTGGCAGCCCTCGGGGAGGGGGGAGAGGAAGCCCACCAGCCCAGGCCCGGCCCAGGCATCTGGGGCCCACACTTGGAGGTGGGCAGGTCAGTGCTGCCTCAGCCACGGAGCCCCAGGTGAATCTTGTCTGAACCTTTCAGCCTGGCTGCTGCTGAGCCCTGGGGGAGGAGCATAAGGGTCAATAGAGCCACTGCCCCCAATCTCCCAGCATGGCCACTGGCTACGGAGCAGGGGAAGCTCTGCCTTGGAGAAGAAGGCCGGGGCCTGATTTCCCACCACCTGCCCCAAGTGCAGAGTCTCCTTCTAGGGCTTATTATCAAGAGGCCTCTTCTTACCAGGGGTTGGCACTTGTCAGGAGCCACTTGAGTGTTGTCCTGGCTCGGTGGCTCCGGGGCTGAGTTCAGATGCTGTTTTATCTCGTGTGCTCCTAGTGTGTATCTGGCTCCTGTGGGGCCTTGTAAATTGGTGGTCGCATCCAATCTGCACAGTGGCCCAGAGCAAGAGAGATCACTCCCATTGCTCTGATGGGATGATTGAGGTCCAGAGAGGCGAAGGGACTCACCCGGATCTGCTAACGCCCAGCCCAGGATTCTCTGGATTTTTCTTGTTCCTTCCCCCAAAGATAACATCCATCTCTCACGTCCTCTGAAGGAGGGGGGCAAATATCGGTGGGTGGGAGCCTTTGGTTTGGCTTTCGTGCTCGCTGGGGAGAGATGTTGGTTGGACCTGCTAGCCCTCACTTTCCCCATTATTAAGTGGGCATTAACACTAGGAATAGTGCTAATAAATACAGTCTGCCTTTCAGGATGCCCCGTGGCTCGTGTGTTGTTAGCACAGGCCCGGAGCCTGGAGCACAGGAGGGGCCCTGGTTGGTGTTGCAGGGTGGGGAAGGGAAGGGGCTGGCAGACCACTCATCCTCAGCCTCCCCACCTCCTCTCGGGCCTGCGCCCCTGGCAGCCTCCTGACGAGGCCCTCAGCAGCGTGTGGCCCCGCGGTGGGTGTGTGGTGTGCACACTTGCGTTCATGCATGCCTGTGCGGCTTCTGCCCTTAGACCAGGCCCCCAAGGGCCCCCAAGGCCATGTCTCCCCTTCAGATCCGGGCTCACCCCAGCAGGTTCAGTTCATGGTGCCTGATTGCTTAATGAGCTTGGCATCAGGGGATGAATAATTGCACCATAAATTATGTAAATCTAATCATAACAACACCATGCTGGCAACCTGCATTCTCTCAGCTCTCAGGTGCCCTGATCCTGGGACAAAGCTCTCGTGGGAACCGCACCACCCAGCTCCCTCGCACTTTTCTGAAATTATAACTGCAATGTGTACCTTGGCCTCGGCAATTACAAATGCACAAGTGGCTCCCTGCCCCCATCCCGTCTGAGTCTCACAGTAATAAGGCGGGAACACGTATGGAGGGAGTGCTTGCAGTATGCCAGGCATTGTGCCAATCATTTTACACGTGTTCCCTCATTCGGTCCTCCCAATAACCCTGGGAGATCATCATTATTGGGCTCTTTGTTTCACGGATGAGGAAATCGAGTCTCGGGTTTAATAACTTGCCTTCGGTAACACAGCTACTACAGTGAGAAGTCAGGAAACTATGCAGGAAGGGAAACTGAGGCACAGAATGGTTAAAAAAAAAAGACGTGCTCAGCATCTCATAGTAATTTGGGCTTCACTCAGGTCTCCCGGGACTCCTCAGCTATCTTTTGGGTCTGTGAGGGTCCGAGTGTCACCCCAATGTGTGACTGTGTGGCTGAGTGTGTACTGGGATGTGGACGGGGGCCTCATTCTGGGAAAATCAGGGGAAGCAGCCAAGGCAAAGAGCTATTTTAAGGCCTCCCCTGCCCGCCCTGCTCCCCACACACCCCTCAAGCCGAGCCAGGCTGCAGTGGCCCGGGGCCTGGGCCAACCATGGAGGGTTTTGTTCCGAGAGCAGAGGGAAGTCTTGGCTCCAGAACATTCACACCCAATGAATTACTTCAACGCTAGATTAGACTTGCAGGCTCGGAGCAAAGTGATAATAGGGCCCAATTAAATTAATTTATATGGACTCTATGATCCGGCTCCTCCCTTGGTGGTGGGGCAGGCCTGACCCACTGCAACTTGGCCCCCAGGCCCAGCCCACGCGGGAGTTTTGGATAGCGGTTGGGAGATGGTGTGGGGGCCGCTCTGGGGGAGAGGCCAGGATTGCTGTTTTGTTTTTGTTTTCAGTCTGATGCGTAGATTGGAGAAAATGACCCTAATTAAACAAAGACTTCAGGAAGCTAATTCCTGGTTAGAGAAGGTGAGGACTGGCAGGTCTGGCTAAGGGCAGACTCCCAAGGTCCTAGGGAGGGACCTTGAAGAGGTCATTCGGGGAGGCCTCAGCCCGTGTCCAGACCTCTGTCCCTCCCTATACCAGGCAAGGGGACACGTAGCTCTCTGTGGTCAGTGTGTGGGTAAAAGAGGAGGCTGGGCACCTGGGCTACAGGCTGAGCGCTGCCAGCAACTTGCTGGGTGAAGGATGTACTTGACCCCTTCCTTCCGGATTTAGGATGAAACCCACCTCTTTCATAGGCGCAGCAAGCCTCAGGACCAGCCCTGCCTGCCTTCTGCCTCATCTCCTGGCCCTCTTCCTTCCTCCCCCCTACACTCCAGATGCGCTGAATCCATCTGTAGCTGCCTGGCTTGTGTGCTTTGCCAACCCCTCGCCCACCCCACCCTTTTCCCGGCCTTTGCCTTCGCTATGCCCCTGCCCAGGAGTCCTTCCCCCAACTTACCCTAGACTCTAGTGGTCGGCAAACTCATCAGTCAACAGAGCCAAATATCAACAGGACAACAATTGAAATTTCTTTTGAGAGCCAAATTTTTTAAACTTAAACTTCTTCTAACGCCACTTCTTCAAAATAGGCTCGCCCAGGCCGTGGTATTTTGTGGGAGAGCCACACTCAAGGGACCAAAGAGCCGCATGTGGCTCGCGAGCCGCAGTTTGCCGACCACGGCCCTAGAGCCCGCCAACCTTTCTCTATCCCTGCACTTAACATTCTGAACGTGGGGATCCGTCTCAGGGTCTCTCTTGCCAGGAAATGGTCTCCTGAGGGCAGAGGCAGGTCTGATCACCCTCGTGGTCCCAGGGCCACGTGAGCACCGGGGGAGGTTCGCTAATCATGAGTGTCGCCTGCAGCGCTCACGCTGTGCCTCTGCCATGGTCTCTGGCCCAGGGCCAGGGTGCTGGCTCAGCTGCGGGGGTTGCACTGGACGAAGAGCGTGGTGCCTCATTCGTGCGGCTCGGCCACTGACCCGAGACAGTTACTTCCTTTCCCTCAGCTTCGGCTTCCCATTCTGCAAAAAGCGGGGCTTGCTGTCCCGCATCTGGAGCTCGGGTTCCAGCGGTTTCCGGTGTAAGTCTTGCCGCACCCAGTGGAGGCCAGGGCTGAGGCCCTGCAGCTGGGTGACAGAGATGGGCTCTCGGAGCTGAGTGCCAGCCTGCAGGCCGCAGGAGGGGTGGCCCAGGAGCTGGGCCTCTCACGCTGTCTCCTGCTGGGTGGGCGGGGCTCATCACATTGGTGTGTATCAGCGGCTCAGTGTGCTTGGCCCCATCTCCACTTCTGCCTGGGACACTTCACTTTGGGGTCCTGGCTGCCATCTACAGGACTGGGGGCATCTGCCAGGCCTGCGTGGCTCTGAGCCCGAGAGCCCGACAAGGTCTGGGGGCAAGGACTCAACCTCCCTTCTCCTCTTACCTGACCCCCTGTTTTTTTAACCCAGATCAAGGAAATGGCCTGGTCAGAGGGGGTGTGGGCAATGAGCCTGCCCTGAGATGCCTCCACATGGGGTCCCTGTGGGCAGACCCTGCTGTCCCCAGCCAGGCCCATCGCTTCCGGCAGCCTGGAAGAACCCCTTGTCTCCCTCAGACTTTCCGACAAGTCGACAAGTCGTTGACTCTGTAGGGCAGTGAGGCCAACCATGGAAAAACCAGCCCTCCCCACCCCACCCCCATCCCCAGGAGGCAGGGCCTTTTTGGGGCTGTAAATTTATTGCGGAAGCTGAGGGCTGGCGCCTGCTGCAGGCAGTCTTTGAACCTCAGCCTCACACTCAGCACCCACCGGGGCCAGCGAGAGGAACAGGCTGGCCTTTGGCGGGAAAATGAAAGGCCATTTTGGGGGGGAGGGGGCAAGAGCCTAAGGAACTGCTCTGACCCCCAGCTCACCCGTCCAGGGCCCCAGAGACAGGCCTTGCTAGCTGAGCTGTAGGGATGCCTGACTTGAGGGGGAGCCCGGGCCAGCTCAGGTGCTCCCCTCCTCTTCATCTTTCTTTGGTTGAGACATCTAATGCGACGGGGACTTAGGGCTCGGAATGCCATCCTCCCAACGCTGCCTCCTTTGGGCCTCAGTGTCCTCTTCTGTAGCAGTAGAGGATTAATGTCACCTTTGAGTTTCATCGGGAGTCTAATGTTCCTTTGCATTCCACATTCTTTTCTGAGCCCTTCCTCTGTGCCCAAGCCAGGGTCAAGAGAGATGCCAGGGGCCTGCTGGTGTGTGTGTGTGTGTGTGTGTGTGTGTGTGTGGTGGGTGGGGGAGGAGAGGGTTGGGGGCAGGGAGTGAAGTCCAGGGAGCCCAGGACCAGCTCGCTCACCCTGGAGCAGAGAAGAGGGGGTGGGAGTTGGGTTGAGGACTGGAATTACTGACATTCATGTATCGATTAGATAAACACGAGGGCCTACTCCGTGTCAGCAAACGCCCTGGATGTTGGGTGTGTGCGTGTGTAAGACAAGAGTGAAAAAGGCATAACCCTGAGAATGGGAGTTTCACATGGATGTGGAGGGAGGGGATTCCAGGCAGAAGGAGCGCTAGGTGGAGGCAGTGGCTCCTGGAAGAGCATCGTGGCTTTGGAGAAGGACACGGAGTTACGTGTGGCTGCAGAAGTGAACAGCCTGGGAACCAGAGAGACACAAGACCTAGCCCCGCGCTGCTCTTACTGACTGTGGGACTTGGTGGAAGTTGTTTGACTTGTCTGAGCCTCAGAAACTGTGGAAAATGGGATATAATTTTTACTTCTCAGGGTTGTGAGAATTAAGTGAAAGAAGGTAGGCGCAGCGCCCAGCCCAGTGTCTGGTAGAGGTCGGCGGATGTAACCAGTGAGGTCACCACAAATAATCAGAACTTTCCATCGGCCAAAATCTTTTGACTGTGGAAGCAGTTGCCGGGAGGGAGTGAGTTCCCTGTCCTAGGAGGTGTCCACGTTGGACTAGGTTTATCAGTCAGGGAAGCTATGGGAGGAGAGTTTGAACCAGCAATCTCTGAGGTCTTCTAGCCCTCAGGTCTGTAATTCCACCAAACGTACATGGCCATTTGTCCCAAGACACCCCTGTAGAGGTTTGAAACTAGCATCCTTGTCCCCTGAGTTTGTTCTTCTCCAGGCTGACCTGGCCCAGAAGCTTCTACATTCTCCACATGGGCCGGGTTCCAGAACTCTCACTTCCCTGGTCACTTCTTCTGGCCACAAAGTTTCACTCTCACACTGGCCACCACTCCCTAGGAATCTAATCAGTATGAAGGAGATTGAGAAAACCACCTCCCTGGATTTGGACACAATGTCTCTATTGATGTGACCAAAGAGACCAGTGATTGTTTGGCAGCCTGCCTTCCATTCAGCCCAGCAGAGAGACCTACCTACTTTGGCTAGATGCTCTCAGATATCTCAAGATTTGTAACACAGAGCATTCCAGAAAAGCAATAAATCCTTATAGGATAAATGAATGAAGTATCTGGCCTTTGTGCTCAGGCCAGCCCTGAGAATGGAAATCCGGAGAATTAGGGGGCACAAAGGGGTCGTCATGGCTGGGGGCTGTGTTACAGTTTTTCTTGGGAGCTCAGAATATTTCCTGTCTCCCCATTCATCATCACTCCACCCTGCTGGTTGCTTTCTGTCTTCACAGCACACCTCTGTGTTGGGGCGGGGGGGAGGCTAATAGACTCATAGAATCACAGGTTGTCAGCACTGAGGGGCCTCTACAGAGGTCCAGTTCAACCTTATCATAATGCAGATGGTGAAACCCAGGCCGGATAAAGAGAGGCCGGCAAGGTTTCCTGGAGTCACCCAGGGAGTCCCTGATGGAAGGCCATGCCAGCAGGGGGTGAGGGCCATGTTGCATGATATCAGTGTGGGTGGCCCCTGACTCTGGGGGGATAGCTTGGTCACCCTGTTTGCAAGGTGCTCAGGTTAACCCCATTCACCACCAACCAAGAGCCCTTCAAAAACTCGAAACGTCTCTGAGTTCAGTGACCCTGGCAGAGTCCCAGACCTTAGGTCTCACTGGGGGACCCTGGCAGGGGACGTAGGAAAGCACCCATCCTGGGGGTGATCACAAGGCTGGCGCAGGGCGAGGGCCTCCAGCTCAGGTTCCAGTTCCGACTGTGCCCCTGTTCTCTGTGACCCTAAGCAGGACCCACCCCGCTCGGGGCCTCCGTTTCCCTCTCTGTGAAATGACAATGCCAAGCTGGACACACAGGCTCTGCGCTCCCCGCCGCCGATCATCTGAAAGCTTTCACAGAGGGAATCTGCACTCACCTCCCGCAGTTCCTGCCGGGGCACACGCCGAGCCCCCTGTCTAACCCCGGGGTCCCAGGCCTGCCCTCCAGGGAGAAATGGCTGTGATTTAAGGGTCCAGATTTCCTGGATCATTCGGGTCATGATTCTTTATATCTGGCCCTCGATTGATTTTTAATGAAAGGGAATCCCTTCCAATCCCTGGTTTTACGTGCATCTCCGGGAGCCCGTGGCGCCCCGCTCGACCGATGCTTGGTGAGCCGCGCTCTGCTCTCCTGCTTCCTCCCTGGAATCCGCAGCCCCCTTGCTTTGAGAAGAGAAGGGTCTAGAATTCCTTATGGACTCTGAGTCTAACTATTCTTTGAGTTAGGTGCGGAGGCCCCCAAATTGCACACCACAGATGCTCAGCACCCCACATGTAAAGCCATCTGAGCAGAACAGAAAAAAGGGGTGGCCCCAAACCAGTTCTGTGTCTGGCACCCACCTCCAGCCCAAGTACGAGCTGCAGCAGGGGCTGGAAGGACAGGGCTGGGGATGCAAGGACCTCCCCCACCCCCCACCTTCATGGCACGTCCTGGAGTTTGGGGGCAGAAGGGTGTGTGTCGGATTCTCCCCTGAAACACTGAGGCCAGAGCGAGAGGACAGGGTGGCAGCGTCAGCGCCGCCAGAGTCCGCAGGCACAGAGACAAGCTGCCTGTGGGCCGAAGTGGACACCGGGGATGGGGTGGGGCAGGTCATTCAGCGAGCACTAGTCCACGGGGTCTGCTGCCCGCCGTGGTCAGGTGGCCCCACAGTGTGTGCCTGGGGTTGAGGGAGAGTGGGAGGCATCAGCTGAAGAGGTGGCACCATGTGGACACATTCTTTCTTTCTTTTTTAAAAAAATATATTTTTATTGATTTCAGAGAGGAAGGGAGAGGGAGAGAGAGATAGAAACATCAATGATGAGAGAGAATCATTGATCAGCCGCCTCCTGCACACCCCCCACTGGGGATTGAGCCCACAACCCAGGAATGTGCCCTGACTGGGAATCAAACCATGACCTCCTGGCTCAACCGCTGAGCCACACAGGTCGGGCAACACATTGTTTCTTAGCAAGGAGAGAGGATCACGGAAAAATCCACAGTGCACCCACAGAGAGAAAGCAGGGTTTTAGACGTTGCCATGGTGAGAAGGCCCCTGTGCCAGATTCTGGCAGCCCCAGGTAAGTCCTACTGTCCATTTTATGCTTAGTCTCCCCGACCCCCCGCTCCATTCCAGAAATGACTCTGAACACGAGAGTGACACAGTAGAGGAAACCACCAGCCCTCTGCCCCTTCCCAGTGGCTGAATCTGGAATGGGCCTGAGCTGCTCTGCTTATTCTCACCGTGGAGATGAGAGATGGGGGAGGAGAACTTTGAATTGGGTGTGAGAGTGACCTACTGAGGTCAGATCAGGTAGAGCCAATACCCCCTGAAAATGAGACTGCCCCTTAACACTGACACAGAGAGGAGAGAATGAGCTCCACCCTAGGTCCCTTTCAGGGCTGCAGAGGGAGAGCCCGCAGGGCAGGTTTGAGAGACAGTGGCGAAAAAATAAAATGCTATTCCACACACGCCGCAGAATCCAGCCTGTTCCACATAGCCATTATACATACGTTGTTTCGTTGAATCTCACAGCCATTTTCAGGGGGTCGATTTCATCGTTCCCAGATTACAGATGAGAAAATGGAGGTTCAGAGAAATCCAATGACTTGCTCATGGGCCATTGATTCAGGGTGTGAATGGATTCCAGTGTCTGGGCAGAACTTTCTCGTCCAGCATTCCTTCTCAGCCTTCAAGCTCAACCCCCAGAGATTCCGATTCAGGAGATCAGGGATGGGGCCAAGGACTCTGCCTTTTCACAAGCACCTGGGAAACTCAGGTACAGATAGGTGGTCCAGAGAACACGTTATGGGACACCCCCACCCCCCATCCCACCTTGATGCCTTTATGGCGAGAAGAACACTGCAGGTGTCTGGGGCAGCTCCAGAATGCCCAGGCCAGAGGATACATTCCCTGTGACCTCCGATCCCCATTCATGCCTCATGACTGGATGCATAGCATGTGCCAAGAATGGTCATTTGCGGCTCTGGAGCCGGACTTCACAAGCTGGAAGCACAGTTGTGCTGACCTTAGTTAGTTGTGTGACCTTTGGGCAAGTTTCTTGCCTCCATTCCTCAGTGTCCTCATGGGCTGCCTAAGGTGGTTGTGAGGGTTAGCTGAGTTGGTATATGTAACTCAGTGATATGTCACATGTAGCATATGGGGAGTGGGCACTCCATAAATGCTGGCTATTCTTATGGTTATTAATATTCATCGCAGTGGTAGCATTGCCTGTGTCAGTGGTCGGCAAACTCATTAGTCAACAGAGCCAAATATCAACAGTACAACGATGGAAATTTCTTTTGAGAGCCAAATTTTTTAAACTTAAACTTCTTCTAACGCCACTTCTTCAAAATAGACTCCCCCAGGCCGTGGTATTTTGTGGAAGAGCCACACTCAAGGGGCCAAAGAGCCGCATGTGGCTCGCGAGCCGCAGTTTTCTGACCAGGGGCCTATGTGAGTGAAACATATCGGACCTTCAGGGCCAGGGGAACTGGAGGGCAGTGACAAGTCTACGTGGGCCAGGTGGGGGAGGGCCTTGAAAATCAGGTTAGAGCGTTTGAGGGGGGTGCTGTGTCGGGTAGAGGATTGGAGCCGAGGTTTCTGTTGGAAGATCCTTGGAATCCAGGAGCAAGAACTGTCAGCTGGACAGAAGTAAGCCCCAGAGAGAAGCGGCCTTGGTGATGACAGGATGTGTCCATCCATTGGACCAGTAGTCCGTGCCAGCTGCCCCAGACACCTGCAATGTTATTCTCGCCATAAAGGCATCAAGGTGGGAGGCTGTGTGTCCCGTAACGTGTTCTCTGGACCGCCGATCGGTACCAGACTCTCCCAGGTGCTTGTGAAAAGGCAGAGTCCTTGGCCCGTTTCCTGATCCCCTGAATCAGCAGGGCAAGGTGGGGCTACAATAATAGCAGCCGTTGGGCTCCTTTATCCTCACACAACCACAGGAGGTATAAGGGGCTGCTCTGATCATTCTCACTGGAGAGGTGAGAGAATTGGGAGCTGGCTTCCTGAACTGCCTTGCTTAAGGTCACAGGGCTCGTGGCAGAAGCAGGATGAAACCTGGGCTCCCCCAACAAGGGAAGCGGAGGGAGGCCTTTCTGGGTCCCGCCCTATCACACCACTCTGAGAAGCACGCCGAGGCCGGCCTGGCTCTGGGGATAAGGCCGCCTTCAGCTCCCCTAGCGTGCAGGCGAACAGGCTTGGAGCCCTTTCTGGGACCTGGCTGGGTTGAGAGCCTTCCCTGAGTCTCCCAGGCCCCAGGGGGCAGCAAGGCAGGCAGGGGGATTTAGTTGGTGGCCTGTTTCCATTGGTTTTGGGAATCTGGCAGCTCCTTTGGTTTGGGGGCTCAGTGGCTCCTTGGTGAGCTCAGGGTTCCTGGGTCAGGGGATCCTGGGCGGTCTCGGGGCTCATAAGCTGTGTGTACTGACTTTATGGGGCTGCCGTGTTCGCAGGGCCCATAAAACACATCTTGAGTCTGAAGCCCTCAGAGTTTCCATGTCTCCCGGCCCAGGGCCAAAGTAAGAGGAGCGAAGAGACTCAGGAAGGGGCCCTTGGTGGGGCAGCTCCCCACCTTGGCATCTACCCCAGGGCCCAGGAGCGGGCATCCATGAAGCCAGGTCCAGGGGTCTTAGCGTCCTCACAGCCCCCGTAGCAGGTGGGGGTCATCCGTGTTTTAAGAATGTTTTTTGGCTGGTTTTGATTTTGTAAAATAGTTTTACATCCTCACTTTACAATAGGTGAAACCAAGACTCAGAGAGGGGAAGGGACTGAAGAATGAGGTGGCCCTGGGGAGGATGAGGACGAGAATGAGCTTGTTCTGGGGCCCACCCTCACCTCCAACTGCAGAGGGAGACTCTTGTACCTAAGAAACGGTGTCCAAAGCCGAGGTGTATTTCCCCTCCACGGTGTATTTCCCCTCTGCGGTGTATTAAAGGAATAATGTAAACGTGGTTTTAGGCTGCAAAGTAGGGCAAATGGGGCAGGCGAGGGCCTGGCCCTCCAAGAAGTCACACTGTGGGCTGGTGGCTGGCTGGCCCAGGCAGTTCAGGCAAGGCGGCGCCTGGTGCAGAGTCCTCCAGCTCTTTTTCATTCATTACACGTCATCTCCCAGATGAATTCTTATGCAGAACACCCAGGAATAGCTCCAGTAAAAGTGCTCTAGTTGAAGAGAAGGGAGGGGGGTCTCAGAACCCCAATGGCTCAGCCTTACCTCAACCCTCTTAGCTGCTCATGGGGCCCCTCTGAGGATCCTGAGGGCTCAGTTAACACCATCAAGCTACACCCCTCTTTGTCCCCCAGATGAAAAGTGAGGGAAGCTAGGGGGACCCAGCTGTGCCTGTCACTGAGACCAAGACAGATTCTTCCTGTGGGTTTGACGACCTCCCCCTTTCTGCTGGCTGGGTCTCTGGCCCGCAGCACTTTCCTCCTCCTGGTGGGAACCAGCTCTGGGCCGGAGCAGCTTTGTGGAAAGAATCCCGGGAGCAGAGACACCAGGTCTGCAGGAGGGAGCCCGGTCTAGAGTCCTGGCCAAGTGCCCTCCAGAACGTGATTTTCCACCCCTGCCTTGCCGGGGAGTTCACTCCTCCCAGGGCACACCTTTGTGTGGGGCTGTTCTGCCTGGCAGAGGGTTCCTGCGGGCACTGGTTCAAACGTTTATTGCTCTGTGCTGCCTTCCTATTGGCCCTCACTTTGCCACTGAGACCCCATTCATCCGTCCATCCATCCATCCATCCATCCATCCATCCATCCATCCATCCGTCCATTCAGCAAGTAGTTGTGAGCCCAGTGTGGGTAGAGCCTGTGTCTGCTCTCCCCTCTGCCCAGTGGACTCCTCTGGAATATGAGTGCTCTGACTAGGTCCCCTTGAGGCTTCCTCTGGGGTCAAAGGTCAGTTCTTTCTCTGTTCCCAACTTCTTGCCACCTGGCTGCCCCTCTGAACGTTCATTGAGGACCCACAGGAAGCTGTGGGCAGAGTACAAGCCAGAGCCCCCGGCAGGGCAGGAAGGGCCTGGGCACAGGTGCAGCTCTGCTTCTGCTCCCTGCGTCCCTCTGTGGCACATAGATGTCTCCCTTCTGTGCGATGGGGGATTCAAAGCAGACGGCCTTGAGGGGTCACGCTCTCTCCCTGCCCCTCCAAGCTCTGCACAAAGGCCACTTCTGGTCCTCCAGCACCCCAGCTCAGGTTCTTCCAGTTCCTCCTTTGGGAATGGCCACCTCCTCCTAGCATTGTCTATGTATGAGTCTAAGCTGCCCTGGCAGAGCCTGCAGGCTTCCCTGCACCCCAGCCCCAGCATCAGCCCGTGCAGAGGAGGGTCTGGTTAACATGGGGGTGAACTGAGAGGTGGGTGGCATTGGGTAGAGCAACTTCAGGGGTGTGTGGTGGGGCTTGAACCCTGACCACAGCACATGCTTTCTTTCTGTGACATCAAGCAAGTTTGTATCTCCCTGAACCTTAATTGCTCCACTTGTAAAATGGGAGAGAGCGAAAGAGGAGAGAGAGCGAGAAAATGCAAATATGTCTCGTTATTATAGGCACTCAAAAATGATTGGTATTATATTTTATTTTTCCCATGCAGGGCCAGAGGTTCCTGCATTTTACAAAGGTATCTAGCGGTGTATGCTATGGGAATGGCCCATCCAATGTCATTGTTCAATCACCTGGCGTTGGCTGGGTACCCCTCTGTGCCCACCTGTCACACTGGGCTCCTAATCATGCACACCAAGCCTCAAGGTCTCCACAGGGTGGGGGCCGAGTAGGCTGTGTGGCCAATGGATGGTAGCAGACAGGCCTTGGAATGCCCTGTTGTTGGAGGCCTGGCACCAACACAGGCAGGCTTAGGAGGGCCAGGCCAACTGCCAAGGTTGGGCAGGCCTGATTGCCTCCACCTACCCGCGGGGCCTGGCCCAATTAAAGGTTCTGTGCCACTGGACTTGGAGCCTCTGGGGCTGAGGAGCTTGTGGGAGAGGGGAGGTCCCAGCTTGGCACAGGCTCTGCACACAGAGGCCCCCTCGCTTTCCATCCCATTTCAGTTCATTTCACAGCCCTTTCCTGAGCACCGACTGTGTGCCCGGCCCTGGCTGGGTGTTGTGCACGTGTTACCTTGCTGACTCTTCACTGACCTGCAGGATACAGATGATTGTTTGTTCTCATTTTAGAGACAAGGCTCAGAGAAGGGAAGCGACTTGCCCAGGGTCACACAGCTGGCAGGCTGTGGAGTCAGGGTTCAAACCTGGGTGTGTGATTCCAGAACCCAGGCTTGCTGCTACCACTGTACCAGGAATGGCAGGTTGTGGCATAGACACCTCCCCTCCCTCCATCTGTAATCGTGTAGTGAGAACTCACACTGTCTGGGGAGGGTGCCGGGTGGGTACATGCGGCCCTGCCCATGAGGAGTTCATCATCTCGTGAGGAAAACGGGAGAGCAGATTGTGAGGGCCGGGCTAGGTTGGAGGACACGTGTTTGGAGGATCTTTCACTCAACACACCTTTGTTAAACCTTTAGATTAACTTCTTTCTAGCTCACCTCATCCCAAAAGGGACATGGTCTACAGACATATATAGAATCCAATCAGTGTTTAAAGGAAGAAGGGACAATAAGGGCAGAACACACACACACACACACACACACACACACACACACACACACACACACAACAGGGATGCGGAGGATGAGGTCAATCACAAGAGGCCTTCTCAGAGGTTTTCTCTACTTAGCAAATATGTTCCTCGAATCAGCTCTGAGCTTCCTAGAATGCATAGGAGACAGGAAACACTCCAGTGGTTCCAGAGGTTTTTCATTCGTTGATTGACATTTTCCAGATGAATTCTTATGCAGAACGCTGATGAGTATCTCCAGTAAAAGGAAAGTGCTTTAGTTGAAGAGAAGTGAGAGGGACTTGGAACCCCAATGGCTCAGCCTTCCCTCAACCCTCTTCGCTGCGCATGGGGTCCCATTTGAGGATCCTGGGGGCTCAGTTAACACCATCAAGCTACACCCCTCTTTGTCCCCTAGGTGAAAAGTGAAGGAAGCTAGGGGACCGAGCTGTGGCTGACACTGAGCCCAAGACAGATTCTTCCTTTGGGTTTGAAGACCTCCTCCATGCTATGCCAGGGATCCAGATGAGTCAGACACATCCTTGCCCAGGTGCCACCCCTCTGGTGGAAGAGACAGATGTGTGGTAAGGACAGTGGTGGGCTGAGCCTGCATTGACCTTGCCTTTACCCATATCTACCTCCATATACTTGTTTATAATGCAAAATGGGTAGGGGACACTAGGTTCCACGATGGAATCCTGGTTAGAGCAAGAGGACCAAGTCAGAAATTTCCAACACTACTGAGCACTTACTATATGCCAGGAAGGGTTTGATCCAGTTTGGGGGTGGGGGGGGGAAGCTGAAACTTACACAATTTTCTTTAAGAAGAAAAATACAAAAAAATTTACAAAATTAAGTACAAAGTGAATATTTATTTAGAATAAAAAAGAAATCATAATTATTTAAAATTTTTTGGAAGTTTTTTTTAATTTATTGAGTTTTAAAGAGAGAGGGGAAGGGAAAGAGAGAGAAACATTGATGTGTTGTTCCACTTATTTATGCATTCCACTTATTTATGCATTCATTAGCTGCTTTTTGACCGGGGACTGAACCCACAACCTTGATCTATTGGAACAATGCTCTAACCAACTAAGCTACTGGCTAGGACTAAAAAAATTGTAAAGCAGACAAATATTACAAACATCATCAAATCAAGAAAATAATGTAATATTTTTCTTAATTAAGTGATAGAAATATTTCTATACCACTTTTTTCCCTTATAATTTTAGACTACATATTCTTTTTTTAAAAAGAAATATATTTCTACTGATTTCAGAGAGGAAGGGAGAGGGAGAGATAGAAACATCAATGATGAGAGAATCATTGGTTGCCTGCCTCTTGCACGCCCCCTACTGAGGATTGAGCCGGCAGCCCGGGCATGTGCCCTTGACCAGAATCGAACCCAGGTCCCTTCAGTCCGAAGGCTGAAGCTCTACCCACTGAGCCAAACCAGCAAGGGTTGGGCTACATATTCTTTACGTGCCTCCTCATATTACAATAACTTTTGTAATATTTTCTGTAGAAGATAATTCGTTCTTTCCTCTTGTATGACTGATTGAAAGTAGCTGTTTATTATTACTGATAGTTGGGATACATAAAATATGCAACTTTAGACAGAAGTGTACTTTCTGTTTGCAGTACTGCCAGGGATTGTGCCCTACAAATACTGATCTTCTGGTAAGTTCTATTTCACATGATTCCCATCAAGAAAAAAAAAAAGAGATGTATTTATAATTTTGAATTATTTAGGCTTCATTATCAGTGACATTACTGATGGGAGAGAGTTCCTGTTTTGATAAGAGCCAAGTTCTTTGCCAACAATTTGGTACATCTGGTGCTTAAGAGAATATTCCATAGACTAACTTCCAGCTCCATGCATTTCAGCCTTGTTTCTCCTCCACTAGCCACATGCTTCTGGGGCTGGTCACAGTTCCCACACTGAGTGAGTAGGGCGTTTATTCACACAGGAGTGTTCATTCTGGAAGCTGGTCCTACACCAGGACGGCTAGCAATAGCTATGCCCACAAGTGACGGCAAAGCGTCTAAATATACACCACGCACCCCAAATTACTGTCAGTGTACCCTCACCTCAACTTCCCTTTAGCTTGATCCCCAGGATGCCCTCGCCACTCAGCACCACCAAACAGGAAGGAAGATGTGGGGGGGATTCAGGGTGCAAAGAAACAGTACTATCAACCTTTGTGGTGAAGGTATTTTACTTTTTACAAGGTTTTACAAAAATATAGGACCGTGGGGCCACATTGAAAGTATCTCCTGGAGAAGGGACTGATGCGAGCAGAGGGCCCGGAAGCCCAGACTTTATTACGTCCCAGGTCACTCTGCCTTGGTGCTGACAGTGTTTTCCTCGGTTTACATGTCTTGTCTCAGGGAATCTCATAACCACCATGTGCGATAGGCTTTTTTAATGATGGGGAAACTGAGGCCCAGAGAGATGGAGAGAGAAGCCAAAAGTTATGTGATAGGGGGCAGTTTTGAACTCAGAGCCATGGGACCCCAGAGCCTGTGCTGATAACTGCTGTCTAGAAGCTGATAGGACTGTTGTCAAGAGATGGGTGGATGGATGAATGGATGGATGGATGGATGGATGGATGGATGGATGGATAGATGGTTGGATGGTTAGATGAGTGGATAGATAGATTGCTGATACATTGGGTACCTAGCTGTTTTCCCTGCTAGACATAAAATCGCCCAAAGCAAGACTGAGTCTGATGCTTTCCTGGTCTCTAGAGCTCAGCAAAGGGCAGAGCCCAGAGGATGAGCTTAGAAAAGGGCCAGGTTGGGGACAGAGGGATGAGTTGACCCAAGTTCCTGCTCTCAGGAGCTCAGCAACAGTATGTGGAAAGAAGCCACAATCCAGGCAGAGGTGATGCATCTGAGAGCCACGCCCACGTACCAGTGCAGGGTTCTGCTGAGAGACAGCACGCAGGACCAGGCCAAGTCCTTCTCTCCTCAGGCTGCAATGTAGCCTGCAGGGGATCCTTGCATGGGGCTGGGGACTGGAAAAGTTGACCTCTCAGGTCCCCAAGCCCTGCAAACCCATTCTCGTTCACTCCTCTGCTCTGAGGCATGGCCAAGCTTCGCTCCGGAGTTTTCCGAGGTGTCTAGGGAATGAGAGGCCCACCCGGGTGGTCCATTCCAAGGTTCAAGAGCCGGAACGGACAATGCCAAATTGCTCCAAGCCGAGCTCAGTTTCGCTTGAGGCGTTTTATGGGCCCAGCCTGGGTAAACACGAACCCCATTAATGCACTGGGGGTTCCACCTCTGCTGCTGTCAGTCTCACCTCCCACAGCCGCAGGCGCTGGAGCGTGAGGCCCAAGGGCAGCGTGGAGAAGACACAGCGAGGGCTGAAATGGCAAGGACCCTCAGACACTTTCCAGGCTCCATTCACAGACAGGGAACTGAGGCTTGGGGAGGGGAAAGAACAGAGGCTTGGGGAGGGGACCCACTGAGGCAGAGCCAGAACTCAAACCCCAGACTCTGACCACGCAGCCCACTGTGTATCATCCCCACCTCAGGCCCTGCGCCCGAGAGATGGTGCTTTCTAAAACATCAGTTGAGACACATGGTCCGATAATAGCTGGGCTCTTATGGGAGCAACAGGAAAGCAACTGTGAAATCAGAACTGCCTAGGACACTCGGGGCTCTGCTCCCTTCGCTCATTTATTACCCGATTGCTCCACTCACTCATGATGCCAGCTCCACTCTAGGCCCAGCCTGCGCTGGAGCTGGGGACCCTGAGATGAGTCAGAGCTGGCCTTGGTCCAGAATGAGGTAACAGTCTGGTGGGGAGACAGGTGTGGACACAGGCAATGACAGTGACAAACCGGTGTGCTCAGCACTGGGACAAAGGGAAGCTCAGGGCTGCGGAAACCCCAAGGAGGGGTCCTTAGCACAGCCCGGGGTCAGGAGGGTCAGGGAGTTCCCTGGGAGGAGGGAGAGATGAGGCCTGACAAGAATTCTAAAGATGATGATCAGGCAGCTGAGCTGTGGGAAGGCACCCTCAGCAGAGGGGATAGCACATGCAAAGGGACAAATATGGCAGGTAGTAAGCACCAGGGAACATCTTCTGAGTGAATAAGTAATTGAAGGTTAGAAGTTTAGTGTTACTATAGTTAACAATACTCTATTGTATATTTGAAAGTTGCTAAGAGAGTAGATCTTTAAAGTTCTCACCACAAGAAATTAAACTGGAACTATGTGTGGTGATGGATGTTAAGTAGACTTATTGTGGTGATCACAATCTATACAAATATAGAATCATATACCTGAAATTAATATCATGTTATATTCCAATTATCTATATATATAAAAGCCTAAGTGACCGTTGCAACTGAAACAACTAAACAGATGACTAAACAGGCTGCATGGGGTGACCAGGCCGGCAGGAGGCTTAGTGAGGGACGACCAAATGACTGAGCAGCGGGCTGTATGGGGCAACCAGGTCGGCAGGGGGGTTAGTGAGGGACAACCAAATGACTAAACTGAGAGCTGCATGGGGCAACCAGGCCGGCAAGGGGGGCAGTTAGAGATGACCAAGCTGGCAGGGTGGGGCAGTTGGGGGTGCCCAGGCCATCAGGAGGGACAGTTAGGATGATCAGGCAGGCAGGTGGGTGAGCAGTTAGGAGCCAGTGGTCCCGGGTTGTGAAAGGGATGTCCAACTGCCAGTTTAGGCCCGATCCCACAGGTTGCGACGGTCACTTAGGCTTTTATATATATAGATAATTGGAATATAACATTCCCCAAGGGGTCCCGGATTGGAGAGGGTGCAGGCTGGGCTGAGGGGAATCCCACCTGGTGCACGAATTTCATGCACCGGGCCTCTAGTATCTCAATATAAAAAACAAATGAATACCAACTGTGATAATTGATATGCTATGAGAAAAAAAAAAGTTTGATGTAGCAGGAGTATGGGAGGTTTGGGGACATCCGAGAGAGTTTGGTGGTTGTTTTTTCTTAATGAAAATTTGTCAGTTGAGTATGACAGGACACAGGAAAGTGCACAAATCATAAATACACAGCTCAATGAATGACCAAAAGTGAGCTCACCTTGGCAACCACCATGTAGGTCAGAAACAGAACAGCGCCCTGTGCCCGGCCAAGTCAGGACCTCCTTCCAAAGTGACCGCTCTCCTGCCTTCTCACTGCAGATTAATTGTGACTGCTGTTTTTGGACTTCTTAGTGCCGTGTGTACACATTTGTGTCCAGCTTCTTTTGTCCAACACAAAACATGTACAAGTCATTCACGGTGTTGCATGTAGTAGCCGTGGCTTGCTCCCTCCCATTGCTGAGTAGTATAGTCCATTGTGTGAATAGACCAGAGTTTATTGTCTCTTTTTCTGTTAGTGGGCATGTGAGTAACACCCAGTTTGGGGCAATTAGAAATGGTGCTGCTATGACCATTTAGTCCATCTGACGAGACACAGCTGCACCTGCTGGCGAGAAAACATGGTGTGTGTCTCTTCCTGCTCTGCACTCAGTGACATCAATGGGTAGTTCAAGACCACGGTGGGAGTGTTTACACCATAGGAAGTGGCAGTGCTTGGTGTTTAGAGGTGCTCCGTTAACATGCACCAGCCCACCACTGGGTGTACCCCTAAGCGTGGATTGCTGCATTGTAGGATACAGTCAGCTTTAAGTGCACACAGTTTTCCAAAGTGCCAGTGCCAACTTGCACCCCGCCAGCACTGTGAGGGGTACAGCTGCTCCTCATCTTCACCATGGAGAGGTTTTCATGAGGCGGGGTTGCCAGACCTTGTGGGCAGATTCACTGCGGGAGGCAAGGAGGGGTGGGATGCAAGGGGACCACCCAGGCTCTGGCTGGGCTTCGGGAGGGAAGGAGGCACTGCCATGGGAGAGCGGGTGTGGGGCGGGTGGAGAGGAAGCTTTAGGGCAGGTTGTATCTGCAGGGCCTGTGGGAGGTCCAGTGGCTAGATGCTCATCGATACCCCAGACTCCACGCTGGTGGCCACCCCGTCCCTGTGACCTAATCCTCGGCAGATCTCCTTCCTCATCCTCCTCTTCCCCTTCATCTCATGATGGGGACACTTCAGCGAACCTGGGTCCAGGGCCCCATCCTGACCCAGCCACTAGGAGCCACGCTGATTCAGTGTGGGCCCTGGGACAAGGCTCTGCTCCTCTCTGGGCCTCGGTATCCCCCTCTGTACAAGAGGAGATCTGGGTGAGGACCTCGTGGAGGTAGTGAGAGGCAGACCTCTAGGCTCCTGTCTCTGGGGGCTCCAGGAAATGTCACCCCCCTTCAGCCCTTTCCAGAGTGAATAGCTCACGCAGCACCGAGTGTGTTGCCTTGTAGCCTGCTTATTAACTGAGGCCTGCATAGGACTTTACTAGTACATTCCAGACTCTGAGAACACCGTAGTGTGCCCGCTCTCTGCCCTGCTCCTCCCTGCAGCCCTCAGGGACTCGGGGAGGAGGCTCAGGGATGTGCCCAGGGCCACACAGCCCTGCAAGTGGACAAGTCAGGATGCCAACCCAGATCTGGGGTTACAGGATCTGGCTTTTCTCCATCCAAACTGGCGACATGGTAGGGTAGGGCTCGGTCATGCTCACCCATCACCCCAGTGCCCAGCCAGGCCCTGGCACAGAGAAGATGCTGGGTAAAGTCTGCTGTGCGGAAGGCCATTCTGCACCTGCCCCAGTCCTCTGTGTGGGGCTGAATAGACAGGAGTCCTAGGGTCAAGCCTATGGATGGGCTGAGGGTGTGTGTCTGCGGGGAGGTGTGTGAGTTGGGGGTAGGGGAGAAAGGGCACACATCCCTGACCAGCTGAGCGGTAGAAGGGGGTGCACAGTGTACACTGAGGCCCTGGCCCATTCCCCCAGGCAGTTCTCTGTGAAGCCAGGAAGTGGTTTATATTTTCAGAAGGAAATGAGCAAGTTTTGCTCACGGGGAGCAGACAGCTCTGGGAAATGGCTCCAAGGGAAACAGGCCACAGGAGTGGAAGGTGGGGAGTGAGGCTGGAGCCAGGCCCTCCCCTGCAAGGCGGGCAGGTGTTGGCCATCGGGCTGACAAATGAGCTGGCCTGTCCCTCCCGGCCGCTGTTGAGAGATGCCTCCCCAGAGGGGGTTCCCTGCCGAGGAGACTCCACTCGACTGGAAGAGGTGCACGTGGGCCAAGCTGGAAGGGGAAGGAGGCTCAGATTCCTTTCGGCACCTCTGAGACCCCACAAATGAGGGCCAGCACGGGGAGGGCGAGGCCCACTGCTGTCCTGCCTCGGAGGCCGGAGCAGGGGTGTCACAGGGGCTGGAGGACTGGCTGGAGGCATTCAACCCTCTTCCTAGTCAACACCAACCCAACTGAGGGCCACACTGGGAGTGGGGGACTCGGAGCTGTACTGTACGCAGACCTGGTGGGAAGGGGGACTGGCTGGTAGACAGCTAACGTATGACACAGGGGCCCCCTGACATGGGGGTGAAAGAGTGCATCAGCGTGGGCTGGACTGACCCAGCAAGTCTCTGGGGAGACAAATGCTGCGGAGGAGAAGGGAGAAGCATGCTAAGCAGGGGACAGCATGGGGAGCGTGGGGACAGCACCACATGGATGGGCAGTGATGGGGAGCAGAGAACACAGGAGGTGACCTGGATGAGGGGTGCCTTTGGAAGACCCCTTAGAAATGGCTATTGCCCTCTGAGCTCACGGTGGCCGGGCGTTGAGCTCAGTGGGGTATCTACATAGCTCATCTAAACCACACAGCTACCTGAGGTGGGTGCTGGCACCATCCCCATTTGACCGAAGAGAAAACTGAGGCATTCAGAGGCCTAACGAGCTTCGCAGGTCAACACCGGGATCCTGGCCCATGGGTGTCTGACTCCAACCCTGAGCTCATGACCACCACACCCTGCACGTTTGAGGGAGCACCTGGCCTACGCCTGGGTCTACCTCCACCGCTGCACCCTCCCCAGGGCCACTGGGAGAACTCAGAGGTGCTGGGCTGGTAGAGCAGGGGGACCCCAGCCCCAGCGGTGTCTTTGTAAGAGGCCGAGGGCGGGGTCTTCGGAATCCCTGGAATGTACATTGCCTCCAAAGCTCCAGGCTGGGAGGGTGGTCCCGGGGGAAGGGCTCTGGGAACAATGGGAGCCTGAGGTGGGGGCTTCTGGAACAGACAGGGCAGGGCAGGCAGGGCTGGGCTGGGCTGGGCAAGGCCCTCATGGAGCAGGTGGTGCTGATGTAACCACTGATGAGAAGGGAGCAGCCTCTCTTCTCCCACAGGGAGGTGCTGGTTGTGACATCCTCCTTGTGCCTCGTGCCTTGTGCAGGGTGCTCAGGGCCCCCATTCATGTCCTCGTCCCCACAATCTTGGCAGGGACCAGGCAGCCTGGGGGGTGGCTTGGGTGATCATCACACCACTTTATGCTGAGAAACTAAGCTCAGAGACCTGGACTACCCACAGTCGCTCTGCATACTGGGGACACACACCCCTGATCGGATCACACCCAGGAGTCCCAGACCTCAGGGTGACCCCAGGAGCATAAGGTGAAGGGCACAACTCCGATGTTGCCAGCACAGCAGGGTCAGAGCTGGGAGCCCAGGCACTGTGGAGACGCAGAGTGGGGAAGGTTTGGAGAGGCTGCCTGGAAGAGGTGTCATTGATGGAGTCTTGAAGCATGGAGATGAGTTCGGGGAGCTCAGGAGAGGCGGGGCTGGTGGGCAGGAGGCTTTGGGGCAGAAGAAACAGTGTCACTGGGTGTCAGAGGGGAGAAGGACAGGGGTGTGTCAGCCTCCAGCGGAGGCAGAAGCCCTCAGCCCAGGGTGGGGGCTGCTGACTGCGAGATTGCACCACTTGGGGGGAGTGGTGACCATCCCTGCCCCAGGCCCCACCCAGGTGGACTCTCCTGGACTTCGGACCCCACCCCCAAAGCTGCACTGGGCCCTGCATGATGAGGCTCCTGAACCCCGGCCTTCCCCCATCTCAGCTCTGTGGTGGAAGGCTCCCATCCAGAGGGGTGGGGGGCACTAGTCTCTGGGCCATCCTGACACTCTGTGGGGGCTCTGGGATCTGGCCCCCAGCGACCCCCTCAGGGCGGGCTGCCCCTGCTCTCTGCCTCCTTCCCCCCACCCCACTGTGCCCTCCATGCTGTGGACGCAGAGTTCTTTCCTGGAGCAAACGTGTCCTGTCCAGTGGCCTCCTCACCACTAGGCCTCAGCCCAGCGTTCAAGGCCCCTCAACCTGCCCCAAATGTCCTCTCCTGTCCCATCTCTTGTCCCAGCCCATCCTTGAGCCACACCAGGGACACCCTGGGGCCCAATGGGGCCAGGTTTCTGAGGCTCTGAGCATCTCCCCTGTTGTTCTCTCTGCCCGGAGTTCATCCTCAGTGAACATCTCCCGGATGCCTCCACTATGCCAGGCGTCCACCAGAAACCTGCCCTTGAGGGGCCCTGTCTTTTTGTGTGGGGGTGGTGATGTCTGTACCCTCTGGAAGGAGGCAGGGAGGCAGGGAGCCTGGGGGGCCATGTGGCATGAAGAAGTAGGCCACAGGGGGTGGGCCTGGAGTGAGCGTGGAGGCCTAAATAAGTGACCCCATCTCCTGGGTCTATTCCAGCCACAGGCCCTGCACACATTAGCTCCCGCCCCCCTCAGGACCACACATCTTGGAGAAGTAGAGTCACAAAGAAACACCCTGTGGTACAGATGTGATTCCTCACATCCAGAGGGGCAGGGACCTCCAGGGTCACAGAAACACGGGGCTTCCTAGTCCAGCCCAGCCCTCCCAATCCGATGCACTGGGGCCCCCACTCTCACCCCAGAGGCCCGTCCAAGGGAGAGGCTGTGGGCACAAGTCGATGGGACCAGCCCTATGCCAGGCTTTCCCAGGATACCCACCCAGAGTCCGAGAGCAAACAGGCACAAGGGCAACTGACCTGCAGCGGCACCCCCGCCCCACGCCCCACCCTGCCCTTCCCATCGGTGATCTCTGGTAGCAGGAAGGAGCAGGCAGCGTCATTATTTTCCCGGCTCCCCTGACTATTACGACAGCCCCTAATCACTCTGTGGTGCCCCTGCCATCCTGTTTGGGAGCCAGGGGGCCCCTTATCTGAGCAGACCACACCTCTGCCCCCACCTGGAGCTCTGCTGGGACAGGCACACTGGTGCCCTAGGTTACAGAGCAACAGCAACAACGGTAAGAACAGCAGGGAAGTCCCCCCCCCCCCCGCCCCAAGGGCGTTCACACACATCTGGACACTGCCGCCAACCGAAGGGTCAGCGAGCAGAAACTGGGTCCCTCTGGATGTAAGGGCTTTCCCAAGAGCTGCTGGCACCCTCCCTCGCCCCGCTTCGGAGCTGTCTTCCCATGCCCGGCTCTCCCCACGAACACACAGCTGTGGAGCTGTCCTTTCAGCCCTTGGTGACAGCCTCACTGTGCCTCGTTGTTTAAGTGTCCCATCTGGCCCCGGTCTTCTCCCTCCGCCTTTGAACTTGACTGGGGTTGGGGCTGGGTCACCTACCGTCTAGGCCTCCCCACAGGTGTGAGGCTTTGGGCAATTCCTTCCCCAGCCACTGCCCCCTACTTCACCTCCCGTGTACGGAGACACCTGCTGAGTGGTCTTCAGTGACAATGCATTCCCTCGGTCAGCAAATATTTGCCACCTGGGGTTCAGCCCACCTGCAGGCCACCCAGGGTGGGAGCAGAGGGGCGAGCGGCCATAATCCAACGGAGCGAGGCTGCAGAGGCGGCCAGTGTCGCCCCCGGCTCACCGCTGAGCGCTCAGGGGCCAGGACCGTGGAGGGGATGTCCCGCTCTGGGGAACTGTCCCCTCAGGGCTCCACAGACAAGCTGGAGCGAGTCCAGAGGAGACCAGCCAAGTTGGATAGGTCCTCAAGTGCCTCCTGTGAAATCTGAAAGGCTGGGGTGCCTGCCTGGAGGAGGGCCGACTTCAAGGCGAGGGTAGGAAGTTGCAAGGCCTCCATTGCCAGCTCGGATGGACCGTGAGAAATGACTTTGTCCCAGCTGGAGGCAGCCCCCAGTGGGGACAGGCTGCCCCGTCAGGGTGAGCTCCCTCCATGGAAGGTATGCAAGGACACGCATGTGAATTCCTGCCTCAGGCTGTTGAATCTCCATGGTTGGTGAGTCCCAGGGGCAGCTGGGTGTAGGAAAAGAGCTCTGGGCAGGGAGTGTAACACGTGGGCTCCAGGTCTGGTGCCATCACTCCCTGGGATCTGACATTGATCCCCTGCCCTGTGGAGCCTCCGTTTCCTGATCACAACATGGGCATGCTCTTCCTTACTTCCCACACCGTGGGGCAGTGGGTGAGATGGGGCCCAGCACACAGTAGGTGCTCTGGAAATGTCAGTTCTCCTTCACCCCATAAAAAAGTTAGATGCGTGAAGATGTTATCATTTCTGTTTTTCAACACTCTTCCAGTAGTGCAAAAGCAGCCACCAGTAATTTGTAAGTGAATGGGTCTGGCTGTTTTTCCAATAAAACTTTATTTACAAAAACAGGCAGCAGGCTGGATTTGGCTTAAGGATATAGATTGACAATCCCTGATTGAAGGAGAATAACAATAAATTGGGGAAGAGAGCTTGTCTAGTTTTTCTTAAAGGTTGTTACATATAGTTTGTGGTACTTGACATAATTTTATGTGGTTTGTGAAAAAATTTTAAACTTTAATAATAGAAACTTTAAGGCATATACAAAATTATCCTATATAATAAAAGCCTAATATGCTAAGTGTCCAGTCGTCTGCTCAACCAATCAAAGAGTAATATGCTAATGATATGCTAAGGCCACTCAACTGCTCACTATGACATGCACTGACCACCAGGGGGCAGATGCTCCGACCGGTAGGTGAGCTTGCTGCTGGGGTCCGGCTGATCAGGACTGAGCAAGATGGGCTGGACAAGCCCCAAAGCCCTCGTGCGGTCCCTCCCCGGCTGTCCAACCTCCCCTATCCCTCCCCAGCCACGATTGTGCACCTGTGGGGTCCCTTGGCCTAGCCTATGCCCTCTCACAATCCGGGACCGCTCAGGGGATGTCAGAGAGCGTGCTTTGGCCTGATGGCGGAAAGACTGGTCACTATGATGCACACTGACCATCAGGGGGCAGATGCTCAACACAGGAGCTGCCCCCTGGTGGTCAGTGCACTCCCATGGGGGTTGGGGGGTGAGGGGAAGGAAGCGCTGCTCAGCCATAAGCCAGGCTCACGGCTGGTGAGCAGGGCAGTGGCAGGAGCCTCTCCCGTCTCCACAGCAGTGCTAAGGATGTCCGACTGCCCCCTAAGCCGTCAGTTGGACATCCCCCAAGGGCTCCCAGACTGCGAGAGGGCACAGGCCAGGCTGAGGGCCTCCCACCCCAGTGCAGGAATTTCGTGCACTGGGCCTCTAGTATAGTATAATAGTATAATGAACTCCCAACCTCAACAATCAGTTATAAATAAACCTCCAGTGACCTCCACCTCCAGCATAAAGCCTTCACTCATCCCAACATTTTGGCCACATTGTCGACTTCTCCGGGCATCCTTGAACTTGTGGATAGCAGGGACTGAGGCTGGTCTATGTGGATCCCCAGTCCACACCAGGGCCCACATTTAGTGGAAGAGGTGGGTTGGGAACCTGTGTTTGTCTGGCCCCAAACCACACAGCAATCCTTGTTAATCCACACCCAGAGAGGAAGACATTGCCATACGTTTGTTTTTGAAAGGGAGGTAGATTTAGGGAGCAGCTTGGGGTGCCCAGATCCTGATCTTGTTCTCAATGTCCTTAAAGAGACCATCCTTCCTTCCTCCCCTCTAGGGGGGACTCAGCTGTCCTCAGCCCTGGCCTTGTTGGTCCCCTGCATAATATAGTTGCCGCTACTCCCCAACAGTGCTCAGGGGGGACCCAGGCACGGTGTGGCTAAACATCAGGGCCTAGGAGACTCACTAGGCTGACCCACCCACTTTGCAGATGGAAGGACTGAGGCCCAGAGAAGGGAAGGGGTGTTGGAAGCAATTCTAGGATAGCCCTTCTCATGCAAACACTGCTCCTTTGTTGAAAGGAGACCTAGGTCCTAGCCCTGACTTGCTGGTTAGAGGGTTACTAGTTAATTGTCATAACAGCTTTATGAGGTAAACATTGACATCAGCTATCCAGATATTGTGTCATCTGAGACCCAGAGCGGTGAAGTGGCTTGCCCAAGGTCACATGCAGAGGTGGCTGGGATTTGAACCCAAGAGTGTGGTTCCAGAGCCCCTAAGCTACTCTGCTCTTGCTAGTTGGAAGTGACCTTGGGTTTGCCTGCTGCCTTCCGAAGGTTCCGGGGGATGCTGCCCTTGGCCTGAAGTCCCCCTGGTCCCCTCCAGCCCACCACCCTCCACCTCCTGTTCTGCTCACCACCCATCTATCTGTCCCAGCAAAGGAGTCTTCGATAGGCTATTTGTTCCCCCCACCCCACTCCAACAGGAGAGAAGCAGGAGGGCCTGGGGAGAGAGCCCCCCAGCCTACCTGAGGTAAAGCCCCGGCCAGGCCCATCCAGCCCCAGGTGGGCCCCAGTTCATCGTGCTCGAAAAGGCAACAGACCATGGCGTTTGCAGACCGTGACCTCCTCCCGGCAGAAGGCAGCTCCGTCACCGTCATTGGGAGCTAAAACGCCTCAGTGCGTTTGGCATTTGGCGGGACCCAGCCCCAGGGTTCAACCCCCTGCCTCCCTGAGCCCACCCGCAGGCGCTAGAGAGGGGCTGGCAACGGCGAAGGAGGCCTGGGACGAAGAGGCAGGCTGGCATTCCTGGTTCGGCGGGGCTGCTGCATGGCTGTGTGACCGTGGGCAAGTTACTTGAGCTCTCTGAGCCTCTCTTGCCTCACCCAATCTTTAGCAAATTCAGTGAACCAAGGTGTGGAAATAGGCTTTGCACGGGGTAAGCCGCTGTGCGCAGGGGAGGGGCTCCCGTTATGCTGGTGCTCTCTCCCATGACCCATTTCGTCCGCCTTTTCTAAGTGATCCCTGTGGTCACGTCACATTGAAAAGGAATGTTCTTGCGAGCTTCAAGGACCATTGCCCTGGCTCGAGGACTAGGTCTGCACACACTCCCACGCAGAGAACCCAGCCCATCCCAGGCAGGGGGGCGGCGGGGGGGGGGCGGGCGGGCGGGCCTTGGGAATCCCTCACCCAGCCCCTACCTGGGCAGAGAGGCCTGGGTGGGAAACTGCCAGCCCAGGCAGGGGGGAAGCAAGCACGGGAAAGGGTGTGGGCTGCAGGGAGAGGCTAAGGTGCCAGCTCCCTGCTTTTCGCCGCCTGTCTCTTCCTGCATCTCCTGCACTTGGCAGGGGCTGCTCCAAAGCAGGGACTGGTACCTCTGTCCCCAGAGCCCAGGACAGAAAGGACCCTTTCCAAAGCGTGTGCGGAGTGACTGAGTGACCCTCCCCCCACCCCATGTGTGCCCTGCAGCTGAGGACCCTGTGAGGGCCTGAACCCAACGAAGAGGTCTCTCAAGCTCCAGACAGATAGAGGGACATCAGAAATGCCCAGGTCGGAGAGTGCAGTGGGTCAGGAAGAGCATCCCCCCTGCTCCAGCCCACGGTGGGGGTGGCATCCCCTCTGCCCCCCTGAGGCGCCCCTGCGTGGGGTGCGTACAGCTGTCAGGCTGTGCACTGCAGGGCCTGGGGGCTGCAGCCCGTGCCGTGCTCCTGGTGTGAGGCTGCTGCCGAGGCAAAGAGCAGATTGTTCTCATTTGTACTGCGGCGCCGCGGGGGCCAGCAGCGGCCCTGTCCCTACCCTTTGTTCTGATTCAGAGCTCTCTCCACAGCCTCCCAGTCACTCCCTGGAGTCTGGTTCAGCAAATTGGAATAGAACCCAGGGCCTGAGGTAGGGATAGAGTCGCTGTGTTTCTGACATGGGACACAACAATGTGGCAAGGGGCGTGACTGTGGGCTCTATGGCCAGACAGAGCCATTTCAGCCCTGGCCGGTGCGGCTCCTGGCGTTGGAGCATCATCCCATGCACCGAAGGGCTGTGGGTTGGATATCTGGTCAATCCCTGGTAGATCCCCAGTCGGGGCACATACAGGAGGCAACTGATGGATGTTTCTCACATGGATGTTTTTCTTTCTCTCCCTCTCTCCCTTCCTCTCTCTCTAAAATAAAACAAAACAAAAACAGATCCAGTTCAAGGCCCAGCTTTGCCACTTGCTAGCTTTGTGATCTTGAGGAGATCGCTTAACCTCCCTGAGCCTCAGTTTATTTATTTCTCTATCATATCATTTAATCAGTGTAACTGATGGAGTAGAGTACCCCAATCTTAAGTGTACATCTCAATTACTTTTTCTATATGTAACCACTACCTGAACTAAGATACAGATTTTTATCTCCCTAGAAAATTTCCTAATTGAGTTTCAGTTTCTTCATCTGCAAAATGGGTGAAACAGCTTTACAAAGGGTGTGACTATGAAATGAGATGAAACTTGTCAAGCATTTAGCACGGTGCCTGGTACACAGTGTGTGCTCAGTCCATCATGGGCTGTTATTTCTTTCTCATGTTCAGACACTTAGCAATTTCTGCCTTATTTGAGCTTCTCCACAGGCCTGTACTTTACCCCTGGGGAAACCGAGGCTTGATGGGGCAGTAGCCCTGGCATTGCGGTGTGACCTTAGGAAAGTCACCTCCCTTCTCTGGGCCAGTGAAGGAGTCAAAGTAGATGCTCCCCTAAATCTCATCTGACCTTTTTAGAGTCTGTGTTTAGATTCTGTGGTCTGAGGTCTGGGGCCCCTGATGGTGCCCTCTCCGTTGGAGGGGGAGGTGTGGGGTGTGGGTTGTGTGTGTTGGGGGCTAGGCAACCTGGTTTTGGCTCCCAGCCAACTCTGCCAGCCCCTGGGGGTGCACCTGCCGAGCTCTTTCTCTGTGTGAACCTACTCTCAGCCCCAAATTGCACACCAGGCACTTTTAGGAATCAATCTATTTACCTCCCCTGCGGCCCCCGACCCACTTCACATTTGTCAGGGAGAAACTGGAGGAGCTGGAGTTGCCCTTTCTCACCTCAGCCACCCCCTGGGACATTCCTGGATTAGATGAGAGTAGAGGTGACAACAGAGAGGAGAATAAATCCTGAAAGACAAAGCTCCACACTTCCTCCACTGGAGATGAAGTGGGGCACTCTGGTCCCTTCCCAGCTCAGCTGAGGCAGCTCTGAGGCTGGAGACCGGAGGGGAGAGCAGAAGTCTAGGTTTTTATAAAAAGAACCTGCTCCCCTGACATGGAAAAGCTCACTCAGCCCCACTATCCAGGCAACTTCGTTCTCGATTTATTGCCCCCTGGCCAGCCCAGAGTCTGGCATTCTAGCTGCCATCCGTTGGGCTGTCTCATACATCAGGACCATGCAGGGAGTGAAGTCGGGGAGGAGGGGGAGGGTGGGGCAGGAAGGCGGCTTTGCAGGGGGTGAGCCCCTGTCACTGGAGGGTTCAGGCAGAGACGAGAGGCCCACTGGGCCCGGAAGTTACAGGGGGACCCCCGCATGGCTCGAGGCCTGACAGAGGAGGGTTTGAATTTTGGCCTTCTCTTCCGCCAGCTGGTTGTCTTTGGACAAATTTACCCGAGTCTCAGTTTCCCTAACTGTGACATTAAGGATGACCACACCCATCTGCCAAGATGGCTAGGGTATCAAAAGGGCAGGATCTGTTAAACACCCAGCTACAGGCATAAAAATAGGATCAAAGGAAGGAGTTTTTGTGGTTAGTGAGACTTGTTGTTTTGCCATCTGCATTCATTTTTTTATGGCTGCTGTAACAAAACACCACAAAGTTTGTAGCTTAAAACAATAGAAATTTATTACCTTACAATTTTGTAGGCTGAACGTCCAAAATGGGCCTCACTGGGCTGAAAGCAAGGTCTCAGCAGGGCTGCATTCCTTTCTGGAGACTCTGGGAGAATCCATTTCCTTGCCTTTTCCAGCCTGAGAAGCTGCCTGCATTCCTTGGCTCATGGCCTCTTCAAAGCCAGCAATGGCCCATACAGTCTTTCTTGCATCCCATCACTCTGACATTGACTCTTCCTCTGCCTCCCTCTTCCACTTTCAGGGACCCTTGTGGTTACAAGGGGCTCATCCAGCTAATCCAGGATAGCCACCCTATTTTAAGGCCAGCTGATTAGCAATTTCATCTACCGTCTTAACCCCCCTTTGCCATCTAACACATTCACAGGTTCTGAGGATTAGGAGCTGGACCTCTTTGGGGGACCATTCTTCTGCCTGTCACTCCATTCAAGCAACTGGTTCCTCCCTCAGGATGGGAGACTTTGCCGTTCCTGTTCATCGGGAACTGAACAATACTGTGCACTGGAACCCCGTGTTTGAAGGGTTTTCCAAAGCCAACTTTTCCTCCCTTTCAAATAGGGAGTTCCTCTCTTCTCTCTCTGCTATTGTCGAGTAATGGCATGGGGCGTTGGGGAGATAGCTACCACTCAGGTCACAGATTACAGACCCTTCAGAACACACCTAACTCTGAAGGAGAAGAATAGAAGTCACCCCGAGATTCTGAGCTCAGTAATTGTATAAGTCTTTGATTTGTCTTCCCTTTGGAGGAGAGGAGGGGATGGGAGGGTATTATTTTGTATGTGAATAAGGGTACGTGTGGGTGTCAGTCCATCAAAGGGGTGGACTGTGTGGGGCACTTATTCTTTTGGCCATCAACATGCTTTCCCCTTTTATTCTGGCAACAACAATCTGATTTAGCTTTAGGAAAGTCATTCCTCTCACCTATTCTTTCCTCCCCACCCCTCCCCCACCACTCCAGAGCTGGCTGTGAGACCAAGCAGAGCACGGCATCTTCCTAACCATAGGGATTTATTCAAGTAACATCAGAATCAACAAGCTTACATATTTGAATGCTTGCTGAGACCCCTGGGTAGGGGCACTTCTTTTTTTTTTTTTTCTGGACCTGAACTTAGAAGAAGGTAATGTCACAGTTCTCTTTCCTCCACAGGAGACTAAGAATGACACCAATATGGAAACCAGTAGAATCTAGAAATAGGAAGACAGGTCCTGAGGACAGAATTTGAGCCCTTGAATAAAAAGCTGTACCTGAAATTCTCATGCTCTTGGACTTTTTAGTTATATGAGTCAATACTTTTATTCTTTCTTTTCCTTTTTCTTTCTTTCTTCCTTTCTTTCTTTCTTTTTTTTTTGTTTAAGCTATTTTTTTTCATTTTGTATGACAATGGGACTGTGATTATAAAGAACTTTTATAAGCACAACTCTACTTAATAATCACACTAAGCTCCCAAAGTAAAGATTATTATCTCTATTTTGCAGGTAAGAAAACTGAGCTTGAGAGAACTAATTTAGTTTGTTCATGGTTGCACATTAGTTACATGCCAGGGCCAGGTTTCCCAAGATGAAAACTTATGTTTTTCTCTCCTCTTATTGCTTCCCAGAGGTGAGCAATCAGAAAAAAATTCTGGGACAAAGTGGAGTTTGAGCTGGGCCTTGAAGAATGATGGGTAGGAGTCCAGTAGAAGACAGTGGGAAGGAGAATTTAGGGAAAAGAAACAGTCAAAAGCCTGGAGATGCAAATGGGCAGGTGTGACGGGCGGTCTAGGGCCCACTGAGGACAGGCACACAGATTGGGGCAGGCGCCATCGGGGGACACGCAGGCACCTTACGTTTGAGAAGAGTGGCAGGGTCTGTCTTGAGTCACACAGATCACACACTGCGGAGTGATGTCTCTTTGCTCAGTGTCCAGAGATGACCCCTCCGCTTCAGCCTCGGGGCAGAGGTCTGCTGTCAACTTATCTTGAAGTCAACAGCTTTGGACTTGCATTTTGGTCCTTCTGCTCCCAAGATGTGTGACATTAGACAAGTCAGTTCACGTTTCTGAACCTCGATGTCCCACCTGTAAGTAGCAGGGTGTAATGAGGCTTCACAACAATGAAAGTAACGCGTGGAGCTGGCCGCTGAGTAGGTACCCTATGAATGGCAGCTATTCCCCTCAACCTCCATCCATGACATCGTTACTACACGTCTGGACCCACACCTCCTTCCAGTCTTTCTCCCAATAAGGACAGCAGACTAGACTCCTGATTCCTCTCCCTGGTGCCTTTTGGGCCTGGATTTCTGCTTCCCTACAGCTTTGAGCTAGGAGTCTGGTTCTTACCAGGCCGAAGGAAATCTCCAGTCTTCCGACTCAGGGACATTGCAACTCTCACCACAACTGCAATGCCTTACTTATCCCTCTGTATGTGTGTCTCCTGTTCTGTTGCTCCTCACGGTGGGCCTGTGTCTGTCTTGGTCAGTGTCTTGCTTAGAGACTGATGTGTAAAAAAGACTTCCTATTTGCTGAGTGGTGGGTTGAAAGAGTACCTTGTGATTAAATTCTTGGAGTGAACAGGCAGCAGCCCCTAGTGCCATGGACAAGGACTCCAGCCTCTGGGTTCCCGAATGGTCACCATGGACCATGCGAAAAGGGATGGTGTCTTCTCCTGGCAGCTCTTTGAGGTATATAGGATTTATCCCCATTTTAGAGTAAAAGAAATGAAGGTTTGCAGAGGCTTGCTCAAGATCAGCCTTCCAGTAAGTGATGGGCTGGGCTTGACCCCAGATCTGTGCCTCTCAAAGCCCATCTGATGCTAATTTCAGTGCCCACAAATCTGCATGTTTATTTTCATCTGAATGTTTTATTTATTTCGCCGATGATTTCTGTTTGCAATAGAGCTTTTTGTTCTTCAGAATGATATTGGGCAAACATAGGAAAAGGGGCAGTCATTCTTGAAGTGTGTTCCAAAGCCAACTATGATGGAGGATGATAGCAGGGTGCCAGCCCCTACAATTGTTCTTGAAGACCCTAATGAAAGTCATTCCGAGAACAAGCTGCTAACCTGTAAGCAAATGTGTCAACTTATGAACAATCAAGTAATTCCCCTATCCTTGTTGGATATTAGCCAGGTGCTGGATATTAGCCAACTGAGCGAGTTGCTCAACACTCTCCCTGGAGGGGGATTGTTGGATGGGAGGGATTTTCTAGCTCGTGACTTGGATGAACCCAGAGTTATTTCCCTGTTGAGTAGCCCCAGCCTGAGAGGCACCAGCAGCCTCTGCTGAGGGTGGCTGGGACAGAGCAGGGATGTGGGCCAGCCCAGTCTGTCCATGCCTGGCCTGGTGGTGTGGCCCTCAGAATTCTCAGTAGGATTTAGGCCTCCAAAGCAGCCCAGGAGAGCCCCCTGGAAACGCAGCGGCTGGCATGGGTAGGGGGCTGGTTTCCAGGGAAACAGAGCACCCTCTGCCCAGCAGGGAGAGAGGGCTGGAGCCTGAGGAGAAGCCAGAGCAGCAAAAGAGGAGACCCGGGCCCTTGGAGCTGAAGAACCCAGGGAGGGGGAGGAGGACGTCGTGTGGGAAGAGGGCAGGAAGGGGGATTTGGCACAGGCCTCTGCTGCCTGGTCTCAATTTACTTGTGAGGAGCCTCCTAATAGCTGGGTGAGAGCCGTGCACGCTTTCCTGAGAGCCTGCTAAGTGTTTATGGAATGATTTGTGAGGAGAAGTTTCTTTGGAAGCAGCTTGGGGAAGGTATGTTATTAAGAGCTCTCGCTCCAAGTTTCCTTGGCCCGCTTCCCCCCAGGCCCCTGGGGTCTGGGCAGCCCATGGTCACAGCAGCTGTTTGCTATTTTGTAGGCCATGGGGCCGGGGAGTGTATTGGGGCTGGGGGAAGACAGGGAAGTGGGGCAATTTCCTCCTCCCCGAGGTGGCGTCATGCAGCAGAGGAGTGCCGGGGCCTCTGAGGGAGGCGGCCTGGGCCCAGGAAAGTGTGGGGTCTGTCCCAGGGGCCGAGGAGGAGGGAGGTCCTAGGGCCAGAGGCAGCAGGAGGTTGTGGGTGATGGGGACCGAAGCATGGCCACTAGCCATCTAGTGATATGGAAGTCACTGGGGAGTGATATGGGCAAGCCAAATGCAGGGGAAGATCCATGACCCAGTGACGTGTTTGCCTTCTCCATCAGACTGGGGGCTCCCTGGCGTTAGGGACTGGCTGGCTCATCTTCATATCCCCATCATCCTGGGACATCAGGGCTGGCCCGGAGCAGGGGCGCAGCTTGGGGAGTGATGAGGCCTCACCCAGCCAACCATCCCACCCAGACAGACAAGGGCCCACTGAGGGTCTCGATCAGACCTAGAAGTTAAATTCGCTGTGACTCTTGGTCTGGAAAGCCCAGGACTATGTCCTAATTGCCCCATCGGCGGAAATCCGCCCGACCTGGTCTCTACAGAGCAGCTTCTTTACCTCAAGAGCCGGCAGCCGGCTACTCAGATCCACTAGGAAGGACCTGTGACTGGCTGTTTCTGATTCTCTGAGGCCCCTGCCAGAGCATGTGGGCCCACCATGAGCTTTACCTAATTTATCCTCACAACTGCCCCCCCGCCTCCCAGTGGGGTTAGGCCTTTTACCTCCCCTGATTTTATAGCTGGGAAAAACTGGAGCCCAGAAACTATGGTCACTCTGCTGAGGTCCCCTCACACGCAGGTGCTCAAGACCTAAGCTGGTGCCCTTGCCTATAAACGACACCAGCCAACGACGCTCATGTCTGTCATCTTGCTTGGCACAGTGCGTTGTCGTTGTCTGTGATGTCCCTCTGTATGTCTGTCCCCCCACTTACCCGGAGCTCCCCGAACATAGGGGTCAAGTTGGCTTCATCCTGGGTCCTTGGGTCTCAGTCCTGGGCTTAGCATGGAGGAGATGGATGCCTGATGGGTGGAGGGATGGCTAAATTCTAGGTCAGAATTTGGATGATAGAATTCCAGGCGGAAGGAAGCACCTGAGCCAATGAACAAAGCCCCCAGCGTGGTGGGTGAACGGGTGTGTTGGAGGCAGTAGGTCTTAATCGTCGCCAAGTGCCAAGCCAAGGGGCTGTCCTGGAAATCGGTGGGAGCGATTTTTGGGTGTCACCATGACTGGGGAGCGCCACCGGCATTTCGTGTGTGTGGGGGGCATGTGGAAATCTTGTGGGCCATTTGGGTGGATGAAAGGCCTGTCTGTAATCACCTGTAACTCTGTTTTATGCATAAGCACAAAGGGTTTCTAATGCACTCTACATTTTCCAGGAATACAGCTACCTGGTAAACTGAGGGAGGACTGTGCTGTGTGCAGACATTGTGAAGACTGGTTCACCATTTCAGAAAAATGATGTCACCCGCGGCAACACTTCTCATGTTTGAGCGCCCTGGCCCAGTCTGTATACCCAGCGGTTGCAATCCACAGAGACCGTTCTATTATGTCTTCTTAGGGTAGCCGGCCCCGCACATGAAAATAGTGCAATATGTCTTTTTATTACAAGTTACTTTCCATTGGTTTCACTGCAGTTTTACTTAGTGGGGTGCTGGAGCCAAGTCAGCCGAGCGCAGATTGTGGGCGATTCTCCCCTCTGCATTCAGTGCCGTCATGTTGGTAGTTTGAAATCAGCCCTGGTGGAAGTCTTTACACCATGAAATTGTCCAAAGGTATAAATCAAGTTTTATTTCTTCTTTCTTTTTATTTTTTTTTGCTTCAGAGATTTGATTGTTAAACATCCACCAGCTCACCACTGGTTACACTGGCTTTTCCGTTGCGTATGGGGTAGGTAGGCTGCATTATCTAGGAAGACCCTGTCAGCATAATGAAGGGGGCATGGGCCCCCTAGGACAGAGAACCACAGAGGGAGGGGAATGAGCCTGCAGATGGTTGTAAGTAAGGACTCCTGCCCGTGGCAGGTGAGAAGCAGTTCCTGAAGATGTCAGGGAGCTTTGAATTTTTGTGAGGAGGCCAGGGAGGGGGAAGTCAACCAACCACAGAAGGTTCTCCTCCCTGATTCCCCTCCGGGGAGGCAGGAGCCAGACCAGCGGCAGCCTATGCTTCCTCCCTCTAAAGAATTTAGCAGTGTTGCCTGACAGACACTGGGCTGCGATGCTGAGCTGGACCATTTTGTTCCTTGGCGTTTTGGCACATAAAACTGCTCAGAAAAGGAGAGCTCTGGTGGCCTTGACAGTGACCAGCCCTTTGACTTGCCCTCCTGGGGGTTTGGCCCTCCATCAAGCCCCCCCTGATGTCAGCCCTAAGGCTTCCCCTCCTGTTCCACTCCAGCTCTCTACCCAGCGGCTCACTAATATTAGCAATGCCCAGCTTTTGTGCTCCTACTGCGTGCCATCCCCCACGCTCAGTGTGTCTCATGCATTACTTCCTGGTGTCCCACCCGCGCCACCTCCCAGGGGAGGTCATCTTATTTCACCCATGTTTTCAATGAGAAGATGAGCTCGGAAAGCGGATATGACTTGCCCAAGGTCACCCAGCCAGCAAGTGGGAGAGCCGGGATCCCAAGCCAGGCTGTCTGACTCCCAGCTGCTGTCTCTGAAACCCACACTGGAACTTTTAAAGGGAAGATGGTATCTGTTCAACTCCTCCCTTTGATGAGGTCCAACGTGTAGCTCAGAGCTGGAAGGGACCAGAGAAATGACCTAATCCTATGATTCTCAGCAGTTCATAAATCCATCCCACCCCCAACACACACCAGCTTCACTATCAAAGAACCTGTTTCTACCACGAGTGAAACAGGCCCGCTTTCCTCTCAGAAGGGATGTTTCTGCTGGTCTATTTATCATGGAGGTAGGGTCGGGCTAATAATGGTGATTTCAGCAGAGTCCCTGTGCGCCAATGTTATTGCTATGGCTTTAACACACAAACAGAAAAAGAATCTATTAGTCACCGAGGAGTGTAATAAGCCTGTTGAGTAATCAGCCTGCCAGCCATGGTACCTGCAAACCACAAAGATGATAAATGAACCACCGCCGCCAAATTCTTGAATGCTTGAGGGTGGGTGTGGGGCCTGTGGGCAGGGAGGCCGTGGACCTTGTTCTGGAAACTCTGCTTCCTTCCAATGGACTGAGGACTCCTGCTCGGTTTCAACTTCCCATTTCACAGATGGGGAAGCCGAGGCCTAGGAAGGAGAAACGGTTTAGCCAAGGTCACCCATCCCGTTAAGGACTGAGTCAGGGCTAGAAGCCAGTGCTTGCTGGCTGTCCACAACCTGGGAGGACAGCAAGTGCTTGTGAGCTGTGGTTGGGGTCACATAGGGTGTTTTCCATCCCTTCTGCCCTGCTTTCCTCCTCCCTCTGACATTCCCTGGCTGACTTCAGATCCCCTTCTCCCCCCGCTTTGCAGATAAGGCTGCCAAGGTTTCCAGAGGGACCTGGGGACAGGGTGTGGCTTCCAGAATGTCCAGGCTTGGGGACGGGCTGGAGAGAGACCAGGATTTGTGTCTCCTTTCCCCTTCCTCAGGCCTGTCCACTTGCAGCTGTGTGGGTGGATCCAGACACTCTGGGATTTGCCAAATGGGCAGAGACACCAAAAGTTTCCCCCAAATCCAATCAGATAGGGCCTCCTTGGAAGGAACAGAGACTAGGAAGGATATGGCCAGAGCTCTGACTCCAGATACTAGCCACTAGTGTGGGCCAGTCATTTCCCTGGCCCAGGCCTCAAGTTTTCTTCTTCTGTAAAATGGGCATATGGTTGTTCAGCCATTCCGCAAACATTTACTGAGTGCCCAGTCATCCAAGGTGACACTTCCGTGCTTACCAGGTTCTAGGAACATGCATTCTTGCATTTCCATCTCACAGCAACCTTCAAGCTAGGTTTTATATTTCCTATTTCAAGGACGAGGTAACTGGGGCTCAGAGAGTTTTAACAACCTGTCCAGGATCCCACAACAGATCCAAGATCCATACTCAGAGGCTGATGGGAGGAGCCTGTGTCCCAACCTGAAGGTACTTGAAGCCGGAGTGTGGTGACAGCTGGAGCAGGAATCTTAGGTCCGACTATGAAGAGTTTCAGGGAACCCTTGGAGGAGATGCTGTATGGACACAGAACCAAGCCCTGGGGCCTGGCCACTCTGCGTTTGAGAGGAGGGCATCTGGCTGCCTCCATCAGAGGATGTCACTGGTAGGCTATCGGTCACCCAGCTGCTGGGGGCCTGCCTGCAGAGCTGAAGCATAGGGCTTCCCCAGGGCCCAGCACCTGTGGCCAGCTCCCTAAGCAACAAGTGTGGATGCTGTGAGGGGAGCCGAGTCCTAAGCATAACAAGTTACAAGGCCAACCACCAGGAAACGAGCCAGGTGTTTTACAGACATTTCCTAATTTGATCCCCCAACAGTCCTGTGAACTTATCAGTCTCATTTTATAGATGAAGAGAATGAGGGCCAGAGAGGTGAAGTGACCAGTTCAAAGTCACCCAGGACCTGCCTTTGGGTCTGTCTTCCCATAGCCCGTGGTTTTTCACTGTCCCTAGCACCAGCCTGTATTTGTTGCAGGAAATTGCACGCGTCACTACACCTCCCTGGACCTCCGTCTCCATGAAATGAGAAAATCCATTCCTGCCCTTGTTAACAAGTGTTGAAAGACGTCAATGAGATCATGGATGGGGATTTGCTTTGAAGTTCTGACATTATGTGATTCCAGGGGCACTGGCGATTCTGTAGCATAAAAGTATCATCTCCTCCAGCGTTCCCCATGCCAATCCCACACTTAAGAGCTGCTTCCCCAGACTCTGACTTTGTTCCTAGTAAGTCATCTAACATGGAAGTTTGGTTGGGGCAGAGTTGTCCATCATTATCAGCTTTATAACATTGCTATACGGTTAGGTCAAGTTTCGTCGTTACCAGGAAGGCAGACAGTCCTTAGACCTCAGTGTGGTTCTGTCTGATCAGCTCTACTTGTCTTCTTGTGGGCAAATGCACCACTTCCTGTGGAAGGCAAAGTGCCCCAAAGAGCCTGTGGCCACACTGTTTGGAGCCCCATCAGGTCAGGTGATCTAGGTCTGGGGTCCGGGACCGGGGCATCCTTTCCAAGTGGGTCCCCACTACTGGAGCTGATGTGAGCCTCAGCATCTACCATATTGGTTGAAGCAATGGCTTATTTGGAGGGTTTGGGCCTCTGGATTGTAAACCAACAGACACACTCAGACGGAGAGTAACAAGACCACAGCCACTAGAAGGGTGTGCAGCTGCACATGACAGGTTTTTGTCTTTGGTGAAGGTCTATCTTCAAATGGATCTCAAATCCACCTGAGAAGCAGCTGCCTGGCCTGTGGGGCAATCCATGGCTAATGGGTCTCAGGGGGGTGCGCCCCCTCGGTTTGGCCCCCAGCCTCTATGGAATTTGGGAAGATTGACATTTATAAAGGTAGGTAAAAGCCTGGGGCAAGATAGAGGTTCATTTAGGGCTTTATTAGCTGGATAGGAATTTTTTAAAATTAAATTTATTGAGGTAACATTGGTTAATAACATTATATAAGTTTCAAGTGTACACTTTTATAATACAGCATCTGTATATTGCATTGTGTGCTCATCACCCAAAGTCTAGTCTTCCGTCCCCATATATCTGCTGACCCCCTTCACCCTCTTCATCTTCCCCCCTTTTTCTCTGGTAGCCACCATACTGTTGTCTGTGTCTATGAGTTTGTTTGTTATTTTGTTTTATATCTCACATATGAATGAAATCATATGGTCCTTGTCCATTTCCGTCGGACTTATTTCACTTAGCATGACACTCTCAAGATCCATCCAAGTTGTTGCAAATGGCAATATTTCATCTTTTTTATGGCTGAGTAGTATTCTGTAATTCAAATGTATCACAACTTCTTTATCCAATCATCTAGTGAGGGACACTTTGGTTGTGTCCATGTCTTGGCCACCATGAGTAATGTTGCAATGAAGTTAGGGGTACATATGTCTTTACAAGTAAATGTTTTCAAAAATTTGAAGATACCCAGAAGAGAGATTGCTGGATCATACGGTGGCCCTAGTCTTAATTTTTTGAGGAACATCCATACTGTTTTTACTCGTAGTCACATCGTAGGTCATTAGAGTACCATATCAAACCCAGGACCTTGACACTGATACAATGCATGCATGTAGTCACTTTATCACATGTGGAGATTCCTGTGACCACAGCCACAGTCAGATACAGAACGGTTTCACCCCCACAGAGATCCCCCTCGGGCTGCTCCTCACAGTCACACCCACCCTCCACACACCAGCCCTTGCACTCCCTGCCTCCCTGTCTCCCTTTCCTCCATCCCCTCACAGTCCCCACAGGACACCTGACTGCCCCTTCTGGTCCCACCCGTGTTGCCGGATTCCTTCCATCCAGCTGACCATCCTTAACCCCTAGCAACCACTACTCTAGCCTCCATCTCTGCCGTTTTATCACTTCAAGAATGTTCTATAAGTGGAATCAAACAGTCTGTGACCTTTTGAGGTTGGCTTTTCCCACGCATTGTGATGCCCTTGAGGTCCATCCAGGCTGCTGCAGCATCGCCAGTTCCTCCCTTGGTTGCTGAGTGGTGTTTCATGGTCCTCTCTGTGTTTCACCCTCTTTCCTCCTCCCAGACTTCTTTCCTCACATCTGAGCCAGTTATTCCCACCTGTTTGCCGTCATCTGAGCCCTGAGTGGGGAGATTAGGGAGTTCATGTCTTGAGGGGAGGGGATGAGGATACCTGTGTCTTTCTCCTTCAGCCTCAGGATGGAGCGTGCAAAGTCACTCACACCATCCTGTGGCTCTCTTGGCAGCTTCTTGGGGTTCAATTTCTATGTTGTTATATTGAACTTTCACTCTTGTCTCCTTTTTACAAAGACTGTCCAGTTTTTGTAAAAAGGAGACAAGACCAGGTGGGCTCTGCCATCCTGGCCTGGTGTGGCTGAAGCCTTAGCGGCAAGGGAGTATTGCACCATTAAGGACTTATATTGGGAAGCCCCCCCCCCCCCATCTCCCCAATCTGGGTCCATTTCGTATGTGGCAGAGGCACAGACAGGGATCCTGCAATCAAAGGGAAGGCCTGTACCCTGGGATCTGGGCAAGGGGTGCCAAGCAGTAGTGGACTTCAGGGAGAGTCTCACTGTTTTGCCAGGACTGCCTGTGCCAGATTCTACTGGTGGGGGTGGGCTGGGGGGTCTCCCTAGCTCTGCACCAATGTTCTGGGTGGTTGTGAGCATTCCTCTCTCTGGGCCTTGCCTCCTCATCTTTACGGCATGGTTTGGACCTCATGATCTCAGGACCCTCAGCTGTGACATTCTCAGGATGCCAGTGACATCCCCACCAACAAAACCCATGGCTGCTTCCCTACTATCCTCAGAGCAGCGTTCAAGCTCTTCAGCAAGGCAGTCAGGGCCCTGTGTGAACTCTCCCCAGGTAACTCTGCAACCCCAGCTCTCGCCACTTCCTGCCTTCTCCTTTTAGGCTGCAACCACATGGACCCAGCTGTCACCCCCAGACCCTCGGGCACCCTTCCCTCACTGACCTGCAGCCCTCCCGTCCTGGTGCAGATATCACCTCCTGTGGAAGCCCCCTCTCCCCCCGCCCCCGACTGCCTGCACACCCCTGCTCCTGTCCTCATCCAAACAACCCACTGTTCTTGTCTGCTGTGCCTGTCCCTGCTCTTGGCTAGCCACTCCCAGCATGGCACAGGGGACCCTGGTGTTCAGCACAGTGCCACACACAACACAGACCCTCCGGAAGGGGATGGAGCCCTGGCCACCTCCAGCCTGAGAGGATGATGCTGCCTCTTCCCCCCCCCCCTCTCCCCTTCTCCCTTCCCCCTCCTCCCTTCCTCCTCTTTCTCCTCTGGCTCCATGGACTGCCCTGCCTCAGGCGGGTGAACTCACACTCTGATGTGGCTTGGCCCAGCCCAGTGCTTTCGTTTGAATGCAATGAAAACCAAACAACACATTTCTTCTCATTGTTAGAAAAGCCTGTAGGATGGGAAAGCTGCCTTCTTACCGCCCCGTCCCCCCCCCCCCCCCCCCCCCCCACACACACACACTTTGGTACCACCAGAGCTGGATTTTCCTACTCCTCAGAGCCCAAGCTCTCAGGGGAACATGGAATTCTAAGAGCTTGGAATCACAAGATAATGGAACCTTAGCCTAATGTAACGCTAGAATCCTGTAATCATTGCATCATAGAAAGCCGCAATAATGATGTCTTAGTATTATATTATGGTAAAGCCAGGGGTTTCTTTTACAATATGGAAACTTTGCATATGGAATCCTAGAATCAGCATGTTGGTGCCAAGAACATCAGGTTGGACCTAAGAGTCCACATGCTCATTGTAGTGCCCTTGAGGTTCACCCATATGCTACGGACTAAATGATCATATTCTAAATTCATATACTGGAGCCCTAATCTCCAGTGTGACAGTGTTAGATGGGGCCACAGGGAGCTGATTAGGTCATGAGGGGGAAGGCCTCATGAATGGGATTAGTGCCCTTGTAAGAAGAAACACAGGAGACACGTTTTTTTCTCCGCCTGTGAAGACACGGCGAGATGGTGTCCACCTGTGGGCCAGGAAGAGTGCCCTCATGGGGCACCACGTTGGCCAGCACCTTGACCTTGGATTTCCCAGCCTCCAGAACTGTGAGAAACAAAAGTTTGTCATTTAAGCCATGACAGTTGTTACCGCAGCCCGAGCTGACTAAGACACCATGCAAACCCCAGGGTCACAGAGCAGGGAGAAGCAGGGAAGGCTCCGGGCCTGCACAAACACGGAACAAACCTCCTCCGCCTCTGGGATCCCGGACAAGGCACTCAACCTCCGACCTCTGGTTTCATCGCAGCGTAACAATTTTAGGTGATCAATAAACCGGTAGCTTGTGTCTGATCAGTGTCCTAAGCTGTCTTCTGACATGAGGCACTCAGAGTCTCAGACACCATCGGGCTCTCTGAAAGCTCTGGGGATTCGGAGGCGGAGGGCACCCGGGAGCCTGGGGATAAATGCGGGCCAAGGCCATGAGCCACGCGGAGGCCCTGGATCTCAGGCCGCAGGGAAGGGGACAGAGAGGCTTCTGGTTCAGCCTTTTCTGGGTGCCCACGCCTACCCCGCACACCCTCCCCGGCCCAAACCCGGGCTGTTTGCACAACTGCCTAAGCCTCGTTTCCTCATCTGTCAAGGACAGAGAGCAGCACTCTTGGTTCAGGGCCTGGCCCACCACCAACTCCTAGGTGTGTCTTTGCTCTCGGAGGCTCTTTACTCGTCTAGGACTTGGTTCCCAGGCCTCAGTTTCTTGAGGGCAGGGCTAAAATGTATTCACTTTTTAACCAAAGCACAATGTGGGCTAGAGGTGCTGGTACACATTAAAGACAAAGAGTATTAACCGACTGTGGTTTGGACGGGAACGTAATGGCCACCTGGTCCGCCTGCCATGTGTGCCTTCTCCTTTCAGTTGCCTCCCAGAGCGGTGTGTCTTATTCTAGTCACACGGTAAGGATTTGGCCAAGAGGTGTCTCAGACCCCAGCTGTTCCGTCTCCCTAAGGCTGTTTTTCTTTTTTATTTTTAAAACATGGATGTGAGAGAGAAACACCGATTAGTTGTCTCCCGCATGCTCGCCGACTGGGGAAGGAGATTGAACCTCCAACCCAGAGACGTTCCCTTGACCAGGAATCGAACCCGAGACCCTTTAGTGAGCAGGCTGACACTCTAACCACTGAGCACACCTGACAGGGCTGTGTTTTTTTGTTTTCTTGTTTTACTCCACCAGGTAGCAATTTGGCTTTACAGTCTCTGGCTTATTTACATATTGGGGGGATTGGGGGGCCTCCTTTCAGGACATCGAACTCAATGGAACCTCCCCTGCCTTGGCGGGAGGTCTGGAGGACCCTGCCCCAGCAGCATGTCGGCAAAGTCAAGCACCCTCCGGAAAGGCAGGGATGCGGGTGAAGGGGAGGTTGGGGGGCAGGGGAGTTGGGTGCTGGGTTGTGATCACATTGCCTTGAATGGAAACAAACGCCAACCCCAAACCAAACCCAAATAGAGATTCCAGGAGGAACCGAGTGTCCCAAGCAGCCCCCAGCTAGGCTGGGGCAGGGAGGGGTCAAACAATGAACTCAGGGCTCCAGGCTCCCCAAGGGGCGTGTGGTTCCCAGGCCTGTGCTGAACGGCCCTCCTCGGAGACCCGGGCAGATGGAATTTCTATCCTGTGAGCCAGCAGCCAGCAGGGCAGAGAGCAGCTCAGGCCCGTGTTTACGTCTGTCTGACAAACATCCAGGGAGAGCTCGCCCTCTCCCTGCAGCTGCCAGAGAAGGAGGCGGTGAGGAGACCAGGCGAGGGCCAGTGCTTCCAGATCAGCAACACGGATGCCGGGGACACGTGACACTGATGGCGGCTGGCCTTATTAGGGCCCTGAGCGCCTCCCAGGCCACTGGTCTAGGCACAAGTAAGACGCAGGCGGGCTTGGCCAGCAGCCTGTGCTCACATTGGATGTGCTTCTGGCTTCCAAGGGAAATAGCAGGGACAGGTGAAGCAGGGACAGATGGAGCAGGGACAGGTGGAGCAGCGACAGATGGAGCAGGGACAGGTGGAGCAGGGACAGGTGGAGCAGGGACAGGTGGAGCAGGGACAGGTGAAGCAGGGACAGGTGGAGCAGGGACAGGTGGAGCAGGGACAGGTGGAGCAGGGACAGGTGGAGCAGGGACAGGTGGAGCAGGAACAGGTGGAGCAGGGACAGGTGAAGCAGGGACAGGTGGAGCAGGGACAGGTGGAGCAGGAACAGGTGAAGCAGGGACAGGTGGAGCAGGAACAGGTGAAGCAGGGACAGGTGGAGCAGGGACAGGTGAGGCAGGGACAGGTGAAGCAGGGACAGGTGGAGCAGGGACAGGTGGAGCAGGAACAGGTGGAGCAGGAACAGGTGAGGCAGGGACAGGTGGAGCAGGGACAGGTGAGGCAGGAACAGGTGGAGCAGGGACAGGTGGAGCAGGGACAGGTGGAGCAGGGACAGGTGGAGCAGGGACAGGTGGAGCAGGCCCTGACACTCATGAGGGGCCAGAAGCACCGTGGGTTGATCTTCACCGAGGGGCAGGGCCTCCCTTTAAGTCTGGGACCCTGGTGCAGGCGGTGAACTATGGAGAGAACTAGTAAATGCCGTGCCTACTGCCTGTCAGACCTTGGCCGGCCCCTTGACATTCATCCTCCCCGTTAGTCTTGGCCACTGCCTGAGAGGGAAGGGCCCCACTGGTCAGACGAGGAAGTGGAAGTTCCGAGACGGGACCAGATTGCCGGGGGGCACACCCAGGGGTGGGCATGAAGGTCCACGCTATGCCAAGCAACCAAGCCTACTCCTCTCTGCTCTTCTCCCCGTCATGACCGTGAGGGTGCCAGCCCTGAGAGGCCTCCACGGCGGCCTCGATGCCCTGGGGTAGAGCTCTGAAATGTGGCAGTCGCCTTTTCTTTATCCTGCTTTGGGTTCCCCCTGTGCCCATGGTTTGCTGTGTTTTGTTTTGTTTTTTAATGTGTTATGTATACTCCCTTGGTGAACTCGTTTTCTCCTTTTAAGTTGATTCATCTTTGATTTTTGCTGGTAGCCAGATAGCTTCTGGGGGGAGCTTGGCCTGGTGAGAACTCCTGGGGCCACGCTGAGGGTGGGGCCCTGGCAGCCTGTTCACCCACCCGGATCCCCACTCCTGATTGGATCAGCATGGACACCTGACCTGACTCCTGATTGGATCAGCATGGACACCTGACCCGGGCTGGCCCAATCACATGTTGTCTTGCTGAATAGAGGGTTCAGATTGGAGGCAGCCCTGGCCCTCAGTCAGACTCCAAGCCTGGAGGATATTGAGGAACAGAAGGGAGGGTCCGTCTGTCCTCCTGAACCCAGGAAGCCAGCTCCAAAGAGGGGGGCTGTGGTGAGAAGTGCCCTGGCCCTGCCCCCTCAGCTCCTGGCTGCTTTTCCAGTCCTCAAGAGACCAAGGTTGGCTCTCATCCCTCCCAAGTGTTCCAGGAACACCTGTCCTTAAGGTGAATAACTCTTTGGGCCTAAGCTCCCCCAAGAGACTTATTAGAGCAGCTGATTTATTGTAGTTTAAACCGGGGAGAACCACTTAATCCCACGGGCCTCATCACTACAGCAGCACCCATCCTCCCATTTGTTCATGGTTTCTGAGACAGCCCCTCTCCACGCCGGTATAATTAATTGTCCGCCCTCCTCCTTCTCTTGGTGCCCCTCTCTCTTCAGGGCCATGTCCCCTACACACACACACACACACACACACACACACACACACACACAGCTGTTCCCATTGCCTTCAGCCCATCACTTTGCTCTCCCACCTCTTCTACGCTGGCCCTTCCAGAGGGCTCCAAACTCCAATACCCCCTCCCACTGCCATCCTCATCTCCTGTCACCCTTGAAATTCTCGGTTTTACAGGGTACATGCCCTGCCGGGGTTGGAAGAATGAACATTCCTTTTAATCCCATGGGCATTATGATGTCCTCATCTCTCGTGCACAGGAGTTCCCTCCCTGGGCGCTTCTCCCATCCTTCCTCCCCATGAATGTCACCACTTCCCTGTCCTGAATCCCAGATGAGCAGCCTCAGAGGATTCTCTCTGTCCATGGCTGCAGAGAGGAGGCCGAGGGCCTTCCTAAGACACCCCTCCATTCCTATAACCCCCGGCAGCCAGGCTGACCGCTCAAAGCTGCCTGAGGGACCCCAGGCTGGGGCCGGCCCGCCCTGCTCTCTTTGGTCCCTTGGCTTCTGCTTCTTGCCTAAGCTCTCCTGGCAGACACCCTTCGCCAACTCTCCGGTTTGCTGCACCAGAGGGACTGACCATGAGATCTTCCCTCTCCAAGAGCTTCAAAGCCGCCCTCCTCTCCATCCCAGGGGCCTCCCCCCCTCTCCATTCCCAGGCCTCCCCTCCCCTCTATCCCTGGGGCCTCCCCTCCTCTCCATCCCAGGGGCCTCCCCTCCTCTCCGTCCCAGGGGCCTCCCCCCCTCTCCATCCCAGGGGCCTCCCCTCCTCTCCATCCCAGGGGCCTCCCCCCCTCTCCATCCCAGGGGCCTCCCCCCCTCTCCATCCCAGGGGCCTCCCCCCCTCTCCATCCCAGGGGCCTCCCCCCCTCTCCATCCCAGGGGCCTCCCCCCCTCTCCATTCCCAGGGGCCTCCCCCCTCTCCATTCCCAGGCCTCCCCTCCCCTCTATCCCTGGGGCCTCCCCTCCTCTCCATCCCCTGGGCCTCCCCCCTCTCCATCCCAGGGGCCTCCCCTCCTCTCCGTCCCTGGGGCCTCCCCTCCTCTCTATCCCTGGGGCCTCCCCTCCCCTCTATCCCTGGGGCCTCCCCTCCTCTCCATCCCAGGGGCCTCCCCCCCTCTCCATCCCAGGGGCCTCCCCCCCTCTCCATCCCAGGGGCCTTCCCTCCTCTCCATCCCAGGGACCTCCCCCTGTCTCCATCCCAGGGGCCTCCCCCCCTCTCCATCCCAGGGGCCTCCCCCCCTCTCCATCCCAGGGGCCTTCCCTCCTCTCCATCCCCAGGGCCTCCCCTCCTCTCCATCCCAGGGACCTCCCCCTGTCTCCATCCCAGGGGCCTACTCTGGCTTGGGCCTCAAATTTCCACTGTGGGCTGTGGCCTGAGAGGTTCCTTTCCCCGCTTCCTGGTCAGAGCCCCCCCCCCCCCCCGCCCCTAATTCCCTGGGGCTGCTCCATTCCCCCAATGCTGTGCTCACCCACACTGCTTCCAACCAACAGGAGGAGCACTCCTCATGGAATGGGTCCTGGACCCAGAGCCCTGGGCTCCCTCATGACTGAAGGGCTGAGGAAAGAGGGGATACTGGGGCCTGTTTCAGGTTCAATTGTGCCCCACCCCGAGATGTTGAAATCCTAACCCCAGGGACCTGCGAACATGGCTGTAATTAAGATGAGGTCATACTGGAGAAGGGTAGGCCCTGAATCCAGTACGACCCGTGTCCTTGTAAGAAGAGAAGACACAGACACCAGGGAAGAGTGCCGTGTGACAACAAAGGCAGAGACGGCGGTGCCGTAGCTGCAGGTCAGGGAGGGCCGGGGGCTGCGGGCACCACCAGAAGCTAGGAAGAGGTAAGGCCGTCGTCTCTAGAACCTGCCGAGAAAGAGTGGCCTGGCCAGCACCTTGACTTTGGACCTCTAGCCTCCGGGACTGTGAGAGAACACGTTGCTGTGGCTGTTTTAAGCCATCCAGGTGTGGTCCTCTGTGAGGGCAGCCCTAGCAGATGTACGCGGGGCCTTTCAGCGGACTCTGCAGCCCCAGTGGCTGCAAAGGGGGAATCAGACTGTGTCTCCCCAGCTCATCCTCTATGGCTCCCTGTTGCCCTGGCATCCACGACCCTTCATCATTGGGTCACCAACTTCTCTGGCCTCCTCTTCTCCCTGCTGCCTGCCTCCTCCTTTCTGCGTCTGCCGCACGGTGGTAGCTGTGGCTCTCCCCTCCACATCTTCGCTCATGCCTAGGCACAAAACACACCTCTTCATCCTGTGTGCTTCTACTCATTCTTTAACCTTTCTTAAACAATCTTCTCTTCCAGGAATCATAGCAAACGTCTGTTGAATCTTACTATGCCCGGGGCTTGCTCTGAATGACTTCATCCAGTCCTCAGGGCAGCTCCAGGGGGCAGGTGTCCTCATGCACGTTTCCCAGGTAGGGGGACCCCAGGGCCAGACAGGGCTCCCTGAGCTTCCCAGTCCTGAGGGGCTTTGGCGGGGTCAGGGCCAGGCCTGGGCGGCAGAAGCGGTGCTCTGACCCTGCCCCGTGAGGTTGCCACCCCTGCCTGGGGAGCCCTTGCCCCCCACCCCCAGGAACATCTGCTCCTCCAGGCCCCCAGCCGCTGCACGTTTCAGGCTAACGAATTCTGTCGGAACAAGAGGTGAAGTCAAATGTGGTCCAAATCGTTTTCCATGGCTGTTTCATGCAAAATAATTCCAAGGCATCCGTCTTCCTCTCCGTGTGGGGCTGGAACACATGGAGCCGGGAGGACAGAGGAGCCAGATCCCAACCTGGCTCTCGCAAATAAATAGAAGGCACAGGGGACATCGCGGCCAACAGGCAGCTGCCGCATAAATCAGGGCTTTTATGGGGCAAGCAGCCCGTCCTGGCCCAGACCCCCCTGCCTGGCCTCTGAAAGAGAGAACTAATGGATACCCGTGTGATCAGCCAGGGCCACTCACTGGCGTGCCCACCCAGGGTCCCCCGCCCAGCCCTCGGCCCACCTGGCAGCCTCCTGGGGTTCACCAAGGGAGCTGCCAGCACACACACACACACACCCACTGATTTCCCATTCATTCATTCATTCATTCACTCACTCATTCACTCTGTACTTGGTGTGTAGTAAGCACTCAGTAACATTTGCTTGAATGAATAAATTTGCTCACTTCTTTCCTCCTCCACCTTTCCCCTCACCTCCTCCCACTGTTTCCGTGGCACTGAGTCACTCTGAGATGCAAAGCCCCAGCCAGGAGCCCCATTGGCTGAACCTAGTCCCCCGCCATACCCTTGATATAAGGAGGGGTGGAGTTGAAGGGAGAGGGACCAGACAGAGACCTGGGGTTCAACCTCCTGCCAAGACTCATTCAGGGAGGGGTATCCCCAGACACGGAGGGGTTTGCAGGTGAGCAGCAAATAGCTCCCTGTGTCCCCCTGAAATGCAGTGCTGCCTGTACCTCTGAGCAGGATCCCTTCTATTTGGGCCTCATTGTCCTCCTGCCAGATCTAGGAAGACCCCTCCCCCTTCTCCTAAGGGCTCAAGGTTTGCTGACTAGTCCAGTGGTCCTTTGCCCCAGGCCCACCACCATCTCACCTGTCTGGACCCTGCATTTGGCAGTAGGTTCAATGCATGGCATCGTTCCTGCCCCCGTTTTCTGTCACAACAGCCCGCATAGCTTTTTCCATTCATTTTAAAATTGGTTGCTTTCACATGCACAACACATAAAAGCTGCCATTCATGACAGTCACTGTGTTGTGCAACCATCGCCTCTATCTAGTTCCAGAATGTGTGTGTGTTTTTTTTTTCACTCCAAAAGGATACCCTGTACCCGTCAAATAGTCACTCCCCATTTCCTCTTCCCCAGCCTCTGGCAAACAACCACTAATCTCCTCACAGTTTTAAAAAAAATGATCCTAATACTCTATAGGCCAGATAGAATGTATAATCCCCAATTCACTGATGAGAAAACTCAGAGCTGCACACACACACACACACACACACACACACACACACACACACACGCAAACGCCTGATACAGCCAGCGCCCTCTCTCTGTAGCCCAGAGTCCCCGCTCTCCACAGAGCAGTGTGACCCAAGTCTGTTGGAGGTGTAAGTAGATGCCCCCCAGGGGGCTCTGGGCTTCTTTCCTTGGGGGTGAGAAGCGGAAGATGGTGCTGTAAGTTCAGAGCTCAGTCTCGGTCACCCAGTGAGTTTAGGTTACTGACTGTGGGCAGAGAAGGCCTTGGGTGATGCTGGGGGTTAGGGCGGGAACCGTGACAGGGAGGCTGCTGGGTGGTTGCTTCACCTCTATTAGTTTTGGCTCCAGCCTGGAAGTTCCCACAGTTCTCTGGGGCTGGCCCGAGAGCTCTGACTGTACCCACCACACCCAGCCCTCCGCTCACACCTCTAGGCCTTCACAGCCATACTTCCCTGGCCCTCCTCTTCCCCCTCACACCTCTCCAGGTCAAGTGGGAACTCCGTTGTTTCTGAACATTAAGACCAGGCTGAGCCCCACTGTGGCTGAGCTAGGGCAGGAGGGCTCGGCAGAGGGGAGAAGGAACAGACCAGGGTCCCGGGCCATGTGGCTTTGGGACAGTCTGGACCCCTTGTAGAGCCTCAGTTTCCCCTATTGGCAGTGGGGGTGCACTCAGGGGCATCCAGGGCCCTTCCAGCGCTGTTTCTCTGATTTGGTGGAGACCAGGGCTGAAGCAGGGAGGCCTGGGGGAGGGTCAAACTAGATGCTCCCTAATTGGAGTCTCACACATCTCTGTAGGCAAAGCTGGTCCCCAGGACCCAGAGGTCCGCAGATGGAGTCCCTGGAACAGGACAGGGGGCGGGAGACCCCATGGTCCCCAGGGGCAGCTTGGGGGAGGCCGTGTCCAGTCCAGCAGAGGCTCCCCTCTCTGTTGCCCAGTCTGAGGGCCAGGATCCCTGTGGCTCCAGAAGACTGTGCTGTGGGCCCCGCAGGCAGGACTGCCATCTGCTCTGAGAGCTAGACCGGTGGGGGGCCACGTCGGCCAGAACGTGGGATGATAGAGTTGTTAGGAAAGGTTCTAACAAACATGACCTCCTCAAGTTTCTGTTTTCACGTCTGAACTGGGAAGAAAGCTCCTGTACCTGGTGGAGCTGTTGAGAGGCTTAAATGAGATGATGTGTGTGTTGAGCTCAGCTGGGGGCCTGGCGTAGTCCGTGTTCTCAAATGGTGGCTGTCACTCCAGCATCCAGACTGGGCCTCCAGAGTCTGGGGTGTGGGGAAGACCGGTGGCTGGGAGCAAGTTGGTGTGTGTGTGTGGTGGGGGGGAGTGCAGGAGAAGTAGGGGCTTCCCAGAAATCATGGGAGAAAGCTCTCCCATTCACCTTGAGGGATCTGTTGCCTCCTGAACCCCTTTCTGTTCCAGCTCCAGGCCTGCCCTTGCTTCCCCCCCACACCCCTCCGGTTGAGAGGGTATCTGGTCCCGCTCACAGCAGCTGCAAGGCGCCCAGGGACAGGGAGACAGCCCCAGGGGCCAGGGACAGTGTAGTCTTGGCCTCAATTTTGGAGCCTCAGTTTGTCGCCCTGTCAAACCTGCCTAATTCAGGTGGGGATGAATCAGATGAGGAGGTGGAAGTGAAGTGGGTGCACAGGTAAGGGATTTGGATCTGAGAGATAGGGAGGCCCAGAGGGAAGGCCTCAGATACCATCTCTGTTTATTTTATTTTATAAATATAATAGAGGCCCGATGCACAAATTCGTGCAAGGGGCTCGGCCCCCGTAGCCGCAGCGGCTTGCCTTGGCCCTCTCAGCCCTGGCTTCATCCAGAAGGTCATCTAGAAGGACATCCGGAAGGTCGTTCGGCTGTCCAGTCTAATTAGCATGTTACGCTTTTATTTATTATAGATTTTTATTGATTTCAGAGAGGAAGGGAGAGAGAGAGATAGAAACATCAATGATGAGAGAAGCATTGATTGGCTGCCTCCTGCACACTCCACACTGGGGATCGAGCCTGCAACCTAGGCATGTGCCCTGACCAGGAATCAAACCGTGACGTCCTGGTTCATAGGTCAAAGTTCAACCACTGAGCCACGCTGGCCGGGAGATACCATCTCTGTTTAGATGAGGACGCTGAGCCACAGAGGGGGACAGTGAGATGCCACGGCCACCAAGTGACAGGTTGAGGCCCAGGCCCGATGCTGAGCTCAGCCCCCAGCAGGCCCCCAGGAGGCAAGCAGTGTGGCCACCTCTCATTGGACACCTCACCTTTCAGATGGGTGGTCTGAGAACTGCCTGACAGAGCCCAGCACAGCAGCAGCAGAACTGGGGGTCAGTCCTGGCAGACCTCCTCCCCCGCCCCCCACCATTCCATCCAAACCACATAGCTCTGCCATGGGGCCACCCAGGGCCTGAATCAATTGGGGGTTCCAGAATCAGCCAGGGCGCCCATCCCCTCCGGCTGTATCCTCAGCAAGCTCATCTCCTCTCCTTGCCTGGAGGAAAGTCAGGTTGTGTTTCGAGAGAGCCAGAGAGGGACAGCCATGCACCCTGCTGGGCTGCGGCCTTCTCAGCTCCCGAATCCGTTCCAGGCCCCTTTGCTCTGCCTTGGCCCCGGGGCCCCAGCCAGCCTGTGTGGTGCCTTTGTGAAAGTCAGAGAAAGGTGCTCTGTCCGGGCAGAGGCAGCCTGGGCCAGGACTTTACCACCCACTCTCCCCTCGGCTGGATCCCTTGTACAGCGAACACCCTGCACAACTGGGCCCTCCAAGTCCCTTGTGCTCTCCCCTCTCAGCTGGGCCCACTCTATCCTGGGGGCTCCCCCCGCGTGGCTGGCAGGGGCACTCCTTTTCCTCCCTCAGTCTGGTTCCCTTGAATCTCCTCCAGATCCTCCAAAGAAGCCTCAGCTTCCAACCCTGCCACCCAGTCGCCACCAGGCTCTGTCAGACAGACTGCGATTCCATCCGCCTCCTCGGGCCCGGCCAGTGGGCCCGCTGAGCCTCCGGCTTTCAGCTGTCTGACAACCGAATGCCCCGTGGGAAGACGATCTGAATCACTGGCCCTAGGAAGAACGTGAAGCACAAAATGAAATGTCTTGGGCTCCGCTGGCATTTATGGTTTTCCTTTCCCCTTCTTCTGGAAACAGCCACTTGGTCTGCGGGCTGACTCTTTCAGCCTTGAAGTGCTGGGTACAGGACCCAGACCTGACTAATCGGGGCACCTCGGGCCTCTGGCTGCAGAGACAGCCATGAAGTTACTCCAGGGCTTTGCTGGGTTTTCCCGTGTTGGTAAGCTGTGAGCTCGGCACTGCCAGAATCTTCTGAGAATCTTTGAAGGCAAAGCAAAGGGAAGCAGAAGTCAAGAGACTGATGGCCTCCTTTGAGGTTCTGGATCCAGTCATGCCTGAGTCATTAAATGACCTCCTTAAATTAAAGTCATTGAAATTTTTAGTTAAAAAAAAAAGGACCAGCTCAGAGGCTCGTCCTGTGTCAGGATGCTCTGTGGGCCCTGGCGTGGGCCCATGCCCAACAGTCTGGATCTTCTAGACCAGGGGTCGGAAAACTGTGGCTCATGAGCCACATGCGGCTCTTTGGCCCCTTGAGTGTGGCTCTTCCACAAAATACCACGGCCTGGGCGAGTCTATTTTGAAGAAGTGGCATTAGAAGAAGTTTAAGTTTAAAAAATTTGGCTCTCTAAGTGAAATAAGCCAGTCAATGAAAGAAAAATACCACATGATCTCACTCAATTGTGGATAATAAAGAACAGGGACCTGCGAACATTATAAACTGATGAACAAAAAGATAGATACAGAGGCAGTAAAGCATCAAACAGACTGTCAAATTACAGCGGGAAGGTTAGGGAGAGGTGGCGGAGATAAGAGATCAACCGAAGGACTTGTATGCATGCTTATAAGCATAACCAATGGACGCAAAACACTGGGGGGTGAGGGCATGTATGGGAGTGGGGTGGGGGGTGGGGGGCAATGGTAAGATATGTACACATATAACACCTTAATAAAAAAAATGAAAAAAAAATTTGGCTCTCAAAAGAAATTTCAATCGTTGTCCTGTTGATATTTGGCTCTGTTGACTAGTGAGTTTGCCGACCACTAGACATCCCCAGCTTAACTCCTGGTTTGTGGCTTCAGACTCCCACTCAGAAGGAGCACCAGAGCTCCCTCTCCTCCCACTGACGGGCTCAGCAGCCCTGGCCACCAATGGCCTCTCCTTCTTTGAAGGTCGCTAATTTCCTGATGGAGACAGAAAGGCTGTCCACACCTGCTGGGCAGACCTAGTCCTGTCACTGCCCCTGGAAATCCTTCCTTTGTGCCCCATCACCCAGGAAACAAAGTCAGCGCTCCTTTACCCACCCCCTCGGGCCTCACAGCCCAGGCCTGCTTCACCTCCGGCCTCATCCACGCTCTCCCTTCCTCACCGCTCCGGACAGACAGGCACCCAGGGGCTTCCAGCCTTCCGGGGAATTGCCTCGGTGCTCCCTGCTCTAGGAATGAGTGATAAGCCTGTCCCGTGGCACAACTGTTGACACATAATGTCCGTAACCATTAGCTCATTTGAACCTTACCAGTCCTGTGAGGGCACCTGCATAGCAGGGTTTTTATGTCTGTACCAGTTACTTTGACATCTATTAACGTACACTCTTATAGATTCTAGATAACGGTAGGATGGATTGAATGGATGGATGGCTATGATGGGTAGATGAGTGAATGGATGGATGAGTACAATGGGTAGATGGGCGAATGGATGAATGGGTTGATGGCTATATGGGTGAACGGATGGATGCCTTGATGGGTAGAAGGGACTGGATCTAACTGTCCCCCTCCATACGCTCCCGCAGGTTGGACGCAAACCTGTGCCTGTCTGTATATCCATGCTTAGCTGTGTGTCTCTATATATCCGTGTGTGTCTCTCTGTGTGTATCCATGTGTATTGGTTTGTGTCCCATTTGTATGTCTGTGTCCAGGTGTATCCATGTGTGTCTGTGTGTGTAATCAATCATACGTGCCTCATAGGGATGCTAGAAGCCTTAAACAAGTTAACACTCGTAAAAGGCTTGGTGCAGTGCCTGGCACTTCTTATGCTCTCTATAAATAGCAGGAGCTGAGATGAAGAGGAGATTGTAATGATGAAGAGCTGACTCTGGGGTCAGGCTACCTGGGTCACTAGCTACGTGCCAGCTGTGATCAGGGCTGTGAGTTACTGTGGATCCGCCTATGTTGGGCCCTCAGTGGTTACATGTCTATACACCCTGGTCAGCTCCCCCACCCTCTTCCTCTCCCTCTCCCCTCAGCAGCAAGGCTTTGCCCCTCAAGGTGCTCCACTCATCAGACAGGACCCTCCTTGGTCCACAGGGAATGTGCCCTAACTTCCTGTCACCCAAACTCACTTCCCTCTGTTCCCATTCTTGCCCCTGTCCTTCTCCTGGCATGTACCATAGGCGAGACTTCCTACATCCCATCGCTGGGCTCCACTGCCTACTCCTCCCTGCTTTTGGCCCCTTCTCCACCCAGCACCCGCTCCTTTGTGCTCACCCCCTCCGTCTCCATGGAAACACATCCACATTGCTCCCCCATCCCACCCCTTCCCTTCAGGCAGGATGTCTCAGGTGGGTGTGTTTCAGGGACCCCAGAGCTGAGGCAAGCTACTCCTGGGACAAAGCCACCTGCTTCCTCCTCCTCATTCCAATATTTTCCAGAAAGAACCCTTGGCAGAGAGCAAGAGCAGTGGGTGGTGGAGAAGGGGGTCATGAGGGGTAGGCTGACCTGAGCAGAACTTTCCTGATGATGGAGAAAGGGCTCACACTAGTACTTTTTGTTGTTCTTTCCATTTTGACCTCTAAAACATTGTTCTCTCCCTGCAACTGTGGATAGCACATGGCAGGCAATTGGAGGGGGTGGGGGATGGGGGCAGGAGGGGCCCCATCAACCCAGATGGGCCATGGGAGCACTAGGACCAGAGGGATCCTGATTTGGGAGGTTGGGGTTCCAGATTGCTCTTGGGGCAACCTTGGGTTAGGCTCTCCTCCATTCTAGGCCTCCGTTTCTCCTTCTGAGCAAGGAGAGGATTTGGACAACCTGAACCTGAGCCCCGAGGCCCATGCATTCGCGCTCCTCTCGGCCACCGGCTGGTTGTGTGGTGCTGGGTGACTCAGCCCCTGTCTCCTCCGTTTTCCTGTCTGAACAACGAGCAGGCTGGTCTTGGTCAGCTAAGGGCTTCCATGGTCCTTCCATTGTTTTCAGTGTCTCCTGGTTGGGAATCTTGACCTCTTTCCCTAAGGGCGCCCATCCAAGAGTTGGGGGCAAGAATGAGAGGTGGGAAATGGGGAGGGGAGGGGGCAAAGAAGGCAGGCCTCGGGGCCTGGAGATCGGGCCCTGGACGGGGTCCCCAGCCAGGCCACTTCAGAGACAGCCACCCTCCCTGTGTCCCATACAGGGCCCCTTTACTTCCATTGTCACAGAATTCCTGTGAGCTGGCTGGCCAGGGAGCCCATGTTATGGGCAGGAAGTCCAAGACCCCGAGCAGGAGGGGATCTGCCCAGATTCACACAACTGGTTCGTGGCTAGGATGGAGCTCTGGGGCGAGGCCTATAGGAACTCCGTGGCTTCACACCCCGTCATTGACCCCAGCAGCTCATCCTCCACAGGATGGCCAACGAGTCCCACCCCTTCATGGTGCGGAACGGGACACTGAGGCCCAGAACAGCGCAGGGCTGTGCCTTCTCCCCAGTCACGTTAGTCGCAGTGGCTGTGACGATTCAGAAAGCCCAAACACGTCTGCTAGCCGCCTTGCTTGCTGCCTAATCCCACCGTCAGATCCCCGGATTTGGGCAAAGCGTGTGTGCCGAGGCCCGCGTGCTGAGAAGGGCAGAAGGACAAGAATCACAGGCATGTGGTGTCCTCCGTCTTCCAGAGCAGCAGGGAGGGAGGGAGCCCGGGGATCAGTGAGGGGCAGGGGACCAGAGGGGTGAGGCACTTTCTGGGGTCCCACAGAGGGTTAGCTCCAACCCAGACCCTGCCCCCCAACCCTAGTTGCCCCTCCTTCTGTCCCTGCCCCCAGGCCCCTACTTACGTGCATGGTCCTGGAAGGGGGCAGGCCCAGCCGCTCTAACTGGGACAGCGGTGGGGCTGGGAATACCCACCCCTCACCCAGGTCGCCCTCTGAGAGGGTGCTGCCGGCCTCGGCGGATTAATGGTGCGGAGGCCGCTCATTTCCTCTGGCCGGGAGATAGGCCCCACCACACAGCCCCCCATTGTTGGCCACCCTTATCTCAGGAAGTTCCGCCTGCCCCATCCGGAGGAGGCGGCCGGTCCCCCACGCCCCCGGCCTCACTTTTCTTTGCCTCTTAGAGGCTGGAGAGCTTGGCAGGCCTGGGTCACGGATCACGTGGGTGTTGATCCGTGTCTCCCACCCTTGGGAGGACTGGCTCCTCCTTCCCTGGGGCACCAGGCAGGGAGGAGCACGGCAGGGTCTGGGCTCCGCTGGGTTTCAGAAGGGGGGTCCTGGAGAGGCCAGGGAGGAACTGGAAGGGGGTCAGGGAGGAACTGGAAGGGGGTCCTAGGAGGTCAGGGAGGAACTGGAAGGGGGTCAGGGAGGAACTGGAAGGGGGTCCTAGGAGGTCAGGGAGGAACTGGAAGGGGGTCAGGGAGGAACTGGAAGGGGGTCCTAGGAGGTCAGGGAGGAACTGGAAGGGGGTCCTAGGAGGTCAGGGAGGAACTGGAAGGGGGTCCTAGAGAGGGCAGGGAGGAACTGGAAGGGGGTCCTAGGAGGCCAGGGAGGAACTGGAAGGGGGTCCTAGGAGGTCAGGGAGGAACTGGAAGGGGGTCCTGAAGAGGCCAGGGAGGAACTGGAAGGGGGTCCTAGAGAGGTCAGGGAGGAACTGGAAGGGGGTCCTAGAGAGGTCAGGGAGGAACTGGAAGGGGGTCCTAGAGAGGTCAGGGAGGAACTGGAAGGGGGTCCTAGAGAGGGCAGGGAGGAACGGAAGGGGGTCCTAGGAGGTCAGGGAGGAACTGGAAGGGGGTCCTAGGAGGTCAGGGAGGAACTGGAAGGGGGTCCTAGGAGGCCAGGGAGGAACTGGAAGGGGGTCCTAGGAGGTCAGGGAGGAACTGGAAGGGGGTCCTGAAGAGGCCAGGGAGGAACTGGAAGGGGGTCCTAGAGAGGTCAGGGAGGAACTGGAAGGGGGTCCTAGAGAGGTCAGGGAGGAACTGGAAGGGGGTCCTAGAGAGGGCAGGGAGGAACGGAAGGGGGTCCTAGGAGGTCAGGGAGGAACTGGAAGGGGGTCCTAGGAGGTCAGGGAGGAACTGGAAGGGGGTCCTGGAGAGGTCAGGGAGGAACTGGAAGGGGGTCCTGGAGAGGTCAGGGAGGACTGGAAGGGGGTCCTAGAGAGGGCAGGGAGGAACTGGAAGGGGGTCCTGGAGAGGTCAGGGAGGAACTGGAAGGGGGTCCTAGGAGGCCAGGGAGGAACTGGAAGGGGGTCCTGGAGAGGTCAGGGAGGAACTGGAAGGGGGTCCTAGGAGGTCAGGGAGGAACTGGAAGGGCGTTTTAGAGAGGTCAGGGAGGAACTGGAAGGGGGTCCTAGAGAGGGCAGGGAGGAACTGGAAGGGGGTCCTGGAGAGGTCAGGGAGGAACTGGAAGGGGGTCCTAGGAGGTCAGGGAGGAACTGGAAGGGGGTCCTAGGAGGTCAGGGAGGAACTGGAAGGGGGTCCTAGGAGGTCAGGGAGGAACTGGAAGGGGGTCCTAGAGAGGCCAGGGAGGAACTGGAAGGGGGTCCTAGGAGGTCAGGGAGGAACTGGAAGGGGGTCCTAGGAGGTCAGGGAGGAACTGGAAGGGGGTCCTGGAGAGGTCAGGGAGGAACTGGAAGGGGGTTTTAGAGAGGGCAGGGAGGAACTGGAAGAGGGTCCTGGAGAGGTCAAGGAAGGAACTGAGACAGGGAGGGTAGGAGGAAGTGGAGGAAGGAAGCCCAGTGCACAGGGAGCGACTGGCATGGAGCGGGGAGGGAGGGCGCTGTGAACCTTCCTCAGAGGAGAGCACGCAGCCTCGCCCAAGCCGGCCCCTGTGCCTGAGTGCCCTCTGCAAGGTGCTGACGCCCGCTCTAAGATGCAGCATGGGCAGTATATGTCTCCAGGGAGCCTCCTCTATCCCCCCCACTAGCTAGGGTCCCCCACCCAGGCTCCCTCCAGCCCCTGTGCCTCACCCCACCCGCCCAGAGCCCTGAGCGCCCAGTGTGGGTGCAGGTCGCTTAGACTGGAAATGCTTTGCTGGTGGAGACCCCCATGTCTCCAGGACTTGCCCCGCCCCCACCCTCTTCAGCCAGCCGAACAGTTGGACCCACTAGGGGGCTGCAGGCTCTCTCGGTCCCCTCCCCACAGACTTGCCTTACCCATCAGCCCACCTGCCCTCCCACCACCACACTTTTGGCCAAGTGTGTCCCTCCACCTGGGATGCTCTTGCCGTGTCCCCCCCTGGCGAAATCCCAGGCACTCACTCAGGACTGCTCAGGGCCACCCTCCAGGGAGCCCCTCTGAGCCCACGGCGGATGCCTGGGACTTCAGCAAACGCCTGTCTCCTTTTTTGACCAGAACAGCTCTACTCAGTAAATTGTTTAATTAAACGGTTCCACAGCTTTAGAAAAGTTTAAAACAACTGGATTCATCCATCCTAATCCTCAACCCTTAAGAAGTCTAGAAAACTTTCATTCATTTTACTAAAGGCTTTCAATACCTTAACTCAAAGAAGTGACTTAATGGTGGTGATTTAGGCAGTGTGAGAGAGTGGTAAAATGGTGATATTTGGGGACAAAGGGGTGTATCCCTTTGGGGATACTGTTTATGTCCTCAGTCACTGAAGCAGCAGTATCCATCCCCCTGCCCCCGTCCCCCCAACCTGTGTCATCCCCTCCCCTCTAAGCCGGAGGTGGGAGAGAAGACAAGGTTGGCTGAAGGCAACGAGACAGCCTGGTTGGTGCCCAGGCCTTGAGCACAGCCTTCTGGGGCTGACTTGATAGTGGGAGTGTAGTACCAGCCTGCTCCACGCTCTGGCTGCCTAAAGGTCTGGCCTCACGTCTCTGTCTTCATTTTACGTGGAAGGAAGTGGTAGCTACTTAGCCACATGTACCCAAAGGCATTATTTGAAAGTCAGGAGGTCAGTGAGGTGGCCATCGGCATAGTGCAGGGGAGAGATGGTGTGGCCTAAGCTGGGCAGTGGATGGAGGGGGAGTGACATCTGTCATGATCTCCCCAGACCCCTACCCTACAGAGGAGAAAACCAGGTCATCCAGCAGCAAAACAGGGCTATAGTGAGGCCCTGAGGCAAGTCAGAAGCTCTGTCCTCAGCCCCTTAGCTGGGCCTTTGTGTCTGAGACCTACTGCCCAGGCTGTCCTGACTTCATGGGATGCCCCTCATGTGTGGGTTGGTAGGATAGCAAACTCTGTGGGGCTCCAGGTCTGACCCACCTCTAGTCCCTCCCTTCCTGGCTCCAGAAAGTCTGGAGCCCTGGGAAGGAGCATCCCTGGCCTGGGCTGGCCAGCTGGAGAGGCCTGGCCTATCAGGGCCTCTGTAGGCTGAGACACTGGGCAGATTGAAGCCCTCAATACCAAGCTCTCCTGTGCTGAAGCCAGGGTGGGGCCAGAAGGAACCGTGGTGGACAGCAGAGAGGAAAAGGTCCCAGAGAGGGCCATGAATTTGAGGACACACAATGGACAGACAACTCTGTAAAGGATACAGTTTTCATATCCATCCTCACCCTGACTTCTCTGCAGGGTTGTGAGGGAGGCAGGGATCATGATCCCCATTTTATAAAGAGCGAACTGAAGTTCAGAGAGAGGCGGTGAGCTGCGCAGTGACACGGTGACACAGGCTGTATGTGAACCCAGGTCTGCCTTATTTTTTATTCCAAAGTATTTTCTAGTTCCCATTCTCTCTCTTATTCAGTGATTGCTGATCAATCAGCAAACTTTCCCCAAGCACCTAGCAGTCAGACGCATTTCCCAGAGAGCAATTGGCCACACTCTTTGCCCCCAAGGAGCTCCCTGTTTGGAGTGGCCAGGGAACAAGTGCATGTGAAGGGGAGCAGTACGAAAGAGGGAGGAGATGGAGGGGACTGTGGGCTGAAGTCCTGAAGACTTCCTGCAGGAGGCGGCATTTCCAGAATGGTTTGAATGAGGGGAACTATAGAAGGAGTCCATAAGGTATGTATGAGGAAAAGGCTGAAGGGATGAAGAGAATGAACTAGAGTGACAGCACATATGACTCATAGCG